>NC_140591.1:1151950249-1152550249 GCF_964204655.1 Triturus cristatus | reverse complement strand
AAAATAATGCACCAACAAAATGATAAACACTTTGCAGAATTGCTCAACCGATTACGCGAGGGAAAACATACACAGGAAGATATTTCGTGCATTAAAGTACGGGAATTAGCACCTAGTGCCAGCCTTTCGAAAACAATTCCATATATAATGTCCACAAATAGAGAAGTAGATGAAATTAACAGCCGAGTGTTACAACAACATAGTGAACACTATCCCATTTACACAACAATAGCTAACGATAGCGTGGGTTCAGATGTGGATGAAAACGTTAAAAAGACTATACTGAAACAATTACCAAAAGATCCAACAAAAACAATGGGCCTTTCACACACATGACACATTGCTTTACAACTACGATATGATTTAACTTGCAATGTCAATGTTAGTGATGGGTTAACAAATGGAGCTTCCGGTTTAGTACAGCTAGTAGAAATAATTAACAATACACCATTTATTATATGGATGGCATTTGATAATCCTATGGTTGGCAAATCTACACGCGAGGAATATAAACATTTATATCACTCACCAATTTTACATACATGGACACCAATACATCCTATAGCAAGACAATTTCAATTTACTAGGAAATTTATAACAGTTATACGCAAACAATTTCCTTTACGGCAAGCATCCGCACGCACTATACATAGAACACAAGGGGAAACTCTAGAACCACTTTATATACACTTTAATAACAGTAAAATTCATCATTTGCATTATGTGGCTTTAAGCAGAGCAAAATCTATACACAACATATATATTCAAAATTTTGATGAGGAGAAAATTCTTGTGCATCCAAAAGTTTCCCAGGAAATGCAAAGATTAAGGACGCATATGCCACTAGACATATCCATTCCACAATTACAAAATTACAGTGCACATTTTAATATCGTCGCACACAATATACGCTCACTTCAAAAACATTTTACATCCATGTTAGCAGACAAAAACATGTTACAAGCAGACATTATTTGTTTGACAGAGATAAACACTACAAAAAAGGCAAAAGAACATGATTTTGAAATACAGCAATATTATCATTTGATATATGATAAATTCCATACACAACACACACAACATGGAATGATACTTTACTACAAGAAAAATCTTTGTATTCTACCTATTTATGAGACGCAAGAAGGTATTGACATTATACATTTCACATTGCATATTAATAATACTGATTACATAATTATTATTGTATACAAGCCACCACATACATTAATGCATTCACTATTAAAAGCTATTATAAACATCACTGACTTTTACCCACACTGCAAATACGTCATAATGGGAGATTTCAACATAAATTTAGAGGAAACAAATTCAAACACTACAGGACTTCTGCAGTTTTTCGAAAAAAAATTACGGTGCAAACAAATCATAAACTGTTACACAACAGACTACCAATCTATATTAGATCACATATACACAAATGACATATTGCAAAACTATGGGACATTAGAATGCTATTATAGTGATCATAAAGCTTTAT
The DNA here is from genome assembly GCF_964204655.1 of Triturus cristatus. Classification (NCBI taxonomy): domain Eukaryota; kingdom Metazoa; phylum Chordata; class Amphibia; order Caudata; family Salamandridae; genus Triturus; species Triturus cristatus. The sequence continues at coordinate 1,152,548,751 of NC_140591.1, read as the reverse complement.
GGGTATCAATTTAGCAATGCATTAACTTTTATTACATTTTAGATGCAGGCTATTCAAGACATTGCTAAGAATTGTGCCGAAGAAAATAAACCATATCAGAAGCCAATAAGAGTCAACGTCATCAAATGCTCAGAGAAAACCAACTACAAAAATGCGAAACACAAAAACAAAGTACTATATCATTTAGCTTTAGCAGATACAACTGGAACCATTAAAGCTACTTGCTATCAAGAACAATTGTACCAGCAAACAAAAGAAAACTGTGGACTACTAATTCACAATTTCCTATTCAAAAACAATTCAATACTAATCACCAAACAAACAAAAGTCACAAAATATCCAGCTATGCCATTGACAGATTTCATAGTGAAAGAAGCAGAGAAAATATTATAACCCCCAGCACCACCAGCATCACCTATCAAGGAAATTAAACATGCAACAGTGAAAAGTTTAATGACTGTGTGCGGCACCATTTCTGAAGTAAGTATCACTAACCCACTCAATATCTATGCTCTACCTCTCTCTATCTATCTCTCGAAACAGACTGCTCTTTCCGGGTCTTTCTTTCTGTATACACATATCTCTAGGAAACTACACAACTATCTCTATAGCAACAACGACAAATAGATCTATCTATTTCATTCCTCTCACTAACAATACAAACACATCTAATCATCAACCTAAATACACACTAGACAGCATCTCGGTATCACCTAACTATTCTCTAGAGCAAAAAGTTTTAGCACACCACTCAGACTCGGTCTAACCATACATATCTTTCTCTCTCTCCCTCAGAAAATATAATGGTATCTATTTAAAAAAATATCCATATCTGTCTACAGACCTCTCTCTAACTCTCTCAAACTCTACATACATATTACACTCGGCACACCTATATTTCGATCACAAAAAAACGCTCTCTACACCTTACTCTCCAACTCAGCCTGTTTGTCTCTCTAAACACCTATCTATAACTCTACACAACTCTCTATCACACTCTCGATAAACACATAACATTCTATCTCTACACAACACTCTCTATCACTCTCTCTACACACCTCAATCGTCAAGATATATGCACACATCTCTCTAGAACAGTCTATCTAATAAAATCTCTGTATTGGTCTCTCTCTACACACCTCTCCCTCTATACACATCACTATCGCTCTTTTACAATCAACAAACACACATCAATCGCTCTCAACACCAAACACTCTCTAGACACACATATTTTTGCATTTAAACCCACCTCTCACTATAACAATACACATCTGCAGTTCTCAGTCGCTCTCTCTATATATATATATATATAAATATATATTTATATATATATATATATATATATATTATCTACTGGCGGTCGCTCCTACCCTGAAAGTCTCAGGGGGATTCGTCAAGCGGGGGCTGAGAAAAAGGGGGAGTCCCAAAACGCGTTTTCCCCATGCATTTTTTCATAGGACATTTAGTCCGAGCTACAGCCCGAACGGCTGAACAGAATTACTTGAAATTTGGCAGAGAGGTAGCCCTCAGGTCAGGGATGTGCCTTTTGAAGGTCTCGTGTAAATCTGTTCAGTATTTCCTGAGAAAATAGCATTTAAATCAATATATATATCTATGGGCGCGCTCCGAGCGCGTACGGTAAGCTTACCGTACGCTCACGCCGCCGTGCACGAGCGCGATTCTGATTGGTTGTTAAATCTCAGTAAACATTCGAATGAGTCGAAACCAGGAAGTGTCGGCCGCCATTTTGTCTCTCGCAGTCTGAAGGGGTGAAAAACAAAGGTGGAGAATGTGAAAAGGGGGGAGGGTGGACAGTTCCTGACCCCCTAGCCTTTGTCAGGGGGTCCCAGAAGGACCTCCAAGGGCAAAAATTACTTTGAATTTCTTTTCAAAAAATCGCCGAATGCGCGTAGCGTACGCGCACGGCGTAAACCGAGAAATTCCGCAAGGAGAAATTCCGCGAACTTCGCGTAACTATTACGCGTACCGTACGCGCACGGCTGAAAAAATTTTTCAAAAAGGAAAGCTTAAAAAAAAAAAAAAAAATTGGGTTAATACAGGGATGGAGGAAAGAAAGAATGGGAATATTATGAGCGTCTACAAACGTGCTGGTCTATCTTATAGTTAATAAGGGAAACACTGGTCTCCCCAAAAACAATAAGACCACAACACGTTGTACACCTCATTGAAACCCTCCGAAATCGAGGGTTAATGTCCAGAGGAGCAGAAGAAGGTGATGCTCCCACCTCAGAGGAAGGGCTCAGCTGAGCTGCCGATGATGTACTCGGCTGAGCTTCTGAGGTTGGGCTCTGGTGACTTACTGAAGAGTTTTCTCCAGTATGTCGAGCAAAGGTCCTGGGATGTTTATCCCTAAGGTGTCTCATCATAGAGTGATTTCCAAAGGAATACTTCTTCCTTGGATTTCCTCTAGATAAAACACGGTCACAAAGTGTGCAAGTGACCAATGGAGCATTGACCTTTTTCTGCCCCTCTGGAAAAGTAAAATACTCCCACACAAAAGAATCCTTTTGTTTCCTCCTTCTCTGTCTGATGATGGTGCTGCTAGGCTCACTCTCAGAAGAGGTCTGCTGCTCTGCTATTGTATCTCAATGTCAATTCAGCTCCTTCTCCTAGGGGATCTCAAGCAGTAATGAGGGGAATGGGTGTGGTGTGGGAAGTTTCTGGAACTGAAAGTAGTTTCAACCAATGAAAAGTGTTCTTTGTTGATCACATGACCTACTGTGCGCGCTCCGTAAGCTTACGGTACGCGCTCGTAAACAAGTACGCATGCGCAAATGTGACGCTTACGGAGTGCTTACGGAGCGCGTACGTAAGACGCACTCGTGCATGCGCATTACACGCCCCTGCGTAACCGCGACGTTGCTTCCGCGCAACGCGCATGCGTGTACGCGTACGTCACGTACGTATCATGTAAGCGCACTGTACTTATGACGTACGGAGCGCGTAGCGTCAGCTTACCGTACGCGCATCGTATCACGTAAGCGCACCGTACTTATGATGTACGGAGCGCGTAGCGTCAGCTTACCGTACGCGCACGGAAAAAAATGCATTAAAAAAAAAATTGCAGGATATAGTACATATATTATTTTATACATAGGTTTACCAAAAATCTCCCAAAAAATTTTGCATTTAAAAAACCGTACAAATTCACTGAAAAAACCATAGGTTTCACGCACGTTATAGTTAGGAATTAGCATTTAAAAAACCCTTGCAAATTCACTGAAAAAACCATAGGTTTCACACATGTTATAGTTAGCTGGACATTTCACTCGTAAAAAACCAATGAAATTCCCCCGTTATAGTTAGTGCAGGCAACTATAACTCACGCGATCGCAATCCTCTGTTGATGCTAATACTGTATCTTTAGCTATACATATATTACAAATATTTATTTTTCATAAAGACACATATGTCATCAGTGATGTAATATCTGACATCATCAGCAGAGGATTGCGGTCGCGTGAGTTATAGTTGCCTGCACTAACTATAACGGGGGAATTTCATTGGTTTTTTTACGAGTGAAATGTCCAGCTAACTATAACATGTGTGAAACCTATGGTTTTTTCAGTGAATTTATATATATATATATATATATATATATATTACCTACTGGCGGTCGCCAGTAGGTAGTTATAGTTAGGACCACGTTTCCATAGGAAATCCGCAACATTCTATTTTGAATAACTTTGGCGCCGGTTGACGAATCCTCGCGAATTTTTCAAAATAGGTGGGTCGCTACGCTCCGCTCCTACCCTGAAAGTCTCGGGGGGATTCGTCAAGCGGGGGCTGAGATAAAAGGGGGGTCCCAAAACGCGTTTTTCCCATGCATTTTTCCATAGGACCTTTAGACACAGCTACCGCCCGAACGGCTGAACAGAATTACTTGAAATTTGGCAGAGAGGTAGTCCTCAGGTCAAGGAAGTGCCTTTTGTAGGTTTGGTGTAAATCTGTTCAGTAGATTCTGAGAAAATAGCCTTTAAATCAATATATATATCTGAGCCAGCTTACGGTGCGCTTACGGTGCGCTTACCGTACGCGTACGGTGGCGTGCGCGAGCGCGATTCTGATTGGCCCTTAGATCTTAGTAAACATTCGAATCGGTCGAAACCAGGAAGCGGCGGCCGCCATTTTCTCTCTCGCACTCTGACAGGGGGTTGAAAAACCAAGTGCGAAAACATGTAAAGGGGCTGTTTACACAGCTCCCAAGCACCTAGCCATGTCGAGGGAGTCCCCAACGATCCCCCAAGTGAAAAAAGGCAATTTTAATTTTTTCGAAAATTTCGCCGATTACGCTTACCGTACGCGTACGGTAAGAAATAATAAAAAAAAAACCAAAATATCCACATTCTCCCCACCCCGTGTGCAAAAGGTGCCCGAAGGGCACCTTTTGTGCATGGCTTATTAGAGCTAAACAAAACATATAATTTACCTGTCACAACGATGCTCATCATATGTCCTCCATGTCAACACGGTGCGTGAAGCGCATCGTGCGTTCATGGCCCATCTAGCGTAACGTGGGCATGCGGTGCGCGAAGCGCACCGCGTGCTCACTGTGCGCGCACGGTGCGCGAAGCGCACCGTGCGCGCACGGAACGAACTGCGTTAAGTGGGCGCGCACGCCACAAATGGCGTAAAGTAACTTAGCATTTAAAAAAACGTACAAATTCACTGAAAAAACCATAGGTTTCACACACGTTATAGTTAGGAATTAGCATTTAAAAAACCTTGCAAATTCACTGAAAAAACCATAGGTTTCACACATGTTATAGTTAGCTTGACATTTTACTGATAAAAAGCCAATGAAATTCCCCCGTTATAGTTACTGTAGGCAACTATAACTCACGCGACCGTAATCCTCTGCTGATGACATATGTGTCTTTATGAAAAAAATATATTTGTAATATATGTATAGCTAAAATTTAATGGAAGAAGACATGGGCAAATAAGTGTCTAAATACAGTATTAGCATCAGCAGAGGATTACGGTCGTGTGAGTTATAGTTGCCTACAGTAACTATAACGGGGGAATTTCATTGGCTTTTTAGCAGTAAAATGTCAAGCTAACTATAACATGTGTGAAACCTATGGTTTTTTCAGTGAATATATATATATATATATATATATATATATATACTAACATATATACGCACACACACAGAGCACATTAAATATCTATAAATAACTTTCACGGTTTGTCTATAAATCTGCACAACTATTACTCACAATCTCTTAACACACCTTCATCTCTACACACCACTCAATCTATGCAAACCTCTGTATCTCTTATCTATACACACATCTCAATTTCTCACTTTCTCTCCTCAATTTATCACTAGATAAAATTCACAATCTCTATAAAAAACATCCAAATTTTAGTACACAACTCCTCTGCTACACACACACCTCTTTTATTCTCTATCCCTCTGACTAGCTCCCACTCACTCTCTCTCTCGCAACACATCTCACTCTATAAAATTAAATATTATTAACAAACTTGGATTCTCTTTTAGGAAGAAGAAAAAAAGACTGTCTTCATCAACGGCCAACAAACTGCTATAAAATCAATTACTTTGAAAGATGCCACGGATGAAATAAAAGTCACACTACGGAGAGAAGCAACGCTGTTTCAAACAAATATTGGAGAATACGTTACAATAAGCCATGTCACCGTGCATCAATTTAATGGGCAAAAAATATTAAATACGACAAGGCACAGCCAAATACAAGTATGTATTACATTACTCACCTATAACTGTCCTATACCCCTCTAACACACCTCCAAAAAAATTAACAACACACGTCTCCTCTTATTCAAAATATACAAGGCAAATACTATACTACCCCGACTCTATACACCTCTTAGCCTATACTAGCCCACAAAAACACAATACAACTTTTACAGCATCTATCACTCTTCTACTGCTTTTAGACAACTTACATAGCACCATTATATACCTCTTCAATACTTATTCAACACACCTACAACAAAAACAATATACGCCTCAAACTCACTTAGAATACATTCTCTCACAAAACAAACTCTACCCCCACTCTAACACTCTACAAACAATAAGGATCACTTGTAAAGCAACTATTCTGCTAAAAGAAAAACAGTCAAATTAATACTGAAATAAAACACACTTTGTGACTAACAGGCCACTACGCCTCAAATACTTTTATCCCACTCTCATACCCCTAAAACAATAACAAGAACGCTACACTAAACATCAACACTTTGCATATCCCTACAACAAACATCCACCGTCCTCAAACTCTCTCACTTTTCAACAACTCCACAAAACTAACATTTTCTTTTCTGTTTTCTTCACAGGTAACACAAGCACCACCAGAAACAATCGAAGTTGCTATATATGGAATTGAGAGCACACAAGGAGACATAAGTACTATTACAACTCAAGTGACAAACACAGACAATTTCCAGTCAATGGACATCCAAAATAAAATTCTCATTGACTGGTTTATGCTAGATGAAGATTTGGGAAACATTGGAGATGCCCTAATACATTACCTCCCACAAACATGTGAATTCATTTTTTGCAATGGACAAATTATTAAAATAGTTAAGGAAAAACTACAATAAGCAACGAGGAAAATTTTACTTTGAAAGAATTTTAATTAAAAGGCTTAACAAAGAGCATAACTTCTGTTGATTGCAATAAAAAAATTACAAAATACTTTGCAAAGGCATGTTTGAGTCAATGCATTGCAATACTTTTTATTGTGTTTGCCTGCATTATCAATCTGGAAAATGCAAGTAATGTTTCATGTATATTCAAAAAAAATAGCACAGCTGGTTCAGTGTTGGATGTACAAATGTGGGTATTGTCTGTAGGTGACAGGCTCAAATCATAGCAGGATCAGCTCAGTTATAACGGTATAACTGGTATAACGAGTAGTGTGGAATTATGTAATAAAAGCAGATGTTGAATAGTGAACATGATTTTTTTTTTTTTTTCACATTTAACATTGGTATGAACTTTAGCCATTTGTAGGGACAAGTCATCCCTGTAAATGACACTAGCCAGGTAGTCTTTAGCTGGCATTGTGTACTAAAACAAACATAATACATGATGGCTACAAAGGTGATATACAGCTGTAACAACAAAACATGTTGCTTTTTTTGTTATTATTAGTTTGAGTTTTGAAAAATATCCAAACAAAATATCTCTTAGTTATGACTTTTCATATCCTCAATTTTGTGTCCAGCATACACGCAGCTTTTAGCTATCTGTTTGCTAAAGACACCATGTTTACCATACTACAATTTGCTGTGCACTTATGGGCAGCACACTGCTTACCATTTGTTGGCTTTATTGTCTTCCTGTGCTTGTTTCTCTTCACGCCTCACACTGCTGCACGCCGCACACTGCTACACGCCACACACTGCTGCAAGCCACACACTGCTGCATGCCACTGCATGCCACACACTGATGCACGCCACACACTGCTACACGCCGCACACTGCTGCACGCTGCACACTGCTGCACGCCACACACTGCTGCACGCCACACAGTGCTGCACGCAACACACTGCTGCATGCCGCACAATGCTACACAAAACACTGCTGCACGGCGCACACTGCTGCACGGCGCACACTGCTGCACGCCGCACACTGCAGAACACCGCACACTGCAGAACACCGCACACTGCTGCATTACTCACTGCTGCATGCTGCATAACTGCTGCACGCAACACACTGCTGCATGCTGCGCGACACTGATGCACGCCGCACACTGCTGCACACCGCACACTGCTGCACACCGCACACTGCTGCACGCCGCACACTGCTGCACTCCACAGACTGCTTTTATGCGACTTTATGCTACTGACAATGTAAATGACAATGCCTTTTATTTGCTTTAAAACAAAAACATAAATAAAAGGCATTGTCATTTTACAATGACAATAGCTCAAACTCTTATAAATGCGAGACCTATTGCATTGCAAATGCTTGTTGTATTGTAATTTTTAACCAAACAAACACAGGGGCAAAACAGTGACTTACTTTTTACTCAAAAACTAGAAGGAATATTCAACTCTTGCACCATGCTGGTTGTGACTCAACTCGGCATCTCAGACCAGAGCACTTCCTGTTTGGAGAGCTATTGTTCATGGGAAAGGGGATTTTGTCCAATCAAAATGCTTTAAAGTCCCTCTTTTTGCAAATGCTCAAGAATTGCATTATGGTATTTGTAGTATACACACTACACTCTAGATAATTCAGTCATACCATTCAATCCTGTGGAGGGACTGTCAAATTTTAAAATGAGATAAGCTTCCTTTCTCAATAATGCAGCGTCAATGTCAAAATAGCGTTTACTTGTTTCAAAGCTTGACAAAACCGTCCATTTAAAATCCTTCTCAGTATGGGAATTGTCAATAAAGTGTTGCACCATAGGTGCAGTCAACACTTTCTTTTTAATCCTAGAGCGGTGCTGCGTGATCCTTTGATTTATTTGTTGATTTGGTTTGCCAATATATAATAAGGCACACAGGCAGGCACTTGCATACACTATGTTTTTTGATTTGCAATTAGTAAATTCTGAATGGTGCCATTTGGTACCATTATGGGAAAATTCAACGCCTTCAATGGTTAAATCGTAAGCTGTCCACGTTCCACATTTATAATGGCCCTCAACAGGTTTTAATTGCCATTGTGATCTTAAAGACTGTTTATTTTGGATGGTTAAGATGTCTGCTCATACTAGTTGTTGACCAATACTCTTATTTTTTCTCATTGCGAACAGGGGTTTTGGAAAGCCGCATTCTAATTTTTCAAGCAAGTGCCAATTTTTCATTATAACTTGCCAGAATCTGTTTGTATCTGGACCAAACGTGGTCGCACAAATCATACGTTCCAATGGTGGTTTCTCCTTCTTTTGTAAAAGATCTTCCCAAGGCGTGTACCACGCTCTCTTTATTGAGTGCTTTTTTGGGTACACACGAAGGATCATCTGTTCTTTAAATAGCGCCGCATGGTGTTCAAAATCTGATATTGATAAACAGTTGCGACGTATTATTAATAGTTGTCCATATGGAAGATTTTCTTTCAAGCTCCTAGGATGAGCACTTGTATGGTGAAGGATGGTATTTTTATCAGTTGCCTTTCTATGCAAAGTAGTTGTTAACTTTTTATCATTCGGCGCCACTTCAACGTCCAAAAACGTCAGCTTTGTCCTACTCATGGTCTATTTAAATTTGATATCCTGATGGCGGGTGTTTAGCCAGCTATAGAAACTTTCCAACTCTTCCTTAGACCCATTCCACAAGCACCAGATGTCATCTATATAGCACAACCATTGCGCTATATGTTCTTTAAATGGATTGTTGTTAAAAAACAATCTATCCTCATATTTGGCCATAAAGAGAATCGCCATTTCTGGTGCAAAAGGACAGCCCATAGCTGATCCTTTGATCTGAATAAAAAAGGAATCATCAAATCTGAAATCATTTTTCTTTATGTTGTGTGTGTATAATGAGGTGACGTCAAACAACACCATCCATTGGGTCAACTCATCAAATTCATGGCCTTCAATCTTATTGATAAAATCAGCCGTGTCACGCACATAAGAAGGTACCTCGGTCAAGAAGGGTTTAAGGAAAAATCCACGTATTTGGAAATGGGCTCTAATAGAGAATCACTCCAGGACACTATTGGCCTGCCCGGGGGATTATCCAATCTCTTATGTACTTTGGGTAAAAAATATAAGACTGGGATCCTTGGGAACTTTTTAGACAAATATTCAAACTCTTTCAGACCCAAGAATCCTCCGTCGAACCCTGTTCTCAATATTCCAAAAATAACCTCTTGAGTAGACTTAGTTGGATTATCCTTAACCTTGCTGTACCATTCCTGGTTGTTCACCTGCTGCCTTCCTTCAGACACATACATTTCCTTAGGCCAGAAGACTACGGCACCGCCTTTATCGGCTTGTTTTATCATCACCAATGTGTCCTGTTTCAAACTCTCAATGGCCAATTGCTGCTGTCTCGTGATATTACGTTTAATGAAGACTTTATTTGTTTCTAATTGTCTGATGCCCGATAACACCGCTTGTTCATAAGCCAAAATTTATTTTGGTACTATGTGTGGGAATGGGAAAAATTTTGATTTATTAGAAAGACCAGACACCGCATTCATTTTAGTATATACTTTTCCATGTAAAAAATGCCTTCAGGTGAATTTTTCGGCAAAACTCTAATGCCTCCAGTTTCATTTTGGTAAAATCATTAATTCTATTGGGAACAAATTTAAGGCACAGTTCTAATACGGAAGATTCCTCTTTTGTCAATTGTCTCTGTGATAGATTAATAATACTAGAGGGTTTCACGACTTGTAGTAATGTCGTCGAGTCCTCATCTCCTACGGCTGGGGTTTGAATCTTGCTCTCTGCTTCGGTTCACCTTTGTCTAAAAAGTAACCTGCTTGCATGAAGGGCCAGCCCTCGAGTCTGAATCACTGGAGGCTTCTGAAGATGAAGTTTCTGAAAAGTGAGAAAACAATTCCTTGAGCGTCCCTGAAAGTTTGATAAGGCCCTACGTGACTCAACCGATGTGTGGAACTCGTCTATAAGGAAAGGATATACTTGATCTATATTGAATGATTTTGTGTCTTTCAAATTTAGCAGTCTTGAGGCTAATGGTATTGTCTTTAAATCACAAGATTTCTTTTTCTATTTTCTCTAATACATTTTTGGCTTCCACCACAGAGTGATTATCCTTAATCGCTTGTGTTAATTTTTCTAACTCTTCCACTTCTTTTAAGCACAATCTTTTTGCCGTTTCAATGGTATGAACCATTAAAGCAGGGCTACACTTGGTGTTTATGTAGCTGAACCCTTTTCTGTATTCTAAATCGACAGTAAATTTAACTGGTATGTTCTTCACTTAAAGACCCCGAGGGATAGTAACAGCTCGCAAGTAGGAAATGACCGTGGAGCTCAGTTCAAATATGTTTTTTATGCAATCAAGTCAATTTTTCAGCCTTCTTATGTTGTTGGGCTGAAGTACTTAGCGTCACTGAAGAGAAAGGAGAAGGGGTTGACATCAAATTTTGAATATGTGCCTCCGAAAAAGAAAGAGTTTCTTTCTCAGACATAATATTGCAGGAAACCTGCCTTGATTCAATCAATCAGCTAATGAAAGGGTGCTATTTCGCCCTAATGTCCAAACCCTCGCGAGTGAAAACCCACTCTAAATGGCAAAAACCTATAGGGGTTAAGCCCAAAGGACTGGGGCCAGGTAGGGCTATCCAAAATTCATAACACAAAAAAATGAACCCGGCTCAGTACTACCGTACACTCCTACTACTCATGGAGTAATGAACAGTCAACTCTTTTATCTGTCCGAATGGAATTTTTATTAGACTATTCCTGTTTCTTTAAAAGTTAATCAAATCAATTTTTTGGACTGAAAAAGAAACATAGACTTATCAAATTCACACATGAACTTACACATATATACAATTCACAATAACATACACTTAAAGACAAAAATGGACTTAGACACTGTCGGACAGATAAAAGAGTTGACTGTTCGTTACTCCATGAGTAGTAGGAGTGTACGGTAGTACGGAGCCGGGTTCATTGTTTTGTGTTCTGAATTTTGAATAGCCCTACCTGGCCCCGGTCATTTGGGCTTAAGCCCTATAGGTTTTTACTTTTAGATAGTTGGCATTTTCTTGTCCCAACAATTTGGTGTCTGCTGCCTGTATTCTGTGTCAAATGACTGGGTGTAGTTAGCAGTTGGTCTTTATGTATTTCTGCCAGACAGTGAGGCAAAGAGAAGCTAGGTGTTGGCAGGATAGGCCATTCTGCATTAAAGAGTCATAGGGGCTGTCACCTACCACACTTGCACATCACAAAGGCCCTGTCTGGGTACTCTCACTAAGGGTTTGACACTAGTTTATTGTGACCTCAGAGAAAATGGGGCCAGGGCAGGGAGGCAGGAAGTTCCAAGCACATCTGTGGGGTGGAAACCTCTAGAAGCTTCTCCATCTTCAAAGTAGGCATCAGGTCTAAATATTAGATTTGAGACCCCCAACTCTTCAGTACTCATCTGGACATGTGGAAGAGTCAGAAGAAAGACTGCTGCACTGCTCTGCTGCATGAAGGACTGCTGATCTGCTGCCCTTCTGTGCCACCCTCCCCCTTGAGCCTTGAACCCAAGACCACCAGAGTGGCTCCAAAGGCTAGGTGGCTGGCCTCCTGATCCGTCTTCTACTACCAACCTCCCACACTTTGCCAGCTGTGAGTCTTACCCTCCCAAGTGCTGGAACCTGAGTCCTGCAAGCTTGGGAAAGGGCCTCAAGGTGCTCTTCCAGCTCCAGCTGTAGTCCCAGCAGAACCGACACATCGGAGCCTCAGAGTAATGCATTGCCGTCCAGAAACTCCACATTGGAACTGCTGTGTCACGCTTCGCCTCATCAACCACTGCATCAGAACTGCTCTGTGGTTTAGTCTCTGACACAGGGCTTCGCATTGATGCCCACGGATTTCCAGGAACCTCTGCTGCACGATGCATGCTCCACACAGACCTACGCATTGCAAGCCCCTCATCAACAGTATTCTCTACGATGACACAGAAATCTGCATTTCAAGTCCTGCAGTGTATTTAGAATCAGCCCATGCATGACACATCTTGACCCAGGACTTTGCATCACAAGTTCCTAATCCACGACATCCCTGACACTTCCGGACCTCGCCTCTCAGCTTCGCAGCTCCTAGGAATCGCCGCGGTACGACATACCCTCCATGTGGGACTCAGCATTGCTCTGCAACCAGGATTTAAGGTACTCTTTTTCAGCAGGCCTAACTGGGTCCCTGTAGCTGGCCCACGCTCCATCATGTTTCACTTGAACCAGATATCCACAGTTGGCGCTTTGTGGTTTTTGGCACTATTGCACTTAAATCTTTGAAATTATATATCTCTGATTCTATTGATTGATTTTTGGCGTTTTGGTCATAAATTATTTTTTTACATTTTCCTATTGTTTTGTTTCACTTTGTTACTGTTTGAAGTACTGAAAAAATATTTACACATTGTCTCTAAGTTACACCTTACTGGTTTTGTGCCAAGCTACCAGTGGGTAAAGCAACGGTCAATTTGGGGTTGCTTGTCACTCAGGGTAGAAAAATAGGAGTTTGGTTAGCATGTAGCCTTTTGAGAATCTTATATTTAGCCCTAGATCATTCCCATGACTTTGTGAGCATGGCTGAGTACATACCTGTAAAAGAGTAAACAGCTGTACCTAGGTTTGTAAAGGATTAAATCATATTTACCATTAGCCACCTGTGAAGGTAAACTTAAAGGAACATTTGTGGAGTAAGTGACAGCTCCATAAGCCCCCCATCCTCCACCCCTCCAGGTTGACCAGTCTAGGCCCTTGGTATAATAGAGCGACATTCTGTGCCATGTCTTCCAAATTATTTTGGAAACATTCAAACATTGTCTTTGATGGTTATTGATACTTTTACACCATTGACTTAATTCTGTTAGGGTGCAAATTGCATTTAAGCCAGGTTTAGCACTAACTTGCATTAGGTCATGGGCGCCAATTATATTCACTCCCTGTTTGCATTTATACCTGGTGGAAGTTGCCTGTTCAAATCTGCTCTATGCACAATATTACATAATTTCAGCTGTTTAGACATAAGACAGATAATTAGTCAAGTTTCTTGGCTATATGCACATCTACTAGCCACACTGTGCACACTGTCTGCTATTTAGCTAGGTTTTAAATAATTTCTTTAATTTTATGAAGGACCTTGGTCTTAGAATGAACACCTCAAAGACTTTTATAATGAGATGCGAACGTGGGAACCAGAAATGTATGGATATATACGTAGATGGACATTTAATAGACCCAACTAACAGTTTTTCATATCTAGGTATTCTGTTTAGACAGAATGACACATGGGCCCAAGCGGTCTCAGCAAAACAGCTGGCACTTATTAGAACAACAACTGCTCTTGCTAGCTTTTAAAAAAAACTGGGCAGGAAACCCCCGAAAGAACTCTTGCAAATATACAAAGCGAAATGTGTTTCGACTGTCATATATGGAGCGGGGGTCTGGGGTTTTGCTGACACACACCCAATTCAACTAGTGAAGAACACATTTATAAGATATATCTTGTCAGCTTCCACGACTACCTCCACTTATGTTTGTCACGCTGAGCTGGGCCTCTCATACATATATGACCTTATAAAATTAGAGCCTATTCTCCTTTGGCATAGGATCTGGTCAAGAGAGGAGACCAAATTAAACAGGGAGATTCCACAGGACAGTCTGATGCTGGAAGGGGCGCAAAGGATTCCATGGGTCAAGTTTGTAAAAGAATTTATGAAAGACTTGGGCCTTCCGGAATATTTTACCAATCTGAACTCGCTCATGCTGATTACTAGAAAAGACTAAGAAAGGATGCGCTCCAATTCCTGGATATGTTAAGATTATCAGGGGAAATTACGAAGCCAAGTGTCCAGCAACACCAGATGGTCCTTCCTACTTTTAGTTTAAAGCCATATTTAATATTTGTACCCAGAGTTTTTAATTGTCTCCTATTAATTAGATTCAGATTGGGGACCATACATAAATTTGTCTCTTTCCCAAAAGTAAACGATTGGGCAAGTGAATAACAATTATGTCCTTGTGATAACCAATCGGCTCAATCTTCATTCCACTTAGTCTTATTTTGTAAATTTTATATTGAGTTAAGAAAGGCCTGGATAGTTCCACTTTAAAAAAACTGGGGTCTGAGTCAATGTCGTCCGGATTTAATCAAGCTCCATCTTTTAGAAAATGAACATGTAGCCTGGAGGTTATCCATGTTCTTAAAGCAAGTCCTTCATCAAAGGAAGAGTATCGTGATCTAAGGGGCGACATTGTTTAGATGTACTGTCATTTATAATGTTCACTATTCTTATTAATATCGTGAAATATATTTCAGGTCTAAAAGTCTTGTTTTTAATGGATATTGCTTTTATACTTTGGAGTACATTTTTATGTAATCTTGCATTTTACATGTGCTTTTTATGATTGTAAAAAAACAATCAAAATAAAGCTTTTCTTGACTGACTGACTATTTAGCTACCCAACAGGTGAAAATTAAATTTCTTTGCTATTTGCATGGTTGCTGGCCAAACAGTACATAGTTTCTTTCATATAGTCAGTGGCTGAGTAAATAATGAAGAATAATGACTTTTTTTGCAAACAGCAAGGCCACCTGCTAAATAATACATAATGCCTGCTTTTAACCAGCAGCCAGGTAAATAGTGACATTTCTTTGCTATTTGTATAGCTACTGGCCAATTTGTACATAATGTCTGCTAATTTGTTAGCAATTATAGTGAGGTTTCTTGCTAATTGAGCCTGTCCATTGGATAAATAATGCATCTCCGACTTCACCCAAGAGAACGCATGACTCCAGTGCTGCAATCGAGCCAATTGCTACTTGTAGCTAGAAGGACAATGTTCAAGGCACTCTGCATTGTCTACAGAGCCTCGAAGGAAAATCACTGCTATACCCTGAAAGTTGAATTCAAGCAATACAAACCAAACAAACACTGCACTCCAGGCTTCAACGTCTAATAATCAGGAGGCACTGCTGTCTAAGTACAAGCTGCCAAACTCTGGAACTCCCTGCCAGCCAGCATTAGAAGCATCCAGGAGCATAAACACTTCCAACAACAGGTGAAAACTTGGCAATTTCCTAGATAACTGCACCACACAAATCCCTGCAACAGAGCCCAGAAATTAGTCGCATCCTCAAGCGCAATCCTCAGTTTACAACCCAGGAATTGCAGACAAGTCAACCAGCAAACTGATTTTGATATGCAGGTAAGCTAAGAAAGTCTAACCAATGGTTTCCCGTGACATAATGTAGTTATGTTCTTTTATATGTAACAGTTATGGCCCACAAAAAAAAACATAATATGAAGCAGTCAGCAACAAATTATAACGTATGCCTCTTAAATTCACATAGGACATAACTGCTGTGAGGATTGCCTATCATTAGCAATGTACAGCCAAAAAAACTGACCATCACCGAATGAACAGGCATGAAATAACTAAAGAGATCTGTCACACAATGCTGGGCAATTTTTGGAGGACTTTAATCTAGTCAACCACTACAGGTTCATCTATGCATTATGACCTCTTCCGTACATCTCACAAAGACACTAAGATATGGGATGATGATAAAAATGCCTATCCCAGATCTCAAAAACAACAATTGGTAGATGGAATGCTGAAGAACGTCAAACATTCACCCCCAGTACAGAGATCTGGGACTAAATCCCTACTTTTTCTGTTCACCATGCCATTACACTTTGGATCCAACCATATGCAAATCAGACTTGACCCTGCTCCCCATGGTACCAGTCCATTCCAAACTGCTATGCCACATGCTCCTTGGACTGGAAAACAAGCATCTTGGGACCAGTTTCGGGACAACCTGTGACCGCTCCCAGGATGCTCATTTTACTGTCCAGGGAGGACCTGGCCTTTCAGTTGGGGCTGGAATGTAACCATTGGGAGCAGGGTTGAGACTGATTTGCATATGGCGGGGCTCAAACTGGGGTGGCAAGGAGAGCAAAAAAATTGATTTAACCCAGATCTGTGACTGTGGTTGAATATTTGATAATCTTCAGTATTCCATACATATTGTTTTTGTGTTGCTAAGTGGGAAGGGTATGCCCAGACGTGGGTCCCATGCTCGCTCTTCCACTGCATTCAAGCTAGCCTGGCTGATGACGGATAATACCTCGAAACCGGGCCCAGGATGCGTGCTTATCGGTCCAGGGTAGGACCTGGCCTGGCAGTTTGGGCTGGACTGCTTCCATGGGGAGCAGGTTTGAGACTGATTTGCATATGGCTTTCCCAAACTGGGGTGACATAGTGAGCAAAAAAGAGGATTTAACCCAGATCTGTGACTGTGGGTGAATACTTGATAATGTTCAGTATTCCGTCCATCATTTTTTTGTGTTGCTATAGTCGCCCAAAGGGGGAAGGATATGCTCAGATGTAGGTCCCATGCATGCTCTGCCACTGGATTTAAGCTAGCCTGGCTGATGAGGGATGATACCCCAAAACCGGTTCCAGTGTGCTTTTTCTCTGGTTCAGGGAAGACCTGGCCTGGCACTTTGGGCTGGACTGTTCTCATGGGCAGCAGGGTTGAGACTGAATTGTATTAGGCTGTGTCCAAACTTGGGTGGCATGGTGAGCAAAAGATCAATGGATTTAATCCATATCTGTGACTGTGGGTGAATGTTTGACAATCTTCATCATTCCATCCATCACTTTTTGTGTTGCTATAATTTCTCTATGTGGGAAGGGAAGCAGAAATTGTTCCCTTGCTCAACAGGATTTAAGCTAATCTGGCTGATAAGGGGTGATTCTGGTCCAGGGAGTGTGGCATCGTGTGCAAACAAATGATGGATTTAACCCTGATCTGTAACTGGGATGAATGTTTGACAATGTTCAACATTTCGTCCATGATCTTTTTGTGTTGCTATACTCGTCATAATTCTGAAGGGTAGGGCCAAATGCAGGTCCCATGCTCACTATGGCACTGGACTCAAGATATCCTGGCTGATGAGGGGTGATACCATAAAACCCGTTCAGGGATGCTTGTTTTCTGGTCCATGGAGGAACTGGCCTGTCAGTTCAGGCTGTACTGTTCCCATAGAGAACACAGTTGAGACTGATTTGCAAATAGCTGGGTCCAAACTGGGGTGGCATGGTGAGCATGTGGATTCAAGCTAGTCTGGCTGATGAGGGGTGACACCCTGAAACCGGTCCCAGGATGCTTGTTTTCCATTTTAGGGAGGACCTGGCCCGGTAGTTTGGGCTGCACTGTTCCCATTGGGGTGACAAATGCAAAAAGAACTATTGATGGACAGAATGCAGAACAATGTCATACATTCACCCCAGTACAGAGATCTGGGCCTAAACCCATCGTTTTTTTGCTCACCATGCCATTCCAGTTTGACCCCAGCCATATGCAAATCAGTCTTGACCCTGTGTCTCATGGGAACAGTCCAGCCCGAACTGCCAAATCAGGTCCTCCCTGGACTGGAAACAAGCATCCTAGGACTGGTTTCGGGGTCTCACCCCTCTTCAGCCAGGATAGCTTGATTCCAGTGGCATGGAGAGCATGGGACTCACGTCTGAGCATACCCGTTCCACTCGGGGTGACAAATGCAAAAAGAACTATTGATGGACAGAATGCAGAACAATGTCATACATTCACCCCAGTACAGAGATCTGAGCCTAAATCCATAGTTTTTTTGCTCACCATGCCATTCCAGATTGACCCCAGCCATATGCAAATCAGTATGCTACCCCAGTTTAGACCTGTCTATATGCAAATCAGTCTTGAACCTGTGCCTCATGGGAACAGTCCAGCCCAAACTGCCAAGCCAGGTCCTCCCTGGACTGGAAACAAGCCTCCTAGGACCGGTTTCGGGGTTTCAGCCAGGATAGCTTGATTCCAGTGGCATGGAGAGCACGGGACTCACGTCTCAAGCTATCCGGTCCTAGGATGCTTGTTTCCGATCCAGAGAGGACCTGGCTTGGCAGTTCGGGCTGGACTGTTCCCATGAGGCACAGGGTCAAGACTGATTTGCATATAGCCAGGTCTAAACTGGGGTGGCATGGTGAGCAAAAGAATAATGGATTTAACCCAGATCTCTTGACTGGGGGTGAATGTTTTGAGCTGTTCTGCATTCCGTCCATCAATTGTGTTTCTTTTGCTGTTCCCATTGGGAGCAGGGTCGAGACTGACTTTCAGATGGCTCGGTTCAAACTGGGGTGAAATGTGAGCAATAAAAATAATGGATTTAACCCAGATCTGTGACTGGGGGTGAATGTTTGACAATGTTCTGCATCCCGTCCATCATTTTTTTGTATTGCTATAGTTGTCCTAAGTGGAAAGGGTATACCCAGATGTGGGTCCAATGCTAACTCTGCTACTGGATTCAGGCTAGCCTGGCTGTTGAGGGGTAATACCTCGAAACCGGGTCCAGGGTGCTTGTTTATTGGTCCAGGGTAAAACCTGGGCTGGCAGTTTGGACCGGACTGTTCCCATGGGGAGCAGGGTCTAGAATGATATGCAGGCAGGGTGGAGACCGATTTGCATATGGCTGGGTCCAGACTGGGGATGCATGGTAAGCAAAAAAGTGATGGATTTAACCCATATTTGTGACAGGGGTGACTGTTTGACAATGTTCAACATTCCAGCCATCATCAGTTCAGACTGGATTGTTCCCATGGGAAACAGGGTCGAACTTGATTTACATATGGCTGAGTCCAAACTGGGGTGGCATGGTGAGCATGTGCATTTAAGCTAGTCTGGCTGATGATGGGTGACACCCTGAAACCAGTCCCAGAATCTTTGTGTTCCGTCTGTGACTTGGGATGAATGTTTGCCAATGTTCGACATTCCAGTCATCATCAGTTCGGACCGGACTGTTCTCATGGATTTACATGTGGATGAGTCCAAACTGGGATGGCACAGTGAGAAAAAAGAAATGAATTTAACACAGATCTGTGACTGGGGGTGAATGTTTGACAGTGTTCAGTTTTCTGGCCATCATCTCTGTATTGCTATATTTGCCCTAAGTTTGAAGTGTCTGCCCAGATGTGGGTCCAGTGCTCGCGATGCCACTGATTGAAGCTATAACATACAACAATGTCTCAAAAGGGTGTTAATTGAAGGTCAGTTACATATAGCACAATTAATTGCTGAGAGTTGAATCAAAAAGGGGAGAAAAACTTATTTTGTAACATAAATTGTATTTTTAGTGAATATACATATTTGACATATTTAGCTTCATGTGATCAAACATAGGGAAAGGTGACACTGCGTTACATTGAATGACATGTAACCTGTGGGATACTGTGCACAAGTGCTCGTGAAGGATTGTGACGGCGCAAGTGACATGTGAGGAAGTATGTACAGCGATAGGGAAGGGCGTAACAAAAAAAAAATGAAGGTAAAATTTACTTAGTTAGGATAACCGAACAATAAATGGTAATAAATACAAAAATAATCAAGTGGGGTATCCTTGAGGGGAGCGCCGAGAACTCCCCTGTAAAAGTCGACAGTGTTTTGGGCCTGTAGAATTGTTAGGCCATCATCAGGGCCAGGTTACTGTTACTTATATGGCACTGCTGAGAATAAAGGTATAAACATATATCTGTATACATGTGAACATTCCGTCGTGGACCAAGACGAGGGGAATAGAAAGGAGAGAGTATAAGATTTACTTAAAATTGAGCCCAAGTTGGGGCGGGGAATAAAGGGGGAGAAGAAAACAGGGGAGACATAGGTCACAGCAGACAATTACCGTGTGACTAGGCTCAGGGAAAAATTGTGCGGAAAAACGCTAGTCCCTGGGCGGGAAGACAACTGACGCAAGAGGGCGCACTGTCAGAAATCCAGGTGAGGCAGGGTCCAAGGCATTTGAGCTAGGACCTGTGGAAGTACTGTCTAGGAGAAGAGAAAGGAAGAATGAAGCGAGGATTGACAGTCGCCTGGGTGGAAAAAGGGGGGGGGGAACAAAATGAAGGGATCAAAATCCTTACTGAAAAGTAAACAAGTGAGCCTGATAAGTAGGAGTTCCAATGAGGCAAGAGTAGTTCCTTAACGTAGGTCCCTTTGCTGGTCGAGTCGGCTGGCTGAATGGGGAAGCATAGGAGTCCATGGTTCGCAGCATGGAGAGAGGCCCTGGATGGGAGAGGAGGCCCTGAGCGGGCACAATGGAAGGTATTGCCGGGGATGTCCTCCGGCGTAATACAATGGTGCAAGGCATGCACTGGGTGGCGTGTAAAGAACTACGCCATGACGGTGGCAGAGAACCAACAGGCTGTCTGGGTGCAGTGGGGTGGGGAACCATCTGGTTGGCCAGCAGGACCTCCGTAGAGGTGAACAGCAGTAGGCGGATGCTGGACTAGATCGAGGGGACGTGATCTCGAGGCAGGGAGCTGCCAGGCTACTGCAGTGTGTTATGTAGCAGTCAGGCAGTGATTAGAAAGGGCGGAGGACCAGCAGCTCCCTGCCTCGAGAGCACGTCCGATCTAGTCCAACATCTGCAAAGTACTTAAATCCAAAATTATACCATTGGAACTACAAATCCGCGAGGTCCCTGCAATCTTTACTCAGGACCCCAAATTCAGGTCCAGATCAGCCACCTTGCCATGACTTGCTCCAGACACTGGACGGTCTTGGGAATCGACACAGTCCTCGAACATAGCTGCAAGAAGTTAGAAGAAATAGCCGAATTAGAGAAACTTATCTTGTAAGACAGTACCATTACAGGCGCAAAAACCCTTCTGGATAAAATAAACGCAACAATTTCCAATTTCGAACATTGAAACAGAACAAGAAAATAAACAAAATTGAAAATGATACCCAGAACTACAACAAAAAACAGACATATCCTTATCTTAGGGACGACTTCTATGACACACCCTACCAAACACCTAGACAACAAAAGAATTGGGGACGATTTTGCAATCGTCAACAAGTGTCAGTCACTGAGTCCTCAAACACCTCAGCGGAAGACTTCAGCCCTGGGGAAGGTCCAAGTACGTCAAGACCACAGAGAGCCCAACACTTGAGACCTCAACCACTACTCCCGGTTTGTTTTTTAGACACAAACCAAGGCAGCGGCAGGGGCCGCTCGAGAGGAAACTATCAGTACCAGTACTCGGGGGAATGCCAAACCCGCCACAAGTTCTTTCAATGGGGCACAAACTAACCACAGAAACATTAACTGGATACCACCAAGTCGCTCCCCATCTTCAACCTATCTCAACATGACCTTTCTGCCTATGAAACTAGCCTCTTGAGAAAGGGGCTCACCTTCGTCCCCACTGACAAAAGCAATTTCTTTGAAATACAGGAAAATCTGGTTCAATTCTTCAGGAGGAAAAGGCTTAAACAGTTCTTCTTGGAAAGACCACCACGTGAGCAAACTATCAGCTCATCATTTCAACCACCCTCAACCTTCAACCCCTCATCAGCTCTCATGCCTACCGAGATCCTGACTTTTGAGAGATGGGTACTACATGAAATGATGAGCATCCAATCACAACATGAGTATGTTCCCTACGATCTCTCACTACTTGAGAAGCAAGCCCTAAACAACCTCAAAACAAGGAAATAATAATCAAACCAGCCGACAAGGGCGGTGGCATCATCCTTCTGGACCAAACAAAGTATGACACAGGAATCCTACGACAATTGGATGATACCGACCATTATCGTGCTCTACCATCCAATCCATTACCAGAGATAAGAACCAAAATTCAACAAATCACAGCATTGGCAAGGACTAACGATATTATATCAGACAACGAAGCAATCTACCTCAACAACAACCCGTACACCTGTGCTTTATGTCCTACAGAATATCCACAAGGACCAACAGAATCCTCCAGGCAGACTGATCATGTCAGGCTGCGGCTCGATCCTCGAACCAATCGGAAAGTACATCGACAGCATCATCAAGGAATTTGTTCCTCTCATGGATGCATATGTCTTTGACAGTATGGATCTAATCAATCTCATTGAGGATACCCCCTTCACATCAGGAACCGATTTGATGGTTGGGATGGACATCAAATCGCTTTACACCAATATCCCCCACCAAAAGGCCTATCAGTAATAAAAGATATCCCGCTAGGATCCCAACAGACTTTGCGATGTCCCTCCTGGTGATTGCTCTCGAAACAACTACTTCTTATATAAGGACACTTACTACCTTCAGATCAAAGGGGTGTCAATGGGTGCCTTTCCTGACCCAAATTTCGCCATACTCTACGTCCACCATCTGGAGAAAACAAAGATCTTAAATGACCTCAGCCTATTCAGGACCAACATTTCCTTCTGGTGTTGTTATATAGATAATATTCTGCTCATTTGGACAGGAAACAATGAGAGCTAACTACAATTTGTGGATTGGCTGCATACCTGCCAACAACACCTTAGGTTCACAATTGATCCTAAAGAAAACAATTTACCATTCCTTGATCTTTAACTACAAGTAGAAGAGAACATGATTGGAATGGCATTATTCAGGAAACTGACTGAACAGAACACCTTACTGCTATACTCCAGTTACCATCCATGGGGATTACGTGATTGTTTACCCTTCGGGCAGTTTTTACGGATCCGCCGCAACTGCAAATGGAGGAAGTACTTCTTCATGGAAGCTGCGGTCCTAACTGATAAACTCATCGCCTGGGGCTACCGGAAGAAACTGGTATCCAGAGCGCGTAAACGAACATGGTATAACCACCTAAACACCCTTCTTACTACTGACTTCCTATTGAACAGGAACTCCATCTCTCTCGTGCTGGATTGAGCGAGGTCTGGTCCGTGTTTTCGTTGCGCCTGAGTAGGCGTGCAGCAGGCGGCTGCGGCAGCAGTCGCAGTCACAGGAGCTTCCCGGTTTCCCGGCCAAAAAAAAAAAGCCACAACAGCGCCTCGATAGATCCGATAGAGCCGCAAACTGCCAGTGGAGGCGGAGGCGGTGCATCTCGGCGGCCGGTGTATCCCGGGGGCCGGCGCTTCCCGTCTCTTCCAGGCAGGCGTGTAACAGCAATAGCGGCTGTCACAGGAGTCACCCAATCGGGGTGAGCCACAACTTCGCTACGATAGTGCCGCGAACGGACTGTGGCGGCTGGCGCATCTTGGTTCTTGGTTCTCCCGGTCCCCAGCACAGCACAGCAGCCACAGCCGCAGCGGCGGCCGCCGAACGATCCTCCGGTGAGGCGGGTGAGGTAAGCCACAGCCCTGTAACTGAAAGAGGTCTGGAAGACGCCTCGAAGGCAGCTGTTGTGGAGTTGGAGCACGCGGAACACAATAGCGGACCGTGAGACTGCACAAGATTCCTTCACCTTGCCTGCAGCTTAAAATTAGAGTTAAGCAGCAAGTGGGCTGCGAACATGAGCCACATACAGCGACAATCAGCTTCCTGCTAACTCCTGGACCTGGGGGGTAGTGGGAGAGGCAGGAACAACCTTCTTAGGCAACGGGAGAGTGCACCCACTTGGCCTGCAGTTCTGCCAGCGATACATCACATCACTTCACTTCATTATTTCACCATCGTCAGTCAGCCAGCGGCAGGGAGGTGAGCTCACGCACGAGTTCACGCACGGAGGTGAGACACGGACAGCTGCATAGGCTCTGGAACAGGGGAGGGTCCCTAAACTTGCTCTATTGCCATTACCTCCCTAGCATCCACCACCCTAATCCCATCCTATTCCACCTCACCTTACCCTCTCTGGCATCTCTCCTTAACAGAGCAGGGGGAGCAGACACTGGTGGGGACAACACTATAACAGAGCAGGAACTACCAAAGACCTTGCTCCCAGATGCCTTTACAAATGAGCCACAAACTGCAAAAAAGCTTTACCAACCTAAAATATACACGAAGTTTGAATTTCTAAAAGACGCCGGCTCTGCTATTTTCTCCAGCAACAGACACTTGCACGGCTTGCAAACCCCACTGCTCCCCTCTGTACTAAAACCAACGTGTTCGTCACCACCAAAGCTTGAGGCGGCAAGCCCCATTTTTACAGGAAATTTAACGATAGACTCACACCAGTGTAGTAACTCAAAGCACACAAACCACTGCATTTCTCTGGAGACCTCAAATGCAAGAGGAAAGTCACACGACTCAACCCCCAAGCAGGAACTCTCATCCGTTCACCTAGAGGACGTAGATGACAAGGTTAAACGCAGCCAGGGAGGTGACACGCTACCCCGCGTAGATAAGCACAAAGCCAATGTGAAACCCACCTCAGCACTAAAACCAGCTGATGGTTCAGACAGGTGCCTAACAGCAAGGGATTCAGAGGCTGCCATACAGACATCGTCATCGGCTGCACCCGAGGAAAGAGTTCCCAGCTTGGCGTTGGGCACACAAACTATGAGCTATAGTCAAAGCACACCTATCAAGTCGCACCCAAGGGCCAGATGTGCTCCTCCACACACAGATCGGGAAACCTACGGTCCAGCAATAAGCTCCTCTGGCATGGAGGCAGCAAGCCCCCATAACTCTAGTCAGGATGTGGAAGGCAAGGCAACAGGGCCTTATTCTAACACACAAGAATGGGAAGAGATACTAGCAACCTACATACCAGACCACAAAGAACCCCAACCCCTTGATCCATCTCCGGCAGTCAAAAACACCAATAACCTCGGGAACACTCCTAAGGAGAAAGAGCGGGTAAAAGAACAGAATAATGGAACTTGGGGCTCATTGCTAAATACAATCCACATTACCCTCAATGCTTACTGATCTAATAGGAGATCTGAGGAATCTACACAGAGGGAATGCAATACAGGAAACGGGCCCAATTAAATCTGAAGAGGGGGCCTACAGGCCCAAAGCATCTGGATTAGAGCCACCTGAACATCCCGCTCCCCCAAACAAGGAGATATCTCAGATGGGACCGGCCCAACCCCCAAAACTTAACGCAAAACAAAGGCAGCAACAAAAAAGAAAAGGGCGTAAGCAAATTTCTGAATTATCCACGACAAATCACTTTCCTATCTTCTTTGCCACAGAGAAAAAATCTTCGGCTAGCTTAGACAATGCCCTTACCACAGAAGGGGTAGTCCATGCACCCACTGATCCTACTCAACAGCAGAAAAAAGCAAACGATAGCCGGCCTAAGCAAAAGGGGCAAAGGCCTCAAGTTCCAATGACTAGTGACCAAACGGAACAAACAAATGTACAAGGTCCATCGGCAAAAGATCAAACGGAACAAACAGGTACACATAGAGATGTGGCAGTAATGATCAAACAGCGCACACAGTCAAGCGGTGCCAAGAACAACGAAACAAGGCACTCCGATGACCAAGTGGGAGAACTAACATCGCCAAACAAGGAACCTCCTCCCCAGAGGGAAATACCTGTGGCAACAACTAATCAACATATACCAACAATAAAGGCAAGCAAGCAGCCACTCAGGCCAAACTCTGAAGAGGGGGCCAGAGAAAGACCAACTGGCTCAATGCTAAGCTCAAACCACGAAGTTCAAATGAGAGCCACACCAATCATGACCACCCACTCTGCTCCAATTCAACTAGAACACTTACAAGCAAACTGGCCATCTGAAACAGGAATAATACCAAAGCAAACAATCCCAACCAAAGTAATAACACTCACGGCCAATATGCCAGGCAAAGGCTCTAACCTGGCACTTTACGAAGTACACCCAGGCCAAGGTTCACCAGCTCGCCAGGAGGAAGGAAACAAAAAACAATCAACAGAGATCTTGGTTTTCCATCCAGAATATACGTCACAAGGGCAACATGACACGTTAAATCGTGGCAACATTCTTAAACTTATGGAATGCATCCCCAACCTGGGGGGGATAAGCACTAAGGACTTGATCTCGGTCGAATTCCTACCCGCAACAAATTCAAACTCCCCAGAGGCGACCAAGACTACCTGGTGCTCTAGCAAAACCGCTGACTTAATCGCAGCAGAAGCAGCGCAATTTAAGATATGGGGCATCAAGCTAGTTCCTCTACAAAGACTAGCCTACCCCTCACCACTTCAGAGGAGGACAAGACCGGAATCAGAGCCACAACAGGTAAATACTCTTAGCGTCCTTAGAGGCGCCTTGGGAAGCTCGCCCAAAACAAGAGAGATCAGACCCTGGCAGCGACCAATCGATAGGCCGAAGGAGACAGCCGGATTCGAGCCGGCACCCACAACGAGTCGGAGGGGCATAGCATCAAAGGACTATCAGCCTCGGACTTTCATCGTCACTAAGTCCCCGCGAGGAAGTCCGCCAAACAATCACACATTCAGCCCCCGGGGACGTACAGCAGATTGCGCAAGGGGAGTATCATATCAAAATCGAGCACTAACAAGAGAAACACTATCTCGTACAATCTTCACATGTCCCGAAGAGGCCTGACGCTACCAACAAATTAGTGACGAGCAAAAGGGAAGGTTACCAACCATAGGCATCTGTTCTTGGAACATAAATGGCCTAAACTCAAAAATGGACGATCCGGATTTCCAAAAATACATCTCTTTATTTGACATAATAATGCTGCAAGAAACCTGGCTCACAACCACACAACATATCATGGGCTTTACATGCTACTCTACAGCAGCAGTCAAAACTAACAGATTTGGTCATCAATCTGGAGGCTTGGCTACATACATATCTACCACAACAATACCTTCGGCAGTCCTCATGGACTCATTTACATCCACAACATTAACAGTGAAGATAAAAATACATCTAGGCAATAAAGAAGAAGAGATATGCCTTGTCAACGCATACGTCCACCCCAAACACAGAGCTAAAGACTCTAACACAATCAGCAATCAATTGATGGAGTATATCACTCAGATGGAAAAGCCTCTCTTCCTCTTGACAGGGGACTTCAACCAAAACCTACTTGGTTCATCAGCAGAAGAAGAGGCTTTAGCCCTCAATAAAATCTACACCATTCCATCACAAGGCTCCCCGCTACATAGGAGGAAAAATCAAAATAACGCCTTACTTAAAGATCTAGAAAATCAAAATCTTCGGGCCTTAAATGGAAGATTTTCGACTGACTCTCCTCCAGTAGAAACCTTCTACTCACAAACTGCTAGCTCTATTCTGGATTACACTTTCGCCAGTTTGGCATTATTTCCATACATCCGGGGGTTCAGAATGGGGGACAAGGGTGAAAGTGACCACCGTCCCCAGGAATGCCATCTGACATTGAGGAAGCATATTGCAATTAAGCCAGACAATATGCTAGGGGAGATCTATTCGATCAACCTGAAAAGGATCAAATGCACGTCAACTAACCTAACCACCTTGGCTGAAACTGCCCTCCTCATATATAACACACATAAACCAGATGCAGCAGGGCACATCTCCCACTGGGAGCAATACACAGGATTCTTGCTAAATGAACTGGCAACTAAAAACGCCCCAAAGAGCAACCTCCATAAAGAAATTAGCAAAAGCAACTTATAAAAAGGTCCGAGAGCTCAAGTAAGATCACACAAAAGAACAGTCATCTTGACCTTACGGAAGCTAAGATCAGCCCCTAACAATGTACATCTTCGAGCAGAGCTGAAAAAACAAAGGGCTGAGCTCAATCGTACAAAATGGACCATAAAAAAAGATGCTGAAAACGAGGCATGGGCAAAAATACTATACGACACTAAAAGCCGCAATAGCGCCCGCTTCTGGCAATCAATGAACAGGATCCTGCGTCCACAGCACAAAGACCTAGGATCGCACATCGTGGAAGAGTCATGGATCAACTACCTCAACAGCCACTTTAATGACCATCTGGAATACACAGGAGCACAAAGAGGTA
Source organism: Triturus cristatus (assembly GCF_964204655.1). Lineage (NCBI taxonomy): Eukaryota > Metazoa > Chordata > Amphibia > Caudata > Salamandridae > Triturus > Triturus cristatus. The sequence goes on along the minus strand of NC_140591.1, from coordinate 1,152,520,355 downwards.
ACAACATAGAGGCAAACCCCACCGTGCCAATGCCGGGACCTCTGATCAAGAGAGAGCAAGGCCAAACTAAAAACTATTTGGAGCTATCAGCCGCTCAGCAAACAGCTGTAATAAAAAAGCAGATCTGTAAGGGCAGGAAAGAAGGCGCGCCAGGACCCAATGGCATCCCGCCAGCCCTATTCAAGGAAAAAAACACAGAATGGGCAACTATTCTGCAACCGATATTCTCGGGAGTTAGACTCCTAAATAGAATTCCAGAATCTTGGAGAGGGTCGACGATCGTCCCTATATACAAAAAAGGCACCAAAATGGACCCCAACAACTATCGCCTAGTGGCCCTCCTTGACAATGAGGCAAAATATTTTGCGGGAACTATCCTAGAAGAGATTGTGCAATGGACGGAAGCAAATCAGATTATCCCATTGAACCAGACCGGTTTCCGAAAAAACACAGGAACATCAACCAACATTCTGGCTATCTCCCTAATCATAGATGCTGCAAAAACTAAAAAACTTCCGCTGCACCTGTGCTACATTGACTTCAGTGCAGCATTTGACAACATCGAGAGAGGTAGACTTTGGGGGAAATTGGCGCAATGGGGCATACCACAGTCGACACTCAATATGCTGAAGCTCCTCCACTCCGACACCTGGGTGCAAGTGAAGCTAGGAGGCGGCACACACCTGTCATCTAAGGTTCGTACCACCAAAGGCCTCAAGCAAGGGTGTGTGCTTGCCCCAATACTGTTCAATCTGTACATGGCTGATCTACCAAGTCTACTCAATACATGCAACTCCCATTCCCCGAGGCTGGGAGGCAAATCTCTGAGTAATCTTCTGTACGCGGATGACGTCGTACTACTCAGCCACACCTATATCGGTCTCCAGCCGCTTCTGATCCAAATGCATAGTTACGCAACGGAAAACAAACTAAAAATAAACTTGAGTAAGACCCGAACCATGTCAATTAAAACCAAGAATAAACATCAGAAGCCATGGGCCCTAGGTGGCCAAAAAATAGAGCCAGCGTCTGAGTACAAATACCTTGGAGTTATCTTCGACAGAAATGGCACATTTGCACAGCACAAACAAGAAATAAAAAGGAGAGGGACCTGCATTGCCGTCTCGTTGAAAAACTTAGCCAACCATCTGACGGGGCCAATTTTGACTCCTTACTTGAAGGTTATTCAGGCTAAACTACTCCCTTCCATCTGCTATGACAGTGAGGCACTACGAGGAAGAGACTCTAAGAATCTGGACACAACTCAAACAAAAGCCTACAGAATAATGTTTTCGCTCCCGCACTACACTTCGCCTGCCCAAATAAGGCTGGAGTTTGGTTTGCTAAAACAAGACCTTGCCAGACAGGGAGCCTACATCATCTGCTGCCACAAACTCCGCTCGGCCACAGCTAACACCCTAAATTCGCTGCTATGGCAAGACATTCCAAGCAGGGATAAATCTCAAGCAAGATCTTACCTGAAGGCAGCCCTGGGAGTCACCAACCAACTCGTGACTTGGATATGCAACTTGGGCATAACACCTTTAAAAAACTGGTTTGGAAAAACGTAAAATCTCTATCCTTATTAGAGGACAAGGCCGCATTTACAAAAAGAAACCACGCATGGATGACCTTAAATCCATACAAAACCCTGACACCACAATCATATTTCAGTCAGGGCTATCCCAAGGCCATAAAACTACGGTTCTTGAAACTCAGATTAGGGGTTTTGCCGAGCAGAGAGCATCTTCCACCATGGCACAGGAGCAAAGGCCAAGAAGCCTGTCCGCTCTGCAATGAAGAAAAGGGCGATATTCTCCACCTGACTTGCCTCTGTGAAGAGCTTCGGCCAGCCCGCCAACACCTCCTAAAGGACCAGTTCAAGCAGTTAGGGACTAGCACTAGAAGGCAAGCAGTGCTTGCCTGTATGAACCCTGCAAACACGAAACTGAACTGCAGATATGTTAAGTTCCTTGAGATGGCCGAGCTCAGACTGTTAAACTCACTAAAACCGGCGTTCAACTACACAGACAATAAGTAGGAGGTTATTAGGACGCTAAGGAACATGCCGCCCTGCATCAGGGAAAAAATACTGCTGGACAACTACTCTGGGTTTCTCACTGCACGTTTTAAAAATGATGATTATTATGAACAAAAAAAAAAAATCTTTTATGCCATTTTAAAAAAATTTTTGTAAAATATTTGCACCGGTTTTAATTAACTATGCATAATAAATTTACTTACTTACCCTGCTTACACCTAAAGAAAAGAGGGCTAACTCACACATCCCTTTTTTCTCTACTTTCTCCCCCACTAGCAACAAAATTTCAAAAATCATTAAAAGAAACTTGAACACACTTGCCCCTCTCAATATATTCAACAAACCACCATTGTTCTCGTACCGCAGAGGAAAAAACCTTTTGGACCACCAGGTACACACCATCACATGGCCAAAAATGAACACCAGAGACGAGTCCCTGAGGGGCCCCTGGGGCCTGCCTCCTTTACTTGGACACTACAAATGTCATAGATGTACAGCGTGTTCTACTTCACTCAACACAAAACATATCGAGTGCAACGGACAGAAACACCAACTAAGATCTCTCACCAACTGCAGATCCCAAAATGATATCTACACAATACGCTGTCCGTGCAAACTCCTATACGTTGGTCAAATCATGCAAATGGTCAAGAAAAGAATCATCCAACATCTAAGCCGCATAAGATGTGGTGTGTTGACAGCACCCCTTGTGATGCACTTCCAGGAACACAACCATAATGACACAGACTTCACCTGGATGGTTATTGACCAACCTACCTTACCCACCAGGGACGGTGATATTCAGAGGCTCCTGAATAGGTGTGAATGCCGCTGGATAGCTCGTTGCAATACCATTAAACAGGGCCTAAACACTCTGGATTAATAGAACACTACACTCACTTGAGCCATCCAAATCTTGCTTCCTACTTGCTACTACTGATCGCACAGAGCGCTCCTACCATTGTGTTCTCCCCTAACATGTGTCTTCTAAGTAAACTTTTTTTATTTTATAATTTTCTTCAATCACCGATAGCCTACATTCCAATGTAAACGCCTTTACTGTGTTGTGATTAACTGTTCCTTTCCGTATTGACTTAAATGTCTGCATTCATAAGCTTTTTTCTAGCAATAATCTTTACAACATGTGTGCCTTTAATCTCTACTTTTCATAGACCACACTTAAGCATTGTGAGTCATCATCAAATATGCTTTTTTATCTATAAAGTCGGTGCATGTTGTGTTTTCCTCATTTGAAGCCTATCGTTCTGCCCTGTAATACCTTTCTAGTGGGTTAGTTGACACTCCCACCATTTTTGTAATGATTTCAACTTAAAATGTATTCAGCCCCTTTTTATAAATTTGCACTTAAATTACTGTATGCAGATACCTCAAATGTATGTATGCATATGGTTTTATCAGCAATTCTTAATACGAATACCCCCAGTCTTTCCTTTCTTTCTGTCTTTCACCACTGCCAATTTTCTGCGTGAGCTCTAGTTTTCCTTCAGCTAGAGTGTACCACGTGATTGGACTCGGACATTTGGCCAGTAGACGCCGAGAATGCACACAGAGACTGACTCCTGCCGGCCCTATGATGCCCTTCGCCATGCCTCAAGCTGACTTCTACAAGTAAATGTAGCCTGCCAACGCACTCCTACGAGTGCTACCTATGCTGACCACCGATCGTGTGGCCGGTCCTCCGCCCTTTCTAATCACTGCCTGACTGCTACATGATACACTGCAGTAGCCTAGCAGCTCCCCGCTTCAAGAGCACATCCCCCTGATCTAGTTCAGCATCTGCGGACTCCTGTTCACCTCTACGGAGGACCTCCTGGCCAACCAGATGGTTCCCCGCCCCACTCCACCCAGACAGCCTGGTAGTTCTCTGCCACCGTCATGGCGTAGTTCTTTACACGCTACCCAGTGCATGCCTTGCTCTATTGTACTACGCCGGAGGACGTCACCGGCAATACCTTGCATTGCGCCCCCTCAGGGCCTCTTCCCCCATCCAGGGGACTCTCTCCATGCCACGAACCATGGCACCCTACGCCCCCACCCCCTCTTCCATACAGCCAGCCCACTCACCCAGCGAGGGGACCTATGTTAGGGAACTACTCTTGCCTCATTGGACCTCCCACTTATCAGGCTCATTCGTTTGATTTTGAGGTACTCTGACCAGCAGCTTTTTGGCTTTCGCGACTGAGAGCGATTACCTCTGTCTCTTGCTGGACCCCTTGGGACCCCAATTCACGTCCCTTCCAGTAAGTTCCGGGATTTGCCCTCCTTTTTGTTCCCCCTTCTCCACCCAGGTGATGGTCTACCCTCGCTTCATTCTTCCTTTCTCTTCTCCTAGACCGTACTTCCGCAGGTCCTAGCTCAACTGCCTTGGACCCTGCCTCACCTGGATTTCTGACAGTGCGCCCTCTCGTGTAAGTCGTCTTCCCGCCCAGAGAATAGCGCTTTTTTGCACAATCTTTCTCTGAGCCTAGTCACGCTGTAATTGTCTGCGGTGATCCATGTCTCCCCTGTTTTCTTCTCCCCCTTTTTCCCCACCTCCCCAACTTGGGCTCAAATTTAAGTCATTCTTACACTCTCTTCTTTCTATTCCTCTCTTCTTGGTCCACGACGGAATGATCACATGTATACAGATATATGTATATCCTATTATCCCCAGCACTGCCATATAAGTAACAGTAACATGGTCCTGATGATGGCCTAACACTTCTACAGGTCGAAACGCCGTCGACTTTTACAACAGAATTCTCAACACCTCCCTCAAGGATACCCACTTGATTATTTTTGTATTCATTACCATTTATTGTTCGGTTATCCTAACTATGTAAATGTTACCTTCACTTGTTTTTTGGGGCGCCCTTCTCTATTGCTGCACATGCTTCCTCACGTATCACTTGCGCCGTCACAATCCTTCACGAGCACTTGTGCACAGTATGTCACAGGTTAGATGTGATTCAATGTAATGCAGTGTCACCTTTCCATATGTTTGATCATGTGAAGCTAAATATGTTAAATATGTATATTCACTAAAAATGCAGTATATGTTACAAAAGAAATGTATCTCCCTGGTTTTCTCCCCTTTTTCATTCAACTCTCAGCAATTAATTGTGCTATATGTAACTGACCTCCAATTAACACCCTTTTGAGACATTTTTGTATGTTATAAATGATTGCCCTAGTCTCCCTAGGGTATATGGTCTACCTCCTGTAGTCTGATACTACTGATTGAAGCTAGCCTGCCTGATTAGCGGTGACCTCCCGAAATCAGGCTCAGGATGCTTGTTTATCAGTCCCAGATAGGACCTTGCCTGGCAGTTTGGGCTGGACTGTTTCCATGGGGAGCAAGTTCGAGATTGATTTGTATATGGCTGGGTCCAAACTGGAGTGGCACAGTGAGCAATAAAACGGTGGATTTTACCCATATCGTTGACTGGGGGTGAATGTTTAACAATGTTCAGCTTTCCGGCCATCATCTATTTGTATTGCTATAGCTGCCCTAAGTGGGAAGGGTATTTCCAGATGATAGTCCAGTGCTCACTATGCCACTGGACTCAAGCAAACCTGGCTGATGAGGGGTGATACCCCAAAACCAGTGCCAGCATGCTTCTTTTCTGGTCCTTGGAGGACCAGGCTTGGCAGTACAGGCTGGAATGTTCCCATGGGGATCAGGGTGAAGACTAATTTGAAAACAGCTGGGTCTATACTGGGATCCCGTGGTGAGCAAAAAAACATAGATTTAACCCAGATTTGTGACTGAGGTGAATGTTTGACAATGTTCAGCATTCCTTCCATCACCTGTTTGTGTTGCTATAGTCGCCCTAAGTGGGAAGGATATGCATAGACTTTGTTCTCGAACTACCTATCCCTCTGTATTCAAGCTAGCCTGGCTGATGAGGGGTGCTACCCCGAAAACAGTCCAAGGATGCTTTTTTTCCGGTCCAGGGAGGAACTTGCCTAGCAGTTCTGTCTGGAGTTTTTGCAGGGGGAGCAGGGGCAAGACTGATTTGCATACAGCTAGGTCTAAACTGGGATGGAATGTGGAGCAAAAAAACATGGATTTAACCCATATCTATGACTGGGGAAAATGTTTGACAATGTTGAGAATTCTGTCCAATAATCGTTTTGTGTTGCTATCCCAGATGTCTCCACTTCTCTCTCCTTCGACTCATGCCTGCTCAGAACCACAACTATGCACAATATCTGTGGGCAACCTAGTGCAGCAACCAGCAAAGCAGTGTTTACCAAATGAAATATCATAAAAGGAACTAAAGAGCTGTTCAAAGCTACTGGCTTACTTAAAACCATAAAACTGTAAGTCTGTCTCTCACACTTCTTCATCTAATACACTGCTACGCTCTGAGTTCCATAACATGATAACCACACTCAAGTGGTCATCACACACAACATAAAAACACTTTCCACATAGGATAAATACAAAGACAACATTGTTCCAACCAGACATCCCCTATATGTAGCGTGCCACTCGTGTAGGCAATTACTTTAGTGCCCCACGTAGGCATAGGCATAGTAAGCGCTAGGTAAATGCTGCAATATAATTGAATACATTGTTTGCTACTTAGCAATTGTGATGGCGAATACCAAAGTTTCTTTGCTATTTGCATGGCCTCTGACCGCAGGGTATAAAATCACTGTTATTTAGGCACAGGCCAGGTAAATAGTACAGTTTCTTTAGTTTTTGCATGGCTGCCATCCAAAAAGTGCATAATCTCTGCTATTTAGCCAACAGATGGGTAAATAGTAAACTTCCCTTACTATATTTGCCAGCCAACCAGTGCAGAATCTCAATTATATAGCCAGCGGCTTGGTAAATAGTGAAAGATTTCTGCTATTTGCAAGGCAGCACGCCAAATAGTAAATATCTACTATTTAGCCAGTGACTGGAAAAATAGCAGATACAATTCACTATTAAATGAAGTACAGAGCAAGCCTTTCAATACTGTAGCATTTTTTTAAAATAATAAATATTTATTTTTAAAAATCTGATCGGAGGACTCATTGGTCCGGCATTTGAATAAATCATAGCCTGATTCACAGACATTTCTACATTTCTGAGTTTCCTGGGCAGCCTTCAATCTGCTGCAGAGTGCAGTTTAGAGGCAACAGATTCACCTTCTCCACCAGAACAATATACTTATTTCTTTATCCACATGGCAGGGTAAAACAGTGAAGGTTTTCTGGATGCCCTTTGATGTGAGCAGTAATAACGAAAGGCATCAAAATGATTATTATATTTCTTCGCCAATACTTATAACTGTTTTTTAGAGAAACATAAAAAAAGCGGCATGGAATTCTTTCAGCCTTTTTTTAGATAAAACATCTTTGCACAGCTTGTTTTCCAGACCCAGGATGTTCCATACTCTGGCCCACAATGCTGCACTAGTTTACTGTTTTTTTCTCCGTATTAATGTGATGCTTTGGGCCTGATATGCCTTTTATTGCACTTTATAAATAACAATACCAAGGGGTTACGTTATCTATCGGGTGTGATAAATAAAACCTATTATGAGTTGGTGGGGACAACCATATGGATTTTGGTGTTTAACCCTTCAAAATCTGCATGATACAATAAATACTGTATGCTTTTCCCCTGTTAAACTTGGGCAGATTTGATGAAGATTGAGGTATTTAACCATACAATAATTATCAGATGATTTAACTGCCTACCAACTTTTAATTCCAACCCATGCATAACCAGGGGTTTCACACATGGATCAGAATATAATGACCAACTTGTAATCAGGGCCTACGTGTGATTGGTACAGAAGCAATGAATCAATTCACTCAGATGCCTAAACTGCTCTTTTCAAAATCTTGGAATATAGGAGCCAAGGCAGAAATCGGTAATAATTCACTTTCTCTTCCAAATCTTGCAAATGATTACTTGGTTTTATGCAGAAGCTCGCCTTTTTTGTCCAAGCAGTACTAAACATTTTGACGGCAGAACTGCTGCACTAAAATATTAAAGTGAATTTGCTCAGGATCACACTATATGTTTAAATGGAAGCAAGATTAGAATTTAGGTCTATTAGTTGCACAGTCGCCAAATGACGCCCACATACCACTGTTACAGATGATTTGGGAATGTTGCTTCGCACCTTGTTTTTTTTTTATTCAACATTTTATTGTTAATTTGCAAATAATACAATACAGAATAGTGGCTTGGTACATTAGGTATTACACTAGTCGTATTAGTCTGTTGCGTTTCATTGACATAGCTACTGCAAGGTCTCAACACACCATAACTTACATAGCTGGATGTATCAAAATAAAACTTCCTGGACCTCTGTCCCGGCCATTGCTTTGTCCCCATATGTGGCTTGTCTTTCTAGTCGCTCAGGTCCGGATCCGAGTCCGGTGGCGGGGGGGGGGGGGTGGGGGGGCACAGATGTTACCACAAAATAAATTCCACCAACCCCAGACCCGCTCCCACTTTTTGGGACACCCTCTGTGTATAAAAACTGCTCTTTTGGCCACCATTGAGCTGTCCATGTCTTGACACCATCATCTCTGTTGTGGGGTCACTGGCACCCCCCAGTATTGTGCTATATTGCGCTTTGCCACCATGATCCCCAGAGTTGCCCAGTCTTGTGATGCATGATTGAGGTCTTTTGGTTCCCAAATATTGAGCAGGCAACGTTTTGGTTCGGGTGGAACCGGAAAGCCACACACCCGGGTTATGGTGTTCATCACCTCCTCCCAATAAAGTGTTATGTGTGGACATTCCCAGAGTGTATGATAGAATGTACCCTGTGCCCCACATCCCCACAGACAGAGGGGCGTCACAGCACGGCCGATCTTATGGAGCATAACCCTAGTGAAGTAAGTCCTGTGTAGGACCTTCAGCTGCATCAACCTTAGGCGGCACGGGATCGCCACCTCCCTCGGGGACGCAAGTGCTTCTTGCCAGTCCTGTTCATCTATATCTCCAAGCTCTGCCCGCCATTTGTCCCGCAGAGCTAGTGTGGGGTCCTTTTGATTATTAATAAGTTTTCGGTAGGTGAGGGAGATGGCCTTCTTAGTGAGCTGGTCTGTAAGGAGACGGTCTTCAAGTGGTGACGATTCGGGCAGAGCCGTGCCACTGGGTATTGCCCTTGTAAGTGCATGCTTGATTTGCGTGTAGCGGAATAATTCTGTGTCTGCCATTTGATATGTTTTTTGTAGGTGAGCAAAAGCCACTACGTCTCCCTTCTTCCACAGATCCCCAACTTTAGAGATACCAATCAGGTCCCATTGAGCGAACCCTTTGCTGTTGCAGAGTGTACCAAGTTTTGGTGTGTCTCATAATGGTGTGAGTTGCGTCATGACTCCCTCCCATCCCAGTGCTCGCTTTGCCGTGAACCAGGTGTGTATCGTGTGTGCGTTGGGACCTGTCCATGTGTCCTTCCACCCCTTATGATACAACGTCCCCAGAGATCCTCCAATCCCAAGAGCGTGTCGGTCGAGCCGGAGGCCCGGCTCGTCCGGAGGGGCGTGAAGCCATTGGTTAACTATAATAAGTTGTGAGGCTCAGTAGTACTGGCGTATACTCGGCAAGGCTATTCCTCCATCGTACCAGCTCCTAGTAAGTTTGGCTAAAGCTATACGCGGGTTTCCCCCCCCCCAGAGGAGCAGTCCAACCTCTGCCTCGATTGCCCTGAAATAGGAATCGGGGACCCGAGTGGGTGTAGTCTGCAGGGCGTATAGGAATCTCCGGAGAGCCATAATTTTAAATAGAGCTGCACGGCCCAGTAGGGTGAGGGGTAGTGTATGCCAATGCTTTACGTCATCTTTGAGCCTCCTAAGGGGGGGCCTGAGATTTAGCTCGTAGAAGAGAGTGGGATCCGAAGTAATTTGGATACCTAGGTATTTAAATCCGTCTGTCCCAAGTTGTATCGACACTCCCCTTGACAGACGTGGAGGGGAACCATGGAGAATGAACAGAACCGATTTTGTCTAGTTAATCGTGTATCCTGAACATCTGCCATAGGCAGCACATATATCTAGCAGGCAATTGATGGAGCGGCTGGGGGAGGACATATACAATAGTATATCATCCGCGTATAGCGATATCCGGTCTTCCCACCCCTCTGCCCACCGCAGCCCCCGTATCACCGGGTCGCTCCGGATCCAAGCTGCCAGGGGCACGAGCACCAGGGCGAATAGGAGCGGGGACAGAGGACATCCCTGTCTGGTCCCACGCCTCAGGGGTAAGTCCTCTGAGATACGCCCATTGACCACGACATGCGCCAGGGGCTGTGTGTACAGTAACTGGATCCATGCCCGGAAGTTTGGCCCAAAGCCCAAGCGCTGGAGCACCGCAAACATAAAGGGCCATTCCACCCGGTCAAAAGCCGTGCTGGCGTCTAGCGAGAGAATGACTGCATCCTCGCTGATAGTGTACTTTCGAGCCATTACCCCGTGTAGCCTTCGCAAGTTCATTGCCGTATTACGGCCGGGCATGAACCCAGATTGATCGGGGTGGATCAGGGACGCGAGGTGCAGCTGTAGCCTAGTGGCCAGCACTTTCGCTAAAATTTTTGCCTCTACATTAAGGAGGGAGATGGGCCGGTACGAAGCACACTCCTGCGGGGCTTGTCGGGTTTTGGGATCGTCACCAGGGTCGCGGTTCTTTGGTCTTTTGGCAGTATTCCTTTATCAAAACTATCTTCATACATTTTGAGTAAGTGGGGACCCAGTCCTTCTGCATGTGTTTTATAAATTTCTACGGGAATGCCGTTGGTGCCGAGGGCCTTGCCTGATTGGAGACCCCTAATCGCGATTATGATCTCCTCTGCCGTCAATGGTTCTTCTAATGGGTCAGCTTCTCTAGGCGTCAACGTGGGCAACCGTATGTCTTTGAGAAATTCTAGGTTCTCTGCCACTGTAGCGTCAGTGGAGGGTGCGTAAATTGCCTCATAGTGGCTTGCGAAGGCAGTCACTATCTCTTGTGGGTCCGTTACGTCCACCCCGGATGGTAGGTGCAGACGGGCCACCCAACGACTGGCTCGCTCTTTCCTATCCAGCCATGCCAGTAGCTTACTGGCCTTGTCCCCTGTCTCGTAAATTGTATGCTGTGTTTTCTTGACTCTTTCCTTAGCTTCCTCCCACGCACAGTCCCTAAACGCTTGCTTGACCAGTTCTAACCTGTGTGTAGTTTCAGTGGTCTGTGTTTTGGTGTGTTCCTCTTCAGCCTGGCTAACCTATATCTCAAGTTCCAACATTTGGCGGGCCTAGTCACGTTGGTGCGCTGTTATTATAGATATTGCTTGCCCTCGCAGGACCGTCTTATACGACTCCCATAGAGTACTAGGGGAGTCAACGGAGTGTGTATTCTCCCGGAAGTATTGTTCTGTTGTTTTGCGCAGCTGTTTCTTAATAGTTAGGACCCTGAGGTACCCTGGGTGAATCGGATAAATGCGTTTATGTTCCACGTATTGTGATGCATATGTCACTAGTAAGGGGGAGTGATCTGATATTCCTCTGGGGAGATGCTTGATCTCCAGGATAGCTACTAGGTTGGTCAGGGGAGAGAGGATGTAATCTATCTTGGACAGACTGTTATGGACCCCTGAGTGGTACGTGTATTGTTGCCCCTCTGGGTGGAGTGTGCGCCAGACGTCTATGAGGCCCATCCCTTCCACGAAATCCCGTTAATGTGTAGGAGGCTTCCCCTGCTCTCACGCCGGCAACTTGTCTTGAGTGGCGTCAAGGACCGCATTAAAGTCCCCCCTATAACGAGTTCCCCAGGAGGCAGGGTAAGCAAGAACTCACCCAGAGCAGCGAGGGTCATGACATGAAGTGCGGGTGGTATGTATACTGTGACTAAATTGTAGGTTCGTCCCTCCCACTGACAGGACATTGCGGCAAAGCGTCCCTGCTCGTCCCTCTGAGTGTCTTGTACTATCAGTGGGCAACTTTTACGCACAAGTATTCCCACTCCTCTGGATCCCGTGGTGATCTCTGACTGTATGACCATTTTGAAGCCCCAACGGTCCAGAACCTTGGTAGAGGTTCCCACTAAGTGGGTTTCTTGCAGGAGGACTACAGATGGGGCGTGTCTTTTAAGGTGAGTCAGCACGAGCCCCCGCTTAATTTTATCCCCTAGGCCATTGACATTCCAGGATATGAGGGTAAGAGGTGAGCCGGGTTTACCATTTCCATCTATACTTGATTGCGTGTGGCTGGGCAGCTCTGCGCCGAAGACTCTAGGGCTGTTCCGTGACATTGGACCTGTGTGTGTGAAGTGATGTGTTCCCTGCGTGCCACCCCAATGTACCTGGTACCAGCCCGTAAAAACAAAGCAACTTTAAAAAAGAAAAAATGCAATTTGCAAAAATACCAAACTCAAATTCCCCCCTTACCCCCCCCCCCCCACCCTGTCTCCCTGCTGGACGGATTTCCAACTACCCGCCACCCCAACTGTGCAGAGCGCTTTAACCCCATAAACTTGCGAGTAGGGGGAAAGAGGATCTGGGGCGCGCCAGACATCCCTTCCCTTCTGGACTTTAGAAAGGTTTTGTTATTTTAGACTAGGCATCTTAAACCAAAGTGCAGTACATGGTCTTGTATCCATATTAGTTCACTACTGGAGCACTGCATGGGGGTCCGTGCCGGGTCTGGTCTTTCCATTCGAGGCAGGCCACGGTGCCATCCTGTTGTCTGTACTGTTACTGGGTGAGAGGATGGCATCTTGTGATTTGTATTTGTATTTGTAGGGGAATTTATATAGCGCATGTATACCGACAGGTCTCTTAGCGCTGATTATCAGCCCATTGTGTCCGCATGACGGGATTCGAGTTCCTTTTCCATCCGCCTCTGCCCATGGATAGTTGCGTCCGCTGTCAGACGTTGCTGACGGCCCTTACCGTTTGTGGGCCTGTTGACTTGTTGCTAGCCTTCAACCAGTCGTGGGCATCCTCCGGCCTGTCGAAGAAGTGAGTCTTACCGTCCGCCACCACTCGGAGTTTCGCAGGGTAAAGCATGGAGTATGACAAGTCTTTGCGCTGGAGTTCCTTTTTGACCTCCAGGAAATTCCGTCTTTCCTTGGTGACTGCCGCCGTGTAGTCCGGGAAGAAGAAAATGACAGAGTTCTCTATACGCAAAGGCAGAGCCACTCTAGCTGTTTGAAGAATGGCGTCACGGTCTCTAAAGTTGAAGATCCTGGCCAGGATCGGTCGGGGGGGAGCCCCGGGCCGTGGTTAACCCCCCGGTATTCTGTGTGCTCGTTCCACCGAGAAGAAGCCGGAGAGACCCCTTGGCTGGAGGTGATTCTTGATGAGGTCTTCCATGTAGAGGTCCATGGCCGGCATCCCCTGCGACTCGGGAACCCCCGTGATACGGACGTTGTTGCGTCTTGACCTGCCTTCTTGGTCATCCAGTTTGGCTGCCATCATGCGGTTCTGTTCCTCCAGGTGATGGACCTGTTGCCGGAGGGTAGCCTTATCTTCAGCGAGGGACGCTGTCTTGGTCTCAACCTCCGTCATTCTGGAGGTCATTTTTTGAAAGTCGGCCCGGAGGAACGATACATCTGAGGAGATGGATCCCACCGTCGTCTGGACATTGGTTAGTGCGGACATGATGTCCAGCAATGTGACCTCTGGCTGGCTCTCCGGTTTGGCACCCACTTCTGTAGGCGCCCGCTGGGTTGTCGCTTCCATCTCAGCCTTCGAGAAGGCGTATTTGTCAAGTTTTGCTTGCTGGGCTGCCCGAGGGCCTCGGCCCCCCATTTGGCCACGGACACGGGGCTTCGGTTTTGTGCAGTACTCACCGCCACCTGCCACGGAACTACGTGGTGCCCTGCGGCCTGTCGGGTTTCCTGCCCAAGTGCGTAACGTTATTAGCTCAGGGTGGCGCCCGGCCCTTTTGGCTCGCTAGAGTGGTCTGTGGCCATTAGTGCCTTGTGGACTGCCGCCTTGCAATGTGTCGATCCGGGGATGAAGTGTCTTTCTGGGCACGGGCCCCAGGGCCTCCGTCGTGTCGTCTAGGCCAGCAGAAGGCAACCCCTCTCGATGTCCGGTGCTGCACTTGAGTGCCTCCTTCGCCGGGAGCACCACCAAAGCACCATGTGCTCAATTTGTGTCCCTTCAATACAGTCAGGCGTGGCAAGGGATCTTGAACTTGGGGGAGCACTGTGGTCTGTACCACTGCACCCCGGGTCCTCAGCTGGGCCTCCCGGCACCCCTCACTCTCCCAGCGGCTGTCAGGATTGGCCTTTTTACCAGAGGAAGTGGTAGGCGGCCTGTCCCCTTCAGATTGCCTCCTTTCTCCCGCTCCCAGCTTCCTGACCTGTTATCTTCCTCCAGGAGGGGTGGGGGACCTAACACCGTAGATTTTGTGCCTGGCCCAGGTCGGGCCACCGAGACTCCTAGCGCCCCCCTTGTAGGGGGTCGCCGATGATTTCTGGACTCAGGACGCCGATCGCGGCCGGGGCGTATCCAGCATCTCAGGCCTCCCCACCGCCGGTGTGCCGCATTGCATTACTCGCGGTCTCAGCCTCAGTGTAGGGTTCATCATCCCGGGGCCGCCTCCTCAGCGCCGCGGCTTTACAGCACCGCCTCTCACCCCGTCGATGCGGCTCCAGCCCGAGCAGGCCGCGGGTCCTCTGCTCATGCCAGTCTCTGGCTCCGCCCATGGCCGCAGGCCGCACGGCGTCACTGGCTCACAAAACGATGCAGACACCGCCTCCTCGCCCCAAAACTCACTTTGGGCGCCGATGCAGTCGGATGCCCATCGCAGTCCTGATAGGTATTATTCTGGCAGGATTCATGTACGGATTATTGTGGGATGCGATCGCGCTGGTCGGAGCTCAACTAGGTTGCGGCCATTGCGCTCGGCTGCAAACCACACCCCCGCTTTGCACCTTGTTGACCTAAAGGAATATTATTGGTGTTACAATGCTGAGGTGCCTGGTATGGGTCACTGTCCTAGTTGTGACTTTGTGTTTTGGATGCTTCCAATGTTAATGCTTGTAGCACGCTCACTCACCCTAGCAAGCATTTGCAATACCAATAGGTCAGGCTTTAAATGAATGTTATATGGTGCTGAGAAACATTTGCAAGTAAATAGCATGAGAATGCATTTGCGTGGAAGTAAAGAGCTGTAGAATAATACTGATGAAAGTTAAAGTTTATGAAACAGACGTACTGTCAAGCCAGACCTAATCATGCATGTAGGTCAGGGTTCTTCAAAGTTGGTCTCGGAAGACGCAGATCTGTTGCCAGATTTTTAGCATCTCCCCATTTAGATAAATGTAGTTATCTTAAAAATCTGACATGGATCCGGCCCTCCAGGACCGAGTTTGGAGAACCCTGACGTAGGTTATGACTGCTGTTCTACCATGTGTGCTGCTGCCAGAGAAAAAACCCATAAATGATCTAGTTATCGAAGACACTTTATTAGCATTACAATGCCATGTGTGTATCCTTGAAAGGTCAAGCTCAGGCAGCTGGATAAATAAAATGATCACAGCTGTGTGGAAGGCAAACACTTTTTTGGTGGAAGCACACACCTTCTGCCCAATCAAAAAATATTCTCCTCGCTACCAACATGTGGAACGAGCCAAAGCCCCTCTATAGTAATTTTCACATAATTGTCTGGTGACAGCAGTGCTGTTGAGCCAGACCATAAAAAGGGTATCCTAGCATGAAGGGAAAGGTAGACTGACAACAACTAAATGTAAACGGGGTTTCAATAAACAGGGTTAGATCTTCTCTCTGAAAGTGGAGAAGGAATTAGTCAAGCACAGATCAAGAGGGAATTGGTTCAGCTTCTGGGTGCCAGATACGAGAAGGATCATCCTTTGCATATGAGGGACATCGGCCAGTAGCTGATGCAATGAACACAGTAAGCTGGCAATAAAGTATTCTATCTGATAGATACCATGGGCCAGTGTTGAAAAGTGCCCTGTGAGCACGGCAAAGAAGCTTGAATAGGGTTGTTTTTCCAAACAGGAAACCAGTGGAGGTCCTTGAGAAGGGAAGATAATGAGTATCATACTGGGAGATTCAGAAATACCTATTTAGCTCCATTTTCAAAAGCTTTTAGTCATTCAGTCATTCAGTTGCGTAAGCAGGAATGCCTAAAAGGAGGGCATTGCTGCAATCTAGACAGCTAGTGACAAGTGTCTGAGTTACAGTTTTGCGAGACTCAATGTAAATCCAGCTGAATACTTTGCAAAACCTTTTCAAAATGGCAAAGCAGCATGCAGAGACTGATGTAATTTGGTAAATCATGGACAGATTATTGTCTAGGACTATGTCTAGTTTTCTGAAGGAATAGGTGGGCCATGGGCTATCCCCAGCTCAAAGGGACGCCAGCCTTGTGCATGATAAGGTGAACAACATTACCTTAGTTTTTTGGCCATACAGCTTAAGGCAGTTGGTGTGCATCCAGTCAGACACTTGGAGCTTGCAGGCGTTATAATTAGTTAGAATAGCAGTGATGGTTTTCAGAGATATAGGTGATGAGCTGGGTATCATCAGCATAAGGGATGATTTTAACGCTGTAGGATCTGATTATGTTGACAAGGGGGGGATATGCAGATGCTGAATAGAATTAGGCTCTAATCATGATATTATCATGGTTGAAATGCCATTAGATCATACATTAATGATCTTACCTCATTCAGACCCAGCCCAGCTTTCCACAGCATCAATAAAGATCAACTGTGGTTAGTGATTTTTAGAGAAGCACTTTGTACTGTTGCACTCCTCCTTACTCATCACAGAGTCTCTGAGTCTCTTACTCTGTTATAATTGCATGGTAATGCTCTGAATGAGACATTGGTTTGCAAATGGCACCATACAAAAAGCAAATTGTTCTTACATAAACAAATCCTTTAAAAATGAATGGCATTGTATAGTCCATATCACACCTGCGCCTGCTTCCTACCCAAGAGCCACGCCTGTAATGTGACCCCCACTTCTTACATCAATCCTTGACGTGTACCTCCAGCCCTACCTCTGCCTCACTCAGTGCACCCTTGGACCACCTCTGCTTTCTTTCTCTGACGTTTCCTACTGGTGCACATTCTTGCTACCTTTGCTGACTTCTGTCAAGAGAAGTCTCACTCTTCCATCCATTATCTTCACACACTACTCATTCATCCATACACAGCCACTCTCCCATTCATTCGTATGTGGACTGCATCCTGCATCCTTTCATCAAAGTTTTCAACCAGTCAGTCACGTATAATCCTTTTATTTCAGTTCATAAGAGAATAACCCATACAAGTACAATACATATGTACAACAATACAACAATCAAACCATCTAAAAAATCCAGATAACATTGCTTTAAAACTACAATAAAACAAGTTAAAACTGTACATAACTGATTCATGCAAATCAGCATTTAGATTAGTTAATAATTCATTGATAGCCTAAATTTATCAGCCTCCCTCAAAAAATTAGCCATAGAAAAACAGACGTGCTCTGTAGGCAATAACTGTAAAAATATTGGTTGAGTGATGGAACCACACATGCATTTACCACACATTCCATTTCCAGGCAGTCTGTACAACGCAAGTCTTAAACATATATATGCCTTTACAACGATCTATGCGTTGCCAAAGCATGCATGGTAAACACATTTCCCTGGTTAAGACTTGACCCCTCCGACACCTGGCCCTGCCCTGAGTCCTAAAACTACCCCATTCCCTCCTTAAAACTAACCCCCTCCCCCCGAACCCTAAAAACTTCCCTGCCTCCAGTCCTAAAGACTACCCTGCCCTCCCCGAAGCCTTCAAAATGACCCCGACCTCCCCCGGAGCCCTAAAAATGACCTTACCCTCCCCTAATCCCTAAAAACAACCCCAATTCCCCCTGAGCCCTAATAACTACCCCAAAAAACTACCCTGAACCCCCATGAAAATGTCAACAAACCACCCCACCCCTGAAAACTACCACAAACCCCCACCCTGAAAACTACCCCAAACCCCCTTACCCCTGAAAACAAACCCGAACCTCCTACCCCTGAAAACTATCACAAAACCCCACCCTGAAAACTGCCCCAAACACACATTACCTCTGAAAACTACCCCGAACCCCCACCACCCCTTAAAACTACCCCAGATCCCCACCACCCCTGAAAACTACCATGAACCCCCACAATTCCTGAAAATTACCCCAAACCCCCATCACGCCTTAAAACTACCCCAAACCCCCACCACCCTGAAAACTACCACAAACCCCCCTGCCCCAGTCCCACTTACCTGTCAGTGTCCGCTTCCCAATGCTTCTCTTTTAAGTTCCTACCCATTCTTAACACTGGAGCGCATTGCCTTAACAACATATATGTGTGTTTAAGGCAAATTAGTTGTTCAAGCAAGTGTGGTTATGCTTGCAGGCTTATAGAACTCGTGGCTCTGGCTGCATATTTCTGGATGTTTCCCAAAAAGGTTAGGTATGCTATGGCTTGATTGAAATTTAAACCCTTTTAAACTGGAACTATAAATTTGACCCGCAAACGCACAAAAAACCTACAGGATAAAATAAACTGCAATGTGTCCTGCATTGAGATAGAATCACAAGAAGCCAGGCTATTAACCTGAAGCTAGCCTCTCGGACTGCGAGTAGACAGTGTATAAGGCTTAGCCTAAATCTGGTGAGGAGATAGAGATAATTTATAGTACGCACCATGACCAGATAGGGCTCCATATAATGGGTGGATTTCAAAAGGTTGTGTGCTTAACATAGGGTTTCAGAAGCTGCTCCGTTTCCCTCCTATCGTTCCTAAAGGCAAGAAAATTTGATTTGGTCCACTTCAAATCCAATCCAATAAACCTTTTCAGGGCTTTCAAATAGGTCTAGTCAGCCAAGAGCTTCAACAATCAGTTTAACGTAACTCAGCCTTCAAATTCGATGTAATCCATCCAATTTTAGATAGCCCCTTATGATGTCTATGTTGAGAGAAGGTTCACTAGACACCCGGACTGAGAGCCATCTAAGTAGAGGACGAAGGGTGGTAACATCGAAGATATTACTCACCCCAATATCCTCATGCTATGTATGGCAACAGGCTCTGGAGAACTGACAAAAGCTGCCTGAGAAGAGTTCTCCACAATTTGTAAGGTCAGTGTATCCTCATAACCACAGATATCACTCCAATAAGCATCAGCTGAAAGACATTTAGCTTGGTATATCTTAACCATAGTAGGGAGTGGCTTAATTCCCAAACTGTCGGCAACATAAGAAATTGCTGAGATGTATGTAATCAATGAGAGTTTCTAAATGAGAAATTGCTGAGATGGACCTAATCAATGAGAGCTTCTTGGTGGATAAAAGAGTGGGCCATGATCATTTACCCCTGGCGTTTTAAACCAAGAGATGTACGGGATTACAAAACAGCATCAGTGGCATAGAGTAATGCCCAAATGAACCTATCACTTGCTTTGGGTAAGTCCTTAGCATCATGAAGTAAGGCCAATTCTAACTGATTCATGTACAGTGTAAATAGGAATGGTGTCAAAATACACACATGTTTGATCCCTATTTTGACCCCAAAACAAGTTGAGCATTGGCCGCTCATACCATATCTTACAGTGGTTGGCATGTCTTTCTGCAAGTCTCTTAAAAATGGACAATGTCTCACTCCACTCCAATAGACAGCTGAAGAGCCCAAAGTGTGTCACTATTAACCCGATCAAATGCAGATGTGAGATCCATAAAGACCATGTGTAAACTCCACTGCTTAGCAACAACTTATTTGTTTAAGATTAAGTGTAAATTCAGGCATTGATCAACGTTACTCTATCAAGGCCTAAAGCTGTATTGAAAATCAGAGATAAGCCTGTTATCTTCTGCCCATAATAAGGGTCTAGATAAAACCACTCGACCAATCACCTTGACTATCGAGTCTATCAGACGATGGGCATAGAATATGGTGTAACCTCTTTCTCTTTTTTTTTAAAGACAGGCATCCCAATAGGTTTTGACCAGGAACTAGGTAGTTCATCTCTGATTGGAGCGTTAAGGACCTTGGTGAGTAGAAGTGTTCAAAGATTAGGTTCTAATAAATATAGTTGGCAGGAACCCCATCCGGTCCAGCGGCTTTCTTCTTTGGTAACCAAATAAGGGCTTTGTTAACTTCAACAGCAGACAATGTTTTAGATATGCTGCATGAATCATGTTCCAGCTCCAGGATGGAGATATAACAGGACCAGTACACCCATTTATAATGTTTGATCCGCCCATCGTGTGAAATATGAGAACACACAATTTGCCCACCATTTTGTGTAAACATTGGACAGCTCACGATTTCCCATATATGGCGCTCTTGGGGGAGCATGTGAGCCTGTAGAAGTTGGTCCCATGCTTTCTCCTTTAGGTCTCTATTCCTCTCCTTGATTTGTCAATCTGCAACCAGGGTTCTTTCACTGGGGTTTGTACTCAATGCTTTCTCTAGCTCCTAATGTGCCCTGGAATGCTTGCTATCAAACCATCTAGCCTGAGGGGATGGTAATTGAGAGTCTTTGACAGTTAGCACAGAGTTAACTTTACTGTAGATCATACCAAAAGCAGCTAAAATTCCAAAATCAGTAGACCATTCCTGGAGACACTCTTCAAACACTTAAATACAATGGGCAATCAGATTGCTATTTAAGGTCTGAGGGATTATTTTAGAACATGAAAAAAGGGGAGATAGGGGGCAATCAAGGTCCAACACGCAAGCCCCAGGAAATGAATTGTGAATAATGGGATGTGCTGTTCCAAAGGAAAGAGAAGAAATGAACGAAGGGGTGGAATAGCTCCTATAAGGAGCAAAGGCCCTCACACACCCAGAAGAGTGTCATGCTTCATCATAGGGCAGTTCCTCATTGGGCCGGTGCTGCAATGCCAAACGGGCCCTGCAGGGAGGCTCTTTACCGGAGTTCTTTTATCCTGAAAGGCTGGCTGTACATAAAGTAGGTGTGTGTGGGAAGTGTGGTGTATGTACAAATGAGAACAGTATGTGAAACAAGTGTGAGTTAAAACTAACTATGGGAAACCAGCTGAACTAACTTCAATTGGCAGGTTCCATGTCATAATTAAAAACTTTTGCTGCTTGTATGTGGTGAATCTAATAATCCCATCAAATATTAGGTGAGAACAGTGATTGACATGTTTCATGCCCTATGTTGTCTTGAAGATCGTGGCCCAAAGAGGAGCTGCCCTATGATGAAGCATGACACCCTTAGGGTGTGTGAGGGCCCTTGCTCCTTATAGGGGCTATTCCACCACTTTGTCCTATTTTTCTCTTTCCTTAGGAACAGCACACCCGAATATTCACGGAATATTTTAGAACACTTCAATCTACACCTCTGATCTGTAGGGAACATAGATTTGTTGGCAAGGTGAGGGAAAATTGGGCCTATGACCCTAGCCTCAGATTTTGCCAAACACATCGAAAGAGTTGATGGGTTGTGGTCAATGGACCCATGCCCTATGACTATGAAAAGCTTTATTAGTAAAACAAGAGGGGAAGAGAGAAAAATAAAATCAATTGATGTGGATGTGCCTCTCCCAATACTTTTTACACATATGCTCCAAATAAAATTAATTACATTTTGTATTAAGGAGCTCTCCTTCAGTAGAATGTTCTATATGGGAGGTAACCTACATGTACTTTCGAACATCGGGTGATAAGTTTAGGAGGGAGGAGGGCAGCCGGTACACACACGCACACATACACACTCACAGCCATGCATTTACATGCATTGCCTTCCCTCATTGGCTGACTTAAGGTCAGCAAACGAGGGGAGGCAGCATTCCCAACGTCATCACAGAGTGGGATAGGGTCAATGAGACTAGTACTGACCCCACCCCACCCAACTCTGTGATGAAGTGTCACTGATTGACAATCGACCCTGGGCACTTCAGGGCTTAAAACTGAAGCACCCAGGTGCGAGGCAATTAGTGAAGCCACCCCTAATCACTGAGGGGAGGGCCTCAGGGACCTTTGCTGAGCTGAGGAAGTCACGCTCCCAGGAGCTGTGACTTCCTCAGCCCAGCAAAGTTCAGCTCAGGCAGCTAGGAGCCTGCACATTTAGCGCATGTCTGGCTTCTAGCTGCCTGAACTGAAAATAAACAGTGTCTGTCAAGCTGACATTGGTTCAGCCTGACAGACACTGTTTCTGGGGGGCAAAAGGTGGGGGGACAGGGCCCCTCAGCCCCAGTGGACTGGCCGTGCCTGTCCCTTTCCCGCCCAAAGCCAAAGGGACAATCCCCTATCTCACAAGGATGCAAGTTGAAACCGCCCACAAGAACCACAGGGATGAATAAACTAATATCATCTCTGCAATGTTCTAAAAAGTCCCACAAATTACGTAAAGATCAAAGACTAGCCTCTGTAGTGGTAGTATACAATCAGAGAGAGAAAAATGGCAGAAAGCTGCAGCTCTTACCAACCTATTTCACTGCTTAATGCAGAGACAAACATTTTGGCCGGGCTACTTGCATTTTGGGTCCGCCCCATTATTGCCAAACTGGTCCACCGGGACCAATCTGGCTTCATGCTGGTCCAAAATACAGCATTAAACTTGTGCTGCTTTCATGGGCTGCTGGCACGAATGGATATAGTTAAGGAGGATGCGGTGATACTATCACTAGATGCCAGAATAGCATTTTAAACCATCGAGTGGCCCTACCTATTTGCAGTTTTGGAGCAACTCGGATTCGACCAGAAATACCTGGCATGGCTCAGACTACTATAATCAGAGGCCTTAGCCTAAGTGGTGGTGAACGGAAACAAATTGCGCACGTTTCCTCTCCGATGAGGGACACAGCAGGGCTGTCCCCTATCCCCACTAATCTGTGCTCTAATATTGGAATCTTTGGCTACCTGGGTCAGAGGCTATCCACTGATCCGGGGGCTGTGCTGGACTGAGGGATAGGAGGATAGAATCTTCTTATATGCAGATGATATCCTATCATATGTTGCATTGCCACACTCCTCCATGATTCGAGTTCTGCAAGTGTT
Organism: Triturus cristatus; assembly: GCF_964204655.1. Taxonomy (NCBI): domain Eukaryota; kingdom Metazoa; phylum Chordata; class Amphibia; order Caudata; family Salamandridae; genus Triturus; species Triturus cristatus. Next base: position 1,152,497,344 of record NC_140591.1, on the reverse strand, counting down.
CACCAACTTCTGAAAATATTCAGGCTATACCATTAACTCGTCCAAATCCATAATATTCATCCTACACGGTTGCTCAAGAAATTATACAAGATATGGGGTAAATGGAATGCACATGGGGTAATATATGTGTTCCCCACATCACTCAGATGGGTAGGATGGATCATAGAAGAACTGCTTGTGAAGAAAGTGACACTGGACAGTAATGAGATACTTGTTGATTTGACTTGAGTTGGTAAAGCAAACTATGCTCTGTGATGCTGTAACACCTGCTGTTGTGATTTGTCAAAATTGTATAATTGCGTAAAACTCAATAAAAAAGTTATTTTTAAAAAGTCCCACAAAGCCATCAAATGGTCAGTGCTTTTATAATATAAGAGAAAATTATGAAAAATTGATGACCAATAATCTGTTAGGTTTGTGAAAAAAATGCAAAAGAACCACTAAAATATGGGGTGAACGAGAGTTCAACAGGCACAATTAACTACCAAGATTCAATGAAATCAAGGTGATTAAGCCTCCTTTGGCACTGCCAGATGTGACAGGAGTGGCTGTTAGAACAAGCATTGAGAAAGCCAATAGGTCTCGCTTGTATGAGAGCTATTGCCTTAACCAATGTTTCTTAGCCATGTTGCAACATGGCTGAAAGTAAATAAAAAAAGCTGTGTAACACAGCCAGCGCTGACTGTGTCATATCGCTTTTTAGGTCTCGCCTGATCCAGAGCTTGCGCTGATCTGGCCGAGACATTTTGTATACAGGCTTTTCAAAGTGCTGCCGTGGCCTAAAGCTGCAGTGCATGTGAACGTGCACGCGCGCAGCGCCATGTGTCTTTCCTCCGTAGCAGGCGATCGTAATCGCGATCACTTTTGCGGCCGCGTTGCCAAAGCTTGTGTATGTTTCTGTTGGTGGCCACGGGTCTTGTACATTCTTCGCTTGTCATATTTTAAATAATATCCGTAACCATGATCTTGTGCACAGCTTACCCAACTTATTGTTTTTTTTACATAAGAAACAATAGCTCTTACGCCCTCAGTGAAGCAGTTTCCTTTGGCCAGAGTAGTGCGGTACAGTTTAACAGAATATTGAACACAGACGAGCTTCTTGATTGGGTGCCATCTGCAAAGTATGGATGTGGCTGTTCTTGCGTCACAACAGCTGCTTCCCCGGGGCTGAAAAGACATGCACATCGAGACATCGCTACAGAAAATGCAGTTGCCGAGACAAGTAAGCGCTCAATTTTAAAGTGCACACTAGTTTATATGCTCGGAAAAGGCTTTGGGAATGACATCGAGTGAAAGATCAAATGAATCATCCTTATCTAGTCCAATCTCTAGGGCCTTATTGTCTTGATGTGAGCCCCCATTTTTATACACCAGCCTTTTGCCTTGCACCTGGGATTCCCAGTTGTGACCAAAACAGCGCTTTGAAAAATGTACTGGCTTGAACTCGTGCCTTTTTCAGCAACACAAGTAAAAGTGCTTACTAGGCGGAAAGCGACGACACCTAAAGAGTTTTTGCTGTCCGTAGGTAGCAGGCATTGCAGTTGCTTTTCGTAAGGCAGCCTGTTCTATAAGCAATGTGTCCAAAAAGTGTCTCCTGTACTCAGGCAGCGCAGAGTGACCCCCCCCCCCCTCCCACCTCCCCCCCTCAGCCTCCATTGTCTGTCTCCAGAAAGACACATTAGCCTTGTGTTGTCTTCCATTAGCTAACGTTAGCTTTCAGGTGTGCATAGTGAGTTCTTATAGATGCGTCAGTCGTCAAACACCTGCCCTTGGATTAAGTGGGATAAGTGCTGCATTTTTGTAATTTCTTAAGTGGGTAGCTTTTCCTCATATCCTCTCCACTTTATCTTCCCTCGACAGGTCCCAATATATTCTCTTTAATTGATACCTCTTCTTCCCGTGTTCTCCCCCCATCGTTATTGCCTGTTCCCTCTGGAATAATATGCTGTTTTCTGCATGGTGCTTAGGCACTATAACACCACCTGTTATTTCACATTCCATTTTAGATCTCCTCTGTGCGTCTGTTTTTCAGTAGCAGTTTGGTTCTCGGTGCCTGTAGAGAGTGTTAATTAATTAGCATTACCTCGGTAATTTAGCATATTGAGAGCAGTGCAACACGTTGGCGTTATACATACAAGAATAGCAGTATTATGAGTGTTGCTGTTATGTGTGTGTGTTGGCAATCGCTTGGGTACTGTCTGTGGAATTACGTTTGACAGCAGACATTCATTACTTTTAGGTCAGGCCTACATAACTGGTTAGGTTTTGGCTGCCTCGTGTAAACAAATCTTATAAATAAAAGATACCTATGTATGTACATAGTAGGTGCTTTGCTACCGCCCTCTTTATTTATTGGTGTGGTCAGCAGTCAGTCACACTTTTACTTCCGCCCACCACAGCATTTAACAGGGGACGACGGGACTGCTCATACTATTGGATCTTTCTGATCACACATGCACATCTTTCTAATAAGCAGTTGCAATGCAATACGTCTTGCATTTGCTACAAGCAAGGATGGCAGTAAAATAAGTGCAGTTACTTGCCAGCCTTGCTTTTCGTAAGCAACTACTAGGAGTAAAAAGTGTGTGTTCATGCATCGCTTGCAGGTTTTACAAATATATAAATAAAAGGCATTGTCATTTACAACGACAATAGCTCAAAATATTAAAAATGCGAGACCTATTGCATTGCAAATGCTTGTTTTTTTTACTTTCAGCCATGATGCACTGAAGCCAGCGCTGCTGTACAATATGGCTAAGAAAACATTGGCGCGACGTATTCGATTTGCCAATGCTGTGTTTTATTACTTTTGAGCCAAGAAGCCACTGGGTACTTATCACGCTGTGTAAGTATTAATATCACCTGCCACTGACGATGATATTAATGTCTCTGATTTTGAAACTTTTTCATAATTTTTGGGCCAAATTCTCACACCTAGTGCTATTAACCCCTGACCTCCCATGTTTCCTCGGCAAAATGCTCCTCCGCTAACCCCCTGCTAGCTCCTCCTAGCAGTCTGACTGGCAAACCTGAGCTCCACTCCATACTGAGCAGAACACGTTTTGGGGGGCGGGCCCATTCAAATAAATGTACTGTGAATACTTTTTCTCAGTGTTTGCGTGAACTATTGCGAGGGATCTTATTAGGGAAGCTGAAAATTCATTGAAATGCTTAGGGAGATGACTGCGAAATATCCTGCAAGGAATGTACTTAAATTAATAATGTATCACAAGGCATGGTACCAGTTCCCACAATAAATCGGCGATGGATTAAAAAGGTGGGGACTGAAGTTTATACTAGGAGTGAGGATAGCGTAGGAGATATTTAGGAAGAGATTAACAATTGACTTACCACTAAAGTGCCAAACTTTTTAATTAGCACTTAAACGTTATAACATTTCCATCCGTGCCTTCAAAATACCCATTAGGCCAAGAGCACCACTGCTAATTGCACTGTTGATTTGCACTGACAGTTCTGCTTGAAGAAGGCAGCCGCAGTCTAGCGCCAATAAACTGCGTCTTCAGTTTGAAGAACTATATTGTTGTTCCCACTGACTTGTGCACTCACTTGATAGAACCTCACACTGCAGTCTCCATGAATTTGTCACCCCCTTGGCGGTACCGGCTACGCAGTTTGAACACGTTGCTGTAGCTAGAAACCAACCCTTTCCTCAAAAGTTAAATGCAACATCTTGCACAATGAGTGGTGAGGGTTCAGGTGTTTTTAGGTCTCGCCTGAGCCAGCGCTTTAGCGCTGCTCTGGCGAGAGCTAAAGAAAGCGAGATTTGGAAGTGCAAACAGGCCGCCAACTACAGTGCATGTGCGCTGGGCGCGCGCACCATTTGTCTGCCTGCTGATCACTTTCGCGGCAGCTTTGATGTTCTCAGTGAGCCGCGCGGCCACTGAGAACATCAAAGCGCCCGCGAAAGTGATCACCATTTGCCACCCCCTCCCTGCTTGTTTTTTTTCTTATAAATTGTGCTCTGCTTGGAGGTAGCAGAGGATAGATCTGTGGTGGAGATTAGCTGCTTCCAATGTCTGTACTACTCCCACTACGGAGGTGCACTATGGGGAACAGCCTTCGCTAATTTACACTGCACTGATCAGTTAAACTGATTCTAGTTAATTTGACTGTGGCATAAGGAATTTTGAATAACGGGCTGCACATAACCAGTAGAAGAAATGAGATATTTTACTGATTTAACAAGAATCCCCAGTGAAATTAATGGACAGCAACAAAAAAAATGCATTAAAAACCAGTTCCACTGTAACCGGGATCACGCAGGATATCACAATCGATAAACTCAGCGCGCACATAACCTGCATGCTGTGTTATCATGTGCCGACCTCTCACAGCTGAGGGAATACAGGCACGAAGTGCGATTACCAGGCAACAAGGGAGCAAAGCCTGCCGTGCCTCCGCCCACCTGGAAGAGGCAGGGCCGATCTATTATCTTTCTACTTTCCCCTGCAGCAGGTAAGCAGGCGTTGCAATGAGTAGTCTGACCAGACTGCTGCAACCTATGCACCTTGCCCCATACAGTGGTGGTCAATAGTCGCCACCGCCTTACCTGTGGACCCCATGCATCTTCTCAGCCTAGCGCTCAAAACCTAATAGCTCCCACAACAGCAACCTCTTCTCAGCCGCTCTGCGTGCACCCGGCAGGTAAGACTAGCACACACTGGTACTCCAGGCCATGGAGCGTCTCTTCCGCCCGAGCAGCCAGGCAGAAAGAGCGATTTGTCTGCTTGACTTCTGCCCACGGAGTCTGGCTGCCTTGGGACCCGTCTGCCTCTCCTGCCCCCTCCTCCCCGAGCACGAGAGCCGTGCTACAGCCCATCCTTCACAGTGGCATCCTCCGTGCGTGCTCCTCTGCCATCCGCATGTGCCTAAGCCCTAACCCTCGTCCACCCTACGGTGACCTCCTGTTCAAAAATAATTAGAGAGGCCGTAGGCTTGGGCCTCTCTCTCTCACCCGACTGGCAGCCCCTCTGTGAATCCATCGCCGAGCCACCCTGGATCTCCCAATTATCCAACGGCCTCACCATATGGCTGCGTCTTTGTTCACGAGCCCTATCACTACTTCACAGCCTCCCTTTTAATCGCTCCCTCTTCTCCTTTCTCTGCCACTTTCTCTCACTCATACATACTCTGTCACTCCCTTTCTCTTTCTTCCTCTATATTTGTCTCTCCTCCCTCTGCTTTTCTCTCTCTCACATTTCCTCTAACGCTCGATCCATCTCTCCTCCTCTTTCGCCCCACCTTCTCATTTTCCATATGCGGGTAGATACAATTCATATTGCACTTAGAGTGGTACCGTAAAACGCAACATTTTAGATTCCGCTTTAACTCCCGCTCGTGCTGTCAAATTATGGCCCTTTTATTACCCAACCCAGGCTGCCTTCTGATGGAAAAGTGAGACCAAAGGGCAATTACACAGTCACTGCATCCGACAATATAATGAGGTGTTGGGGGAGCGGTGGTATTAGCAAGATGTTGTCAGGAAAGGGTGCTAAGGGCCTCCCATCAAGAATTCATCGGAATAGAGGTCCCCTCGTCTATAGTGACACTCCCCCCGCCACCTCCCCAAAGTTGACTTCCACTGTTCTGCGGCATGATTTACTGTGAACAGATAGGGACACTTAAAATGTACCCCCATTTTAAGTTGGAGCTTTCTCACAGTATTTCAGGCACTGGGAACCCAAAGCTGCCGGGCAAATTTGCCGGACCAGCTCCCTGGAGGAGCGGGTGGCGTGCAAGTTGAGCTATTGGCATTGCCCACACACTGCCCCCCTCGCACACAGCCGGCACACTGCCCCCCTCTCACGCAGACCACACACTGCCCCCCTCTCACACAGACCACACACACACTGGCCCCTTCTCACACAGACCACACACACACTGCCCCCTCTCACACAGACCACACACTCTGCACCCCCCCACACTCTGCACCCTCCCACACTCTGCACCCCCCTCACACTCTGCACCCCCTCACACTCTGCACCCCCCTCACTCTGCACCCCCCTCACACTGCCTCACTGCCCCTATACACTCTGCACCCTCACACATTACCCACTTACACTACTTTAGGCCACACACACACTGCACCCTTACAGCCCGCACCCTTACACACTCACACTTTGCCCTCATACAATGCCCCCTCACACACTGCCCTCTTACACACTGCCCCTTATTTTGTACGATGTCAGTAGGTGCATTTTCACTTTTTTTTTAAAAGTCACAAACGTTACAGGAACAAAACGTTTCCAAAACGCATTTTAAGCATTTTTTTTTGTTTTCGGTCAATGTTTGTCGGTGCTATGTACTTGGTGCGAAAGTTAAAACTATTGGAATTGGAAATGACAAAGCTATTAATTTAGCTATTTTCAAAACCAACACATAAATAAAAAATTTGGCATTTCCAATACCAATAGCTCAAACTTTCCTAATGCGAGACCTATTGCATTGCAAATGCTTGTTTTGGTTGTCATGAACGTTTTGCCAAGTTTCAGATGTTTGCGCCCTTTCTCTTTTTCTTTTTTCCATCCTTGTAAGATATTGTTACTCCTTTGTAGGAGAACTTTCTGAATAATAGAGTCCAGTTAAGTTAACCACCAACTGCTGCTGCATATTTACATTTTGCCTAGTTTATCTAAGCATAATGGCATTTCATTGACAAAAAAAAAACTTTTTCAGTAAAGCACGTCTCTGTACACACACGTATTGAGTCAAATAAGGATAAATTCTCGCAGAGGTAACGATTTTTACATGGATGTCCCAAAGTTAAACTTTTGCACACCACAAAGCTTAAAATCAACGTTTAAGAAGGCTGCATAAAAACATTTTGTAAAGCTAATTAAAAGAGTAAAAACATAGAAAACAAAACCCCATGGTATCGCTGGTGTTTTAATAAAGTCATTCAAATTTCGAGCTAAAAACAGCATTGGGGGTGAGGCTATTTTAGTTATGGCTGTTATTAAACCACCAAGAAATGATTGTGTCAGGGTTGTATCCTGCAGAAATGGTTAACATGGCAAAAGTATTTTTTCTTGCTACTGCATTTGCCGAAAAGTCTCAACATTAAGGGCTTATTTACAAGCCTCTTGCACCAGTGGCGCGTCACTTTTATTAGGGGAAAAAGTGACGTACGGGCAGCGCAAGGGGCTTGTAAATAAGCCCTCAGTGTTCAAGGAGTCTCGACATTGCTGCAGCAAGGGGATCAGACGTGTTCCCTTCTGCACATACTTATAAGACATGATCCTACACCGGAACACTGTCAAATTAGACAGATGGTAAATCGGCTTGGGAAGCACTAACATTGTTTTATATAATACATTGTTTCACACAACGCCTTACACCACCTTTCAGCTTTTTCTAAGCCTATAAGCTAGAGGTGTTGCATATTACCAAACTCAATGGTAACCAAGTTACTGATGTGGGAAGTATGAAAGGCTGGGGAGGTCAAGCAGGACTCTTAGTCCTTAACATGCAAATCATAAAATCTGTCGTAGGTGAGATTTTAACTCATTTGCCCATTTGAACGATTAGAAATAACAGATTCACGAAGTGCATGCCAATTTGTGCTTGTCAGGATCAATAATAACCTTTTTCCCTACAGCGGGATACACCGCCCTCCTGCGCTTTAACTAATAGATGTTACGAGTAAATACATCAGTGGTAATCAGTTTACCAACATCGAAAGAATGAAAGGTTGAATAGTAGCCTTTAGCCTTATACGAGCTATCGAGAAGCAAGCCCCAGATGATGACCTGATGGCACTGAACAACCTGTGATTCTGAGCCAATTCCTTAATCTCCCCATGCCTAAACCAGACAAGCCCTTTTCTGATTACAACAGTGTCTCGTAAGTGAGCACCTCTGCGGCTGGCTCCTCCACAGGAGGATTAACCACTGCGGCGACTGTCATACAGATATGGCCCCTTGGCAGATTTGACAAACCACTATCAAAGTTTGTTATATTAGGGATTGCAGAAGAACTACCACTTACTGATGAAGTAGCACTTTGGTCACTGAAAGAGCAGCTGCCAATGATTCCAAGCTCCTCCTCCACAGAGGAAATTTCATCAGTTAATACTCCCACTGCAGAGGTTAAAAAAGGCATAATTGAGGGACTCCCGAACTTACTTGAATTCACAGGGTCAGTTGATAGAGGGGATTTTTCCTCTTGCCCATGTTAATCTGCAGTTTGATAATGGAAGGAGTGGAAAGAAAAAAGATGGGGCCCAGCCTTTTTCAGGCCCAGATGGGCACAGACAGACCCTCTCTCTTGGTCCAAAATTTGACCAGGTGTGTTAGAATGGGAAACAAGAAAAAATAATGGCAAATTACATTCAAAGATAAACATCTGAAAGGCCAGAAAAAATTGCCTTTGCCAAAGCTTGTTTCTCATGGAGGATTTGCAGGCAAGCTGTTGTCTCTAAGAACATGCAGGCATTTTGACGGAGGCAGCTATAACACATACAAAATACAGTATACATCATCCACATGGAACTGTCATGGTTGAGAGAGCCAACAGGATGATCAGCAGCTGTATCAGGTGCACTATGATGAGAGGAGTTGGATTGTCAGATGCCATTAGATCAGTGCTGTGGGCTCACTGTAATACATTAAACAGTTTTTCTGGAGTAAGTCGCTTATACCCATGAATAATAGTAATCTTTGCCTGTTACCCAGTACAAGGACGTCTTCAGTCACTAATAGAAATCCTGTTCTTGGAGCAATTTCTTCCATCTGGTTCCAACCGAGGCACCCAAACAACTATATCGAACATTGGGAGCTCGGGGGCAGAGGCCAATAGCTTCTGTAGCAGTAACAGCACCTGCTTGTGCACCTTTGCTAGTTTGCAAGCAGAAGCTGTCCATATTTTCTTTTTTATTGGGGTGACCCGGTCCAGATAGGACCACTGGAGGAGGCCCTTGGCTCCACCAGCTCCCATCCTGTGTGCCAGGGTAGAACGCAATCCTTTTTTTGTGTGGGTGCCCTGGTTCCACCCCGGGGTGCCCAACAACTTTCAAACATTGGGGGCTACAGGGGAGGGCGATGTGCCTGGAAGTCATCTGGCTCCTCAGCCAGCTCGGTGGAAGCTGGCTTTACTGGTTTAATCCTACCCAGTGGGAGCTTTCATTTCTGCTTCTGCTAGGTGGGAGCAATCCTGTGTTCTCTGGCTTCGAGAGCACAGGCAGTCAGATACATATGTGGTCCTGTCCAGCAGGAGCCTTTTTTCCTCCCACCGGACGCCAACAACAAAGTCTGCACTGCCCACGCTCTTACTGGCAAGGAACGAAGGAGCGTGCCGGTGAATGGGGTGCCTAGGGCAAAGCCATATTTAGAGCCCTGGGAGAAGGTGTCTCCGGAGCCAATACATGTCTTGGGGAGAAGGGCTCCATTGCCCCCTTCTCATATAAATGAAGTATGCTTTAGGCCCCGGAAGAGTGGTGCCCCAGGCCACTAGGTGGCTTGGGGAGGGAGGCACATGGACGTCCCTCCGTAAGGTCGAGCATGAGCATGAGCACAATCGCTGATCTGCGAAGAGCTGTGGTAGTTGAGTATGGAGAGAAGCTTTGCCCACTCCCCCGCCCTTATTTTTCATTGGCTTGTGTGTTTGTCCTTGGTAAATGCTGGCTTATGATTCATTATAAGGCTTGATAGTCCCTCCTTAGTACAGCCATGTCATCATTTGTATCCTCCAATGGCTACTGACCCCTTTACTTGGTTGTAACACGGGGCATGTACTATTTATTTAGTGCACATGTAGCGTCACGCAGCTTTGTCCGTGCCTTCTCCTCTCCTCCCCTACCCCTCCTGCTCGCCCGCACTCCCATTGTCCGTGCCTTCTCCCCCCGCCCTCCCTACCGATGTCCATAGCTTCTCCCCCCGCTCTCCCATTGTCCGTGATACCAAGTTGCCAACAATTTGCAATGTAATAGGTCTCTCGTGAATTGGAGACCTATTGGATTGCTAATGCTTGTTTAAACTTAAATTTAAAAACAATGTGCTAACCCCCTGGGCCCTGGCCCACCTGGAAATAGGATTAAAATTGAAAAGGACAGGGGCCCTCATTTTTTGTAAAACAAAAGTTACGGTGAAATCGCAGTACTACTGCAGTACTGCAGTACTGCATAAAAACATTTTTGGGGGGCCACGGGGGGCCCTCTGGGATCTCCCACCACAAGGCCAGTGTGTCTCTAGCCTGTCTCCTGACTTGTTTTTTTCCTGAGATATGGAGACTAAGTCCCAGGTCCTAAAATGCCCCTGCCAAACATCATTAAAGATGCTAACTGCAGCCAATTAGATCCTGATCTTTGATATCTATAAATGTCAAACCTTAATTTGTCAAAATATACTGAACGGATTTACACCCAATCACAAAAAGCACACTTTCCAGGTAAAGGTCTAGATCTAGACGCCCACTCATGCCCTCCTCCCCAAATACCTTTGGCCCTGATGCACCCAGGGTGTCCATATATTAAAATATATAACTCAAATAGATTTTCTTTTTTCTTTTTAAGATGCAATCTGATGGAAGTCCCACAATACTGTGGCAGGATTGCTGCTTTTTAAAAAAAAAAAAAAAATATATATATATATATATATATATATATATATATATATATATTTTGGCCCCAAACAGCCTAGGTAGACAGGGCATCCCTACGCTGCCCCCTAATATTATGTTTTATATTTAAGCTCAAGGCAGGGGATTTGGTGTGCATTACTGAATGGCAGAAGCAACTATGCTGAAAAATACTAACATGTCAACTCTCCAACACCTACGTGGCACATCGTACCTTCCTGGCGTACCGGCGGATTTCGTTGCCTGCTCCTGTTGCCCTGCTCCCTGCAGCTGTCCCGATCTCCCGCCGCCGCGTTGACAATCATCGCGGCCGCAGTGGGGAGATGGGACCACACGCCCCAGCAGCCCCAGCAGACACTCAGCTGACCAATAGGAGCGCGCCAGGAGGCGTTCAAATCTTCGGCGCTGCTCCGGCAGAGCGGGTCAACTCTCCAACACCTACGTGGCACATCGTACCTTCCTGGCGTACCGGACCGGCGGATTTCGTTGCCTGCTCCTGTTGCCCTGCTCCCTGCAGCTGTCCCGATCTCCCGCCGCCGCGTTGACAATCATCGCGGCCGCAGTGGGGAGACAGGACCACACGCCCCAGCAGCCCCAGCAGCCCCAGCAGACACTCAGCTGACCAATAGGAGCGCGCCAGGAGGCGTTCAAATCTTCGGCGCTGCTCCGGCAGAGCGGGTCAACTCTCCAACACCTACGTGGCACATCATACCTTCCTGGCGTACCGGACCGGCGGATTTCGTTGCCTGCTCCTGTTGCCCTGCTCCCTGCAGCTGTCCCGATCTCCCGCCGCCGCGTTGACAATCATCGCGGCCGCAGTGGGGAGACGGGACCACACGCCCCAGCAGCCCCAGCAGACACTCAGCTGACAAATAGGAGCGTGCCAGGAGGCGTTCAAATCATCGGCGCTGCTCCCGCGTCGCGGGACCGCGCGCGGGTAGCGCCGGGAGAAGCCCGGGACAAGGGCGGGACCGTCTGCGGCCGTCAGAGGCAGGAAGAGGCAGAGCAGAGCCACCTCCCTTGTCTTTGGCCTGGAGGTACTGTGAAACGCCACTACTATTATTATTAATGTCCACTCGCCCATTGCCAGTAAGAAGTTTGGTGTAAAGAAATTATACTATGACTGCGGACACTGGCTGCACGCTTATCTAGGAGACAGAAAGTGACAGTCCTGCTGCTACCTGATAATACGTGACCTCTGATCATTACCCCATGCCTACTATCCTCACTTCTTGCACGGGTGGGGTTTAATTTGGGTTGTTCGACTCAGGGAGCGAACCTGTTCATAATTGATTGTGCATTGGCCAGCTAAGTCACCATTGCCTGTTATTTATTGACTTCCGTTACAATTTTTGTTATTACCACCAACTAGCCACCCCATTTGGCTTCGTATATCACTAAGTCATCATGACCAATCGCGTAAGCCACATTAAGAAACCAGCGGCGGGGGGGTCAGTTTGGGGGACTTTAGACCATTTTATTACCAGGGCTGCCTCCGTCCTGGAGCAGGAGATAGCTATTACCGAGCGCCGTCTATCTATGGAGCCCCTCTTTCAAAAACGCTCGTCGCTAGGCCACATTGTAAACGCTCCTTCACCTCCTACGACCTCTATACCTATCTCCACTATAGTCCCCGCTTCTGATGTAATTTATATCTCCCAGACCTCTGGTGCTACAGATACATTACTAACGTTGAACGACACTATAGGGCATACTTCTGACACCTTATATACAACGGACAACTCAATAACGGAAAAGATCCCGACCAAAACTGCAAAGAAGGTAAAAAAAAACATGCTCCCAGCAACACTCCCGTTATTCACTCACCAACTACACCTGATCAGACTAGACTTCGGCTGAATGCCGATGCACTACTATCAAAGGGTCCTTTAACACAAGGGAAAGGCAAAAATCAAATGAGTACTGGGACGGGGACATACAAAAAAGGCCAGCCTTGCAAAGGGGGAAAGTCCACACTAACCCCAACTACCCGCGATATAGGCATACAAACAGAGGAAACTGACCCTACCCCTACCCCTCAAAACCAAATATTTACCCTTGGCGAGAAAATCAAGCTATCAGTGGAAAGTAACGTAAAGACATTACAGCTAGCTGTCAGTCAGGACTTTGAAAATAAACTTGAGGAAATGATTTCCTTACTCTCTTCGGTATTCGAAGATAAATTTGCCCAACTGACCAAAACGCTACTTGATGGCATAACCAAACAAATCTCGACTAATACATCGCAGGTAATCAGTCACCTTAATCCACAATTAAATCAGATCCCATTACCTCCAATTAATCACCCCAACAATCCCAGTGCAAATTTTCCTACTTCTCATTCAACAACTAGACTGACGAAGACCCATATAACAATGGGAACCTCAAGACCAAACACCGAACCCGATCCACCTTTGAGTTCAAATGCAGCTCTAAGCCAAAACAACAGGGCAGACAACGCTACTATCCCTAACAACGATCATTTGCATTTACCACCAGCTGCTCGGCCATATGTCTTGGTCCTGACAAACGTCCCCTTCCTACAAAAAGAATCCACCGAATCATGGGCCTCGCTAAGGAATAAGGTCACCCACTGGCTCACTAAAAACACCTGCTTCCACCCAAGACACATAAATCAGATCTTGATGGTGAGGAGAGTGGGCTGGATCGGTGACTCTATCAAAAAAAGTCCTGGAGACTGCATAGTCATAAACTTTAGATCACCAGGCTTAGTTCGCTCCTTATTGAGAATTAACAGGACAACAATACACGAAATCGACCATATTAATATGGTGTCACTTGATTATTTCTATCAAAATGAGCAAATAAATACTCATAACGGGAACGGGTGCATTCTTACCCAAAACCGTTTTGAACAGCTCAATACACTAGAAGAGGTAGATTGACAGTTACCAACAATGAGTAACCCTGAAATTCTGATTTCCGTCCCCTCTCTATTTTTACCAACTGCTCAATCCAAGTCACACCAAAGGAAACAACAGATTTCCCCTCTTTCAACCCACTTAACATCTATAAAACACCAAGGGATCAACCCCAATGCTGAACAGATCAACACTCCCGAAACTATTTCCCCAATGACAATTACACCTGATAGGGAGGGTGACACCAGTACCAATATGGATCCCATTGTACATAATCAAAACACTTGCAGGTCAACCCCCAAACAAAAAAAAACAAACTCACTTTTAAAAATAACTTTTTGGAATATATCAGGCCTTCGCTCAAAGATCCAAAACGAAGAATGGATAAAATTCATTAAAGAATCCGAAATTATCGCTCTTCAGGAGACATGGTCAATAACTCCTCTACACATAAATGGCTATAAGACCTTTTTTAGCCCAGCACTCCCCTCTACATCTGGGAGAGCAAAGGGTGGACTAACAATTTATGTAACAAACTTAATACCATCCTTGGAGTCCCATACCCTTAAAGCCGAACCACAATACCAGATCATACGTATCACTATAAGCAGAATGTCACCCATTCTAATCATTAATTTCTATAACAATCTCCCGGAAGATAGCTTTGCAGGGGTCATAAAAGAAATCCGTGCCTCCTCACATAAACAACTAACCTCTATTAAAGGCAGGGAACCAATAATAATCTGGGGGGGAGATTTCAACTTAGCACTATGTAAGAATGCCTCAAACGGTAACTGTGGCTACTTGGACCACACACAAAATAACATTCCCCATTTTTCACATTCTCATAATGGGTCTGTCTTGAATGAGAACATGATCCATCTACAACTGTCCTTTGCAAACAAATTCACCACCCCTATAACTCCCTTTGTCCCAACTTTCAATGGCAGAGGCCTATCCTCTTGCATCGACTTCATCTTAGTAGGGAATATCACCCCCAATTTGATTACTGACGTTCATACCCATGACAGTGCATTCAGTGATCACTTCCCATTGACAGTCACAATCCAAACTACTGCCCCCAAAAAAACCCCAGAAACATTACTCCGCGCAGAACTCATTTCTATGTCTCGTCCAAACGGTTATGCACTGAAATGGTCAAAAATCAATCCCACTGATATCCTGGAAATTATAATTAACGCAGCCCGCCCTGCTTTTGAAGTCTGTCTAACTGAGTCAACTAACCCCGAGGAGATCGTGGCTAACTATGACCTAATAACACTACAGATCAAGAATGCCTTGACAGTCCAATCCCGGGCACAGAAAACATCTCAGGATAAACCCAAGTTCAGATGGTTTAATTCAGTATGCTCAAGAGCCCATAAAACCCTCAAGATTGCCCTTAAAAATTCCCCAAGAAATGTTTCCGAAATCCTAACAGCTAGACAAAATTACAACAAGGCAGTAGCATCCAGGAAAAGAGAACTTAAAGAAGAACACTGCATCGCTTTACATAACAGCTGCCAAAATAAAGATTCGGTAACATTCTGGGAGATTGTAAATTCCTCTTTTCTGTCAGGACCGAAAGCAACTGGCACACTTGAGACTACCATCCCAGAACAAGAGTGGGTCACCCATTTTTCAAAAATCTTTTCAAAACCGGATGGGCCCCAATCACACAACCATCACGCATCTACACCCCGAATGATTCCCCCAAATATGAACTTCGAGCTTGCAGAGGTTGAGAATGCCCTGAATACTAGTAGATCAGGAAAGGCCCCGGGTCCTGACGCGGTCCCGATGGACCTATATAAATCAAACATCGACCTCTGGGCCCCCCTGTTACTAAATGTCCTAGACGCACTGGCCCACGTAGGACTGCCAACCTCTTGGTCTGATTCAATCTTAGTGCCCATATTTAAAAAGGGTAACAGGAATAACCCCGCGTGCTATAGACCCATCTCATTATTGGATTCTTTTGGTAAAGTAGTAGGCAGAATCCTCTTAGCACGTCTACAAAACTGGGCCGAATCAGTTCGGGTTTAGGGAAGGTAGAGGTACCATAGAGCAGGTCCTTAACCTCACACTCCTGAGAGGGAAGTACGTTCATGTAAAGGGTGGCAGTCTTTACATGGCATACGTTGACCTATCCGCAGCTTTCGACTGCGTAGATCACATCAAGCTCTGGGCCGTAATGACACAACTGGGCATTGACCCCAACCTGGTTAACTATATAAGGGAAATCTACTCGAATACCACTACTAGAGTAAGATATGGCATCGGGGGACAGCTAACATCGTCATTTGCAATTGAACGAGGAGTAAGGCAAGGTTGTGTCCTGGCTCCCTTTCTTTTCAACATTTACACTAACGGACTAGAAACAGCTCTGTTAAAAGGCAGCCAGGACCAGCCACATATTAAATAACGCCCAATCCCCGCACTCCTATATGCGGATGACGCAGTTATACTCGCCCGCACCCCCCTTGAGTTACAACGGGCCCTGATCAGATATACAGACTTTATGAAGCAACTGGATTTAAACATTAACATCAAAAAAAACTTTGTGATGGCATCGGGGAAACACTTACGCAACAAGAAAAATATTTATCTACACGACACGAAAATAGAGGACACTACCACTTATCCCTATCTAGGAGTCGTGATAGATAATAAATCTACCTGGAAAAGCGCAATAGAGAGCAGAAATTCGCAGTTTTTAAAAGCAACAACGGCCCTGAAAGTGTTTGGTCGGAGGCTGGGCAAAAGAGCATCAAAGGAAATGTTAGATATTTATAACTCAAAATGCCTTAGTACAGCTATTTACGGGGCTGAGATTTGGGGAATGCACACGTCACTTTACTCCAAAAGACAGAAAATTCTTTCATGAAATTCCTGCTGGGAGTCCCATCGTCCACTTCAACTTTTAACATTCATAACGAACTGGGCCTTCCATACATCACGGACGTGATACGCATGCAGCCTATCCTCCTATGGCACCGCATCTGGACGACACCAGAACTAAAATTTACCCAGGAGCTCATAAATGACTGTATGAACTTGGACCACGGACTATCAATCACTTGGCTTGCATACGTCAAAAAGTTTCTAACGGACTTAGAACTTGAGCACCTCTTTTTAAATCCCCAAAATAACACTTCAATCCCCAGAAAAAGGCTGCGAGACATTTGTCAAACCCATTTAACTGACCTGCGCCTGGCTCTTGAACTAAATAAAAATTCTGCCCAACTGTTTTTCTCAATACAGACAACAGACCAAATCGAGCCATATTTGAACTCTAACCTGAGCAACTACGAGACATTTTTACTTACTAGAATGCGATTGAACATATTCCATCGTTTAATTACTTTCCCTGGGCAAAACGACTGGAGTACCCAACTGATGCCGTGCCCCTGTGACGATCTCTCCCCCCAAACTACCATTCATGTGATAATGTTTTGCAAATTTTACGTTGAGCCAAGAAAGCTATATTTGATCCCATTTCTGAAACAATTGGGCCTAAACCAGTGCCGGCCGGCTTTCATGGCCCTTCAACTGCTAGAAACAGAATCACTGGCAAAAAATATGGCAATGTTTTTAAAATTCTGTGCACGACATAGAGCCAACCTTTAGATGAAGATTTCTGTTTAAATAACTCACTGACAGATGCTCTCTGCGGAACACTTAAACATACCCTACGATGAACTGGGATTAGCCCCCCTATGCATCTTAAAATTGCTACTGGGGGGTTTGTTTTTGTACTGTCATACATTGCCCTAACTCTCTTAATCTATTCTTATCTTTTTTAATGTTATATCACCTCTTTTAAACTTGCTCTTGTCATTTTGCACCTGTTCCAATTGCTTAGGCTAAACAAATTAATTCTGCAAAAATGAAACGTGCATAAATGCTAATGTATTTTTATGTGTAAATACTTTTATGGTATGTAATTTCCTTACCGAATAAAGTTTTTCAATCAATCAATACTAACATTTAAATACCTAACTTCTCACGAGCCATGCACTCACCCTGAGTCTTTGGAGAGGGACAAAGGAGGAAAAGGAGCCTTTAAGGGAGATGAACGCAATAGAGGAACCCACTTTTACCCCACTGATATCCGCATGAGGAGTAGAAACCAGCCCATGCTGCTCCAAACAGAGGAGATCATCAAAACAGGTTTTCAAAAGAAGGATCTTTAGAGCAGGGGAATTGGAGGAAAGACACAAGACAACATTGATTGACCAGAATTTCGGGTGCTGAAACCAGGGACAATATTGAGGTAGCAAAGCATTATGCTGGGAAGCAAAGAGAAATAGCAGAGGAGAACTAAAACACATACATAACTCTGCAATAGCTAAGTGTTGCTCTTGGAAGCAAAGAGATACAGCAGAGGAGAACTAAACAACATACACAATTCTCCTAAGATCCAGTAGTATAAATAGGAGTTCAGAGAAGAGGGAAAGTGATGGCTGAGGGCTTTTGATCTAAACTGCTGAGAGACATTAGGCAAGATTCTGCCCAGCAGCCTAAATGATAGATTAGGCTTCCAGACCTGGTGCCAGTTGTATGATTTATGTAAGCTATGT
The DNA here is from genome assembly GCF_964204655.1 of Triturus cristatus. NCBI lineage: Eukaryota > Metazoa > Chordata > Amphibia > Caudata > Salamandridae > Triturus > Triturus cristatus. The sequence goes on along the minus strand of NC_140591.1, from coordinate 1,152,479,286 downwards.
AGGCATGGGGAACCCCAAAGATACCGCAATAACACTCCCACAGATGGATGGGTTGACGAGTAAAACCTCAAATTCTCAATGCAGTGTATCCTGCGATAAGGCACAACACAGCATATTAAAAAATACAGTTAATTGGGGGAGGACAGACTCAATAAGTGAGTTCTAGGGCAGAATTCTAACATTCTGAAAGATTTATTACAAAAGTTGTAAAGAGCAGATGCATACGTCATTATCATGAAGCATCTCAGTAATAAGGCAATCCAGAATATTAATCCTAAATGAGTAGGAAAATCAGTAAGAAACCAGACAGCATCCCTAGAAGCATCGGAAAGTCATCAGAAAAAGTCTGGATCACCCCCAAAATTGAGAGTTTATATAGAGAATCGTCTGATAGAACATAACTAAGTTGTCAAATTCATCATAGTGTGAGCAAAAGACTTATGACTTTAGAAGATTACCTTATCATTTACGCACTATTCCACTACATGAATATTGATTCAACTCTTCTATGCAATGTAATCCGGAGATGGCTAGACAAACTAGTTAAAAAAAAACAGGGAAGTAATATGAATGAATGCAGAGACATTTTAAGGCATGGGCAAAGTGGGATCTGGCCCAGGGCCCCAGCCTTTCAGGGCGGCCCTGAGAGAGCTTGATAGGTTCTGCAGAGTCTTGCCCCAATTACCTTATATCATTCTTAAACAGATGGTTTTAACTACCATTTTCCTTTAATTTATTTTTAATGTGGGTGATATGTGAGAATCTATTACAGATATTTTGCAGGAAATGTGTTTCTGTTTCATGCAACATCCATAAAAAAAGTTTTTTAGGTCAAAATAGTACCTCACATATGAGATATGGAAGGGTGTCACAGAGAGTATTTGCAGTAATATTAGTGAGCTGCTGCTGTGTTACAGTATTGAAAAACATGTCACTATCCCTGAATAATAGATGCAAGCATATTTAGAATTTGGACCAGTGTGCCTGTGCACTGTCAGTGACTTTGGCCAAAGAAGGCATAAAGAGGCATATGTATCAAATCTCCATTTGCGAATCTCAAATAGCGATTTTTTGAGAATCGCTATTTGAGAATTGCAAAACGGGATGTATTTAAAAATTCGCACATATTTTGCGAATTCTTAATATTCCTTAATTACGATTAGCAAATTGCGAAATCGCAATTAAGGAATACCTTCCCATTCATTCCTATGGGCCAGGAGGCCCATAACAATGATTGGGAAGTCATTCTCAAATTGCGAATCGCAATTTGCTAATCGCAAATTGAGAATAATTCCAAAGGTGCAAGGGTGTCATGATGACACCCTGATGCACCCCTGAAATTAGCATGTGTGCGCATATGGCGCACATACATGCCCAAAGGGCATGTATGTGAGCCACATGGCACTTTGAAAAATGCCAAAAAGAGAATTTTTCAAAGAAATCGCAAATTACCACCAACTTGAAGTTGGTTGTGAGGGGGCTTGGCCAAGCAGGCTACCATGGCGGTTGTGGCTTGCTGAGGCTCCGCGATCGGGCCCGCAGACTGCCCGCTTCCAGGCGTTGCTCGTGTCCAAGAACGCGGCTTCAGACACCGGAACGGGTCTGGAGTCCATCGGAGAGGTGATAAAGCGGACACCAGAGGAGACAAGCGGCGGCGGCGGTGAAAGTGCCGGACCGGGGCTCTTGGCCTCAAGATGGCGGCTGGCAGCCTCGGAGGTCCGACCTAGGCGGTGTACACGAGGACCCTAATGCCGACGTCGCCCGCGGCCCCTCCAGAGCATCCTCGGAGGAACGGAAGCATCAGCCCGCGGGCTTGCAGTGAAGGAGCCCCCCAGGATCGCCGAGCGCGCGCCCATTGCCAGACTTGGGTCGGCGTGAAGGCAGAGGGCGGCCATCTTGGGACTGGCGCGGATCCTCCACCGGAGATGGGCTCACGAATGACAGTCGTGTTGCGGTGCTGACCGGTGGGTGGTACCTATTCCACGCGAAGCCCTGAGGCCACGGAGGCAGCGGGCGTGTGCAGCTTGGTGGTGGACCCTGGTGTGCCCCTCTTCATGGTCGGTGCGCCTGCCCTCAAGATGGCGCCCGACCTGCAGCAGAATTGACGGGGCATGGAGCGGGCGACTTGGGGAGAACCAGGCTGGCGACGGTGAGGTGAGCTGCACCCCCCATATCCTCATACCCGCAAAGATCCCTCCAGCTGAGCGGCCCAACGTATAAGCAGCGCAGGTTTGGGCGGATGCCTGACGTTAACATGGTGGCATGACCCCTGCCATCGTGGGAGACAGCTCCCCCCCTGTGTGAAGTGGAGGGGCACACAGCGGGGAACCCCTCAGTCCTGGGACGCTCTGCAGGGGGGCACTGAGGCGCCTGGGGAGAGTGCCTGACTCCGGTGACAGCAAGACCATTGAAGGAGTGGCCCCCCCTTTCCCTCTGGGGTGAATTGTCCCGCATTACCGGTGGACGATCTCGGCACACTACATTACCCCGGTTGCCGCAATGGGGAAATCAAGGGCGACCCAACACACGGCGGTGCCCGAGACGGCTCCAGAGAATATGCCAAAGACCCGGACGTGGGTGACCGCAGAAGCACCGCAGGAAGGGTGGCCTGGGCGCTCCCTCGTTCGAGGCCTACTTCTTGGCGGCACAACTACAGTGGCTCTCCCACTGGACGGCGGACAGGTACACGGGGGAAACGCACACCATAACGGGGCGGGTATCCATTCCGGGGATTCGTCGTCTACTGTTCCCTGGCACCAAACCGAAACATACATATCCCCTACAGGTGGCAGTGGCACGACGGTGCATGCAAAGAATACACCGCCTGTCCTCGGAGACACCCTCATATTCCCCTCTCCTCCCTTTGATTGGGTGGCCCAAGCGGGAGCACTTTTACACAGACAATATGCTCACCACCTGGACATCCTGTGGCATCACTGAGATGGAGTCCCTGTTTGAGGACGGACAGCTTAGACCATTCCGAAGTCTTATGGACGACTATAATCTTCCCCCAGGGCAATTTCTACTTCACCGCCAACTACTAGATAGCTACCGGCCATACCAGGACCTCTCAAGGGGGGAACCACACACACACATCCAGTTATTCACGCGATTTTACATATGGGGGCGGGTCGACATCCAACTACATGGCTCTATAAGGCCATACGAGAACTGGCCAATACACCGCTAGTGACCCTACAGGCCATAGGGGAGGCTGAAATTGGGCGCGCACTTCACGAGAAGGAATGGGAGAGGGCCTTGGAGTACCCCAAGAAGGTATCCAGAAATGCACGCTTTAAAAACATTCAATTTTACATACTCCATAGAGCTTATTTGACACCGGCACGCCTTCAACGATTCTACCCCGACACGCAGTTCCTTTGCCCCAGATGCCGTGCACAGGATGCAGATTTCCAACACATGCCCCATAATCCGAACTTTTTGGCAGCACATTCATACTGCTCTAGGGGACCTCACAGGGATCACATGCATGAGCACGTGGGAGGCCAGCGCCCAAGGTTTCTTCCGTACACACAAACAACACAAGGTGCAGACTCGCTTTCTCGCCCTGGCGGTGTTGTTGGCCAAACGAAGCATTGCCATGCACTGGCGCTCCCCCACCGGACCCCCACTTGCGGCTTGGGTGGGAGCTACACACAAATGGGCGGCAGCGGAAGAGGAAACACCGCGGGCGGAGGAGGTGAGAGGGATCCGCAAGCACCCCATATCAATGGATTGGGCCATGTTGTTGTATCGCTTTAAGCAACTAACCCCTGGCGAAGACCCTAACGGCGACACACCTACACTACCAGCCCTGCAAACGCAGTCTTAAATCCTAACCGCCCAATCCCTTCACATGCTGGGGACATGATCACATACAAAGCACCGCTATAGCGCATACTGTCCCGCTTGCCGGTCGAACCTAAGAGTCGGTACAATTGTAATTCATCGGGGCGCCACACCCACACGACTGTCCGAGCATTAGTCTGAGAGGCCCGGACGTGAAATTCCATGCCCTTCCCCTAGTTTTTTCCTGTGTTATAACCCAGTTCAAGTGACATATTCACTATCAGGGTCCATAGGGTTCACAAATCGTTTACTGTACTATACGGCACAATTGTTTGAAAGATCTATATACTGTACAGCACAATAAACCTGAAAATGTCAATAAAAATTTGTTAAAAAAAAAAAACTTGAAGTTGGTTGTAATTTGCAATTTCTTAAGGAGAAATCGCACAACTTGGGTGCATGTTACATAGCATTTAAGGAATCGCAATTTGCGATTCCTTAAATGCTTACGCAAAATTAAGAAATCGCTAAATTAGCGATTCCTTAATAATGCAATGCTAAAATGGCTCATACATCTCATCTTGCGATTTTGCATTCGCAAACGCTGTTTTTTTGCGAATCGCAGCGTTTGCGAATACAAAATTGTTGGATACATATGCCCCAAAGAGTTGAAACTGGATCATAAATCAAAGTTGTTCCGAACAGGGGCTCCCAAAATACGTTAGGCCCAGGGTCCCCAAAATCCTCAAGATGTCCAAAAATGAATAAATTACAGTGAGCTAGCGGAAAACACCTTGAATGATTGCAACAATTCTGAACCCATGTTTTCTTCAAGAACAGTAAGAACCATGTCAATGGACTTACCTTGACTGTGTCGGGCATAAATATTAAACAGTATTCAGGCAAAGCTTTTAACACAGTGGTGTTGAGGCCTGAGGCCTCCTTAGCACAAGCCAAAAAAAGGAACTTTAGCATGCTATAGTAACTTTGCTTCTTAAGCAATACAATTCAATTGGTGCACACATTTAAAATTAAGTGTAGATCCACATTTTCACAATGTTAATAATCCACAACTTTATAAATGCATCAAAACACCCACACTTTCCTTATATAGTATTTTTGGACCAGAACCAGGGAACCCCAGAGGCAGAGGAATCATCATAGCAGTTCTCTAATGAGTGGAAGAAGTGTGAAATATTTTCTGGTGTTGTTTTTCAAGTTTAAGTTTCAAGTTCATTGATATTGATTTAGACCTTCACTTTAGTCAACAATAAAATAAAATCAACCATAAACACACACAGTTCCTTAATACTTCAATATCAGGAACCTCTAAAAAAGTTTTGAAAACTCTGTAAAAATCAAATAGATTGTGACAAACATGTTCATTTAGAGGAGATAAAATGAATGCAATAAAATCTTTCCTTCTTGTTATACTAAATGTGACATGGAATGGGGTCAAGAAACGTTTCCTAGGTTGTGCAAGCACTTGGCAGATAAAGAGTACATTGTGTATACCCCCTTTAATCACATAACACTCAATTAGTACTCTGAACTGTCCATTTTCCTACATACACTTTAAGTAGTAACCAGCCAATCTTAACAATAACAAAAATCTTCTTACATTGTGTTCTAGGAACAAAGATACATACAGTTTAGACTGCTTAAACTACATGCTATTGGTAAAAGATCTATACATTACAAGGTTCCTACAATGTAGACTATCAAGATTAAAACTACATCTAGGAATGTTGTTTTTTTGAAATAGCATAAGTGCCCGAGGGACCAAACCTGGAGAAGATCATATCTGCTTTTTTCAAGTGTGTCTAAAGCAAGGTGAAGATTAAAGGTAAATTTTCCTTTCTTTGCAACTTCAAAGATCTCCTGGTTTAACAATTAACTTAGAGGGCCCAGATTTTGCCGGATGTGGCAATGTAACAGCAGTTATGTAGTGTAGCGCATACCAAGTAATTTGCCAGTGGACCCGTTGGTAGTAAAAATTTAGGGCAAATAATGTGAGGTTCCTGAAAGAAGTCCACTCAAAAATGTGGAAATAAAACAAATGATAAAAAAGACTCTCTTTGGGATTTACAGGCAACAAAAAAATGCATCGATTGTTTGAATGAATTTCTGCAGTTTGTGAATAAGTGTTGCAGAAAGGGTAGTCCTTCCTTCGTGTTTGAAAGGCCCTGGAAATGAGCTCCGACACAAGGTGAGTGACTCAGGATGCAGCCAGTAAAGAGTGACAAGTCGGGACTCATCAGAGAAAAAAAAGGCATCTAAAAGAAAAGAATGCTTCTGAGCAGCGATGCTTGACGGCCATGAGAGGCAGTAGTATAGGGACAAACAGTGGGGCAATGAGTAAGAAAGTGAAACATGGGGAAGGGTTTCCCGAAAGCTTCTCACAGAAGACAATAGAGCCATAAAGTGGATTTCGAATGATAAAAAATGTTCCCTATGTGGGGTAAGACCTCTGCCTTACCTTTCACGTTCCTTTTTTTGCCATCTCACCAAAGTCAAAATATAACAGGCTTGTTATATCTGAGGTCTCAAAGACCTCTGGACTCTAGGGTGCTAGAAAGTTGCTTTTGAGCACAGAAGTGGCCACTCTCACTCTAAAGTCAGCGGACCTGAAAGTGTGAGGCTGTCAACCTGTTGGCGCGACTGCACCTGGTCTCACTCTTAGTGAATTTGCAACAAGGATGGGGCAGACTTGATAACCCTGGGAGCCAGTGGACCAGTATGTAAGACAAATAAACTGTGGTTCCTTTGGGACACAATGGGGTCTTGGAGGGGGCAGCTGCCCAGGAGGAGGTCTGCTCCCAGGAGATTTTGGGCTGTGGTGCAGTCCAGCGACTGTACTACTATATTTGGGATGGTTAGGGCTAAAGAGATAGCCCACTACATAATGCTGACATTTTGGTAAACAGCCACCATTTAGTCTTGAGTGAAACAGTGGCTGGTCATAGGAAAATAATATTCCCACCGCCCACTCCTTTACCTTATGGTTGAGGTCTATTTTTCCAATTTGGTGGTGACTTTTCCTGGGCAGGCTTTATCTTGGAATAGGTGTGCAGGAAAGAGAAATATGTATATGTTGTTACTCTGAAGCAGGTGCACAGGCGGTTGGCCAAAAATTTGCCAGAGGCTAGCAAATGTAATTGTTGTTAACAGCTGCAATCCAGACTGAATAGGAATGGGTAGACAAGCTCACACCTGAACGAGGCAGTAACTTAAATGATCATTTAGGAAGTTAAGTTTGAGGTTAATAGATACAGTAAACCTGGATGGGAGGTTAAAGATCTCAAGTGCAGAAGATCAGCACAGGAGGAAGTGGAGACTTGCAGATATAAGGTTGTTGTTGTTGTGGAGCGGGGGTAGTTTAATATAGGTGAGCATTTGTGCATAGTGAGGTTTTTTAGTTTTGTAAGGCAAGTACAAGGGGTTGTTTATGTGATGTGCACCTGTTTCAATAAAGCATCCTTTTTCATAGAATCCAGTGGAATTGGTCTCTGCTGCTCCCCCTCTGCACCAAAGAAATAAGGTGATGAATCTAATTGGTAAAGGTGACTTGATCCCATATGCCATAAAGGGTGTTATACAGAAATTAAAAGAAAATGGCATAGTTAAATAAAAAACCATCCACATTGACCTAAATCACATGAAATCTCATACTGGATAGAAAATAAATGTATATGAACATTTAAGCTTATGTTGTAAAGGCATGGATTGCATTGTTAAAACACATCAGCCATCCTTTTATTACACAACTGTGTCCCACACAGTGAAGCGTGTGACGGCACAGTGAAAGTGTAGATCAAACATGCAAAAAACATGAAAAAGACAATAGAAATTGCCTTGCCTAATTAACATTGACTATAGTGTCCATTTCAGAGGCTCATGAATTTATTGCACAGATCACTAGATTACATATGTATGTCTCTTCAATTAATTTTGTGTGTTTCAGGTAGCTTAATCTAGGCAGTCCTAAAATGTGATAATGTCCATGTTTCGACCACAATGTGTAATTTACATGGGGTCATAATCAAGGCAGAGTCATAGACATATTGACGTAGCAAACTTCATCACCTAAAAGTAGAAGGTGAGCACAACATGCAGTTGCACCTATCACTAATTTAAAAAATACACCCAGTTTAGGACAGAAGAAGAGCAATTACGAGAACCCATAGTCACGTGCAGTCAGGGGCGAAGGGCAGGAACAAAACCAACACAGCCTTCTATCCCCCAGAGCAGGCTTGAATTCCCCTCCTTGGGTATTAGACCTTATAGCTGAATTGAAAAACCATCTAAGAGTGATTGTAAGAGAGGAATTGGCTCCTTTATTCAGCCACTTAGATAAACTGATAGCAGTTGGGGAGAATATACCACTTAATCCCAACCTAAATCCCTCCCGTTCAACAGGAGAAGGGATAGACATGGGCTGCCAGGCGGATACTCTTGTCCTAACATCTCTGGACGGGTTGGGTGGGTAAGCTCAAGCCGGTCCCATCACAACTCAAGAGACAAGGGACCTGAGTGCCAATAACCACCAGGCAAGCACAAGCCCTAATTTTGTTATTGGGACACAGACAATACCTCCCCTATAAAGTATGGGGATAAAATCACTCTCCCTTCCCATGGGTCAAGTGAGAACCTGAGCAGGCAGGCACCGATAGATGGGACCAATGTCATGCCCGAAACAGCCAATCTGCTGACTATAAATTTACCCCCTGCCTGTTCCCCGTATGTAGTCATAATGCCAGGAATACCTGCAATTACAACTAACAAGAGGGAAACACAACTTGACCTTAGAAATAAATGTCTCTTCTGGCTAGCAAAGCACAGACAGTTTGATCATGGTAGGGCGGGGGAAATGTTGATGGTTCGTTGAGTAGGTTGGGTGGGAAACCGAAAAAAACAAGTTCAAGGGGACTGCGTAGTCATCAATTTTAAAAATCCCAATACTGTGACCAACATACTTAACCAGACTACATACCCCCAGGATACACCGACTTGAATTAGACTCTACCCTCTGGAGTTCTTCTATATCCAATACCAAATGCCTTCAAGTGGTTACATCCCCTCCACTATTCCGAGATGGCAAACAAGACCATTAAGGGAGGGGGGATGGAATGGTCCCCCCAGGCCCTTTCTATTCAACCTCCCAGTTAATAACAGGTATGGTATCTTGGCGGAGGTAGATTGACAAGAGGAGGGTCTAACGAGGGATAGGATTTCTGGATCGCAGGGGCACTATTCTAGACTGGAAAAGAGCAATGGGTCGAGGTCAGCTACAATAGCCAACACTGTAGATTCAACACAGATGGCCGATCCAGAAGGTAGTAGGTTACAAATAATTGGACCTACTGTTACCCCACTATGTGCCACGCTGGATAAACTATCTAGAGATGGGCACTTTACAGGACCACCAGATAGCCAACACTCGATTCCAGCAAGGGACATTGATACTCACAGTACTAGAGTCCCTAAGGCACTTACGGTTAACCAAGGGCAAGTCAATAGCTTGAGGATTTTATCCTGGAATTTGGTAGGACTTAAAAATAAATTACCTTTCCCAGACTGGGGGCTCATTATGGATAAGCAGGATATCTGCATGTGTCAGGAAACCTGGGCCATGGAAGATTTCCAGAGGTTGGGCTTTGAAACTTTCAATATCTTAGGCATTTCAAGAGGTAGAGGCAGACCCTCAGGGTGCCTGTGTATTTGGGTGAGAACAAATTTGGGCTGCAGAGCTGATAAACTTCCAACCCCCTCGAGTGACATACAGTGTGTCTTGCTTACCTTCCCTTCAAAGCTAAAAATTGCCCTTATTAATGTCTACTCACAACCTGTTCCTACCTGTCAAGAATCTGTCACCATAGACCAACTGGGTCTTTGTATGCCTACTATTGAACCCGCCACATGGTTTATCGTTGGGGGTGATTTAAATTGGCAATTTGAAACCCTTACTGATTCAAGTAACACCTCCCCTAGTGAGGAATATCTACAATGGCTAATCCCGGACCCACAAATCCAACCTATTAAAGGATGGTCCCCGCTGACATTGCAGGTCAACTCACTTATGTAAGCACATTCATTAAGAGCATGCAATGGCCGAATAAAATCAGATGCACCAGGGCAGTTAACGTTTGACAGAGTAGGCCAAGCTTCTTTGCTGGACTATATTCTGGTGGAAACCAGATTATGGCAAAAGGCTAGTGATTTCTATGTCATCACGAGACAGGATAGTGATCATAGTGCCCTGATTTTGGTTCTGAAGTCATTGAATTTGGGTCCCACCAACTCCCAATTTACTTCTATACCTGTGAATAGTGCGTTAAGCTTAACAAACAATAGAAGGAAAGTTAGGTGGAAGAAATTCCAACAGTCACCCCACAACCTGGCAACAGTTTACCAACTAACAATTCCATCTATGGTAAAAATGTTTGAGGTATTAGCTGTAGAGGGTTTGATGCTGGATGTTGGGAAAATTGCCATAATTCATCAAGAGTTATCATCAAAACTGGCAGACATATTCTTCCCAATAGTACGCTCCAAGCCAAATATATGCAACTCAAATGTGCCTGGTTCAACTCTAAATGCCGTAAAGCCAAGAAGGCCTTATTAGACGCTGTGAAGGCAAAGGATAAGCCACTTATAAAACTAACCCGGGTGTTGTACACAGAGACCACTCAGCAGTAGAGGAAAAATTGGGAATTGGATAGATAGGACAATCTTAAACTCGCACTATCGAACAAGGACATGAATTCCTTTTGGACCATTGTGAGCTCGGGAGACAGCCAAGGGAAACCAGCAATTGAGCTAAATATTGCCTCTGAAGTGTGGGAGAAACATTTCCTTACTCTTTACACCAGTCATGAAAATGCAACTGAAGCTCCTGTACCACGAAAAGTAACCACCGTGTGTTCTCAGGGGGCAGTGGAGGAGATTACTCTATCTTAAGTGGCGCATGCAATGAATAAGATCCATAGTAACAAAGCTCCAGGCTTAGATAAATTACCAAGGGACTTATTTCGGGAGGAACCAACAATCTGGGGACCATATCTATGGACCCTATTTAACGCCATCTTAAATGGCATGGATCCCTCTGATACGTGGCATGGGTCAGAAATTGTCCCAATTTACAAAAAAAGGTTGCCCCCTTCTTCCCACTAACTATAGGCCGATCAGTTTGATCGATGTTTCCCAAAAACTCTTTGTGCGGTTTCTACTTGTGGAGAGGTGTGGCTCACTGGTTAGAGGCGGCAGACCCGTAAGCAGAGAATCGGCCAGGGACCAGGGTTCAATTCCCGACGCGGCAGGGTCGTGGACCAGGGTCAAAAACGGACTCGATAATTCTCGCCTCTGTACCTACTCTAACCAGGAACACACTCGGCAACTCTGGGCATTAAGCTTGCCTCATCTCTACAACGGCCCCCCACAGACGCCGGGGATGCCTGGTTTCACCTTGGAGATACCCAGAAAGGGACCATCTCACAGGGAAAACCAGGACGGGTTCCCCAGCGGTCTTCAGCGCCAGGATACTCCTTGGAGTCACAGTGCGCTTTACAAGTACACCCACATTTACATTTACTTGATCGCCTCCAGGTATGGATGGAAGAAGAGGAGATACTGATCCCTTACCAAGCCGGCTTCAGGTAAAACACCTGAACCATCGACCAGATATTTAGACTCCAACTTCTTTTCTGGAAAACGGTGGCAATAGAGGGTGGCAGCCTCTATTTAATATTCGTAGACTTGAAGTTGGCCTTTGATCTTGTACCCAGAGAGAAACTCTGGGATGCGCTAAGTGATTTGGGGAATCCATCTTACCTCCTTAACACTCCAGTGAGGCTCCATGCAGAAAACTTAGCGCAAGTGAGATTTGGGAAACACAGCAAACTTACCCCCGCTTTCCTGTCAACAAAGCGGTACGTCAGGGTTGCGTGTCATTGAGCAACTTTGGAAAGTTAAGGACAATGATGCCCCTAGGCTAGCATCGGGCACGGTCCCAGCGCTGATGTTTGCTGATGACACCCTCCTACTTTCAAAGACACCTATGGGAATTCAGCGCATCCTAGATTGCCTTGACACCTTCTGTAAGACTCGGGGGCTGGAGATAAACACATCTATGACTAAATATATGGTGTTTAATTCCGTTAATACATCTCTCCCGAATCTGCATTTGAATGGCTTCCCCTTGACAGAGTGACGGTGTTGGATTATTTAGGCATCACTCTGACCGAGTACCTGAATTGGGGACCGCAGATGACCAAGGCCAGCCTCAAGCTAGCACAAACAGTGGGAGGGCTTATGAAACAATATAGATCTTCATCATTCAAACCAGTGGTGCCAATAGTGGAAATCTATAAAACTCAAGCGCGGGGGGCTACACTGTATGGGGCAGAATTGTGGAGGCATCGCCCCAGCACTAGTCTGAACAAAGTGGAGAGTAACTTCATGAGACAGCTATTAGGTCTTCCCCTTAGCACACCTCTTACTCCTCTGCGCTTGGACTTGGGTATTAGGCCCATTAATGAAGAGATAGCCCTTAGACCTTTGACTTTTTGGCGCCGCCTCTGGGTGACCCCAGAATTGGCCACCTACCGATCTGAGCTCAAAGAACTCTTGAGCATCCCTGGTATCATTAAAATACCCTGGTTTAACTAAATTAGGGATCTTTGTATACAACTGGGGAAAGTGGACCTGAGGGGTCATGCCCCTTAATCTCACAGTTGGAATTGGTAAGATCCTATATAACTTATAGGCTCGCTGTCATTCAGGAAAATCCACTTTGTGGTTGATTAACAGCAGAGTTTTTATTGATAAAATATTAATACAAACTGGAACTTTTCCTGGACAACATCCAACCAACCTTGGCTAGGAAATTGTACATTCAGCTTAGACTAGGGACTTTGCATCTCCATGCCAACACGAGCAAATGGTCCAAAACTCAAATTGCTGGCTGCCCCGCCTGCAATTATAAGGAAGAAACTGAGCTACACGTCCTTTTCTTTTGTCCTGCATATGCACTCTCTTGCCGGCATTGGCTCATTCGACTCTGCAAGAATTTGGGCTTTGTGCAATGCTTTGAGGCATATAGAGTACTAAAATACGAGTCCCACGCAGCAATTGTCTTTGCCGTTTCCCGTGTTTAAAACTCTATGTGGCAAGTGAGTAGGACTTTTCTAACCTAGCGATGTTTTAGTAATGTATTAGTCTATTCTTTCCACTTCCATTTCCATTCATTTAATTGGTTTTAAGTATTTATCACAACCATTTGTACTGTAATGAAGTTTGAAAATAGTTTTTTTCATAAAATGAATGTAAAGCATTGCAAAATAGTATAAGGACTTGGCCCTTAGATAACCTAATCTTGTATTTTACCACAGACACTGAAAGCAAGCTGGTTAGATTGCAATGCGGAAACATTCTCTTGGTTGTGTACTACATATGAAGAAACTGTATATATTTTATTGTGCTTTTTCATATGTGCTTTTATGGTCTTTGTGACCGAAATAAAGTTGATTGGATTGGAATATATTGCAAATGTACTATTACAGTTAATAAATTGGTGAATTTCATGTCTCTTAGGTGTATTGTATTGGAAATCCTTGCATTTGACCCCAATATTGCAAACACTACATGACCCACAAGTAAAGAAGCCAATTGGTTGGGTCAGCCATGTTCTCCCCATGTGTGGTCTAGGATAATTCCTCATAATCTTGTTTCTGATGGTAGGACCTATTTCATATGTGATCAGTGGTTTATCAGTAATCACAGACGTCAACCCTTGGACACCTTTTAACAGGTCCCAATTTTTCTGTAAGATTTTATAGATCTGGTGATGATGTCTGATGAAGGTCGTAACCAATGCTATCCTTTCTACTCACTTCTTCTGTGATGTTTTCTTTGGAGTATTAATTTGCTTTATGCTATCTATTCTTTTTTTCTGCCTTATCCAAGAGAGATTAAGGGTAAGCCCGATCTCGTAACCTTCATTCATAAGACTTGGCTTAAAATCCTCCTCCATACTGCAATTTCTTTTTAACCTAAGAATTTCCCCATAAGGGATTACTGAAATCACAGATGCCGGGTGAGCACTGTCAGCTCTCAATATACTATTAGTTGAGGTTTCCTTCCTGAACAATTTACTCTGAATCTTGTTATCAGCAATGTACAGCAGTATATCCAAAAAGTCTATTTGATATTTGTTGAACAATTAGTGAAGCTCACATTCATGTTATTGTTGTTCAGATATTCCATGTACTCTGTCAAACTCTCGACAGTAACCCTCTAAATCATCAGAATGTCGTCTATGAAATGACCCCACAATATTATATTGTCAGTCCAGGTAACCGCATTGGGCGACCAGGCATGCTCCTTCTCAAACAATCCCATAAAGAGATTGGCATAAGAGGGAGCAAACCTCGACCCCATAGGCATTCCTCTCACTTGTTGGTACCTGTTAGAACTGGGATTTCTGGTTGGCTAGGGCTTGCGCCAAAGTCAGGCAGAAACCACCACTCTAGTCAGGGCGAGGAAGTTACACGCCAAAGATAACCCCTGCTCACCCCCTTAGTAGCTTGGCACGAGCAGTCAGGCTTATCTCTGAGGCAAGGTGTAAAGCGTTTGCGCGCGCACCCAGCAACAACACCCAAGGCCCACCACAAAGGAAACTCCACACAAGGTATTCTATAAAAATAGCCTTTGTATTATAATAAAACACATTAGATAAAAACACACACTTTACAATGTGCCAACAGGCACGGGCAGAATTTACAAGGGATTATATGTACAGGGGACAGGGCCACATGGAACACTGTCAGGAATTAGCACTTTTTAGAATATAAAATTACTGTAGCACAAAATACACATATAACACAACCAGTAACCACTGGTAACATGTAAGCATCACCTACGCAACCCTAACCACCTTAGGAAAATGTCACGCAGGGAACTAGAACCTCACTAGCACCACCTGTACTAGGAGAAAACAAACAACCACCTAAGTATCACAATACCTGTAGGGGTAAACGCATATTACACATGATGTCTAAAACATTCAGAGGTGTAGGGAAGGAAAACACATGATGCATCAAGATACATTCAGCGGTGTAAAGCAATGGCACATGACGCATAAAAACACATTCAGAGGTGCAGGTTAGGAAAACACATGATGCATAAAAACATTCAGAGGTGTAAGGAAGGAAAACACATGATGCATAGAAATACATTCAGCGGTGTAAAGCAAGGCACATGACGCATAAAATACATTCAGAGGTGCAGGTTAGGAACCTTGGCGCAAAACTCACATGAGCCACCACCTGTGGCAGTCCCTCGGCCCACTGGCCTTGTCGGGGCTAGGACGCCCTGTCCCAGTCAAACTGCGCCAGCTGCGCAAGCCAAAAAAATGATCCCCAACCTAAACGTTGCAGCTGCCCACTAAGTGCTGGGCAGCTGGGAAACGGACCTCAGGCACTCTGCGTGCCTCTGGAGCCCTCTCTGGGCTCTGTCCATTCAAAATGCCCCCTAGAGCCTCAACCGGCTCTGCACTAACAATGTACCCCCGTCGTTGGAGCCTCACGGGGCTCGTAAAGAATGGTGCCCCTCACGCTGGAGCGGCCCACTGCCTTCCGGGGCCGCTCTGGTTGCCACTACTTGGCCAGGCAACGTTGGAGCCTTCACGGGGCTCTGACACTGCCCCCGCACCCCCAGCACATGCGCGGAGTCCCCCAGCCCTTCTAAACACTCACCGGGCTGCTCGGGGAACTCCCGCGTCGTCTTCCCTCTCTCTGTTCTCGGGGGGGGGGCGTGAAGGACTCCGAGGCTTCCTCGCGGAGGGGCAGGCACCGACAATGTGCCTCGCGCCCCCTCCGCACAAGTTCTGGCCACCCTCCTCCTCACGGTCCAGCGCGGGGTGGGCTCCCGCCTGGATCTTGACTTCTCCGAACAGGCTGCAACCGCGGTGCTCGGTAGGAGGCGGGGTAGGCTCCCGCCCTCCTTCTCTGAGTTCCGGTTGTCCCGGAGGCCCGCCCTCGGCCGCCTGACTTCCTGTTTCGCCGGAGCCGCGGCTGTGATCTTCCCGGCGATACGAGGGGTGAGCTCCCTCGATAGGTGCGATGTACGGCAGGGTGGGCACCCGCCGTAAGAGTACTCAAATAAGCGGGGTGGGCACCCGCAAGCAGAATCACAGCGCTCACAGCGCTACAAAGCCACGCACAGCGCTCCCAGCGCTATAAAGCCCAAAAAGCGCTCCCAGGCGCTACAAGTAAATACAAGCGTTCCCAGGCGCTTAGAGATACCAAGTCCAGCCAAAAGGTCTTTCACAGAGCAGGGGGGCAAAGACTGGGCCCAGAGCCAGCTCACAGGGCCCTCCAGCAGGGAGGCAGTCCCCAGTGGCGGTCTCTCCTGGCGCTCAGCAGCAGCAGGCCCCCCCTCAAGTTGATCCTGCAAGAGAACACCTTGTAAGGGGACACAGCCCCTTTTTATACAGTAAGAAGTCTTTGTCTGAAGGTGCAGGGAAGGGGCGAACCAGTTCCAACAGGTTCCTGAGCACTTTGTTTTGCTCAGCCCCTCTCCCTATTCACTGGCAGGCCAGGGTCATCAGACGCACCACAGGGGCCGGCGCCAGCAGTGTGTGGGGAAAGCCCTGTCCTATTCAGGACCCAGGTATACTCCTCCCCAGCCATCAGCATGCTAACTCCCCATTCACCACTGGTTGACTCCTCCTGACTCTGGGGATTTCCCTAGTCCATCACATGACCTCCACCAGCCAATCGCCAGACAAGCCACACATTTCATACTGCACACTGAAGTGCCCACTTCTAGAAGTGGCACTTCCACACTAGGTACATGCACGCCGCACACATCATCGCGCAGCATTCAATCACACGAGTCCGCACATACCAAACTCGGGCCTGCACACCCCACGCATCAGGAACTACCAGGACACATACATTCCCCCATGCATTCCTACGGGAGGGCAGGCCAACCTCACAACACGCACGCACTTTACCCTGGGACACAGCGGTAAAGTGTGCAGAAACAAAAAATCATTACACCAAGTCACCCATAAAAAGCAAAAAGTTTCGGGGGTGAACGTGCCAGAAGGGCCGGGTCCAACACAACCCCCTTCCAGCCAAAATGCAGGGTAGACCAATTACCACCGTGAAGGTCTTCCCTGCTTTGGGCGACAAAACACGGACGCAGGCCCGCAACGGCAGGGACACTCTCCGGTTTTACGCCACTCTAAACCCATGGAATTCCTTCTAAAAGAACTCGGCGGACCAACTGGGCTACCCCACGGGTACTCCTCAGCTGTCCGCGGCCAGGACCAGGCCCTAGGCCATCTAGGCGCCACTGGTCCTTGCCTAACCACAGAGTGGGGGGTAGTAACCCCTGGCACATAGTGACCATTTTCCACTCTTCCCCTCATCAGGGCTGTTTTAAACATCCACTGATCTTCCAGCCCAGGGTCCGTACCCTCAAGCTGACCAACAGTCACGGGTGAGGCTCTCCTCCCCCTACCTCTCCTTCTAGGGTTCCGTCCTCTCCTCCTCTGAGAGGCACCCTCAGAAATCAACTTTCCCACCAGCTCAGGACTTCTCCCTGAGAACTGGTCTCCCAACCTAGGGTTTAACCCCTCAGGTTGCACCGGGGTCAGAGGCGGGCTCTCCCACCCTCTGCACCCCCTTCCACAGTCCTGCTCCCTACCAACTGGGGCGGTACCTCCGGAAGAAGAACCGGTCAGGACACTGGTTACAGTCGTCCTACCCTGCAGGTCAGGCTGATCCTGAACCTGGCCTCCCAACCTCTGGTCTAGAACCTTCGGCGGAATACTTGCCTGGCACTCCAGGACTTCTGGGGACTCACACAGTATCCCCCCAAGAGTAACATATGCCTCATATGTTGCATGACAGTCTGCCTGGCGCAGATCTCCCGCCCCCTGTCCACCTGACAGTGCGCGAAGATCCCCCAGGACAGACGTGTAGTCGCCATGGTCACTTCTAGGAGACTCAGCCCTCCCTGCTGGTCCCTGACCCACTGGCTCCTCCACCGGGGAACACAGCCCCATGCCACTCCTCTCGCTGGACTTCCGCACCCTCCCAACTGGAGGTGTACTGCCTGGCACCAGAACCACTGGAGCTCTATTTACAGAGACTCCAGGTTCTCCATACACTGGGCGATCCTCCTCAAGTGGCCTAACAGGACAGCCTAGGCCCCCTACCTGGTGTTCCCTGAAGAAACCCTCCAGGCTCTGAGACTGGGTTTCGGGCCTCTGGGGACTCAAAGTCACCCACTCACTCCTACTCTGCTGAGATAGGCCGTGAGCCCCTACACCCCTCTCACTACTCTGGGACCTAGCTGGGCTACTCTGAACCTCTACCCCCATCCAAGACGGGAAGATCCCTGAGCCACTGCTGTTGGAAGCACTCTCCCATACCTCATCAGAACCTTGGGCCCTTTCCCAACGGTCCGCTTCTCTTGCAAGGTCCCCTGGACTAGCAAACCCATACTCCAACAGGTGTTGGCGCAACTCGGGACAACAACTCCTGAGCACCTGCTCCTTGAGAACCAGATTAAACAGATTCCTAACATCACGTTTCCTGTTAACCCACTCCCATTCGCACAGTGCATCATCGCATTCATCCACAAAATCCCCCCAATCCTGGTGAGGCAGCTTCCGACTGCCCCTGAACTTCAACCTATACTCCTCTTCTTGGGACACAGGTACCAGACTCGGGGAATCGGGACTCTCTGCACTGGCCTCTCTATCGCTGCCACCACTGGACTCTACCCTCACTGGTGAATCCAGAAAACTACCACTGCGCTCTGGGGACAACTTACCCTCCAGAGCTAATCGCTCCCTGGCGAAGGCCCTCTCAGCCTCCGCCATCCTCTCCTCCACACCCAGCTGCGCCATCTCCTTGGCATGCTCTATCCTGAGCTTCTCCATGGCCAGCTGATGCTCCCTCTCTTCCCTCCTATCTATCCACTCCTCTGGGGACAGGTAAAGGGATGGGGTGCTGCTCCTGACACTGGACCCAGCAAGGGACTCCCTATCTATGGGGTCTTCACTTTCTACTGGCGTCCCTGTCAGGTAACCTTCCTCCTCTTCTGAATCTTCAGGGCTCCCCTCAGACCCACCACCCTCTCGGCGTGCGGCCCGGGCCCTATCTTCCTCACTGCGCTCTCGCTCCCACTCATCCTTTTGCCATAGGATCAGGTTGTCCCTCAGTTTGGACTGGGTATCTGACTCACCCACCTCTATGTCCCTCTCTTCACAGAACCTTACCAACTCCAACCTACTGTATCTAAACAGACCACAGAAATTAAAAGCAGGCTCCATTTTGGCGGACGTTCCTGAGAAGAGTTTAACACAAGGAACCTGAGTGTCTGAGCTAACACAGGAGTACATGATTCACAAAGGACACCTTTAGGAGAGGAAATAATGGAACTTAAAAACAATAATCCCTAAAATGTGATTATCTAATGCAGAGTTTTGTGGTGTAGCCAGTCGCTGCTGCGGTACAGCGCAAACGCAAGTCCAAATCCCACCGCTGATCACCAATGTTAGAACTGGGATTTCTGGTTGGCTAGGGCTTGCGCCAAATTCAGGCAGAAACCACCACTCTAGTCAGGGCGAGGAAGTTACACGCCAAAGATAACCCCTGCTCACCCCCTTGGTAGCTTGGCACGAGCAGTCAGGCTTATCTCTGAGGCAAGGTGTAAAGCGTTTGCGCCCGCACCCAGCAACAACACCCAAGGCCCACCACAAAGGAAACTCCACACAAGGTATTCTATAAAAATAGCCTTTGTATTATAATAAAACACATTAGATAAAAACACACACTTTACAATGTGCCAACAGGCACGGGCAGAATTTACAAGGGATTATATGTACAGGGGACAGGGCCACATGGACCACTGTCAGGAATTAGCACTTTTTAGAATATAAAATTACTGTAGCACAAAATACACATATAACACAACCAGTAACCACTGGTAACATGTAAGCATCACCTACGCAACCCTAACCACCTTAGGAAAATGTCACGCAGGGAACTAGAACCTCACTAGCACCACCTGTGCTAGGAGAAAACAAACAACCACCTAAGTATCACAATACCTGTAGGGGTAAACGCACATTACACATGATGCCTAAAACATTCAGAGGTGTAGGGAAGGAAAACGCATGATGCATCAAGATACATTCAGCGGTGTAAAGCAATGGCACATGACGCATAAAAACACATTCAGAGGTGCAGGTTAGGAAAACACATGATGCATAAAAACATTCAGAGGTGTAAGGAAGGAAAACACATGATGCATAGAAATATATTCAGCGGTGTAAAGCAAGGCACATGACGCATAAAATACATTCAGAGGTGCAGGTTAGGAACCTTGGCGCAAAACTCACATGAGCCACCACCTGTGGCAGTCCCTAGGCCCACTGGCCTTGTCGGGGCTAGGACGCCCTGTCCCAGTCAAACTGCGCCAGCTGCGCAAGCCAAAAAAATGATCCCCAACCTAAACGTTGCAGCTGCCCATTAAGTGCTGGGCAGCTGGGAAACGGACCTCAGGCACTCTGCGTGCCTCTGGAGCCCTCTCTGGGCTCTGTCCATTCAAAATGCCCCCTAGAGCCTCAACCGGCTCTGCACTAACAATGTAGCCCCGTCGTTGGAGCCTCACGGGGCTCGTAAAGAATGGTGCCCCTCACGCTGGAGCGGCCCACTGCCTTCCGGGGCCGCTCCGGTTACCACTACTCGGCCAGGCAACGTTGGAGCCTTCACGGGGCTCTGACACTGCCCCCGCACCCCCAGCACATGCGCGGAGTCCCCCAGCCCTTCTAAACACTCACCGGGCTGCTCGGGGAACTCCCGCGTCGTCTTCTCTCTCTCCGTTCTCGGGGGGGGGGGCGTGAAGGACTCCGAGGCTCCCTCGCGGAGAGGCAGGCACCAACAATGTGCCTCGCGCCCCCTCCGCACAAGTTCTGGCCACCCTCCTCCTCACGGTCCAGCGCGGGGTGGGCTCCCGCCTGGATCTTGACTTCTCCGAACAGGCTGCAACCGCGGCGCTCGGTAGGAGGCGGGGTAGGCTCCCGCCCTCCTTCTCTGAGTTCCGGTTGTCCCGGAGGCCCGCCCTCGGCCGCCTGCCTTCCTGTTTCGCCGGGGCCGCGGCGGTGATCTTCCCGGCGATACGAGGGGTGAGCTCCCTCGATAGGTGCGATGTACGGCGGGGTGGGCACCCGCCGTAAGAGTACTCAAATAAGCGGGGTGGGCACCCGCAAGCAGAATCACAGCGCTCACAGCGCTACAAAGCCACGCACAGCGCTCCCAGCGCTATAAAGCCCAAAAAGCGCTCCCAGGCGCTACAAGTAAATACAAGCGCTCCCAGGCGCTTAGAGATACCAAGTCCAGCCAAAAGGTCTTTCACAGAGCAGGGGGGCAAAGACTGGGCCCAGAGCCAGCGCACAGGGCCCTCCAGCAGGGAGGCAGTCCCCAGTGGCGGTCTCTCCTGGCGCCCAGCAGCAGCAGGCCCCCCCTCAAGTTGATCCTGCAAGAGAACACCTTGTAAGGGGACACAGCCCCTTTTTATACAGTAAGAATTCTTTGTCTGAAGGTGCAGGGAAGGGGCGAACCAGTTCCAACAGGTTCCTGAGCACTTTGTTTTGCTCAGCCCCTCTCCCTATTCACTGGCAGGCCAGGGTCATCAGACGCACCACAGGGGCCGGAGCCAGCAGTATGTGGGGAAAGCCCTGTCCTATTCAGGACCCAGGTATACTCCTCCCCAGCCATCAGCATGCTAACTCCCCATTCACCACTGGGTGACTCCTCCTGACTCTGGGGATTTCCCTATAGGCCTGGGCGGTAAATTCCGTTCCGCTCCCGGAATTTGCGGAATTTGCGTAATTTCGCGTTCCGCGGAGAACGCGAAATTGCTCAAAAGTCTGCTTTCCGCGATTTCGCGAAATTTTTGCTTGTTCGCGTTCTCAAAATGTGTGTTCGCGAGATATTTCTCCCCGAGCACGCAAACAGCAATTGTGAACAGGAAAAAAGCATCGCAAACAAGCAATTCCGAGTGTTCGCGGAATTTTTGCGTGTTCGCGGAGATTTTTTACCGTTTCGCGGAGATTTGCGTAACGCAATTACGCAAATTCCGCCCACCCCTATTTCCCTAGTCCATCACATGACCTCCACCAGCCAATCGCCAGACAAGCCACACATTTCATACTGCACACTGAAGTGCCCACTTCTAGAAGTGGCACTTCCACACTAGGTACATGCACGCCGCACACATCATCGCGCAGCATTCAATCACACGAGTCCGCACATACCAAACTCGGGCCTGCACACCCCACGCATCAGGAACTACCAGGACACATACATTCCCCCATGCATTCCTATGGGAGGGCAGGCCAACCTCACAACACGCACGCACTTTACCCTGGGACACAGCGGTAAAGTGCGCAGAAACAAAAAATCATTACACCAAGTCACCCATAAAAAGCAAAAAGTTTCGGGGGTGAACCTGCCAGAAGGGCCGGGTCCAACAGTAACATTCATCTTCAAATAAGAAAAAAAAATTTTGGAGTATGAAATCACACTTATCAATAAGCATATTTGAGTGTTCCATTAGACTAGCATTTCTCTCAGATAAATAGTATCCCAGGGCAACACATCCCAACTTGTGTTCAATACTTGTATATAGTCCACCACATCCAATGTGGTGAAAAGTAGTGATGAGTCCCAATCCACATCCTCTAGTACATTTAACACATCAGTGGTGTTCCTGATGAAGGAGGGTGAATTAACCAAGGTCTCAGTAAAATATCAACATATTCAGGTAGGTGTTCAGTAGGGCCCCCGATACCTGCAATAATGGGCCTTCCGGGTGGCTTCTTCCTTGATTTTTGTACTTTGGGAAGTATATAAATGAAAGAATATCTTGGATGCCGTACATTGAGATATTTGAACTCAGTCAGTCAGTCAGTCAAAGCCACTTTAATCGATTAATTAAAATCACAAAAGTACATCACAATACTACATATTTTTAAATAAACACAAATAGAATATAATAGCAGCGTTATAAAAAATTAATCCCAACATATACAAATATCACTAAGATCATAGAGTAAGCTGTACATCAAGTTTTTTCCTTGCCCGGGCTGCGACAACCAGGAAGTTAGCAATGTTAAAAATGATCCAAGGGGAATTTAATAGTTGCAAATACATCAAAGCAGGTTTAACTTGATAAAAACCCCTCCCTCGCAACAATGGTATGATGTACTTCTTTCTACTTTCAACATGATATTTACAAAAAAAGGTAAAGTGCGCAGTGTCTTGAAATGAGTGACCATCGCAATTGCAAAAAGCATCATCTACGGGTTTACTCCATCCCTGGAAGCTCCCTAAAACAAGGTGAATCAGGTTGAAACGAAATCTGGTCAGCAACCAACGATGATAGTGATTCCTGACCAGATTAAGGTAGGGCTCAATCTGGGGAGAAGATATTAATAAAAAATGAGCCCTCACCGATGTTTTTGTAAGCTCCTCTTCTTCCCGCTCTTGAGATCTTAAGTTTAAAAACTGAACTTTAACCCAGCCAATATCCCCCTTATTAATAGTTTCTGGGTTCTCGTAAATCTCTGGACGCCCTAGCTTATAAAACATTTTCTTGATATACAAGAGCCAAGGGATATCAGCCATTCTCTCTAGACCGATACAGTCTTTTAAAATCAGTCTATTAAGGGAAAGATCAGGATTCAACCATGTTTTCAACCAAAATGTAAGGGGGGCCAAACTTAAATGATCAGAAACAAAACCCATCCCCAATTCTTGGTGTATTGAGAAGGTTGGGGATGATTGGGGGATGGAGAGGAGTGAACGAAAAAATTTGTTTTCTGCTATCTGGACTCCCTCCGCTTTTTTATACCCCCCAGATAGCAGCACCATAGACAGCTATGGCTAAACATTTCGCCCTATAGATGGCGAGGACTGCGTCACATGGTTTACCACCCAAACGTCGGGCAAAACTTAAAATAGCGGAAGATGAACTAATTTTCATCTATGAGTCCCATTTCTTTCCAAGAATATAATCTGGTAGCTAACAAACCAGTGGCTTCCCCCATTGGATTCCTATTTAGTTTCTTGAAGCTTTCTGTATCACCTAGCTGTCTATGGATCTCATAGGCAGAGTTTTTTCCTCGTAAAATTACAATATTTCCACCCTAATCGGCCTCTCTAATCACAATTGACTCATCTGAGCCTAGATCAATAAGGATAGACTAAAGTGTTTGGTATAGGAAGGACGTTTAGGAATTTTACTGGCTTGGAATTTGTGCAGTTCACACAAAGTTTTGTTAACATATAAATCAATAGCTGCAATTCGATTACCTTGTGGGGTGAATTTGGATGATGGTGTTAGGCCACTGGTGCAACTATAGTCCATTTGTACATTTAAAATACCAGGTAAATCATTCATATCTACTTCATTCTCATTAGATAAAGATAACAATAAATGTATGTCTTGGACATCAGAAATTGGAAGTTCAGATCTTTCTATTCCACTGCTGTCCACAATACATCTCTTATCATAATCAGAGAAGAAACTTTTCAATTTCAATCTTCTTGCAAATTTAAAAAGATCAATTTCCAAATTTAAAAAATCACAATCCTCTTCAGGACAAAATGATAAACCATGTTGCAATACATTCAGTTCAACATCCGAGATAGGTCTCTCAGAATGATTAATCACTTGTAAGGTCTCGGAGTTTCTAGTGGCAGTACCCTCGATTGCTAGGTTAAAAACTAATCTTTGTTCATGTTCTGGCTCCTCGTGCCTATCCTATATATTTTTTTTCTCCTGCCCCTCCTTGTTTTGCCAAGTTTTTTCTTTTTCCCAGTTTCATACGCTAATTCTCCTTGGAAAAACAAGAACATTCTGCCGGTTTAGGTCCCATTGGATTACTAGGACGAGGTTCATCCAAAGAGGACACATCCGAGCTAATACAATGTACTGGAGTTAGTTCAACACCATCTTCAGAAACATGAGATTGTTTTAATTTATTGATGTCCCCCAGACTTCTAATGTCATAAAAAAATTTGGGAGATGGTAAATACACGTCCCGAGTTATAATCCTTTTCATCACGTCTAATCTTACTCAGTTTCCTTTCCTTAATTTGAGATTAAATTTTGCTGATTACATCCTTCAAAATAACATAGTTTTTCTCAATCAAATCCAGATACTTCATTTCACTGATCTCTTTTTCTAGTTCAACAATCTAGGTCTTGAGTTTCTCAACTTTTCTTTCTGAATTCTTTATAAAGATGTTCATCCTACAAAATGAGGTTGGCCTCCCACTCCTTCAGATGATCGTCCTCCAGATCATCGAAGGTTGGGAAGATTAAAATCCTCAAGCCCCTAGGGACTCATTTATTGTCCATATAGTTCTTAAGTGTTACACCATCCCACCACTTAGAGAGGTCAGATTTGTTTAATCTCTCAAGTCCTAAAAATCTACTTTTAAGACTATCCTTAGTTGCATTTAAGGTGTTATCCTTAGCTAAATTCTTGCTTTGTTTGAAAAGTTCAGCTGCCTCTTTTTCGCTATCGTCTTCCATAATGCTAATGAGCAATGTCAACAAGTACAAAATATATTATTAGGATATAGTGTGCTAAGCAAGCCCAAAATTGAATACAAAAAGTAACAGAACAGTAGTGTGAGCTATGTGGGCTGCCCAGTAAATACGTCCTCAAATTCTGATATAGCAGAAAGGTACTCACACTTGACTCGACCCCACTACTGAGAGGTCAAATTTCAGAGAAAACAAATTTCTCTTCTAATAGAAAAGATAGTATCAAGGATCACACAAATTTTCTAAAGCAACTTAAATGTCAATTACAATGTAATCTTTTAAATCATGACGTTAAAGAAACATATGTAGACGGGAGTCTTGATAGTTCTTGAATTCAGTTATAATGCTTTTATTTTCACAATTATAAGAATGAATACATACATCAGCCCAGCCAACGCGCTTTGCTGGTAAAAGGACTTCATCAGGGCTGTAAAAACAATTCATCTGATAGGAGGAGATACTAGAGTGGAGAGCAGATTGAACCACCCTCGAATGGTTGAGTGAAATTCGCTCTTTGATTGGCCGGGTGATATGGTGGACCAGAGTGAAAACCACACATTATTTTTGGTATGATGTTTGTATTGGGTTGGTTAAGTGCGCCTCTGATAGGCTGATAGTTTTGGCGGCAACATGAATGCTTAATGATTGGTTGTGTCACGGTTTAAAGGAGTGTAGGTAATGGGGAATCCTCACTCAGAGATAGAGGACTGACAAGAAGACTGAGTATATTTGCTCAGGAGGTGAGAAGATCAACTGTAGGCGATCGCCTATACTTTTGGCTAGTAACTGCGCTGTTGTTGACTTTACACTTTCTTTGTGGGTAAAACATTTTTTATGAAGGGCAAAATCTTTCCTGGGCTGATTTAATAATGAATCAGCTATTCATGGGTAGATAGTTTGTTAATGTTTGTAGTTTAAGCTAACCTTAAACACTTTGGTATTACTATTTGGACCAGACTTTTCTGGTGTGAACTTTTTTTTGCTGACAGACCTCGATCTTTCAAGCATTGATCAGGAAGAACTTACACTGCCTTTCGGTTCATTTCATCTTCAAGCAAATTTGCTCAGGGCGACACTAGTGACTCATATTGTAGGTACTAGATACAGCATGGTGAAAATTCGGGCAATGAGCATTATGATGATATCTTACTATTGCTTTTTGTTCATAGACCTTACCTTCGTTACACTACGGGGAATCCCAGAGATTCTATATGAATCAAGAAGGATTTTTTCTGATAAGATTCAACTGCATCTATTTATCACTCCATTCTTGGAAATTCTTATCTCAGTGAGTATGTTTAGATGTTTATCCCTTTTTTAGATTTTTTAATAATGGGATTACAGACTTGGCTCACTTTGCATTTTCAATTTTTATAGCCCGAAGTACCGAGACTTTAATTTGGGTGATTGATAGCATGCTACGGGAGATTCACAACACGAAATATAACTATTCTCTATTAGAAAGCCTGCTCCATTGGTATTGATACCACATCATATTTTGAGTGAGATATTTGCGTTTAATTATGAATATTATTCCGCAAAAAATGAAGATATAGAGAACTTAAAACTTATTATAGTGATGGTTCAGTGCCTATTAATTTTGTTTATCCTTAAAACATATCCAGTGGAGGTTACTAACTGATTTTTAGAAGACTATAACTACTGTTCAAGGGGGATTGGAGAAACGTGCCAATAAGATGTAGATGATAAGAAACATGATTGACCTATCTTCTTTTTAGCTCCAAAGGTGATATAGGAAACTAGTGACCATCCCGCTTACTGCATTGAGCACAAATCGACTTAGCCAGAATTTATAAGATTGTATCGATTCTTTGTGCATTGTGTTTTTTCTTGATGTCATGATCTACGTAGATTTATTATGAAGTGTGTATAAAATGATTGTGAACATAACTTATCTTTATTGTAAATTAAAGTGTATATAGGCAAGGGGTCAATTATGCAATTTTGACTGTGTAATGATTAACGGATGCTCTTTTGGTCTAAGAATTAGGGACAGTATGTACTAGTCTTGCTGATAGTTGCCTTGTCTATCTTGTGTCTTTATTTAAGTTTTGTGCTTACATTTTGAAGTTATTTAGTTGATACCGAAAAATGTTTATTTAATTGTTTTTACAGCTCAGATGAAGTCCTTTTAGGGATGAAAAGCATTGGCTGGCGTGATGTATGTATTCATTCTTTTATTTGTGAAAATAAAAGCAACATAACTGAATTCAAGAACTATCAAGACTCCCATCTACATATGTTTCATTAATGTCATAATTTAAAAGCTTATAGTGTACTTGACATTTGAATTGCTTTAGATATTAGTGTGCTTCTTGATATTATCTTTGAGAATAGCCTGGCCCACTAAGAACTGATGAACTATAAGGGACTGAGGCCTGGGGAGATTTGTGCTGTGAAGATACTGGTGATCTGGCATAGTGTCAGTGATAGCGGACAATGCTTGGACCGAGGCACGTGGGCCTCAAGAACTAGTTGGAAAGGATAGTATAGAGCCTGACCTGTGGGGGGCTTTGCTGCATTGCCGCTATGGCTAAAACAGATAAGCACCAGGCAAGCGTGTAGGCCTACTATGACCCAGTCGCATGCTCTCTCTGACTCGGAGCAGGAGCTCCCGTACAAGGGGGCCATGATTCTGCAGGCAACGCTCCTGGCAATGCGGACCAGTCTGCAATCTATAGACAGTATGATAGATGAGCTCAACCTATAGATGGATCATATGGTGGCTAAATTAGACAAGCGGGGTTCCAGGCTGAGGGAGGCAGAGCAGACATATTCACTGCTGAGGATGGCCTACAAAACGTCACTTCTAAATGTCTAAATATGGAGAAGGTGCTGGTGGTGATCCGAGCTAAAAATGAGGATTTGGAGGTGCGGTCTCACAGCAATAACCATTGAATTACTGGACTGCCAGAGTCTAGGAATACAGGACGACTGAAGCTTTATATCGAGACATGCTAAAGGCAATCTTCGGGCCTGAAAACCTATCTGCTGGTCTGATAGTGGAAAGAGTGCATAGATGTTTAGAGGTGCGGCCTGTCCTGGATGCTCAGCCATGACTGATTATTGCAAAGTTGCTAAACTATCAGGATTGTGATGCTGTGCTGTATGAAGGCAGCATGAAGAGAATTTCTGTCATTCAAGAAAAAACACCAAGCCCAACATATGCAATATGCCATGTTATACCCTCCCTGGCTACGCATAGAGATTGGGGGCACGAAAAAGATTTTCCACCAAAAGGGGATATGGTCTACATGAAGACACTACAGAGAAGCCGGAAAGATCATGCTGAAAGGACAGAAGAAGGTGCATCTGGCAGGGGCGATGTTGGTTTCAATGGAGCGGAGGAGGTTGCTAGTGTATGAAGCCTTCTGATAGTGCTAAGACTGTGGAATGAGTGTTGCCTCAACCATGTGGGACATTGATTTACTGATTTCTGACTTGGTTGGGTGCCCGAGGAGGGCTGAGCTGTAAGCAGCCACCCAACAAGGGAGACCCCGGCAGTGGTTTCTCAAGTTAACTATGTAGAGCCAGAGGTACAGGGTCCCTGATACCAAGGATATTTGGCCGCCACATAAATAGCTTTTGTCACTGATTTCTCAAAGATGACACTCGCCCAACCGGAGGGTATACCCCTATGACAAATCTTTGTAATTGTTTTCTTTTTGTATGAATTTGGTTACTTCGGGATGGCTTTAGCAAGATGGCTGAAGTGGGTGACGGGGTTAATGTTTGTTTCCAGATACAAGCGCAGTGCATGTCATGTACAATATTAAGTATATTGCTACCCACCCGGAGGAGGGAATCACTCAACTGGATATACAAAGTTACACATTGGAACTGTCGAGACATGGTGGCCTAAATATATTGCTAACATGGAATGTGCGGGGTCTAAATGACCCCCCTAAAAATAAGGCAGGCATTTGCATATCTGAATAGGCTTGGGGCTTCTGCAAGAAACACACCACAAAAAAGTCACACTGCATAATGTAGGTAATAGATGGGTGGCGGTGAGGGTGGCCTTGTCCTACTCCTCATATTCCAGAGGTGTGCTGCTACTAGTGAAGAAAGGTACACCATTCACTCTCCTCCACACAGAGACTGATGAACAGGGATGTTTGGGAGGCACAAAGGTGATGCTAGTTACTACATATGGACCTAATGTGGATGATCCTGTATTTTATAATATGATATGGAGACACCTGGAGTTCCTGCCCTCTTCAGTAGTTCTATTGGGTAGACCTAAATGTTTACTTGGATCCTTTATTAGACCACTCGGCCACTATGGAATGGCATGGGTCCCATCTGTATTATTGTCTGGTATCTAGAGAAGTCTATAATTGGGCGGTGGAGGTGTCACATTTGGCCAGGTCATTATCTGATCATGCCCATGTTTTGTTAGAACTTGAGATACCTACATATGCTAGACCCCCGTTTCATTAGAGACTGCAGCCAAAAATTGCTAAATCCAGTGTTTTATGGGAGCATAGGTAGGGCCATTATATGCTTTCTTTGGGAAAATGAGGGATTGGTGGGAGGGGCCGGGACATTGTTTGAAGCCTTTAAGGCAACTATCCAGGGTGAGTGCATGGGGGTTCAAGCGGGGATATTGAAGGCACCTTGTAATAAACTGCAGGGCATGGAGAGTGCGTTACACACCCTTGAAAGAGAAGCAATGAACAGTGCCCCACCCGGGATATATTAGCTTAGATAAGGGAACTGATTACAGAACACACAGACATTGCTGAGCAAGAGCTGTGACTTAGATCTAGAAGGTGGAAGGCCAGGGCATATGGGGAGGGTGGCAGACCGGGATGCAGGGTGGCCTATAAATTGGTGGTTCCGAAGAGGCAGGTACACATAGTGTAGAATGTAGATAAGAACTCTGTCCCATGTCACTCAACACCGGATATCCTCACAGTATTTTTGGACATCTAGGATGGGCAATATGGGTCATGGGTCATGGTAGTCAGTCTTTGCAACTGAATTGGCTGCCTACCTGGACAATGTAGCCTTAGGATGGCTGTAGATGGGCCAGAGAGAATACCTGATGTAGCCAGTGACAGTGGAGGATGTGAAAGAGGCCAGAGAGGGGCAGATGGACTACCTAGTGAATTCTACAAAATCCATACAGACAGCCCGGCTGTTTGTGGTGTATGTAGAAGCATATGAATGTGGCAAGCTACCTCCCACCCTATGGGAAGGCCTCATAGTTATGCTATTAAAGCCTAGATAAGGTCCCAAGTAGATGCGACTCATATTGGCTATTGTCATTTATCAACATAGACACCAAAGATAATTCACACCAGACTGCAACCTCTAGTGGCCAATCTGGTCCTACTGGACCAACCAAGATTAGTGGCTGAGCGATCTATGGCACTTAATATAAAAACCCTGTTTGTAGTATTGCACCAACTAAACCCGGAGATGAAGGATGCGGCGGTTTTGTTAGACACCGCCAAAGCTTTTGACACCATACAATGGGGGTATATGTTTACGGTATTATACTGTATGGGAATGTCGCTAGCATTCCTGAGATGGATATGCCTGCTGTATTACAACCCAGTAACAAGGAGACAAATCAATAAGTTCATATCAGATCCGATGAGATCCGCAGGGGCACTAGTCAGGAATGCCAGCTATTCCTGATGTTGTTCTCCTTTGTTCTGGAGCCTTTGGTGTGCATAATAAGGCAGAGGTATGCTAAGGTTTCATCAGCGCCCCCTCCCCATATCCCTTTATGCAGATGACATACTACAATATGTGAAGGACCCTGAGACACATTTGGCACTGTTGATACAGGAGTATGTGAGGTTCGAAAGATATTTGGGCCTAAGTATAAATTGGGATAAATCCACAGTGTTCCCGCTCATACAATGTACTACCCCACATGACCTGGAGTTCCCACTGACTTGGGTTACAGAACCTGTCAAGTATTTGGGCATATGGATGAATAGGGATCCAGAGGTTGTGGTCAGCAGGAATTATGGACTGGCAATTCCAAAACTAACGAAGCCAAGTGGCCCGATGGGTACGGCTGACACTCTCTTAGGCAGACAACATAGCGATGATGAACATTTTGGTACTGCCCACATTTTTATATATGTTTGTAAATATACCCATAGTCTTAAACAAGGCAATATTTAAAACCATCAAAACGTGTATGATAACCATGGCTTGGGCGGGTAAGCAGCCGAATGCAGTTGGGATGTCCTAACACAGCCATATTAGAAGGGAGGGTTTGGTGCCCTGAACATGCACTTATATCTATGTGTGCAAGCTCAATTTGCACACAATTGGCATTTTCCACTGCGATTTTTACTGCACTTGGTGGTGGAAGCCGATGATGCTCACCCTATTCTGCTCACTGACATGGTGTTACATATCAGGCCTGAGATTCCTCAACTAGAGATCAACACTGTAGGCTTGGAGGGGGTTGGTTGATAGAGCGGGGATGGCCTATATTGACTCAGCGGTTATGCCCCTCGCTGCTCACTCAAGCACATCTGTCACTCATAAGTCAAGGGCATTAGTGAAACTAAGGACAGCCAGTGTGAACAGGCTAGGAGACCTGTATATGAGTGGGTACTTTCTGACATTAGAGGCACGCACCGCTAAACAGCCTTACACTGTGATGCTAGGTTTCGTATATGCTAGGTAGGTTCCGAGCAGTGGTAAGGTCCTTATATCCCAAGTTCCCAAATGAGCCAATGGGGAGAGGTCAAGATGGCGGAGTGAGCAGTCGAGCTCAACGATTGCTCCGCTCCGGCCCGGACCAAAGCCAGCTTGAAGAAATGCTGTGCGGTCGTACAGGGTCACTTTCTGCACTAAGGGGTCCAGAGCCAAAGATCCTGCTATCAGCATGAGTCACTGAAGGCCAGAGTCCTCCACCGCGAGTTGTTCCGGCGCATCTGAAGTGCAGGGCAGACCTCCGGGGGGCTTGGGCCTAGCTGCCGCACTCCATCTACCGTGTCTGAAGGCTTCATGCTGTGGCTTTTGCCGGGGCTGTGGGGGCAGCATAACAGGGCAGCCGCGGCCCCCTCAATGTGTGGCCTATCGGTGAGACACTGCTACGGCCAAGCCTCCATAGGGAGTTCCGGCCTACCTGAGTGCCAAGGCCCGATCCAGGGTTACCATAAGGCGGGCCTTCCCACTGAAGGGCAGAAAAGCAGCGGCCCGTAGTGGACCATCCAGAGGCTGTCTAGGTAGAGCTGTGCCCTGACTCAACTGAGCAACGCTGCAAGCCCCTTTGGCGGCCCCCACGATTCTGGACGTGGTGTGGACCAGGCACGCAGGGCCTGAGGAAATTGCCTGATGGGGGCCTGAGAGAGGCAGAAAGCCCACGTGAGAGCCCCAGGGGGAGATTGATTCCGGGAACCGCATGGTGCCCTTGAAGACCAGAGGAGGCAGGATCTTCCATCTGCCCTGAGGGCTGGCTGGGCCCTCAGGACAGGGGTGGCACCTCGAGATTTACAATAGGCGGCAACCTGCTGGGACACAGCCCTGGGCAGCAGTTCATGGAGTCTGGCAGGCACTCGTGAAAGAGGCTCGACCTGTGAAGAGTAGCCAGCCCACATGAGGAGCACAGCTTCAGAGGCTGGCGAGTCTGGGGCCTGGACGACTAGAAGGGCAGAGGTGAGAGGCCTGGGTGGTGGCTGGGCTCAGCTCCCTGCAACTGCACTGAAATTAAGCATTAAGGAGCAAGGACCCCACAAATCGTACCCTGGCGGCTCCCCTGTGAGTTGCACCCCCTGCTGTGGAGCCATAGCATCAGGCGCCACAACTCGCACACCCCGGGCGAGGACACAGAGGAGGAGGGCTTGAGTACTAACAGCATGGTCTCACTATCGTACACGTTTACCTTCACATACTAATTTAAATACCTGCTGACATCCACCGGAAGATAACTATTCATGGAAATTAATGTCACCTTTCATAAGACATCATTATGAATGTGTGATACATCATTATTAGTTTTTTCTCGTCCCCTCATTGTATTATACGTTACTTTCAGGATTGTTTCCCTGACAAAGTGTGAATACCCGAAATGCATTGGATCAACACCAATA
Organism: Triturus cristatus; assembly: GCF_964204655.1. Lineage (NCBI taxonomy): Eukaryota > Metazoa > Chordata > Amphibia > Caudata > Salamandridae > Triturus > Triturus cristatus. The sequence goes on along the minus strand of NC_140591.1, from coordinate 1,152,445,768 downwards.
TCCAGTCATTATAACTTCAATAAATGGAATGAACTATTGAAATGAAAATATATCTAATACAAGGATTTCAATAAAGCATGAATTGAATCCCAAACAAGAGTGGAATTTAATTTGAGGATCTTGCAATAGACCACCAGTAGTGCCCAGGGGGACACATCGCCTCTCAGGATGTGCTGATACCTCTCTTATTATGAACACATGGGAGCCGACATCTGTCTCCTTCAGGAGACTTATCTTATGGCCAGAGACTCCTAGCGGCTTATATCTAAAAATTTCCTGCAGCAACTGTTCTCCTCATCAGGGCGCAAGAGGGCCGGGGTGGCCATCGACTTTCGCGCACATTCCGAGGCTCCATTGACCCTAAGCCTCTTGGTCTATCAAATACAGCTGGGCTCACAGCCGCTTACACTGGGTATCCTATAAACACCTAATGAGGGGCAGGAGCACTTTCTCTGGGGGGCTCTAGAGAGGATGTTAGCCTCACAGGACAGACTGGTTTTGGTGGGGGGCGATCTCAACATAGTTTTCAATAAGACCATGGACTTCTCTGTACAGACGGAGGGGGTACCGGAACACTGTTGATGGACAGCCTCACATGTTAAAGGAGGCTGGAATGATAGATCTGTGGAGAGCATCCCATCCGGGCACTCGTGACTTTACATTTTACTCTCATGTCCATAAATGCCACGCCCGCTTAGATTATTTTTTGGGCACCCATGACCTACATCAGCTCATCTGCAGGGTCGAGATCGAGCCCTCTCCGACCACAGTGCTGCTATTTGAGATACATATCCCTCAACAGACCCACATGAGACAGCAGTGGCGACTCAGGGAGTCGTTGTTGCAGAAACCCAAGGTATTAGAGTGGCTTAAGAAGCTAATTATCGACTACCTAGCAGTCAATGACAATCAAGAGGTACCACTGCCAGTCATTTGGGACGCACTAAAGGCGGTGGTCAGAGGGTAGCTGATATCTATTTCGGCTGCTAAAAACAGACAGAGGAAGCTTAAAAGGACCGAGCTGCAAGAGAAGGTTAGGAAGCTGGAGTTTATCCACCACCATACCGGGGCCTCCAGGGTCTGGCGCCAGTTGGAGGCCGCACGCAATCAACTGGCCAGTCTGGATCTGGACAGTGAGGAATTCGCGCTGTTACACCTCAAACACTCATTTTACCTTAACAGGAATAAGAGCGGCCAACTCTTAGCCACCAGACTCAGAGCTCAACGTCTGTCTGACGATGAGGAGGCAGTGGTAGCAATGCCTCTAAAGCTGCCAGGTTCAGGGATTTTTATGCATCGCTCTGCTCGGACCAACCCACCACCGGAGGCCACCAGAACGTGCATGTGACTAAACTGACTGACTCTCAAGCATCTTTCCTCGATGAGCCAATACGAGTGGAAGAAGTCATCTCCGCTATCTCCAGGCAGAAGCCATTGAAGTCTCTGGGCCCAGACGGCTTTTCCTCAGGGTTTTACAAGGCTTGCTGCGCCAAGCTCACCCCAATCCTCACCCGGCTTTTTAATGCTATTGCAGACTCGGGCTCCCTTCCCGCTTACATGCTTGAAGCGACTATCGTCGTCATCCCTAAGCCTGGGAAGAACAAGCGGTCCAGAGTCAAAAACCGTCCCATTTTGCTCCTGAACGCAGACTCGAAGCTATTCACAGGTATCCTCGTGGCTCATCTCAACCCCCTGATGCAGTCTTGTCCACCTGAAACAGGATTCGTCCCGCAGAGGCACTGCAAGGACAACACCAAATGACTCCTGTATATTATCACCAAAGTGCACTGAAGACGGAGCTCCGGGATGTTACTCTCAGCAGACGCTGAGAATGCCTTTGATCGGCTTCACTGGCCCTTCCTTCAGGCAACTCTGAAGCATTTCGGATTTAGGGAAAAATTCCTAGCCTGGGCTTTTAGTGGCTACCGAGCCCCTTCGGCCTCAGTGCGAGTCAACAGGATATGTTCAGAGGGCTTTCCCTATCAGGGGCTGCCCACTCTCCCCTCTCCTGTTCGCTCTCTACATTGGGCCTTTCGTGCAGCAGGTATCAGACCATCCCCTAATTAGTGGGATGCCCCTCGGAGGGGAAGAATACCACATCAGCCTGTACGCGGATGATGATATGGTAATGTTAGATAACCCAGTAGGGAGCCTGTCCCCCTGTCTCACCGAACTGAACGAATTTGCACAAGTGTCTGGTTTTCGGATTAATCTCCCCAGGTTTCAGGCCCTCAACGTTACCATACCCCCTCTCGAGCTGGAGATGGGGATGCGTGAGCACGCGATTTGTTAGGCGCTCGACTATATCCCTTATCTGGGAGTTAAGCTTTGCCAGATGCTAGAGGGAACAAAAACCCTTAATTATGGAGCCGTGTTGGCCCGAACTCAGGCTGAATTAGACCGATGACATCACTATCCCATCTCCTTACTGGGCTGTGTTGCAGCCATTAAAACGACCACCCTGTCCAGGACTCTCTTTATATTCCAGGCCCCTCCACTGGTCCCCTCGCCCGGTGCGATTACATCCCTTCAGAAAGCAATTAACCACTTTGGGCACATAAATGGCCTAGAATGAGCAGGGAATGGAGTTGGCTCCCCCGGCCAAAGGGGCACTGGGGGTGCCTTGTCTTCTCAGGTACTATCAGGCTGCCCAGCTCCACTATTTGGTGGAGTGGTCCAGGGGTGAGTCCGAAAAGTACTGGCTGTTTATGGACAGAGCTCAGGCTGGTACATCGCTGGTGATGGTTCCGTTCCTGTCATGATCTCACCGGGCTCCAAGCCTATATATCTCTCCAGGAACACACTCTCTGTTACAGATATGGGATGGCTGCATTCGAAAGGGGAGACTGACTTCCCTGCCATCCCCGCTGACCCCAATAGCCAATAATCTCGACTTCACTCCTGGATTGGGAGCATTGTTCCAGACTTGGAGGGAGGCACCCTGCAGGGTGATTTGGCACCTCTTATTCATAGAGGTGCTGGTTTCATTCAAAACCCTAAGAGCGGACTATGGCATTCCCAAATCCAAGCGTTTTCGATACCTTCAGATCAGGCTCTGGGTAGCACATGTGTCAATCCGGCAAGGAGCTGGGAGGTTATTGACGCAGTATGAGAAATGGCTCTTAGGCTAACACACTGACAAGCACCTCATTTTGAAGTTATATGTTTTGCTTCAGCTTATCCAGACCGACAACCAATCTCCCTTCCAGAGGCGCTAAGATGGCGAAATAGGCCATCACTCTCCCCGAAGAAGTAGTGCGATATATATCATCGAGCCTGACACACCACATACAATATAGCAATCACCATAACGGCTGTTAAACTCACCACCTATTAGTACTTAACCCCGGTGCAGCTTCACAGGGGAAACCTGGGCCGCAGTGATCTATATTGGATCCAGTGTGGAGCAAAAGGTATGCTCACTCATTTGCTTTGTGACTGCCTGAGGGTTACTGCTTTTTGGACCGCTATATTGGATGAAATTGACTCTCACTTCTCTAAACAACTTCCTAGATTCCCATCATACACAATACTGGGCCTTCCTAATCCCATCACTCACCCTCTCTCATCCTGCAGAGGGAGACAGATTAGCAAAGCCCTAGGGGCTGCTCACCATACTATCCTGGCCCTTTGGGGCACCCCTACTGCTAACAACTGAGAGAGATAGGGACCCCCGGACCAAAGGAGAGGGTCACCACAAACGACCTTAGTCACAAAGAAACCCCCTTTGGAAACTTCACACTTCACCAACCAGTAATATACACAAACCTCTCAGTAGTAGGGTGAGAATGGACACTAAGGATGTAATAAAAAAACAGTGTCTAAGCAAAGAATATTTAGCAAATGTATTCACTGATCTCAGATAGTCACATATATCACAAAATTTAAAAGAATTTATTTTAATAAAAACCTGACAATCTCAGGAATTTGTACAAAAGGAGTTTTAAAAACCATTAAAAAACATATAACAAGTAGAATCAAAAGCACATGAATTATCCTGGAAAGTAATTGCAAATTGGGAACAAAGAAAGGAAAAGTAAATCCTATTTAAAAAGAGTAAACCACCAAATCAAGGATTCATCAATAGTGACCACAGTAAATAATAATCCAAATACATATGCCAGAGACAATTGTCATCACAAATTTTATGCAGTTTCCTCTTCATAGAGCATCGACGCGTTTCGGTGGGCACTAATACACAGCGATCACCTTCTTCAGGAATTTTGCATAAGGTCCCAATTAAAATATAACAATCTGAAAGAAAATATATTTATTGTAATTTAAGTAAATACCATCACACATTAATAAAATAACATTTGATACATCCTAATGTCCAAAACTCATCCCCTAGAGTGAAAAATGTGAGGCATACACACATAGACCCTGTACTAATTGTTTAACATACACTTATGGTGCTTAGCGGCTAGTGAGAAATAACTTAGCGCTGTCAAAAAATTGTTTGACGAACAATTATAGTGCTTAGCAACTAGTGAAATATCACTTAGCACTGTCAGAAAAAATAAATGCTCAACATCTATGTCATTCTTACCAAACATGTCCATACACAACCCGTGATACTTATACAAATCAAAGGATAACAATATATATAATTTTGTGCTAACAAACAATGCCTCCTTATTGTCGTTTCAAAGACTCACAATTATTTTGTTCACAATATATCTCCCTGTAAGTATAGCCAGGAATACTTGTCTATATACTCGAGCTGCCACTTCAAGTTGAATCAACGAATAGCCTGTTTAGACAAAACGTAACATACTATAACATTGCTACAATGAGCTTATGTTGAGGCTGCATATAATCTTGAGCCTATATTTCGGCCTTTCCTAGTTACCTTAGACAAGTGTATTACAGACTTATACCAACTGCCAGATGGTCGCCCGTTTATTCAAGTGCGGTCCTCATAGATATTAAACTCATACAAATCTGTACCTATTGAAGAGGGAGAACATGGATTACTGAGAGTATCCCTCCATATAGGTACGCCCAATTCCTTAATGATAATTAGTACAACCTATATTTACCTTAAACAAGTGCAAATTCCAGCCGTATATTTAGGCCGTCACTGTGCTTAAATGATGATCTCCAGGGATGATCAACGGATAGATATCTAAAAGAGAACCATACCTATAATGACCTATTTAAATTACGTTTTAAGTGTGACATAGCATAGAATCAGCTTTTGCCCCTATCTGAGACAGGCGATATTCAATATATTCGCCGTCCACAGATTTATTGCTACTATTCCAACGTTCATCTAACAGTCAATATGCCTCTACCACAAAGCATTGTCCTTGCATATAGCGTATATGGCTGATCATTTTTTGCAAATACCGGTACCTAAATAAATAGCCCGGTCATCAAAAATAAACATTACCTTAAGTATTGTGTTTTTATCCCCCGAAGCGATAAAAATAGGATAGTCCCAAAACTAGGATCTATGCAGTCACTGAAAATAAAGAAGGAAACGAAAAAAATATTTTTACAAAAATCAATCTAACAACCATAACGGTGCTCGTACTATCCCAAAGTACTGCGCACACGCGTACCTGTATTCCGCTTGATATGGCCCACGGGGTGATTTCCGGGACACGGGCGCCCAAAGGAACCAATTCAATGGCTAGTGTTAGATACAATAAACAATCCGCCATCTTGGAAATATCATCATAATCATATGAAGGCGTCTTGGTTGCACCAATAGATTAGATTCAAATATATACAGATCCTTCCAACATTTATTCACTGCTTTAAAACGAAAAGAAAGGGAAGAACAATGTAAAAATCTGTCCGTTATAACAGCCCACATTCTTTTGTGCAAAATCCACGTTACTCATCACTCTCGATAAAAATAAAAAAAGATAGAAAACGGACACGTTTTCACACCCACTTTACTACGAGAGGTTGTAACACAACAGGAAACAAAAACTTTATTCCTGCTATACAAAATATAGAGACTAATAGGGTACTACTTACAGATTCCTAGTCATTGTGAAATGAAAAACAGAAACAAATCTGCTTCCACCGCCACTTCAGTGGGAAAGACAAGTAAAGAATTTCTTCATACAGTTAAAAATGTTTGAGCACTCACAAAGGTCCCACTAATTATTGCGGACAGATAAAAACATATAGTTCTATCTTGAAAATTAGTCACTAAGTGTCCACATCATTTTACTACTGAGCCTCATATAATGCTCACATAATCTCTTCATAAATATAGCTAGAGTCATAGAGCTAATCACATCTATTGTTGACTGTGTACAGGGCAGAGAATAAAATCCCCTATAGTAATAAAGCCGTTTACATGTGCTAATGTCCATATATAAGGCAGAGAGCCATATCCCCTATCTCGCCACTATGAGGCGTTCCTAGTCCTCTCTTGAATTCAGTCCTTTACGTGCATTACTAAGGTGGGAGATATACCATTGTTCAAGTGCTTTCCGTTTGCAAATGATATTTCCACCTCTTCTGTCTAGTTTAACCTTTTCCAGGACGAACCAGAGGAAATCATTTTCCCCGTGTCCAAGTTCCACGAAATGAGGCACAAGAGGCGCAGTATGTTTTTTAGTTTTTATGGCCGACCAATGCTCTTGTAGCCTAATACGCCCCTCTCTCCCTGTTTCCCCACACATAGCCCAAACCACAAGGGCATAGGAGGAAATAGATAACATTCTTGCTTCTACAATTATTGATGGTTCTAGATCTGATGGTACAGCCATTGTGTGTGATTTCTTTGGTTTGTATACATTGAGGGCACACGTTGCATGTTCCACATCTAACATTATCAATTGCTGGAGTGTTAGCAATTGTCCTCTGAGTGTCAAAATTATCCTCACGATATGTGTGTACTAACATTTCTCAGAGATTTTTATTCTTTTCAAATGCATACAACGGTCTTGCTAATTTTACCTCTTAATCATGATTGAGTATATGCCAATTCCTATTGACAATATTCTCGATTTGGTTGCTAAGATTAGAAAATTTACTCACAAAAACCACCTTATTGGGTGGTTCTTTTTTACCCACAGGTTTGTTAACCAGCACATCACGGTCATAGAACCTAGCACGCTTAAAGGAATGAGATAGGAGTTTCTTTGGATAGCCACTGTCTCTAAATTTCCACTTCAGATCTTCTGCATGTTTACAGAAATCTTGTAAATCAGACCAGTTTCTCCGGAGCTGGAGAAATTGGCTAAAGGGAATACTGTCCCTCTGTGATTTAGGGTGAAAACTCGAGAAATGAAGGAGAGTGGTTTTAGCCATAGGTTTGGTAAACAACTCAACTTCCAAGACTCCATTCGCATCCTTTATTGTGATATCAAGAAAATCTACTTTGGTTCTACTATAGTGAGATGTGAATCTCAAGTTAGGGTCGCCTAAGTTCAGCCAAGCTAAGAAATCTTCCAGTTTATCTATAGCACCCTCCCAGATAAAAAAGATGTCATCTATGTAGCGGTACCAGCCCGCTACATTTTCATAGAAAGGGGCCACCTCGTTGTAGATATGTTTAATTTCAAACTGGCCTACATACAAACAGGTCTGACTTGGAGCACAGGTGGCCCCCATGCTGGTACCTTTGAGCTGTTTGAAATACTCATCTTTGAATAGGAAGATGCTATTCTTTAGAATTAGGCTGACACAACTCACGATGAAATCACCATTAGCGCCCCCCAAGTCCTGATCCTCAAGAACATCGCGAATCACATTGACCGTGTCCCCCTGTGGGATGTTCGTGTAGAGAGGCTCAATGTCTAGAGTAACCAGACACAAGCTCATTGTACCAATGTTATAGTATGTTACGTTTTGTCTAAACAGGCTATTCGTTGATTCAACTTGAAGTGGCAGCTTGAGTACATAGACGAGTATTCCTGGCTATACTTACAGGGAGATCTATTCTGAACGAAATAATTGTGAGTCTTTGAAACGAGAAAAGGAGGCATTGTTGGTTAGCACAAAATGATATATATTGTTAGCCTTTGATTTGTATAAGTAACACGGGTTGTGTATGGAAATGCTTGGTAAGAATGACATAGATGTTGAGCATATATTTTTCTGACAGTGCTAATGGATTTTTCACTAGTTGCTAAGCACTATAATTGTGAGTCAAACAATTTTTTGACAGCACTAAGTTATTTCTCACTAGCCGCTAAGCACCATAAGTGTACGTTAAACAATTAGTACAGGGTCTATGTGTGTATGCCAATATAACTTTGAACCATGGCAGGGTTACACCCTCGCGCATATCCAAGATCCTGTCAGTTGTATGATTCTGAATTAGAGAAGTGCTCTAGGGAAACATCAAGAGGGACAGCCACCTATGCCCCAATATTCCTCCGTCACACAGGTGATAAGAGGAAAACATGTGTGTATGCCTCACATTTTTCACTCTAGGGGATGAGTTTTGGACATTAGGATGTATCAAATGTTATTTTATTAATGCGTGTTGGTATTTACTTGAATTACAATAAATATATTTTCTTTAAGATTGTTATATTTTAAATGGGACCTTGTGCAAAATTCCTGAAGAAGGTGATGGCTGTGTATTAGTGCCCACCGAAACGCGTTGATGCTCTATGAAGAGGAAACTGCATAAAATTTGTGATGACAATTGTCTCTGACATATGTATTTGGATTATTATTTACTGTGGTCACAATTGATGAATCCTTGATTTGGTGGTTTCTTCTTTTTAAATAGGATTTACTTTTCCTTTCTTGGTTCCCAATTTGCAATTACTTTGCATTGTAGGATAATTCATGTGCTTTTGATTCTACTTGTTATATGTTTTTAATGGTTTTTAAAACTCCTTTAGTACAAATTAATGAGATTGTCAGGTTTTTATTAAAATAAATTCTTTTATATTTTGTGATATATGTGACTATCTGAGATCTGTGAATAAATTCGCTAAATAATCTTTGCTTAGACACTGTTTTTTGATTACATCCTTAGTGTCCATTCTCAGCCTACTACTGTGAGGTTTGTGTGTATTACTGGTTGGTGAAGTGTGAAGTTTCCAAAGGGGGTTTCTTTGTGACTTAGGCACCCCTACTGCGCCAACACATTTGGCCTGGCTTAGACGCCTATGGGACACACTGGGGATGGAAAAACTCACCCTTACATTGACTTGACGGGGAGAGACATTCAGATCTCTCCGGTGCCCCTTCTTAGCTCTCCTAACCAAGGAATTCAGAGAACAAACTTGCCTCTGGTATTTGTGGCTACTGCGCCTGGCAGACTTAGAGGATTCCTAGATCACAGAGTACACACTTGAGAATATTGCAATTACCCTGAAACTACTGCTAACGTAGCACGTGGTACTGGGTAGAGGTAGGGATGGTACTACGGTGGGGTGGGGTGGGAAGGTTCTGCTCCTTTTCTCCTTCCTTCTTGTTTAGTAAAGGTATTAAAAGTTGCATTATTATTGCTGCAATATGGAGAGAGTAATCTCCTGATGTACACTATTAACTTAAATGCTAATGTGACAATAAAACAGATATAAACCTAAAATATGTTAAAAGCACTGCAGATGCTGCAGACTAATGTGACGCGAAAAGGGTTAATAAATAGATTATATAACATAGCCCTCGAGTAAACCAGGGGGCGGAACTGTGGCTCTAGACAGGTAGAATGGAGTGCTAGATGCGCCCCTGACTCAGGAAGATAGGGAGGCATGCTGTGCTCTCACCGGGCGCCTCACAGCCAATTGCATCCTTAGGATAATTCACTCCAAGTACCTACAACAAACGTATTACACTCTTGCACGGCTCAATAGATGCGGGCTTCAGGATAATTGCCAGTGTGAACGCTGTGGTGGCGCTGCTGCCGACTTTTTACATCTTTCTTGGAGCTGTAGGCCTGTATGGATTTTGGACCCAGGTAGCAAAATATTGGAGTATGAAAATGGCTCCTACAGTGGCACAATGACTAAAGGATGTTGTCTACTGCCAAGAACAATTGGATATTCAGCAGAAGATCTACCAGATTCATCTAAACCCAAGGATATATGGGCTCCGTGACGACATGTATATTAGATCAACCTGTGATACTATAACTGACACAATATTAATTGCGGTCCAGTATTGATATGCTGGGTGGTTGATAACTTGATAGGTGGGTGTGGTGATGGGCACCGTTCTTTGCTAACTGGATGTTATGATATTACTCAGATGTGTACTGTAATGTACTGCACAGGTTGTTGATCTCTTTGTGTTGTTTTGCTGTCAATGTTTGCAAGTATGCAATAAACTTAAATAAATATTTTTTTTTAAAGTAGATAGGAGAGCATGGGAAGAAGGAGTCAACCATGGGAACTGTGGTAACATGCGAGGAGAGAAGTTCTCATGGTGAAGGAATGGCCAAGGACGAGAAGAGATAATGTGCTGTCTGGCTGAGAAAAGGTGCTGAAGTATCCAGTTGTACCAGAGCTATGGAAATTTCTCAAGGAGAAGCCACATGAGAGTGTCACATCTACGGCAGATGATATGATGTGCTGTGTCTAGTTAGGGAGAGAGTCCATGTTGGGTTTCCTTAGGGAGCAGACGTATGTTACTGCTTGCGTGACTGTAAGCTACTTGACCCACAATCAGACTGTTTTCTACTGAAGACTCTGATGGCTGACACGTTTCTCCTTTCTTTTTTCAATTATGTCTTTCCTTATTGCTTTAGCTTAGGGTTGCCCTTATTAAGTAGTGTAGAGAAAGTTAGGTTACTTATGCTCCTTAAAGAGAATCCTCTAATGCAATTCAACCTTCATTTTTTTGTTCTGATTATCTGTGTAATTTCCTTAGAGTTAGTCATTTGTTTTGTACTATATAGGGTACATGTCTTAAAGAGATTATGACTTACTGTGATCTTTTTGTACTTGTATGTGATTTTACTAAGTTTGATTTAAATTGATTTGTTTCTGAACTTATAATTGCATTTTCTGAACTCAGATGAAGGAGTCAAGTGGATTAATGTGTGGCGACATTGGCTGCACTGTATTGAAACGATAAGCAGCAATTTTATTCCTTTTACTGATCTCTCTACTAAAAAGACCTATCCCCTTTGGAAAGAAAATGTGTAAATGGGCCAGGACTTTAACAATACAATACCATTCCATAGTCACATGCTGGCAGTTGGGTGCATAGCCATCTCTAGTCCCAGCTCTCATTTCTTTTTATTATTATCTCTTCTGCCTCTTTACCCTTTTCTTCCTCCTATTCTTACTTTTACTTTTCTTTTTTTCTATCTATCCTTTGCAGCCTCTCTCTCTAGACTCCTCTTTCCTTTCACCCTCTCTCCCTTTTCACCCACTTTCCATTGTGCCTCTTTTTTAATCTTCTTTAGCTATGTCACCACTGCTCTACTTTCTTACTCTCCCACTCGATCTGCCTCCTTCTCCAACATATTGATCTCTTCTTCAGTTTTTCTCTGTAAGTCAACATGATTTCCTCCACTACACTTTCTCCTTCCACCCTCTACTCATACGCATATTCATTCATTCTGGCAATTTCTGCACTGCCCTCTTCCTTCTTTCCTCCTCTTTTCTCTTCTTCATCTTCTTATCCTTCCTAATCGTCCTTTCTCACCCTGCTTCATCTCACTATCTTCTCATTACCTTTACATTTTTTTATTTTATTTTAAATTTTGGTGCAAACTAATGTTTACTGACTGTAGCAAACATGTATTTGCATCAGAATAAATTTGTAAATGAATAGAACATTCATGGTCCAACCATGAAACATCTCCCCAAATGTAAGGTAATTAAAGCTACAGCTTTGCACTGCCTGGCTTTACTTTTTTTTGACAAAGTCATAAAGAGCCATGCAAATTGGGATTTGTGTGGCTTTGTAAATTTCAAAATAGATTTTCTGTCAAGGCTACACCAAAAAGTGACCCAACCCTGAAGCAAGCACATTTTTTTCAAAAAGAGAGCAACAAAAGGTTTTTAATGTTAAGATCAGAAACCTTTCAGCTTTCAGGAACAAGTAGAGTTCTACAAAACTATTTTCATCACAGTTTGTGCATTTTTGGAGCACCCTGTGTTTCCCCAAGCGTTGTCACTGAAAAAGCTGCCCAGAGCCCGCGCAGGCCCCTGTGTGCCATATTGCAACGGTGCCTGTGCTGCAGAGGCAATTGTTTATGTGCAGAAAGAGAGACCTTCCTGCACATAAACAATCATTTTTTTTTAAAATCGTCTTTATTAGTGTTTCGCAGGTTATACAAAATACAATCTGGCAGCTTTATTATACAAAAAACAGTACAGTGACATTTACACATTTGACGCTTGGTGGGGAACCAGGCCATTCTGGAAGTTGGTGTCAGTAGAATAAAGAAACCCATAACTAATCTTTTGTACACGTCTACATATCTTGACCACTTTTCAAACCACAAAATGAAAATAAAAACCTACTTCATTTTACCTCTGTTATTCAACATCCAACGATTCACTATAAACACAACAATTCAAACAGTGTGATCTCAATAGCCCAAATGTACTATGTGATTTAAGACTGATATTAGCTAGGGAGGCTGCTTGTTTGTGTACTTTTCAGAGGACAGCAGGAGCAGCGAAGAGAAGGAAGAGGATGAGGGGGGAGAGAGAGGGAAAAGGCAGGGGGGAAGGATGCCACAACTAGCACACCTCTCTTGGTCGCGAGAGGTGGAGACCGCGGCCAGCGGAGCCACACCTCACCTTTCCAAGTGCCCTCCTTACACGTGCACCAGCAGGAAAAGAGCAAATTTACATATCCTCCCTGCGCCAGACATCCGTCATCACACTAACTCATTCACACACGCATTCATTGGTGGGGCCCATAACACCAACACTCATATGACTTCACTTTGAATCTGCACACAGGAGGAAAGAAGTGCTGGACATGTGGGGGGGGTACCTTATTACCTATAGTAAGAAATATTTACTGTATTTACATATTATACATCTGCACTTGTAGAATCCCAACTTTAACATCAAGGCACTCCACCACTTGGTCGATGGACCAATTAGTTGGACTGGTTGATGGTGATTTAGAACCGGCTAAAACACATTTAAAGTCTCAGAATCTTTAAAGAATCACAAAGTCGCTCTTTGTTAATAATTGTTTAGTTTATCTAATTACATTCACCTTCATTGACATAATCATCATTATTATCAATCAGAATTTTGATCACATTTGCCTAAATCAGCATGACATTTCTATTTACCTAATCTCGGATTTTAGCGGCCATTCTCCCGCAACTTATTAGCCCCACATAAATCAAAACTCTTCAGATATAACCCTCCAATCGAATGCGGGCTACGTCCCCAATCAGTCCGAAGAAAAGTTCTTTTGCACTGCACGACACAGTCCCAAAGATCTCCGGGGACCTGACACTCGTGCAAGCAAATTGGCCAACGGGATTCGGATTACACTCCTGAAACGCAACAACCCAACACCCTTCTACTAACCCCCTTTTTATAATGAATTTTGGGTAACATGCTACATTTGCTGCATTGGGAATGGCTCTGATTGGCCAAGCCATCAAGTTTGCAAATTCAGATGGTATTCACAAAGATCCTTGTTTCTCATGCTCTACTGAAGATGTCACCCCCTGGTTCGGACAGTTCTTATGCGAAAGGGTCCGAAGTATCAATATTACGGCGGCTGGGGATAGGTGTCCTTTGTTTTCTCTGTCAGTCACACTAGTTGAACTTTGGCAGTCCTCCACGTTCCTATCCTTGATGAGGAACACTGTGACTCGGTCAAAGGACGCCTGGAGATCTTCAGTGACATCCGAGTCTGCACAGTAGACATCGCGCTCACACGATGGTGGCCACTTCCGAACTCCAATTTGGATATTGCGGCCTAGTAGGCCCGAATGCCAACTTAAACGAAACAAACATAAAGAATAATTAATATACGGAAATGAAGATTCTAATGTTTAGACCCACACTAATCTCTTCATATATTAGTATTTTCATAGCTTATAGCAACATTTAAAGCAATATTACTCACCATTTCGTTCCAGCAGGAACGCAAAACTTCACAAAAGCAATATCACCATACAATTTTCTATATCAACACAATCTACCTCTAATATGAGTACCATAGTTATTTATTAGGGTTACTTGCCATGCAATTTGCATTTAGTCCCGTGTGAAATTTGTGTCTATTAAAGTGTAAGGTTGGTTAATTAGACCACGGCAAACAATTATTACACGTTAATAATTAGTAAAGTTACGGAATGAGTATTTTCATGCAAAATAGAGAAGGTATACAAAATTTCATTTTACCTGCTCCACCACACGCCAGAGTATTTTGATATGGTGTTGATGCTATCCCACATGGGAGGGGGGCACTCATCCCTGGGAGGAACTATGTGCATTCAATTTACCTTCCACAAATAACAAGTGCTCCTGCCACTGCATGGGGTTAGTCTGTGGGGGATCACGGGATGCCTTCAGTGTGTGTCGTGTGTTCCGCCACCAGAGCCCTGCGGAGATCCAGTAACCAAATGCATATGCTGGGAGCCGCGCTCGATTTCAAAGACATGGCAGTTCTCCATTTTGCTAATAACAAAGCCAGGTCTAAAAATTTATTAGGATTTTTTCGCACTGCAGTGCGCTTGACGACGCTCAGTAGGAAATGTAGGGCTTGCACTGGAATTATAGTGTCAGTCGCTTCCCCCAGCATTGTTGCAATCTCGCTCCAGTAGGTCTGAGGCAGGGGCATGCCCATACCATGTGGAGGAACTTTGCATCATTATCTGAGCAACGAGGGCATATGTCGGCCGACATAGGATACATGCGGGCCAGTCTGTGTGGTGTTAAGTTTGAGTGATGCAGATAATTAAACTGCATATATTTCAGTCTGTCGTTCACGGATACACATTTGGGATACCCTATAGTCTGCGTCTACTGCCTATCACTCATGGTGGTTGATAAATTGGAGTCCCAATACTCGCGGAGTTTTATCAGTAGAGGGCTTGGACCAGGTCTTAGAGAGTTATATATTGTTGTCACCGCTTGTCTGCCCTTTCCATGTGTCAGCAAGGTGTGCAGTACCTGCAAAGTTTCCGGTTCGGTCTCATTATTCCCCCATGTTTGGCAGCTTTGCCTCACCAGTAGTGCATAAAGCTTGAAAGTTCCCTGTGGGATACTGAAGTCCTCCACCAGCCGTTCCAGGCTCTGCAGCTGTGCATCCAAAAAAAAATTGCCCCAGATGTCCAAACCTACCTCCACCCATGTCTACAATCCCGGGTGATCATGACAACTAAATGACAGCAACGTGAGCAATAACATAGGTGCATATGGCTGTGCCTGTGTTTTAGGCATCACATATCTTAGCCAGCTATGTCTGGCTGCCGTCATTAGCAGGTTGCCTTGCTTTTTCTGTATCGAAGTGGTAGCACCCCACAGCCATTCTATTATAGTTGTGGTTCTTAAGGGCACTGCCCAGCTACACATCTCCATTACCTGAGCACCCTCCAGCCATCTCATTGGCCACTGAAGTTGTGCAGCAGGATAATAATATTCATAGTTAGGTGCCCCCAATCCCCCGACAGTAAGTGGCAGATACAGTTTACAGAGTGCCACTCAGGACCTGGAATTCCCCCATATAAGCGCCACCAGAAGCATCTCCAGTTCCTTGAATATACTCCAAGGGAGCCTGTGTGGGAGAGCGGTAAAGAAGTAGAGAAGCCTCGGTAGAAGCAGCATCTTGGCGATGGCCACTCTTCCCATAAGGCAGTTGGCAGGGTATGCTCAGACGTGAGTCCCTTGCTCACTTTGCCACTGGATTCAAGCAAGCCTGGCTGAAGACGGCTGAAATGCCAGAAACCGGTCCTAGGAAGCTTGTTTCCGATCCAGGGAAGGCATGGCTTGGCAGTTCGGGCTGGACTGTTACCATGAGGCACAGGGTCAGACTGATTTGCATATGGCCATGTCTGAACTGGGGTGGCAGAGTGGGCGAAAGAACGGTGATGGATTAAACCCAGATCTGTTGACTGGGTGTGAGTTTTTGATTGGTTCTGATGCTCCGTCCATCACCACCCCCTTTTGTACCGCTTTGTTCGCCATAAGTTGGCAGGGTATGCTCAGACATGAGTCCCTTGCTCACTTTGCCACTGGATTCAAGCAAGCCTGGCTGAAGACAGCTGAAATGCCAGAAACCGGTCCTAGGAAGCTTGTGTCCGGTCCAGGGAAGGCATGGCTTGGCAGTTCGGGCTGGACTGTTCCCATGAGGCACAGGGTCAGACTGATTTGCATATGGCCATGTCTGAACTGGGGTGGCAGAGTGGGCTAAAGAACGGTGATGGATTAATCCCAGATCTGTTGACTGGGTGTGAGTGTTTGATTGGTTCTGATGCTCCGTCCATCACCACCCCCTTTTGTACCACTCTTCCCATAAGGGACAGGGGGAGCCAGAACAGTAGTTACACGTGCTCTGGATGTTGCCTTACCCAAGTTCACATCTACGATGCCTGCACTAGAGTGGTAGATTTGCATGCCCAGATATTTAAAAGTATCGAACGCCCATTCCAGCGGAGTCTTGGGCATACCCAGCTTCCGATCCGGTGGGATAACCTTCATGGGAAAAACCACTGACTTAGGCCAGTTAACCCGAAGGCCAGAGGCCTGCGCATGGGCATCCAGGAGCGCCATCGGTTCTTGTAGTACAGTGCCCTCCCCATGAAATATATACGTACAATTATAGCCCCCCCCATAGTACCGGCGAGGTAGGGTCAGAGAGCAGGGAAGGTGTGAGTGATTGTAGGAACTGTGCTTGCCCGGTGTTTAGGGCATACAGGGAAATTAGTGACAATGGAGTTCCATCCAAGGGGCCTTACAGTATCACATAGCATCCCTGAGGGTTGATTCGAGAATATCCCAGTTTCAGAGGTGTGCCCAGCGCCACCCATATAAGGGTGCCTCTGGCATAACCGGAGTATGTAGTGCCTATGACCGTGCCCCTCCAACACTTGCGCAGTAAGGCCATTGTCGGTGTGGTAAGATGCATCTCCTGTAATACTGGAATGGAGACCTTGTGGGACGGCAAGTATTGGAATATTTTATGTCTTTTTATACACCCTGCTAGTCCTCCCACGTTCTATGTTAAAAGTGGGTATTCATTATTAGCCATTTAAGTCCTGCAGACAACATACATCTTAGTGTACCACCCCCCCGGACCCACCCCACTGTGCATCATATTGTTCAATTGCAGCCCCTGCTCTGCATAGTCAGGGATAGAGATCACATTAACTAATGATAACAATCCCGCAACTCCCCACCCAAGGCCGGCTTGCCAAGGGGCAATTGGCCTCATGCACTGATATGCTTTTAAACTTCTCATAACACAATTACTATCTCAGCTATGTAACGACCTCTGGTGAGGAGAAATATATGTTGGACTCCTTGTGGTGGATACACAGTTTGGCTGGATATTGCAGTGCATACTGTATCTGATGTTCCCTCAGGCACTGCCTGACCTCAGTGTGTTGTCCGGGTAGATATGCACTATTGCGTTCTCTACCTGCCAGGGGCCCTTGGCTCTGGTCACCTGGAGGATATGATCTCTGTCACGGTAGTAGAATAATCGTGCCAGCACTGGTCGTGGCAGGTTACCTGGACGCGGAGGACCACCCGGGACCCTGTTCGCCCTTTCTATGGAAAATAATTTTGAGACCCTACCCTTGAGGATTTCCTTGGTGATTCAGGTTTCCAGATATACGTCTATGGCTGGTCCTTCTATGCACTCCGGCAGCCCCACGACGCAGATATTGTTCCTGCGCGACCGACTTTCCTGGTCTTCCAGCCGATTTGCCAGGTATTCCACTTCTTGTTGTAGGCACTTGAGTTGGTCGGTGGTTGTGGACACAGTGGGGTGCAGAGCCACCATGACTGATTCCGACTCCTCCATTCTGGCCTTAAGTTTCTTCTGGTCCTCCCTTAGAAAGCCCATATTGAGGCATAGTGTGTCTATTTTAGGACCTAGCGTATCGCTGCCATGAGCTCATTAAACCTGTGCGATTGATCTGGAGGCGCTCTCATTACGGTCTCCGAGCTGTGCTCCGTTTCCTTCGTTCGTTGCAGGCGTCGATGTTTGAGCCTGTGGGGTTGCGATTTTTCCGTTTGTGGCTACCCCATGGTGCAGTGGGCACTGGGTAGTTCCTCAGATATTATGAGTTTAGGGCATGTCCAGAGCAGCAGCCCCCTGCGAGCTGCCCCAGGTCCCACCAGCAGCACCCCATGGGGGGTAGCTTTCCATCGCTATGGCTCAGTTGCTCACCGTGTGCCCAGTGATGCAACTCCCCTACTCCAGTGGCCTCCGATGGTGAGGAGGGAAAGCAACTGCGGTGCCACAGGCTCCGTGGGGAGGGGTGCAATTCCAGTACCCCTGCCACACCAATGACCATTCCGCTTTGCAAGGTTTTGTGGGCCCTCACACAGTGGGGAAAGCCAGGCCACCTAGGGTGCATTCAAAATAGGTGTGGCAGGATGGGTTTGCCACGTGCCCCCAGGCCACAATTTCCTGTCTCTTCCGCCGTCTTTGAGCATCCCAATGATGACGTCGAGGTCAGCAACAGCAATACAGGGGGTCCCTGTGGCATCTTTGTGCGGGATTCGCTATGCTGCAGTATTCTGACCACTGTCTGCCACTTTGATTCCATTCCGGGATGCAATACAGACCTCCAGGCCTCCGGTGTATGCAAAACTCCAGGCAGTGGGGGGGGGGGGGGTGTTGGGGGAGTGCTCAGCATTGTGGCCGGGCCCTCCAGCGAGGTGCTGTGTGGATCTGAGAGTTACTGGCCTCTCGACGCCCGCCACGCCGTTTCTTGGACTCGAGCTAGCCCCTGGAAGGGGCGGAGGGAAGAGTCTCCAGGTGAAACCGCCTAAATCAAGGCTGACTGTGTTGCCATCCCCAGGGCCCCGGAGGGGGAGGCAAGACGAGCTGCTGCGGGCTCAGGCCCGATCTCCTGCAGGCCGGATCAGGTGACAGGCGCTGGATTCTAGCAGCGGGGCCAGCAGGCCCTGGATCACAGGTCTGTCATCACCGGCAGGTGTGCGTCATGCCTGCACTTGCCGCTGGTCTCCGTTCCCGGTGTCAGGGGATGAGAGGAACCGTTGCCTGCCCATTCTGGCTCCAAAAGCTGGTGGTAATTTCTGCCTCCCGCGTCCTCTGATGTCATCGGACGGCACGAGCACAGCCGAGAGCCGCAGCCACCAATAGACTCAGTGCTGCGCCATCAACGCCCCAGGTGCTTCACCTTTGTCCCAACTTCGGGGGGGGGGCAGCATACATGTGGGAAGTATGCACTGTCCCGCAGACCCCAGAGAAATGGTTCATTACAAGTGTTTGCAGGATAACGTTGGCAGGCTGCCGGGGTGCAGAGTGAAGTGCGTTCGCACTCCCCGCCATCTTGACCACGCCCCCTGCACATAAACAATCTTGAAGGGTGATTTGCTGTTTCTATGTGTGCTGCAGAATACAGTACACATAGGAAGATCAAAATACGAGGAGAAATTAATAATTTCTCCTCGTATCGCCATTCTTAGACATGGTTTTACCTGGCCTTAGTTTTTGGCGCTGTCCTATCCTTGTAAATATGGGGCAGCATCAAAAAGCAATGGGTGTTGAAGCGGAACACCCACTTCAACAGCCACTGCATGACCCTTTCACACTAAGTGTAGCGTGAAAAGGGGCCTTATATACAAGGAGCCATGAAGCCGCATGTAGTGGCTTAACACTGCTTTGTAAAAAAGGAGAAGAGGATATCGCCACTAGAACATCACTAAAAGCAGTGCTTAATTTGTACAATAATTTATGCAGGGGCCCTGACTAGGAGGCCATTGCAGCTTGTTCCACCCTGTGCCTCTGTCATCACTGGTGATGGCAGTTCCAAAACAACTACTGAAAGAGCCGCTCCATCACGACTGATGGAGCACAATGGTGCTCTTTAATTTGTAGGGGTGCATCTTAATCACAAGTAATATGCACCTACATTTATTCCTTTGTTGTGCTAACATTTGGTCATTAGAATGTACTTGGTAATAAAATGCAAAAGTGAAATGATTTAATTATTACACATGGCAATTGTGTTTTGAATAACGTAACCCTTAGCGGTTGTCTGCAATTGATTAACGAAGTTGCTCATTTATAATGGATTGCATAGATTTAAACGTGCACCAGACTGAAGTTGCACATGGATGTGGCAACTCGAGTTTAAACAGACACTATGGGTGGTATCAGTTCCTAAAGGGAGAAAGAGTGTGTGCTGCAGGTAGGTACTGCGACTTGGGATGGGTGTCTCCAAAGACAGGCTGTGAGTGTGTAGGGTGGAGGAGTGGTACTCCTGTGCGGGTAGTAGTTGTGCCCTCACACACCCTTGCGGGTGCAAAGCATCATCATTGGTCACTGCTCCTCGTGGGTGTGGTGCTGCAGTCCCTCACGGGCCCTACTAGAGGGCACTCTGTTGGAGATCTTTTTAGGAGTCGCCGCAGTTGTGCATGTGGGTGTGTGGGTAAAGTGGAGATAGTGAGTGACAATAAAATGACCCGTTGGTACCCTGGTAAATTTATTCGTAGCTCCTCTAGGTCAGGTTAAAATAAAGCGGGGATGAAGGCGCAAATAACGCGCAATTGAGAGGGGAGAGGAAAAGATGTTCTCCCGCTGCTCTCAACCCGTATGTGAGTCTAGAATAAAGTTTTTTGTAAGTGATGGGTGGTCGACATGTTTCGCGCTTCCCGTGGTTCCTAAAGGATCCCTTAGCGCTTCATCAGGACCGTGGTAAAGAAAAAGAAATAGAAGGGAATCAGGGAGAAAGACACCCTATATTCCCTTTCTACCATTAGTCAGGTAAGTGTAACAGGTACTGTCAGTGGGCACGTCTTATTTGTGTCCTTTACTCAAGACCCTCCCTGTTATGGAGAAGGGCTGCTTTGGCGGTAGCCGTCTGGTGAGAAGGGGGAAGTCTCGCCCCTCTTCCGAAACCTGGAAAACTAGTCTTCCTCCAGAGCCGCCGGTGAAGTGAAGCCTGAAGAAGGGCCATATACACAAGGAGCCATGAAGCCACATGTAGTGACTTAACACTGCTTTGTAAATAAGGAGAAGAGGATATCGCCACTAGAACATCACTAAAAGCAGTGCTTAATTTGTACAAAAATTTGTGCAGGGGTCCTGACCAGGAGGCCTTTGTAGCTTGTTCCACCCATTGCCTCTGTCATCACTGGTGATGGCAGTTCCAAAACAACTACTGAAAGAGCCACTCCATCACGGCTGATGGAGCACAATGGTGCTCTTTAATTTGTAGGGGTGCATCTTAATCACGAGTAATATGCACCTACATTTATCCCTTTGTTTTGCTAACATTTGGTCATTAGAATGTACTTGGTAATAAAATGCGAAAGTGAAATGATTGAATTATTACACATGTCAATTGTGTTTTGAATAACGTAACCCTTAGGGGTTGTCTGCAATTGATTAACAAAGCTGCTCATTTATAATGTATTGCATAGATTTAAAAGTGCACCAGACTGAAGTTGCACATGGATGTGGCAACTCGAGTTTAAATGCATAGAAATCATAGACTGCTCACAATAATTTGCACATTCGGTGTGTTTATGTAACATGAGGATTTAGGGATGCTTAAGTATACGTTCATTTATATGTATTTGTGTAGGGCCTATGTGTTTCAGTCTTATGTTAGCCGATTTCTGTGGGCCTGAAATGTTTTCTCCCTGACTGCTCTCATAGTGGGGTGAAAAGATTAATTTCATGTGCATGTTGGATATCATTCTGTTCTCACATTTCTGTTGTTGGTGGAGAAAGTCATTTTTGTTAGTTAGAATAACACCTTTGTCTTAAGAGTTAGGCTCGGTGAGGAGAAGATACTTTTATGCAAGAATGCTGATAATTGGGAGTTGTTGTTCACTCTCAGTGAAGAAGGTCTGGGAATCAAGGTCATCGAGCCTGGAGCTGGGAGTTTCTAAACTAAATGCAATAATGCTGAGTTTGCCTGAGTCAAATTAGCCCTTTTCAGGATATCAATTAAAAAACTTCGCCTGGGTATAGAGTAATAAGAACAAAAGAATACAAAATGAAGGGTGTCCTGCGGGGACCGATTGTCGCAGCCGCAGGCACCCTTCTGCTCAATCGGTACAGTGTAACCTTGTGGGTCCGCCAATAAATAGGGTAAAAGATTGAGCCTAAAACGGGATATTAAAAATCTATCCTGTGCATTATGCATTAAACAGAGATGGGTTCCATTCCCACAGTAGTCTTGATGTGACTGTGCAAATTCACTGACCTTTTAGACCCTTCTTCAATCATTCTAGTTGTATTTCTTTGGGCCACAAACAAGCTTTTTACCATTGGTTTGTCCTGGGCTCTGATCACTGATGGGTTGGTAAAAAGTTCTGTGTGACCCAGCTTCTCTAAGGTAGCCATAACATATTTAAACCAAGGTATCTTCATACATTTCTCTCTTCCTGGGAGTTTCTAAACTAAATGGAAAATCACCTATGAGAAGTGCCCAGCGGGATGAGGTTATCCAGATGCAAGCACTTGGCGTGTTTTGTGTTTTGAATTAGGGACAGTGCTCCGGTGGTTGAGTCAGGAGAGGAGGTGAGGAGATCAATGGAGCGGGAAGGAGCATCTTAGAACGAGCTCATAGCTTTGGCTACTTGACCCATCTAACGTGAGTGTACTTCTTAGGAAGTCTTTACGATCTGACACCTTTTCCTGATCTTGCCTGGGGATGTCACGGTAGGAATAGTGTAGGGGTAGACTAATGCTTTTCACTTCCCAATCCCAAATGAAGACTGATCTTGACGCGGGGGCAATCATTGCCTGAGTTTTGGTTCTGGAATTTCTCATTTATTTTATTCTCGAGCGGTTTAATCTTGCCAGTAGATTCAGATTTGTATTAGTTCCAATGTACTTCTACAACCTCGTTTTGAGGTGTCTGTATGTCCAGTTATTTTTGGCATTGTAATAAACCCACTAAATTAGAATTCGCAGTCTGTGATTCTTCAGAGCCATGGTTCGTTAAAGTTGTTAAGTTACAGTAATGAGGTATTTCTCCCCTCTACACTTCTCAGCAGGTAACAAAGATTCATTGACCAAGGGTTATGGAGTAAATTGATAGAGAGGAACCCTGCCCTATCACTACTAACCATTTTTCTCTCCTGCAAGTGTGACAGTTCAGATTTTTCCAGGTCCCCAAAGCTAAAGGAATGGCTGGGGAGGCCAGGTATTTGTAATATTTTATGCATCTTGTGTTCATAATCAACCGTTGTCCTGCTCATCTCTAAATTGCTGTGCTGACAATTAAGTGTCGGACCCGAGCACCGGAAACCAATTAAGAGCCGGTGCTGAGCACCAGAAACCACCAGCTCAAATTAAGCACTGCCTAAAAGTGATGTTCTGGAGGAGATATTCCCTTGTAAATGCTGATTTTAGGAATAGGGGCTATTTCTACAGCTCTAAATTTGGTGTTCCCCATACTATCATGTGAATTCAGAGGACGTTTTGCAAATTGTGCTTTCTTGCATACTTACTTACATATGGAAGTCAACAACAGAGAGAAATTCAAGAGGTAATAACAAATGTTATCCTATTCTGTGCTCCTGTGCATCTTCAATAAAAACAGTACCCTACTTGTGTGGCTGGTTCTAGCACCCTGCAAGAACAAAGGACCCCCAAAACCAACTGTTGAGAAATTATAATTTCCCACCAAAAAACAAAATACCTTTTTCAGTGATCAGGGTAGTTTCGGAATTCGGACTCTGGTTTGGCGGTAACAAAGAGTAACCTACCCATCAATGACATTTCTGAAAACTAGACACCCACTCGAGTCCAGGGTGGTCTGACTTGCATGGATCCATCAACCTTTTTGTACCCTACCCACGTCAAACTTTGACCAAAATCACATATTTTGCTTTCTTAGATGAGAACGTCTGGAAGCTATGGAGATCCTGAAAATTCCTCTAACCCAGCATTTCGCCACTTCTTTCAATTAAAGCCATCCCCACATGTGTAGCTGGGTCTTGCTCCCAGAACGTAAAATGAAGATATCAGCATTTCCTGCTAAAAAAGATAACCTGTGTTGACAATTGGGTTAACGGAGGAATTGAGGTCCTGACTTGGCTACCATCCAACATACATTTTTTAAATTAGATAACATTAGAGTTCGGGGTGGTCTGACCTACATGGAGCACAAGAACCTTTGATACCCACAATGACCTGCAAACCTCAAATGTTTTCTAAAATCACACAATTTCCTCACATTTCGGTGACAGAAACTTCCAGAATTTGTGAATAGCCACAAAATTCCAACCAACCAATATTCCCACACCTCTCATGATAAACATAGTACCCTACTTGTGTGGCTGGGTATAGCACCACCGACATGAAGGACCCCAAAATGCTATGCATTTCCTGCCAAAAAAATGACCTGTTTTGTTTACCTGGAACCAAGTAAGGTTGGGATTTGGTTCCAGGTATGGCCACCATCTAGGGAAATCTATCACACCCAAACATTTCTGATGGTTTAGTAAAGATAGAGGGGCTTATTTACAAGCCCATTGCACTGCCGGTGCATCACTTTTATTGACCTACTGGCAGCGCAATGGGCTCCACCATATTTACAAGGCCGTGTAAAGTCACCCTGTATTACTTTTCGTGGAATTGTAAATTTGTTTCCCTTTCACGCATAACTCTGCATGAAAGGGGTGTTCCATGGGTGTTGCGGTGAGTGTTCCCATGCAACATCCATGAAACTTGAGGCATTCCCAGATTTACACCATTTTTTAATTCTGGGAATGTGTCAGAATCCTATGCCTCACCACGGGAGGCGTAAGGAGGTGCAATGAAGAGAAATAATGTTATTTCTCCTCGTTTTTTTCTCTTTACATGCGTGCTTCAGAATGCAGCATGCATAGAAAAAGGAAAATGCCTTTAATGGCGTCCCTCCCTGCACATAAACAATCAACCCCTCAGTGCAGGCACCCTTGCAAAATGACGCATGGGTGTCTGTTCTGGTGCGTGGCTGCTGTCTGTGCGCCAGCGAAGGGGAGAAGGACAAGAATGTGCCATATCTTGTAGATATAGCTCATTCCTGCCCTTTCATTTTGACACACAGCAGTACAGCAAGAAGGCTTGCTGACCGCTGGTCATCAAAATATTGTAAATATGCCCAGAGTATTTTGCAAGATAGCAATGATAGCTTGTTTTTCTTTACCAAGAGAACTATACAGAAGGGGAGTTAGATCAGCCCATTAAACCAACTCTTTGATCTGGGACTTAGACAGCTTGGCAGTGTCCATCTCTTAAAATTACGATCTAGCCCCTATACCTCCAAAATCAACCTCCTTTACGCCAAGTTCAAGGGATCAAGCATTGTATTGGCATCTAGGGAAGGAGGATCACTGTTTTCCTTGTACTCTGTTTATTCCTTCTATGGGATGTATGATGTTACAACGCACACTTTTACAACGCATGCACTTACAACGCACTTTTTACAACGCATAATACATTACAACGCACTACACTTACAACGCATGACACTACAACGCATTTTTAAAAACTACCTTTACAACGCATACCATTACAACGCATAATATTACATTGCATTTAAGGTAAGTATTAGATAGTATAAGGGTAAAAATTACTTTTCTAACTCCAGGGGGTGCAACAGTAGGGTAAATGTTGGATAGTATAGGGGTAAAAGTTACTATTCTAACTCCAGGGGGTGCAACAGTAGGGTAAGTGTTGGATAGTATAGGGGTAAAAATTACTAATCTAACTCCAGGGGGTGCAACAGTAGGGTAAGTGTTGGATAGTATAGGGGTAAAAATTACTATTCTAACTCCAGGGGGTGCAACAGTAGGGTAAGTGTTGGATAGTATAGGGGTAAAAATTACTATTCTAACTCCAGGGGGTGCAACAGTAGGGTAAGTGTTGGATAGTATAGGGGTAAAAATTGCTATTCTAACTCCAGGGGGTGCAACAGTAGGGTAAGTGTTGGATAGTATAGGGGTAAAAATTGCTATTCTAACTCCAGGGGGTGCAACAGTAGGGTAAGTGTTGGATAGTATAGGGGTAAAAATTGCTATTCTAACTCCAGGGGGTGCAACAGTAGGGTAAGTGTTGGATAGTATCGGGGTAAAAATTGCTATTCTAACTCCAGGGGGTGCAACAGTAGGGTAAGTTTTGGATAGTATAGGGCTAAAAATTACTATTCTAACTCCAGGGGGTGCAACAGTAGGGTAAGTGTTGGATAGTATAGGGGTAAAAATTACTATTCTAACTCCAGGGGGTGCAACAGTAGGGTAAGTGTTGGATAGTATAGGGGTAAAAATTACTATTCTAACTCCAGGGGGTGCAACAGTAGGGTAAGTGTTGGATAGTATAGGGGTAAAAATTGCTATTCTAACTCCAGGGGGTGCAACAGTAGGGTAAGTGTTGGATAGTATAGGGGTAAAAATTGCTATTCTAACTCCAGGGGGTGCAACAGTAGGGTAAGTGTTGGATAGTATAGGGGTAAAAATTGCTATTCTAACTCCAGGGGGTGCAACAGTAGGGTAAGTGTTGGATAGTGAAGTGTAATATTATGCGTTGTAATGGTAGGCGTTGTAATGGAATGCGTTGTAAAGGTATTTTTTAAAAATGCGTTGTAGTGTCATGCGTTGTAAGTGTAGTGCGTTGTAATGGATTATGCGTTGTAAAAAATGCATTGTAAGTGTAGTGCGTTGTAACAGTTGCGTTGTAAAGGTTGTTCCCCCTTCTATGTATAGGGGTGTCTTTGTGTTGTCCCCATTGTCGCCCTGTTACAAATCCTGAAAGGTCTTCATCCACCGAAGTCGGTGTCAGTGGGGTAAATCTATTAGCTAGGATGCTAGTGAAAGTTTTTTTAATCAATAATCAGTAATGATATTGAGCAGTAGGAATTGCACAGCTTGGCCCCCCTTAGCATAAGTCTGTCTAAAGCGAGCAGCTGTTCCAGACTAGCACTTTTCTCTGCTGTTAACTTTATAAATCCTAGAGATCGTGGCTATAAATTCTCTCCAAGGGCAAGTTTAAGTGTGTCCCATAGAGTAACAATAGGCATCTCACATCATCTTTGTCAATCATAAAGTTCTTAGCTGTTTGTTGTATGTCTTCTCCATGTATTTTATCCCTGAGTCAATCAGTTATCACTTAAACTTCAGGTCCCCCATCTAGGCTGTGAAATATCCCAGTAGAGCTCCAGTGAGATTGGAACATGGTTCGAGAGCTGTCCTATGTCCGAGCTTTTTATATGTGCATTTAAACTTTATCCTAATAATATATGATCTATCCTTGCATAGGAGTACAAAGTGAAGCTGAGGTAGTAACGTGTTTGATGAACACCGCATAGCACTGCCTGGTTGGTTGTTATTTTAATATAATGGTATTAGGAGGGCCATGATAAGCCAATGGCTGAGGTATTCGTGATCTACTTAGAAATCGAGTAAAGTTCCTCAAGTCTCCACAAGCTACTACTTAATTCATGCCCTCATCAAAATAGGAACGCTACCTTTTGACTTCAGGATAATCTTTAGCCTTCTTAAACAGGCACACAGTCTAAGCAACACTTTTTGGCCTCCCAAGTAGAAGAAATGTTTCCAGTTTTCTGTTGACACCTACTGTGCGTTAGTCAAGAATTGTGGGACAGTCAAAGCTCAACCCATGAGCTGTTAATCAAGATGTGTCGAACTGTGTACGGCTCATTCTTAATAAAAAATCTTCCATCTTTAAATCTACTTTGAGGGACTGATCAGTGTGAATAGTTGGGCAGTGATCTGCTGTGTGTTTCGGTTTCTATGTGTCAACATTTGGTATTGTAAACTTTCTGCCACCAATCAACATACATTATATTGGAGCAGGGTGCAAGGATACTGTTTGAGCACTATACTCACTTGCAAGAATCATTTCAAATGTATTTTTTGTTACTTTAACCCTGACTTTATAATTGAGTATGTGCAATCTTATAAACCACTGCTACCAGTAAGCTTGATATTCAGAGTAGTCATTGGTGCTGGGATGAGAATTCCCCATGAGTCTATATGCCCCATCTGAGATAACCGGTGTTTGAAAGAGCTCTGGAAGTGAAGCAATGTCACCTATTTTGCCTCTACTTCTATCTTTTTCATGCTTCATTACCTATTTGAGGTCTCAGCCTAATATAGTGTTCCCCTCTGCAACACTTAGTATTCTAATAATTGCCTTTTCAGAAAGGTTTTCTGTTGCTCCTTAGGGTATAGATTGATGGCAGCGTGAGGCAGCCTTCCCGTGCCTCCAGCACTAAGCATATCAATCCGTCTCATGAGTCCCTCACCACCTTCTCGAGGGAGCCCAACATGTTTGATAGAGCTCAATATTCTGGGTGGACAGAGGATAGCTATTCGTGCCTTCTTGCGTGGGCCGAAAGAGAAGTGCTGCACCGGAAACTATTTCAAACTCTTTCTATGGCAATCTTATCTGTGTAGATGAATTTCCTGAAGGAGGCACATCTCCCCACTGGGGTTCAAGTTGTTAAGAACAGTTAAGCATTTGGCAGGGGCATTGGGACCCTGCACACTGTGTTTATTGTTACCATTGGAGAATGTCTGCAGCATGTGCCTAGTGACTTGGGTTGGGTTTTTCAGATTATAATGTAGTGCTATGTCTATTGGAGTTTGAAATTGACTTATGCTCAGTATCTCCTTCTGCAGCTGTAACTCCCTAAAGACCAAAACATTCCAGGATTCCTTGCCTGACACATTGGTAATATCAGTCAGATAATGAGGCAATAACTCACTATATTGGGATCCCTCAAATAATTTTTGTGGCTTGTGTTGCTATCCACCTTCTATGAAACCCTCACCCAAACGCCAATATTCATGTACATCAAATCATGAACAGCATAAGTCACACGCACACACCAATATTCATGTAGATCATATCATGAGTAACATAAGTCAACATCTCTCCTACATTCATGCCTCTTCAGAGTGGGGGAGGGAAACTCCAAGTCGTTACCTCTTCCATTCAAATGCTGAATTACTCCTCTACTTGCTAAGATGTCAACTCTCTTCATTTCATTGAGCTTCTATGACCTCTCACATTTTTCCATTGGGGGTGCAGGGCAGTAGACTAAGTATCTGACAGCATCTGGGCCCTCCCCCTTCCTTTGCTCCCAGGTAGCCCCAGCATTGTCTGTGCTGCCTCCAGGGACACTATAGTGTGTTGTGTTCCTTCTGAAGTAAAGAGCAGCCTAAAAGGCTGGCCTCACCTGTTTTCTACATTCCTGCTACATAGATGCTGTGTGACTAGGTGAAAAGCTATGTGCTTAGCCAGGTTCACTGCAGAGAGATCTTGGAAGGTGTGCAATGTCATTCCAAAATGATCCAGCACCCCATGCGTTTTTCAGGAACTATGCATTGTTGTCACTGTAATAGTGTACCCTCACCGCCACATTCAGTGGTCTGCTCCTTCCAGGATTCACAGGGCCCACCGTGAATGCTCTGTCAATGTCCAGAGGTGGGTCATCTGGTTCCACAAGTATTACTAGTAACAGCATATCTAGTAATATCACTGTTTTGGCTTGTCCCACTGAATGCAAACGTTGTTCTATCTCTAGTACTTTTCTAGGTCTTCACATTTATCGTTAAATATTATGTATTGTTCTTCCTGGGCCAATGAGCATGCCCTAAGCATTTTACCTTCTTTGGTTCGGTAATCCACATTCTTATCTAAGATGTTCAATCTTCCTTCAACTTCAGATATTTCTCAGCGTATTTTCTGTAGATCTTTTTGCAGCTCTATTTTAATCCCTGGAATTTCCTTCTTTGAATGCTTCAAGAAAATGAGGACAGAATGTTTTTTATATATGGATAGCTGCATGTAAAGACATATGGATTTGTTTATGTACCTGCTTAAAGCAGTCAGTGAACTGCGCCTCTTCCTGTGCAGCTCTGCCTAGTAGCTGCTGCCACATTCAGGTCCACTGACTCTTTCTGGTTGGTGTTTAAGGCCCTCCTCCACCCGTAGACTCCTGTCTGCACATCATCCCTGGTGGGCTAATGGGGAGCATCTTTGCTCTGCTGCAGGTCTGCCTTCTGTCCTTGTGCTTTCTGCCTTTGCATCTTTTTCCCCTCTGCTCTGCACTTTTTTACTTTTTCTCATTTTCCCAATTTTTTTATTACTTTTTTCACTTTTTCTTCACTTTTTCACTCTCTTCTGTTGCGCTGTGCCCCAGCTGCTGCTTGCCCCCACTGCCCCATCTCCTTGCAGTGCCGCGTTTCCTGCCTCCCACTTTCCATCTCCCAGACACAACTTAATGATGGCCAATAGCACGCCAAAGGCAAGCCCGTGTGCGCCCGTCCGCTCCTGAACTGTGCCAAGGACCCTGGTTCTCAGACCTTCCTCCGATACAACGCTAGCCCCCTACTCGCCCTCAACACCGGATGCCATGTGACCAACCACATTGCGTCGCTGAAGGACACCTAAGGACCCTTCTCATGCCGAAACTAGAGCTGCACCCTCACCCACCTCCACACTCCAGCTCCTCCTACTGTCTGGTCGACCCACAGCACACCCGACCTGCTCAGCTGCATCCTCCTCAACACATGCTACCTCCACAACCACACCACAGACATCTGGGACCTCCTTGACTCCGTCTCCCCCGACATTTCTTACCTCACAGAAACCTGGACAAACCCCAGCTCGGTCCCAGACATCGGCTCCGCCATCTCTGACAGTTACAAGATCACCCACAAGGACTGCACTGACTGACCAGATGCAGGCCACAAGAACTCCCTCCGTCTCACCGCCCACTCAGACAACCCTATAACAACCATGAAACATATCCACTTCCAGGTCCAGAACAACCCTAACACCACCCTCCGTGCCACCCTCGTCTTCAAACCTCCTGGCCCCGCCTACCATTCACCGACACCATCATCGATTTCACCGCACCCCATGCACTCGCATCTAACGATTACATCCTACTTGGTGACTTCAACTTTCACCTGCACAACCACAATGACCAGAACAGCGTATCCCTTCTGAAGAACCTCGCTAACATCGGACTCAAGCAGCTCGTCACCTCTCCGACTCATGCAGCAGGACATACACTCTACCCCGTCTTCCCTGCCAGTGAAAAAATCACTCACAGACACACCTCCAAAATCCTCTGGACCAACCACCACTGAATGCATTTTGCTTTCACCAGACCCACCGTACTCCTCTGCACCCACCGCACCCCACTTGTAACTGGAACAACATCACCCAAAGGACATCTCGCAACCTCCCTCAGCACAACTACACCGCCACATTTACAGACGCCAACACCACAGCGCATACCCTCTACCGATGGATCTCCAACTGTCCAATCCGCTGGCTCCCCTCAAGAAAGCACCCGTCAAGAAACACTCCAAGAAAGCCAGCTGGTTCACTACTGCCCTCCACGAGTCCAGACCCACCTGTAGACGGCTTGAGAAGAGATGGAGGAACAACAAAATCTCAGAAGGCCATTCAGCCTTCAAATTCATCACCACACACCACCTTCTCCTCAAAACCACAAAGAAAACCGCCCTCCAAGACAAAGCCAACACCAATGCACACAACAGAAAAGAACTCTTTGCCATTGTCAAGGAGTTTGCATAAAGCCAACAGCGAGACCACAGAAGTCCCACCCTCCCAATACCTCTGCAACAACCTCAGCAACTAATTTCACCAGAAGATCCAGCAGTTCTATGACAACTTCGACACCCAACACCCGCCCATCACTCCTGCCACCAACACATGTGACAACGCCCCCCAACAGATCCTACTGAGTTGGACCCCACACACCACGGACTACACTTTCAAGACCATGAAGAGAATTAACTTCAGAGCACCCTCAAACCCCTGCCCATACCACATCTTCCACAGAGTCACCACCTCCATCACACTAGCATTATGCGGCACCATCAAAGGCTGCATCAAAACTGCCACCTTCCCTAATGACTGGAAACACGTCAAGATCTACCGCCTGATGAAGAAACCATCCACCAACCCGACAGACCTCGTGAATTTCAGACCCATCTTCCTACTCCCCTACCTAGTCAAGCTCATTGAGAAGGCCATCAATGCCCAACTCTCTGAGTTAATCAAAGCCAAAAACGTCCTGGACTCTTCTCAATCCAGTTTACGAAGCAACCACAGCACAAAGACCACCATCCTAGCTGCCACTGATGCAATCCGCTCCTTCCTCGACCGGGGAGAAACACCAGTCCTCATCCTTTTGGACTTATTGGCCACCTTTGACAACATCTCCCACTGCACCCTAAGCATGAAACTCCAGGACACCAGCATCTGCAACAAGGTTACTGGATCTGCTCATTGCTCACTGGTAGAAGACAGCGAGTCAGAATTCCACCATTCCTTTCAGAATCCACGGAGATCGGCTATGGAGTCCTCCAAGGCTTTCCCTGAGCCCCACCCTCTTCAATGTGTACATGGCCCCGCTCGCAGCCATAGTCAGGAATCACGGACTTAACATAATTTCCTATGCCGACGACACCCAGCTGATCCTCGCCCTCACTAACGAACCCTCAATAGCCAGAAACAACTTCTGAGGCAGGATGAAGGCCGTTGCTACTTAGATTAGAGACGGCTGCCTCAAGCTCAACTCGGACAAGTCCTTATCCTGAGGCCCAACACTACTGCCTGGGAAAACCCCTTTTAGCCTGCCACATTAGGCCCCCCCCACACACACCCACAGACCATGCGCGAAACCTCCACATCATACTGGACTCCACACTCATAATGAACTGCCAGATAAACACCATCTCCTCATCATGCTTCCACACTCTGCACCTGCTCTGAAAGACCTTCAGATGGATCTCCACTGAGGTCATTAAAACGGTCACCCATGCTCTCATCAGCTTCAGACTATAGCAACACACTCTACACAGGCATCACTCAGAAACTCCTCAGGAAACTACAAAACATTGAAAAAGCAGAAGCCAGACTGGTCCTTAACATCCAACGCCGCAACCACATCTCTGAACATCTGCGAGAACTCCACTGGCTCCCCGTCAACAAAAGAGTCACGTTCAAGATCCTCACATATGCCTACGAAGCCCTCCACAATGCTGGACCAGCATACCTGAACCAACACCTCTCATTTCACACACCCACCAAACACCTCCACTCTGCCGAACTGGCCCTCACCTCCGTTGTTTGTATTTGCAAGACCAGGACTGGAGAAAGATCCTTCTACTACTTTGCTGCCAAGACTTGGAAGTCAGCTTTTCTAATGCACAGATTGCAACTTTTCCTTAAGGCCTTTTCGGATTCTTCCCACAATAAGAGCTAGGCTCTAGCTTGTTATGTCTATCTTCAGTTTCAATCTAACTGTGAGTTCTTTCCTCCTTTTACTGCATTGAGAAAAATGATATAAAAGTAGTGTGAAAATGTGTAGCATTTAACATTATGTGCTCCAACTGATCAGATGGCGATGCACTGGTCCATTGGCATTGCAAATTACACATTTTGATGCTTGCTAACCATTATTGTATTAAACATGTGTTAGACTTCTATGAGCTTTCCCTAGTGTCTGTTTTCTTTCACAAAAACCTTTGGTGATGTTTTCCCCCTGCATTCGTGAGGGAGTCCTCACCTCATCCACTTGATCTGTGTCCAACAATTTATCCTCAAGCTGCCTCCTCCTTGGCGCTTGCTGGAGCATGTCTTTGATGCTTCACTTTTACTCTTACTTCCTTTCAATCTTAGGTGGCTGCTTGTGGGTCGATCTCCATCTAATGCTTCTCAGTGATTGCTCCATCTGGGCCTCTTCTTGTCTAAGGGTAGGAGAGGATTAACAAAGCTGTGGTGCTGTATGACCAGCCTTACAGGATCCTCACTCTGCTTCCACTCCTCATACTTCTGGGCGAGTGGCTCCCAGTCAACAATGGCAGCTAGAGCTCTCTGTGAATCTTGTGCCCTCCTCCAAGAGCAGAAGGATCACCTCTTTTACTTCCTCAGACTTGTGGGCAGTTTTAAGGCTTAAGTTGTCCATCCTGAAGCACAGCGACTCATTGCAGGGCCTGAATAGTGCTTTTAATTTAGTTTAAAATGATGCAAGACTACTATTAGCCACGGTGCCGGACTGACCGTAGCAGGCACCGGGTGTTTTCCCAGTGAGCCAGAAGGGTGGGGGCCAGTTTATGAGTCGTGGGGCCTGTTTTTGTTACTGGGGGCTATTTTTGCAGCAGTGCTGCAATATCGGCCCCCTGTAACAAAAGTAGCAACAGTGCTTCTCACTGGCATCTCCCCCACCGGGGCCGGTCCAAATAATTTGCCAGGGCTGGAATGTGTTCCTAGTCCGGACCTGTTTGTCTGTCCTGCTTATCCTGCTGGGATGGTGGTATGGCATCCCAGGCGTGTTGCTAGATGCCCAGATTTCGCTGTTCTAGGCTTAACTTTTGTTGTTGGTCGTCCAAATAGGGACCCAGTTTACTGCTAACAATCGAGTGGACGTTCATATTTTATTGCCGGTTCAATGTTCTACATATTTATGTGCATCAGTTATTTGCTATCCTTCTGTTAAAAGAACCTTTCTTGGTAAGTCAACAGATTTCCATGTCAGTCAACAGATGCTGCCTTACAGTTGCTGCTTTGCTGAATATAGGTTGCATGCCTCACTGTTTCACACATTCATTGTTTTCACTCTGGTACTCTTGCTCTGTCATCAGCTGTTAGCCACATACCAATCCCAAAACAGAATGAGCAATAAAGTCCCCCAATGGTTCAACTTATAGATGGGTCTCCAATGCTAGTATCGGAATTATGTCTTTTGAATCAGACCGATTACCTATACTCCCACACACCACTCTGAGCACTGCGGGCCTTATCTGGGTCCTTAGGACACATAAGCGCAGTTTCCCTGTTTGCACTACGGTACACCTTAAAACAGGTGCACCGAGTGCAAACAGGGAAACGGCACCCTATTACATGAATGTGCTGTCCTCAGGGCAGCCGCAAAGTTGTGCTGCCCTGGGGGCAGCCCCTTCTAGGTAAACATAGCGATTTTGAAGCAGCTGCCCCATGTTTCACAGTGCAGGCTGTGGTTCCGTGAATTCTGAACCTGTGTTTTAAATGTCATGAGTCTGTTATGATTTTGGTAACAGCAAACCGTAAACAGTGAAGTTCAGCAAATACGAGTGTTTGCGTCATGTTACACCAATGGATTCACTGT
Source organism: Triturus cristatus (assembly GCF_964204655.1). Classification (NCBI taxonomy): domain Eukaryota; kingdom Metazoa; phylum Chordata; class Amphibia; order Caudata; family Salamandridae; genus Triturus; species Triturus cristatus. The sequence goes on along the minus strand of NC_140591.1, from coordinate 1,152,410,550 downwards.
GTATTTGAAGGTTTTGTTCTGAACCCTTGGGTTCCATTTTGTGCATGGCAGCCATTTTGTGGTTGCCCTTTAAATAGGCCCTGACTGTGGCTGAACAAGTATTTGGGACACATACACTTTAGCTTGGGTTTGTTCTGACTCCTGCATGACCTGGCGAAAGCTGACTCTATTGCCTGAGGCCGACCTTGCCAAGCCAGTTCCTGCCCTTTAGCTGATCAAGATTAAGGATCAGCGCACAGGACATTGTAAATAATTATTACACACAAACATGCCTTATCCTATTCCTATCTGTTTCTGTTCTTGTTTTTATGGTCTATTTATGATGGGGAGGTGACCATTTTTATTATGGGTTTGTCCAGCTTGTCTAAAGAAGAATGTTGGTTTTGTCCGGTCTTTTTACCTTTGTCAACTGTAACCTTTATGAAACCCTGTAATTATAATGTTTTGCTCATATCCTGCTAAAACCCCAATGGCTACTCACCTGTTGCCTCTCTAGCTTTTTCATTTGTTTAGGAATGTGACTGGTACAACTCCCTTGCATGCCTAGGGCATAATAAATGGTATAAAAGGTCTGAGCTAAGACCATTCTGGAGACTGCCTCATTCAGTTGCTAAGGCTTCTGTGTGATGTAGTCTCACTCATTTGAGTTTTAATAAAGATGTCTTTTCATATTTCAGCTTCTTTGCCAAGTTCTTTGTTATATTACCCTGAGAATGAAAATTTCAAGTACTACAAGGCGGGGGAAGAGATCCTTTTGCATGCAGGTGCAGTCACAGGGAATGTCTGGCCATACCTGTTCCACTCGGGGTGACTAATGCAAAAAGAACTATTGATGGAAAGAATGCAGAACAATGTCATACAATCACCCCAGTACAGAGATCCGGGCCTAAATCCATCTTTTTTTTTGCTTACCATGCCATTCCAGTTTGATCCCAGCCATATGCAAATCAATCTTGACCCTGCGCCCAATGGAAACAGTCCAGTCCGAAAGACCAGGCCAGGTCCTCCCTGGATTGGAAACAAGCATCCTAGGACCTGTTTCTGGGTTTCACCCCTCATCATCCAGGATAGCTTGACTCCAGTGGCATAGAGAGCATGGGACCTACAACTGGGCATACCCGTCCCACTCGGGTGAGCAATGCACAAAGAACAATTGATGGACAGAATGCAGAACAATGTGATACATTCTCCTCAATACAGAGATCTGGGCCTAAGTCCAACCTTTTCTTTGCTAAACATGTTGTGAAAAGTTATATGGTATATGCTGTCCACTATTTATATAGGGCACCTTAGACCAGTCTAAACAACCCCTTAGAGGTGATAGGTTAAAGATAACCTTATTTGAAAGCTATCCTAGTGGTAGCTATGGAGAGCAGCCTTCAGGCTAAGTCTTGAAGGAATGTAAAGCAGATTGTTTTACCAGTCTATAATCTCTTGAATGACCAATTGAAAGGAGAACTACACCAGGTATATATATATAAAATATATGTATGTATTACTAAACACACCCTACTAGTCCCTTTATGAGGCTAGAGGTCAAAGCTCATATGGGGCGGACCAAACCATATACTAAGAAAGTGGTATAAGAACCACGACTTGACTAGACACAAGGCCTAGAGCCTGTAGAATCGCTGGTACCCCAAGGAACCACCCAAGGTAGTGACACAGGCGACCCACGGGGTACGTGTGCAGTGTAAGAACACAGCTACAAGCTCCGTTAGCTTCTATGGGGAAAGTTGCGGTTGGAATTTTAAAGTTTAAGGACACTTAGAGGTGGACTAGGAACAAACTCTTTTGGACTTAGATGGTTCTAGGGTCAACACCCATGGGAGCACCGGGGTACTTGTTTTACTTCACCCAGAGAAGCCAGGTGCATAGGTGTCAAATATTGTTGGGTCGTTTCGTCGTTTTCAATGGCAGGATACTGAAAAGTGCTGCTGCCGGGAAGGAGAGAAGTGCCTGAAGAGATCCAAGCCTGATTTGAAGATGTGAAGAACCTGAAAGCAGAGGGGACAGAGTCTGGGTTGCTTGCCAGTGACCAGGGGAACGATAGACGAATGCCCACCGATGATGGGTGCTTCAGGTGCGAAGAGGGGAAGCTTGACTCTTCATCCCCAAGGACCAGGAGGTAGATTCGAGCTGTCCCACAAAGGATGCAGCATCGGTGCCCAGATTGGACACAACAAGCCTTGGCAACAGCACCAGTCAATGGACCATGGATCGTGAAGGTGCCTCGAGCAAGAACACAAAGGGCCGGCTCACGGAACACTCGTGGAGTGTAGGCCAGCAATATTCGGTGGAAAAGTTGCTCGGGGTCTGGGTTACAAGTAACTCAATGCACAGCCTCAAGGGAGGTCGAGAGGCTAATGCACTTGCAAATGTGCACGGTTTCCAGGGGTTCCGGTTCCACGGTACCCACCAGGGGTACAGGTCTCCAATTTGCTGGGGACTCGGGTCAGCCTCTGGGAAGTCTGGAAACTCACCTACTTTGTTGCAAATACTTCGGAGTCCGGTGGGAGCTTCAGAGATGCAAACCGCCCAGATGCGTCTTTGGTGCCTGCCAAGCAGGGGAGTAACTTCTTTACGCCATGGGAGATTCTTCTGTCAGCTACTCGTGTAGATCGTTCCGGTATTTCTGTAGCAGAGTTTTGTCCAGGTGTAATCTAAAGTCCTGTAGCCAGGGGTTTCTTTCTTATATCCAAGGAAGGGGTTGGACATTCTCTGGGGACCCACCTATGGGAGGGTCAGGAAAGAGGGGTGGCTACACCTATTTCCTTTGTCCAGTTTGGCTTGTAGCCCCTGCAACCGGTTTGAACTGGACTATGCACAGGGACACCAAATGTGCCCCCAGTGCTGAACTTCAAAGCACTCCTGGAGTGCACCCACCCAGCCCTAATCCGCTAAGGCCTGTCTGGGAGGTGGTAACACCTCCCTGTGACAGGAAACCTATTGTCCAGGCCTTCCCCTGCCAGAGTTTCGGTCAGCAGCAGGAGGCCAGACTTGTGTTTGTGGCTGGCAGCATCCATTTTGTGATGCCAGGGCTCTGTTAGCTGGTACCGGGTATACCGGTACTGTCATGTCTCTCCCTCTAGAAGGGTGGGATCATACTCCCTCACCAGTTACTGGTGTGAGGGTATGATTCCAAGGTGTTTGACACCAAACATGACATGTTTCGTGCAGCCATCCCAAAGTTAGCATTTACTCAGAGGTTATAATTCACCTAAGAGTATATGGTCAGGCTGCATCACAGACAACCGCGGAGAATAGATTCCGAAGGCTGCAGAGGGGCTCTACTCATGCATGGGCACCCTCTCACATAAAACCAAGCAGCCTGCCTTCAGGATTGATAAGGCCTGCCATACGGGTGACTGATAGGTTTATATGTGCAGTGATAGGGTGAGATATAGTGAGCCTATATCTCAGTGAGGGGTGCATGCACCACCTCACTCATGCTGCAGTAGCAGACCTGTGGTGTCATTTTGCAGGGCTTCCCAGGGGTGGCATAATACATGCTGCAGTCCCTGGTAGGCCTCTGGGGTACCTATGCCCTGGGTACATAGTATACCATATGCTAGGGACTTATAAGGGCACCCCAGAATCCAGTCTGTGGTGTACCTAAGGTACATGGAATCAATCAATCAATCAATCAATCAATCATTCGCATTTATAATCAATTTAGAGAGGAAGCAGCTAGGCTGGGGACCTGAATAGCAGGGCCCCAGCCAGACTAAAGTCGAAAAACTGTGAAACATCAGCAAAAAGTGGGGATAACCATAAGAAGCAGATCCTACTCTCCTACACAACCCCCCCAAACGCAGGGACATTAAACTAACCTTGACCAGTTGAGTCTTCATGTTCTAATTGGCCCCAAATTTCTAAAACATCAATTTCAATGGTATTCCCCATCACGCCTGTTACGATCATCTGAAGCTAAACTGATCACGGTCCCCTTGATAAAAAAGGCTCGATGGGGCGGACGCAGTTTTTCTTTTGGCGCCGCTAAGTTGTGAAACAAGTTACCTTTGTATCTAAGAAACAGTAATAATTTGTTAGGCTTCAGAAAGGCGCTGAAGACCTGACTTTTTGTTAATTAATTACTTTCTGACCGATTCTTTCTTGGGATAAGTAGTCAGCGCCAAGACACCAAAATTGGTAATCGTGCGCTCTATAAATCGCGTAAATAAATAATTGGAAATATCTGGAGAGTCCATCTGCATTGGCATGGTTACTCCCAGGTCTATGTTCCACTGTATAGTTTATCCACTGTAGGGAAATGGAACAACTTAAAAGTTTGGGGTTTTCACCCTTCTTCTGTTTTAGCCATAAGAGGGGCTTATGGTCTGTCTGAACAATGAAGTGAGTACCAAACAAGAATGGCCTCAACTTCTTCAGAGCCCAAACCACAGCAAAGGTCTCCCTCTCAATGGCTGACCAACGTTTCTCTCTGGGGGTCAGCCTTCTGCTAATAAAAGCTACTGGCTGATCCTGATCTTCATCATACAACTGTGACAGTACAGCCCCTACCCCCAACTCAGATACATCTGTTTACAAAATGAACTTTTTTGAGTAATCAGGACTTTCCACAATGGGAGCAATGCACATCGCCTGCTTTAGGTCATCAAATGCCTTTTGACAGCTAACTGTCCACTGAACTTTCTTGGGCATTTTCTTAGAAGAAAAGTCATTTAATGGAGTCACTATGGATCCATAACCTTTTACAAACCTTCTGTAGTACCCAGTCAGGTCCAAGAAAGCTCTGACCTGAGTCTGGGTGGTTGGAGCATCCCGGTCCATGATGGTCTGGATTTGGCTCTGCAATGGTTGACCCTGGCCTCCACCTACAAGGTGGCCAAGGTACACAACCTGACTCTATCCTATCTGGCACTTAGTAGCCTTGATAGTTAGGCCTGCTTTTTGCAGGACCTCCAAAACATTCCTCAGGTGGACCAGGTGATCCTCCCAGGTAGAGATAAAGACAGCAATATCATCTATATATGCTGCACTAGAGGCTTACAGGCCTGTAAGGACTTTATTCACCAACCTTTGGAAAGTGGCAGGTGCAGTCTTCAAACCAAAGGGCATCACCACAAATTGTTAGTGCCCACTAGGGGTAGAAAATGCTCTCTTTGGCTTTGCATCATCAGCTAGTCTGATCTGCCAGTAGCCAGCTGTCAAGTCAAATGTGCTCAGAAACTTGGGTGAGGCCAAAGTATCTATAAGCTCATCTGCCCTTGGGATGGGACGGGCATCATTCCTAGTGACTGCATTGAGACCCCTGTAATCCACACAAAACCTCATCTCTCTCTTATTATCTTTGGTGTGAGGTTTAGGCACCAGGACTACTGGACTAGCCCAAGGGCTATCTGAGGGTTCAATGACTCCCAAATCCAAAATTTTGTGGACTTCTGTCCTGATACAGTCCCAGGCATGATCAGGTTGCCTGTAAATCTTATTTTTAACAGGCAGACTGTCCCCAGTGTCCACTTCATGAGTGCACCAGGTAGTCTGACTTGGAGTCAGGGAGAACATATGCCTAAACTGGCTGAGAACTTTTCTGCAGTCAGTTTGTTGCTGGACAGTGAGCCTACCTGCCAAGGCTACACCATCTACTGACCCATCATCAGGGTTCTGAGAGAGCAGGTCAGGGAGTGGGTCACTCTCTTCCTCCTGTCCCTCATCAGTTGCCATGAGCAAGCCCATGTCAGCCCTGTCGACATATGGTTTCAGTCTGTTGACATGGAGCACCCTGTGGGGGCTCCTGGGAGTTCCAAGATCTACCAAGTAGGTTTCCTCTCCCTTATGTTCAACAATTGTATGGGGGCCACTCCACATATCTTGGAGGGCTGAGGGGGCCACAGGCTCCAACACCCATACCTTCTGCCCTGGCTGATAAACAGTCAGCACAGCCTTTTAGTCATGCCAGGCCTTTTGTAATTCCTGGCTAGCCTCAAGGTTTTTAGTTGCCTTTTTCATATACTTTGCTTTCCTGGAGCGGAGACCAAGTACATAGTCCACCATGTCCTGTTTAGGGGGTTTGAGAGGTAACTCCCATCCCTCCTTCACCAGACACAATGGATCCCTAACAGGATGTCCAAACAAAAGTTCAAAATGGCTGTAACCAACCCCCTTTTGAGGAACCTCCCTGTAGGCAAATAAATGGCAGGGCAAAAGTATGTCCTATCTGGGCCTAAGCTTTTCTGGGAGACCTTTAATCATGCCCTTCAATGTTTTGTTGAATCTTTCAACGAAACCATTGCATTGTGGGTGATAGGGTGTGGTGAATTTGTAATTCACTCCACACTCCTTCCACATTGCAGTCAAGTAACTAGACATGAAGTTTGCATCCCTGTCTGATACTACCTCCTTAGGAAAAACCACCCTTGAGAATACTCCCAAGAAGGCCCTTGCCACCACAGGTGCTGTGGTGGTCCTAAGTGGAATTGCTTCTGGGTTCCTAGTGGCATGGTCCACCACCACCAGGATAAATCTGTGCCCGAAGGCTGTCTGAGGATCCATGGGACCAGCTATATCAATCCCCACCCTCCCAAAGGGAACCCCCATCACAGGAAGTGGTATCAGGGGGGGGCCTTTGTGGTTCCACCTGCCTTCCCACTGGCTTGACAGGTGACACAGGAGCGACAAAACTCCTTGGTGTCTTCAGACATGTGGGGCCAATGAAAGTGTGGGACAATTCTGTCCCAAGTCTTGTTTTGGCCCAGGTGACCTGCTAGAGGAATATCATGGGCAGGTGTCTATAGGAAGCCCATAAACTTCAAAGGTATTACCAACCTCCTGGAAGTACCAGGCTTGGGGTCTCTACTCTCTGAATATAGGAGTCCATCATCCCAATATACCCTATGGGACCCACTAGCATTCCCAGCAGCCTCACCAGCAGCTTGCTTTCTGAGGGGTTCAGGAGAGGGGCAGCTCTGCTGCTCCTGGCTCAGATCTGCCATGGAAGGGCCCCCTGTCCCCAAGAACTCAACCTGATCAGGCTCAAGCTCCTCTGGGACAGTTCCTTCTTCAGGACTAAGATCATCTCCCTCAGGGAGCTGATCTGTATTCTGAGTCAAGGGGGAAGGCACTGCCTTAACCCTGCTGCTCCTCCCATTGGGAGGCACCTGGTCCATTATTCCAGGATCCAGGGCCTGTTCAGTGTTTGACATTTTGGCCTGTGACCTGGTCACTGCAAATACATGTGCAGGGATTCCTAGCATTTCCGGATGTGTCCTGAGCTCCACTTCTGCCCAAGCTGAAGTTTCTAGATCATTCCCAAGCAAGCATTCAACAAGGAGGTCTGCACTTACCACAACTTCTTGAGGCCAGTTACCCCTCCCCAGGAGAAATTAACCACTGACAAGGAATGGTCTGTCCTGACATTGCTAGCATTGGTCACTTGGTATATCTCACCAAGTATAATCTGCTCAGGATCCACCAGATCTATTGTCACCATTGTGACACTTGCTCCTGTGGCCCTGAATGCCAAAGCCTCTTTTCCATTTATCAAAGGCTGGTGTCTGTATTTGCCCAAGTTACTGGGACTCACAAAGGAGGACATATCCATGCCTCCATCACAGATCAGGACAGCCTGAGTTGGAACTCTGACTAGGGCAGAGTCCATCTCAGAACCGAGGGTTAACCCTATTACACCCTTATTCTGAGTACCACCAATTGTAGCTGCACTAGGGGGAACAGTTCCCTTAGGGGCAATGGTGGCTGGAGTTGAGTCTTTGGACTTTGTACAGTCACTAGTCCAATGGGTTTTCTGCTTATAGATTTTACACCATGGTTTCTTTTGGCCTTTTCCTTTGTTAGATTGGGACTCCCCCCCAGATGCAGATTTTTGGGGACCTTGAGAAGGCTTCTGGTCTTTACCCTTTTCCCCACCCTTGTCAGAGTTCTTTGAATCTTGCTTCCTTGGGTCACCACATTGGTTCTGAACCTTCTGCTTCACCCTGGTTCTGACCCATTTGTCTGCCTTCTTTCCCAATTCTTGGGGAGAGGTCAGATCAGAGTCCACCAGGTACTGATGCAACAGCTGATTTTGACAATTATTAAGGATTTGCTCCCTGATAAATAAGTTGTACAATCCTTTGAAATCACACACCTTACTTAAGTAACCAGCCCTCCGGAGCCTTAGTAGCACAATCTACAAAGTCCACCCAGTCTTGATTCTGTGCCTTTTTGGGTACCTCTGAACTTTAACCTGTATTGTTCAGTGGTTAGGCCAAACCCTTCAATCAGGGCACTCTTCAAGCTTTGGTAATCATCAGCATCCTACTCTCTAACAGTGAGGAGCTTATCTCTACCTTTGTCTGCAAAGGAGAGCTACAAGATTGCTGCCCACTGCTCCTGGGGGACCCTTTGAACTTTACAGACCCTTTCCAGTGCAGTAATCCATTTGTGGATGTCATCCTTACTCTGATAGGGAGGGACAATCTTGTTTAGGTTTCTATGGTCATGAGACCTCTCCCTAACACTAGGGATGTTGCTGCCACCATGGGGCTCTAGTCCCAACTTTCTTCTAGCTCTCTGAAACTCTAGGGACTCCCTTTCTAGGGCTATCTGTTCTCTTCTGATCCTAAGATGAGCTTCTTCATACTTGAGCAGTCTCTCTTTCCTCTCATGAGAGGATTCCCTCCTTTGAGTGGAAACAGAGGTCCCTATGGAGGTGTCAGAAGGGTTAGACTCCTGGGAAGGACATCTTGACCTTCTAGGCACACCCAACTCTCCCTGGTGGAGTAAAGAGAGGACCATCATGTCCGTCTTCCTCATCTTGAGGAGGAATTGTATCTTCCAGGTTAAGGGCATTGTCATCTTCCTGGCCAGCTCCAAAGGTCAGGTCAGGGGTGTCTGTACCCCTGGGCCTTTCCTCATCTGCTGCCCCACCCACTCTGCCTACCCTTTCTGAGTTCATTCAAGAGCAGTACCTCTATGAGGCATTGGGTGTTTGCACTTTTTCCTGTCTTTAATTTCCTAGTACTACACAATGCTCTCAATTCCAAAAATGGAGGTTTGTCATACTTGGATGCTTGAAGCTCACTGGCTTCTGGCAGGGACCCACCGGTTCCTGGCCTTGATGACATCACTAGTGAGGTGTGGTGTGTGCACCTACCTACTCTAATGTGGCCTACTAAACTCTCCTGAGTTGCAGAAAGGGTACGCTAAGCCCTTGACACACAACTCCAAGTTCAGTAGAACTTACTGTTGTTTAAGCTTGAATTATATGTACCTCAGGTACCTTTAGTGTTTTTCAGTTAGTCACTCACTTGAGATTATCTGGTAAAACAATGGCAAGCTTGAATCCCACCGTTGCTACCAATGTGATAAATCGGCCGGGTATAGGCTGTCCACTAGTAATAGTGGGCCCCTTGCACCAGTCCAAACAACCCCTTAGAGATGATAGATTAAAGACAACCTTATTTGAACGCTATCCTAGTGGTAGCTATGGAGAGCAGCCTTCAGGCTAAGTCTTGAAGGAACGTAAAGCAGCTTGTTTTACCAGACTATAATCTCTTGAATAACCAAATGAAAGGAGAATCAGACCAGGTATATATATAAAATATATGTATTTATTACTAAACACACCCTATTAGTCTCTTTATGAGGCTAGAGGTCAAAGCACATATGTTACACTTCAAATATCACAGTAAATTAGCACAAAATACGATAGGCCCTAGGGAAGGACCAAACCATGTACTAAGAAAGTGGTATAAGAACCACGACTTGACTAGACACAATGCCTAGAGACTGCAGAATCACTGGGACCCCAAGGAACCACCCAAGGTAGTGACACAGGGGACCCACGGGGGACGAGTACAGTGTGAGAACACAGCCACGAGCTCCATTAGCTTCTATGGGGAAAGTTGCGGTTGGAATTTTAAAGTTTAAGGAAACTTAGAGGTGGACTAGGAACAAACTCTTTTGGACTTAGATGGTTCTAGGGCCAACACGCACAGGAGCACTGGAGTACTCATGTTACCTCACCCATGGAAGCCGGGTGCATAGGTGTCAAATGGTGTCCGGTCACGTCGTCGTTTTCAATTTCAGGATATTGAAAAGTGCTGCTGCCGGGAAGGAGAGAAGTGTCCGAAGAGATCCAAGCCTGGATTGAGGATGTGAAGAACCTGAAAGCAGAGGAGACAGAGCCTGGGTCACTTGCCAGTGACCAGGGGCACGATAGACGAATGCCCACCGATGTCGGGTGCTTCAGGTGCGAAGAGGGAAAGATGGACTCTTCAGCCACGAGGACCAGGAGCCATCAAGGACAACCAGGAGCTGGATTCGAGCTGCACCACGAAGGATGTCGAGTGCTGCAGAGTCGGTACCCAGATTGGAAACAACAAGCCTTGGCAACAGCAACCCACGCAGGAAGAGGAAAGGTGCTTCAGTGCGGACCAGCAAGGTCCTGGGGATTCCCCAAGTGATGGAGAGTTGGGGCACATCCGAAGAAAACAGGGAAGCCCAATTAAAGTTAAAGTTGCCTTCACAGGGACCCACCAGTCTATGGACCACGGATAGCGAAGGTGCCTCAAGCGAGAACACAAAGGGCCGGTTCACGGAACACACGTGGAGTGTAGGCCAGCAGTCTTCAGCGGAAAAGGTGCTCGGGGTCTGGGCTACAAGTAACCCAATGCACAGCCTCAAGGGATGTCGAGAAGCTAATGCACTTGCAAATGTGCACTGTGTCCAGGGGTTCTGGTTCCATGGTACCCACGAGGGCTACACGTCTCAGCTTTGCTGGGGTCTCGGGTCAGCCTCTGAGAAGTCTTTAAACCCAGCTCCTGTGTTGCAAATACTTCACAGTCCGGCGGGAGCTTCGGAGATGCAAACTGGGCAGATGCATCTTTGGTGCCTGCCAAGCAGGGGAGTAACTCCTTTACTCCAATGGAGATTCTTCAGTCATCTAGTCGTGTAGATTGTCGAAGTCACGGGATTTCTGTACCAGAGTTTCGTCCAGGTGTAATCTAAAGTCCTGTAGCCAGGGGTTCCTTTCTTATACCCAAGGAAGGGGTTGGACATACTCTGGGGACCCACCTATGGGAGGGTCAGGAAAGAGGGGTGGCTACACCCATTTCCTTTGTCCAGTTTCGCACCAGAGCAGGGGCTGGTAGCCCCTGCCACCGGTTTGAACTGGACTGTGAACAGGGACACCAAATGTGCCCCCGAGCTGAACTTCAAAGCACTCCTGGAGTGCATCCACCCAGCCCTACTCCACTAAGGCCAGCCAGGGAGGTGGTAACACCTCCCTGTGACAGGAAACCTATTGTCCAGGCCTCCTCTGCCAGAGTTTCAGTCAGCAGCAGGAGGCCAGACTCGTGTCTGTGGCTGGCAGCATACATTTTGTGATGCCAGGGCTCTGTTAGATGGTACCTGGTATACTGGTGCTGTCATGTCTCTCCCTCTAGAAGAGTGAGATCATACTCCCACACCAGTTACTGATGTGGGGGTATGATTCCAAGGTGTTTGACACCAAACCCGACATGTTTCCATGCAGCCATCCCAAAGTTAGCATTTACCAGGAGGTTATATTGCACTTAAGTGTATATGGTCAGGCTGCATTATAGACAACCCCGGAGAATAGATTTGGAAGGCTGCAGAAAAGCTCTGCTCATGCATGGGCACCCTCTCACATAAAACCAAGCACCCTGCCTTCAGGATTGATAAGGTCTGCCATATGGTTTATATATACAGTGCTAGGGTGAGATATAGTGAACCTATATATCAGTAAGGGGTGCATGCACCACCTCACTCAGGCTGCAGTAGCAGTCCTGTGGTGTCATTTTGGAGGGCTTCCCAGGGGTGACATAATACATGCTGCAGCCCCCAGTTGGCCTCTGGGGTACCTATGCCCAGCGTACATAGTATACCATATACTTGGGACTTATGAGGGCACCCCAAAATCCAATCTGTGGTGTACCTAAGGTACATGGAATCAATTTAGAGAGGAAACAGCTAGGCTGGGGTCCTGAATAGCAGGGACCCAGCCAGACTAAATTCGAAAAGCAGTGAAACATAAGCAAAAAGTGGGGGTAACCATAAGAAGCAGCTCTTTCTCTCCTACACATGCCATTCCAGTTTGAACCCCTGACATATGCAAATCAGCCTTGACCCTGCACCCAATGGGAACAGTCCAGCCTGAACTCCCAGGCCAGGTCCTCCCTGGACTGGAAACAAGCATCCTAGTAGCGGTTTAGGGGTTGCACCCCTCATCAGCCAGGATAGCTTGACTCTAGTGGCTTGGAGATCAAAGCACCCACATCTGGGCATACCTGTCCCACCCGGGGTGACCAATGCAAGAATAACATTTTATGGAAAGAATGCAGAACAATGCCATACATTCACCCCACTACAGTGATCTGGGGATAATATTATTATTTTTGTGCTCACCATACAATTCCAGTTTGAACACAGCCATATGCAAATCCGTCTTGACCCTGTGTCAAATGGGAACAGTCCAGCCTGAACTGCCAGGAAAGGTCCTCCCTGTACTGGAAACAAGCATCATGGCACCGGTTTCGTGGTTTCACCCCTCATCAGCCGGGATAACTTTACTCCAGTGGCATGGAGATCACGGGAGCCATGTCTGGGCATACCTGTCCTGCTCGGGGTGACCAATGCAAAAAGAACAATTGATGGAAAGAATACAGAAAAATGTCATACATTCACCCCAGTGCAGAGATCTGTGCCTAATTCCTTTTTTTTTGCTTACCATACCATTCCAGTTTGAACCCAGCCATATAAAAATCAGTCTTGACCCTGCACCCAATGGGAACAGTGCAGCCCGAACTGCCAGGTCAGGTCCTCCCTAGATTGGAAAGAAGCATCCTAGGACCTGTTTCTGGGTTTCACCCCTCATCAGCCAGGATAGCTTGACTCTAGTGGCATGGAGATCACAGCACCCACATCTGGGCATACCTGTCCCACCCGGGGTGACCAATGCAAAAATAACATTTTATGGAAAGAATGCAGAACAATGCCATACATTCACCCCACTACAGTGATCTGAGGATAATATTATAATTTTTGTGCTCACCATACAATTCGAGTTTGAACACAGCCATATACAAATCCGTCTTGACCCTGCGTCAAATGAGAACAGTCAAGCCTGAACTGCCAGGACTGGTTCTCCCTGGACTGGAAACAAGCATCATGGCATCTGTTTTGTGGTTTCACCCCTAATCAGCTGGGATAGCTTTACTCCAGTGGCATGGAGATCACGGGACCCATGTCTGGGCATACCTGTCCCACTCGGGGTGACCAATGCAAAAATAACAATTGATGGAAAGAATACAGAAAAATGTCATACATTCACCCCAGTACAGAGATCTGTGCCCAATTCCATTTGTTTTGCTTACCATACCATTCCAGTTTGAACCCTGCCATATACAAATCAGTCTTGACCCTGCACCCAATGGGAACAGTGCAGCCCGAACTGCCATGCCCTCCCTGGACCGGAAACAAGCTTCATAGGGCCAGTTTCAGGGTTTCACCCCTCATCAGCCAGAATTGCTTCACTCCAGTGGCATGGAGATCACGGCAACCACATTTGGGCATACCCGTCCCACTCAGGGTGACCAATGCAAAAATAACATTTTATGGAAAGAATGCAGAACAATTCCATACATTCAACCCACTACAGTGATCTGGGGCTAATATTATCGTTGTTCTGCTCACCATACCATTCCAGTTTGAACCCAGAAATGTGCAAATTAGTCTTGACCATGCGTCAAATGGTAACAGTCCAGCTAGAGATGCCAGGCCAGGTCCTCCCTGGACTAAAAACAAGCATCATGGCACCGTTTCGTGGTTTCACCCCTCATCAGCCAGGATAGCTTTACTCCAGTGGCATGAAGAACACGGGACCCCCGTCTGGGCATACCTGTCCGAACTCGGGTTAACAAATGCAAAAAGAACAATTGAGGGAAAGAATGCAGAACACTGTCATACATTCACCCCAGTACAGAGATCTGGGCCTAAATCCATAGTTTTTTTGCTTACCATGCCATTCCAGTTTGATCCCAGGCATATGTAAATCAGTCTTTACCCTGCACCCAAAGGAAACAGTCTAGCCCGAAATGCCAGACCAGGTCCTCCCTGGATGGGAAACAAGCATCCTAGGACCGGTTTCAGGGTTTCACCCCTCATCAGCCATGATAGCTTGACTCCAGTGGCATGGAAAGCACGGGACCCACGTCTGGTCATACCGGTTCCACTCGGAGTGACCATTGTAAAAATAACTATTGATGGTAAGAATGCAGAACAAAGTCATACATTCACCCCAGTACAAAGATCTAGGCCTAATTACAATTTTTTTGCTTACCATATCATTCCAGTTTGAACCCAGCCACATGCAAATCAGTCTTCACCCTGCACCCAATTGGAACAATGCAGCCTGAACTGCCATGCCAGGTCATCCCTGGACTGGAAACATGCATTCTAGGCCCAGTGTAGGGGTTTCACCCCTCATCAGCCAGGATAGCTTTACTCCAGTGGCATGGAGAACAAGGGACCCACGTCTGGGCATACCTGCCCCAGACGGGGTTAGCAATGCAAAAAAAACAATTGATGGAAAGAATGTAGAACAATGTCATACATTTACCCAAGTAGAGAGACCAGGGTCTAAATCCATTCTTTTTTGCTAAACATGCCATTCCAGTTTGAACACAGCCATATGCAAATCAATCTTGACCCTGCGCCCAATGGGATCAGTCCAGCCCAAACTGCCAGTCTAGGTCTTCCGTGTACTGGAAACAAGCATCCCAGGACCGGTTTCGGGGTTTCATCCCTCATCAGCCAGGATAGCTTGATTGCAGTGGCATGGAGAGCACAGGACGGATGTATGACATTACAACGCGTGTCATTACAACGCGTGCAGTTACATTGCATGCGTTACAATGCATGTGATGTTACAACGCTATGCCATTACAACGCAAGTCTTTACATCGACTTGCAGTAGATGGCGTGCTAACATTAGAAAAGTGTAATTTACTATTCCAACTCCAGTCCACGTAACAGTAGGGAAGGTGTTGGGATAGTAAACTACACTATTTGTAATGTTAGCACGCCATCTAGCGCAAGTCGATGTAAAGACTTGCGTTGTAATGGCATTGCGTTGTAACATCGCATGCGTTGTAACGCATGCGATGTAAAAGCTGCGCGTGGTAAAAACCGCGCTGTAATGGCTGTTCCCCGCACAGGACCCATGTCTGGACATACCTGTTCCACTCGGGATGACCAATGCAAAAAGAACAATTGATGGACAGAATGCCATTCCAGTTTTAACCACGCCATGTGCAATTCAGTATTGATTCTGCGCTCAATGGGAACAGATCTGCCCTAACTGCCAGGCCAGGTTCTCCCTGTATGGGAAACAGGCATCCTAGGACTGGGTTCGGGTTTCACCCCTATTCAACCAGAATAGATTGTCTGCAGTGGCATGGAGAGCACATGACCCACGTCTGGGCATACCCATCCTGCTCTGGTGACTAATGTAAAAAGAACAATTGATGGATAGAATGCAGAACAATATCTTACATTCACCCCAGTACAGAGATCTTGGCCTAAATCTATTTCATTCTTTGCTCACCATGCCATTTGAGTATGAACCCAACCAAATGTAAATCAGTCTTGACCATGCACTCAATGGGAACAGTCCAGCCCGAAATGTCATGCCAGGTCTTCCCTGGACTGGAAACAAGCATTTTAGGACCAGTTTCAGGGTTTCACCTCTCATCAGCCATGATAGCTTGACTCCAGTGGCATGGAGAGCACAGGACTCTGGTCTGGGCATACCCGTCCCACTCGGGGTGACCAATGTAAAAATACCTACTGATGGTAAAAATGCAGAACAATATCATATATTCACCCCCGTACAGAGATCTGGGCCTAATTCCATATTTTTTTCCTAAACATGCCATTCCAGTTTGAACCCTGACATATGCAAATCAGCCTTGACCCTGCACCCAATGGGAACAGTCTAGTCCGAACTCCCAGGCCAGGTCCTCCCTGGACTGGAAACAAGCATCCTAGTACCGGTTTAGGGGTTTCACCCCTCATCAGCCAGGATAGCTTGACTCCAGTGGCATGGAGATCCTGGCACCCACATCTGGGCATACCCGTCCCACTCGGGGTGACCAATGCAAAAATAACATTTTATGGAATGAATGCAGAACAATGCCATACATTCACCCCACAACAGTGATCTGGGCCTCATATTATTGTTTTTGCTCACCATACAAGTCCAGTTTGAACCCAGCCATTTGCAAATCAGTCTTGACCCTGTGTCAAATGGGAACAGTCCAGCCTGAACTACCAGGAAAAGTCCTCCCTGGCCTGGAAACAAGCATCATGGCACCGGTTTTGTGGTTTCACCCCTCATCAGCCAGGATAGCTTTACTCCAGGGGCATGGAGAACACAGGACACACGTCTGGGCATACCTGACCCACCGGGGGTGACCAATGTAAAAAGAACAATTGATGGAAAGAATGCAAAACAATGTCATACATTCACCCCAGTACGGACCTCTGAGCCTAAATACATCGTTTTTTTGCTTACCATGCCATTCCAGTTTGATCTCAGCCATATGCAAATCAATCTTGACCCTGCGCCAAATGGGGACAGTATAGCCTGAAATGCAAGGTCAGGTCCTCCCTGGACTGGAAACAAGCATCCTAGGACCACTTTCGTGGTTTTACCCCTCATCAGCCAGGATAGCTTGACTCCAGTGGCATGGAGAGCACGAGACCCACGTCTGGGCATAACTGTCCCACTTGCGGTGACCAATGTAAAAATAACTATTGCAGGTAAAATTAAAGAACAATGTCATACTTTCACCCAAGTACAGAGATCTGGGCCTAATTCAATTTTTTTGCTTACCATACCATTCCAGTTTGAACCCAGCCATATGAAAATCAGTCATGACCCTGCGCCCAATAGGAAAAGTCCAGCCCAAACTGCCAGGCCACATCCTCACTAGACTGGAAACAAGCATCCTAGGACCGGTTTAGTGGTTTCACCCCTCATCAGCCAGGATAGCTTGACTCTAGTGGCATGGAGAGCAAGGGACCCACGTCTGGGCATACCTGTCCCACTCGGGGAGACCGATTTAAAAATAACTATTAATGGACAGAATGCAGAACAATGTCATGCATTCACCCTACTACAGAGAAATGGGCCTAATTCAATTTTTTTTGGCTCACCATGCTATTCGAGATTGATCCCAGCCATATGCAAATAAGTCTTGACCCTGATCCCAATGGGAACAGTCTAGCCTGAACTGTCAGGCAATGTCCTCCCTGGACTGGAAACAAGCATCCTAGGACCGGTTTAGTGGTTTCACCCCTCATCAGCCAGGATAGCTTGACTCTAGTGGCATGGAGAGCAAGAGACCCACGTCTGGGCATACCTGTCCCACTCGGGGAGACCGATTTAAAAATAACTATTAATGGACAGAATGCAGAACAATGTCATGCATTCACCCTACTACAGAGAAATGGGCCTAATTCAATTTTTTTGGGCTCACCATGCTATTCGAGATTGATCCCAGCCATATGCAAATAAGTCTTGACCCTGTTCCCAATGGGAACAGTCTAGCCTGAACTGTCAGGCCATGTCCTCCCTGGACTGGAAACAAGTATCATTGGACCGGTTTCAGGGTTTCACAACTCATCAGCCATGATAGCTTGACTCCAGTGGCATGGAGAGGGCAGGACCCATGTCTGGACATTCCTGTCCCACTCAGGGTGACCAATGCAAAAACAACAATTGATGGACAAAATGCAGAACATGTCTTACATTCACCTCAGTACAGAGATATGGGCCTAAAGCCATTGTTTCTTTGCTCACCATGCCATTCCAGTTTGAAACTCAGCCATATACAAATCTGTATTGAACCTGTGCCCAATGGGAACAGTTTTGCCCGAACTGCCAGGCCAGATCCTCCCTGGATGTGGAACAAGCATCCTAGGACTGGTTTGGGGGTTTCAACACTCATCATCCAGTATAACTTGACTCCAGTGGCATGAAGAGCAAGGGACCCATGTCTGGGAATACCCGTCCAACTCGGAGTCATACATTCACTCGAGTACAGAGATCTGGGCCTAAACCCATCTTTTTTTGCTCACCATGCCATTCCAGTTTGAACCCAGCCATATGTGAATCAGTCTTGACCCTGCACCCAATGGGAACAGTCGACCCGAACTGTCAGTCCAGGTCCTCCATGGACTGGAAATAAGCATCCTAGAACCCATTTTGGGGTTTCACCCCTCTTCAGGTAGGATAGCTTGACTGCAGTGGCATGGAGTGCAGGGGAACCATGTCTGGACATACCTGTTCCACTCGGGATGAACAATGCAAAAAGAGCAATTGATGGACAGAATGCAGAACAATTTCATTCATTCACCCCCGTACAGAGATCTGGGACTAAATCCATTGTTTCTTGCCAAACATGCCATTCCAGTTTGAACCCAGCCATATGCAAATCAGTCTTGACCCTGCACCCAATGGGATCAGTCTAGCCCGAACTGCCAGTCCAGGTCTTCCGTGGACTGGAAACAAGCATCCTAGGACCGGTTTCGGGGTTTCAACCCTCATCAGCCAGGATAGCTTGACTGCAGTGGCATGGAGAGCATGGGAACCATGTCTGGACATACCTGTTCCACTCGGGATGACCAATGCAAAAAGAACAATTGATGGACAGAATGCAGAACAATGTCATTCATTCACCCCCGTACAGAGATCTGGGCCTAAAACCATAATTTTTTTCCTACAATGCCATTCCAGTTTTAACCCAGCCCTATGCAAATCAGTATTGACCCTGCACCCAATGGGAACAGATCTGCCCTAACTGACAGGCCAGGTTCTCCCTGTATGGGAAACAAGCATCCTAGGACTGGGTTTGGGGTTTCACCCTTATTCAGCCAGAATAGCTTGACTGCAGTGGCATGTAGAGCACGGGACCCATGTCTAAACATACCTGTCCCAGTTGGGATGACCAATGCAAAAAGAACAATTGACGGACAGAATGCAGAACAATGTCATTCATTCACCCCCGTACAGAGATCTGGGCCTAAACCATCATTCTTTTGCTGACAATGCCATTTCAGTTTTAACCCAGCCATATGCAAATCAGTATTGACTCTGCACCCAATGGAAACATATCTGCCCTAACAGCCAGGCCAGGTCCACCCTGTACGGGAAACAAGCATCCTAGGACTGGGTTCAGGGTTTCACCCCTATTCAGCCAGAATAGCTTGTCTGCAGTGGCATGGGGAGCACGGGAACCACGTCTGGGCATACCAGTCCCGCTCTGGGCGACTAATGTAAAAAGAACAATTGATGGACAGAATGCAGAACAATGTCATACATTCACCCTAGTACAGAGATCTGGGCCTATATCCATTTCATTTTTTGCTCACCATGCCATTCAAGTATGAACCCAACCAAATGCAAATCAGTCTTGACCATGCACCCAATGGGAACAGTCCAGCCGGAAATGCCAGGCCAGGTATTCCCTGGACTGGAAACAAGCATCTTAGGACCGGTTTCAGGGTTTCACCCTTCATCAGCCATGAAAGCTTGACCCCAGTGGCATGGAAAGCACTGGACCCACGTATGATCATACCCGTCTCACTCGGGAGGTCCAATGTAAAAATAACTATTGAGGGTAAGAATGCAGAACAATGTCCTACATTCACCCCAGTACAGCAATCTGGGCCTAATTCAATTTTTTTTGCTTACCATATCATTCCAGTTTGAACCTAGCCATCTGCAAATCAGTCTTGACCCTGCACCCAATTGGAACAGTGCAGCCTGAGCTGCCATGCCCGGTCCTTCATAGACTGGAAGCAAGCTCCATAGGGCCAGTTTCGGGGTTTCACCCCTCATCAGCCAGGATAGCTTGACTCCAGTGGCATAGAGAGCACGGGACCCACATCTGTGCTTACCAGTCCCACTCGGGTGATCAATGCAAAAAGCACAATTGATGGACAGAAGGCAGAACAATGTCATACATTGTTCCCAGTACAGAGATCTGGGCCTAAATCCAACTTTTTTTGCTAAACATGCCATTCCAGTTTTAACCCAGCCATATGCAAATCAGTCTCGACCCTGCACCCAATGGGAAGAGTCCAGCCCGAAATGCCAGGCCACGTCCTCCCTGGACTAGAAACAAGCATCCTAGGACCGGTTTAGAGGTTTCAACCCTGTTGGATTTGGGGGTCTCTAGTTGGCAGAGGTAGGTTGCTTTGTCCAAATAGGGGCCCTTGCGTCTAGTCAGGGTACGGGGTTACATTCCTAAAATGACTCCTGCTTACCCCCTTGCTAGCTTGGCACGAGCAGACAGGCTTATATCAGAGACAGTGTGTAAAGCATTTGTGAACACATACAGTAACCAAGTGACAACACTACAGATGGACACCACACAAGTTTTATATAAAAAAAAGTATTCTTTATATAGACTTATCACAAGACCACAAACGTCAAAAATCCACAATACTGTACTTAAAATGGTAGAATTAGCTTAGTTCTCTTTAGATGTTGAAATGCGACACTTTGAGTTCAATGTACCTTAAGATGCATAACGCTATACAACGAAAGTGTTGCAGGGAAGGTGATGGGTTGGTCCCTTAGACGCAAGAAGGGTGATGCGTTGGTTCTTCTCTGCGAGGGGAAGTGATGCATCGGTTTCTTACTGCTCTTCCGTGGCGATGCGGCACGCAACGCCGCGATGCGATGAAGATCCGGTGCAATGAAACAAAAATGGCGTCTTTTTCTTGGTGCGACACGATGTGGACGGCGACACGCCCTGCTCCATGCTTCTCAGTGATGCAGCTGCATCTGATGCTACGTCGATCCTCTTCTCCGGCGATGCAAGGCACTTCGGGGACCCTGCGATGACTCAACGTTTCTTCTGGGCTGCGACAGGCCCTGCGACACGCTTCCCGGTGATGCGGCGGCATCTGATGCGACGTCGATCCTCTTCTCCGGCGATGCGAGACGCTTTCTTGTTGTGAAGCGACAGTGGCATTCGGTAACATGCTTCTTGCTTTTGAGTCGCGCTTCCAGCTCCTTCCGACACGCACACCCTCAGAAAGCCTTGCAAAACAGCAGGCACTTCCAAACAACTCTTGGGGAGCTGGTTGATGAAGTCTGTTGTCCCTGCGACTTCAGCATGAGGCAAGCTCTTTTCTCAAGCTCTTGCCACACACACCAGGGCATGTCCTACCTTATACTGACAATGCACCCTGCCCTTGGGCCTACCATAGGGGTGACTAATATGCAGAAAAGGGAAGGTTTAGGGACTGGCAAGTGGGTGCACTTGCCCAGTCAGCATGGCAGTACCAGACTGCACACAGGCTTTGCAATGGCAGACCTGAGACACACTTTTATAGGCTGCTTCTGTGGGTGGCACAACCAGTGCTGCAAGCCCACCAGCAGCATTTGGTTTACAAGCCCTGGGCACTCCTGGTGCACTGTACTAGGGTCTGACAGGTAAACCAAACTAGCCAATCATGGAATCACTAATCCAGACATCAATTTATAATAGGGAGAGCATATGCACTTTAGCACTGATCAGCAGTGGTAAAGTGCCCAGAGTCATAAAACAGCCAACAACAGGTCAGAAAAAATACAGGAGATAGGCAAAAAGTTCAGGGATGACCCTGCCAAAAGGGCCATGTCCAACACAACCCCCTTCCAGCCAAAAAGCAGGGTAGACCAATCACTACCTTGATGGGCTTCCCTGCTTTGGGCGATAGAACCTGGACCTGACCCGCAACTGCAGGGGCATTCTCCAGTTGTACGCCAATCTGAACCCATTTCAATCCCTCTGTCCATACTCTCAGGGCCCACCAAGCTAACTCATGGGGATCCTTCACAAGTTGAATAAAGTATACAAAAAGTTCCTTTCTCCTCTCTTTGGCAGTCAGGCAACCACTGCAGGCCAATCCCTCAAGCTTAGGGGTAGTCTCTCCTCAGTCTATCTGGTTCCTCTACTCAGCAAAGGTTTCTTCTTGTGTCCCAAAGTGATCTACAGTTCTTGGGTCCCAATATTTATACTCAGTTTCTCTTTGTTCTCTGAAGACAGAGGGGCCTTTGTCTAGTCCAAACCAGTTCTGGTCAGTCCTGGAGCACTTTGATGATAAGAATCCTTCTTTCCTTTCACAGTGCAGGTCAGGAACATTAGACGCACCACAGGAGGTGGAGCCAGCATTGTGTAGGGAAGGCACAACCCTATTCAGGTCCCAGGTGCAACTCCTCCTACCCATCTACATGCAGATCTCTCTATTCAGCCCTGTGCTGACTCACCCTGTCTCCTGGAATCCCCCAGCCCCTGTCACTCAAATTCCATACAAGGAATACACTACCTAGCAGAGGCAGGCTTGGATGGTTAGACAAGAAAATACCTACTTTTTAAAAGTGGTATTTTCAAACACAGAATGTTAAAACCAACTTCACTAAAAGATGCATTTTATCATTCTGAGTTCAGGCATACTAAACTTGAATTTCTACCTAGTTCGCTGAGTCAGTTAGGATTATAAGATGTAATAATCAAACTGCCCATTTTGGTCTATGGGGAACAGCTAGCCGTGCAATAGTGAAACACAAAAATGACTGCAATTCACTATTAGGACATGCCACACACACCAGGGCATGTCCTACCTTATACTGACAATGCACCCTGCCCTTGGGCCTACCATAGGGGTGACTAATATGCAGAAAAGGGAAGGTTTAGGGACTGGCAAGTGGGTGCACTTGCCCAGTCAGCATGGCAGTACCAGACTGCACACAGGCTTTGCAATGGCAGACCTGAGACACACTTTTATAGGCTGCTTCTGTGGGTGGCACAACCAGTGCTGCAAGCCCACCAGCAGCATTTGGTTTACAAGCCCTGGGCACTCCTGGTGCACTGTACTAGGGTCTGACAGGTAAACCAAACTAGCCAATCATGGAATCACTAATCCAGACATCAATTTATAATAGGGAGAGCATATGCACTTTAGCACTGATCAGCAGTGGTAAAGTGCCCAGAGTCATAAAACAGCCAACAACAGGTCAGAAAAAATACAGGAGAAAGGCAAAAAGTTCAGGGATGACCCTGCCAAAAGGGCCATGTCCAACACAACCCCCTTCCAGCCAAAAAGCAGGGTAGACCAATCACTACCTTGATGGGCTTCCATGCTTTGGGCGATAGAACCTGGACCTGACCCGCAACTGCAGGGGCATTCTCCAGTTGTACGCCAATCTGAACCCATTTCAATCCCTCTGTCCATACTCTCAGGGCCCACCAAGCTAACTCATGGGGATCTCTTCTCCTCACCTATGGACACCATCTGTGCAGCACCTAACCATAGCTTGCTCACAGGTGTGTCCCAACAGACAGACAGCAAGCCATAGTGGACACTGAGAGTAGTCAGTGATGAGACCCAGGCATTATGCCTCTCAGGGTTCTCAAACCTCTGTGGCATCAGAGAGCTGGGGGCAGTAGCCCCAGGTGCTTGGCACCCTTTGTCCATTCTCCCTCCTGTCAGGTCAGGTATGACATCCTGGCACTGACCCACCAGCCCCAGGCCTGAACCTGGCGGTTGGACAAGAGACTGGGGGGGCTCTCCCACACCCGGTCCTCCTCCTTGGGGCTCTGTACCCTCCCACCTAGAGATGTACCCCCTTCCAGAATTGTCAAGGTGCCTGTAGAAGGTGCCCTGCACAATTCGCTCCCCAGTTCAGGGGTTCTATCCTGCAACTGGGCTTCCAGGTCAGGGGGGACACCCTGAACCTGGCCCTCCAACCTATGTTCTAAACCCTCAGGCTGCAGCGGGGTCAGAGGCGAGGAATCCCTCCCTCTGCACCCCCTTCCAGAGCACTGCAGACCCCCAACTGGAGTGGTACCCCTAGAAGCTTCATCGGTCAGGACACTGATTACAGTTGCCCCTTCCTCCAGGTCAGACAACACCTGAACCTGGCTTCCCAACGAGGGACCATCACCTGCAGTTGAAAACTTGCCCGGCGCACCAGGACTTCATTGGGGTTAGACAAGAAAATACCTACTTTCTAAAAGTGGTATTTTCAAACACAGAATGTTAAAACCAACTTCACTAAAAGATGCATTTTATCATTCTGAGTTCATGCATACTTAACTTGAATTTCTACCTAGTTCCCTGAGTCAGGTAGGATTATAAGATGTAATAATCAAACTGTCCATTCTGGCCTATAGGGAACAGTAGCCTTGCAATAGTGAAAAACGAAAATGGCTATATTTCACTATTAGGACATGTCTCACACACCAGGGCATGTCCTACCTTATCCTTACAATGCACTGTGCACGTGGGCCTACCATAGGGGTAAGTAATATGCAGAAAAGGGAAGGTTTAGGGACTGGAAAGTGGGTGTATTTGCCCAGTCAGCATGGCAGTACCAGACTGCACACAGGCTCTGCAATGGCACACCTGACACATACTTTTACAGGCTGCTTCTGTGGGTGGCACAACCAGTGCTGCAAGCCCACCAGCAGCATTTGGTTTACACAAGCCCTGGGCACTCCTGGTGCACTGTACTAGGGTCTGACAGGTAAAGCAAACTAGCCAATCATGAAATCACTAATCCATACATCAATTTATAATAGGGAGAGCATATGCACTTTAGCACTGATCAGCAGTGGTACAGTGCCCAGAGTCATAAAACAGCCAACAACAGGTCGGAAAAAATACAGGAGGAAGGCAAAAAGTTCGGGGATGACCCTGCCAAAAGGGCCATGTCCAACAACCCCTCATCAGCCAGGATAGCTTGACTCTCGTGGCATGGAGATCACAGCACCCACATCTGGGCATTCCCATCCCACTCGGGGTGATCAATGCAAAAATAACATTTTATGGAAAGAATGCAGAACAATGCCATACATGCACCCCAGTACAGAGATCTAGGGCTAAATCCATAGTTTTTTGCTTACCATGCCATTCCAGTTTGATCCCAGCCATATGCAAATCAGTTTTGACCCTGCGCCCGGTTGGAACAGTCCAGCCCGAACTGCCAGGCCAGGTCCTCCCTGGACTAGAAACAAGCATCCTAGGTCTGGTTTCGGGGTGTCACCCCTCATCAGCCAGGATAGCTTGACTCCAGTGGCATGGGGAGCAAGGGACCCACGTCTGGGAATACCTGTCCCACTCGGGGAGACCAATGCAAAAATAACTATTAATGGACAGAATGCAGAACAATGTCATACATTCACCCCACTACAGAGATCTGGGTCTAATTCCGTTTTTTTGCTCATCATGCCATTCCAGATTGATCCCAGCCATATGCAAATCAGTCTTGACCCTGATCACAATGGGAACAGTCTAACCTGAACTGCCAGGCCATGTCCTTCCTTGACTGGATTGGTAAATAGCGTTTCTCTCACGAGCAAACATCCCTTGTGCGCACTGCTAGGATGTCCAATAGTTTTGGACATCTCAAGTTCATAGATGAATGAGAACAAATTCAATTGAATAAAGCTTAGAAATAAAGTTCATTGCCATCAGATTATCAATTGTAATCCACAGGATTTGTATTCAATCATCCATGTTAAATATCTTTGTTCAAATGCGATCTTCCATTTTGCACAACATGATGAAATGCGTGTCAATCATATGCAATTCAGTTTCCCCAATGCATTTCAGGCTGAGAATAGCCCTTCGTCAGGGGTAATATCAACTCTATTGCATGAAGATAGTGCTGCGCGATTCCAGAAGGTTAAATGCAAATCGGTTGTGCTCCGGCACCGGAGCACAACCGATTCGCATTTAAGCTTCTGGAATCGCACAACACTATCTTCATGCAATAGAGTTAATATTATCCCTGACGAAGGGCTATTCCAAAATGGAAGATTTAACATGGAGGATTGAATAAAAATCCCATGGATTACAACTGATAATCTGATGGCAATTAACTTCATTTATAATCTTTATTCAATTTAATTTTTTCTCATTCATTTATGTACTTGAGAAGTCCAAAACTATTGGACATCCTAGCAGTGCGCAGAAGGGACGTTTGCTTGAGAGAGAAACGCTATTTACCAATACTTTTCACAGGCCCTGCGGACCAGAGGGCGATACTTTCTGCAGTACGCTAAACCTGTATAAAGTTGTCACACTGTCGACAAACACTGGAGAGACAGTTTTCAATTAATTTATTCTTCCTGGACTGGAAACAGGTATCCTAGGACCGGTTTCAGGGTTTCACCGCTCATCAGACATGATAGCTTGACTCCAGTGGCGCAGAGAGCACAGGACCCATGTCTGGGCATACATGTCCCACTCGGGGTGACCAATGCAAAAACAACAATTGATGGACAAAATGCAGAACATATCATACATTCACCTCAGTACAGAGATCTGGGCCTAAAGCCATTGTATTTTGGCTCACCATACCATTCCAGTTTGAAACTCAGCCATATGCAAATCAGTATTGAATCTGTGCCCAAAGTGAAAAGTTCTGCCCAAACTGTCAGGCCAAGTCCTCCCTGGATGTGGCACAAGCATCCTAGGACCGGTTTGGGGGTTTCACCCCTCATCAGACAGGATATCTTGACTCCAGGGGCATGAAGAGCACGGGACCCACGTCTGGGCATACCCGTCCAAAATTGGGTCATACATTCACCCGAGTACAGAGATATGGGCCTAAACCCATCGTTTTTTTGTTCACCATGCCATTCCAGTTTGAACCCAGCCATATGTATATCAGTCTTGACCCTGCGCCCAATGGGAACAGTCGGCCCGAACTGTCAGTCCAGGTCCTCCATGGACTGGAAACAAGAATCCTAGGACCAGTTTTGGGGTATCACCCCTCTTCAGCTAGGAAAGCTTGACTGCAGTGGCATGGAGTGCACGGGACCCATGTCTGGGCATACCAGTCCCACTCTGGGTGACTAATGCAAAAAGAACACTTGATGGAAAGAATGCAGAACAATGTCATACATTTACCGTAGTACAGAGATCTGGGACTAAATCCATTGTTTTTTGTCTCACCATACCATTCCAGTTAGAAACTCAGCCATATGCAAATCAGTATTGAAACTGTGCCCAAAGGGAAAAGTTCTGCCCGAACTGCCAGGCCAGGTCCTCCCTGGATGTGGAACAAGCATCCTAGGACCGGTTTGGGGGTTTCACCCCTCCTCAGACAGGATATCTTGACTCCAGGGGCATGAAGAGCACGGGACCCACGTCTGGGCATACCCGTCCAAAATTGGGTCATACATTCACCCGAGTACAGAGATCTGGACCTAAACCCATCATTTTTTTGTTCACCATGCCATTCCAGTTTGAACCCAGCCATATGCAAATCAGTCTTGACCCTGCGCCCAATGGGAACAATCCAGCCCGAACTGCCAGACCACGTCCTCCCTGGACTGGAAACAAGCATCCTAGGACCGGTTTAGGGGTTTCACCCCTCATCAGCCAGGATAGCTTGGACTCTAGTGGCATGGAGAGCACGGGACCCACGTCTGGGCATACCTGTCCCACTCGGGGTGACCAATGCAAAAATAACTATTAATGGACAGAATGCAGAACAATGTCATACAATCACCCACTACAGAGATGTGGGTCGAATTCCATTTTTTTTGCTCACCATACCATTCCAGATTGATCCCAGCCATATGCAAATCAGTCATGACCCTGGTCCCAATGGGAACAGTCCAGCCTGAATTGCCAGGCCATGTCCTTCTTGGACTGGAAATAAGTATCCTAGGACGGGTTTCAGGGTTTCACCACTCATCAGCCATGATAGCTTGACTCCAGTGGCACGGAGAGCACAGGACCCATGTCTGGGCATACCCGTCCCACTCGGGGTGACCAATGCAAAAAGAACAATTGATGGACAGAATGCAGAACAATTTCATACATTCACCCAAATACAGAGATCGGGGACTAAATGCATTGTTTTTTTGCTCACCATGCCATTACAGTTTGACCTCAGCCATATGCAAATCACCAGGTTTGCCTCTACTTTGATGGAGGTGTTTGCCCAGCATCCCCAGGTTTGCCTCTATATTGCGTGGGGTATTAGTTCCCCCGACCCCCTTTTGTGTTTTCACTGCTTGAAACGTTACCCCTCAATTTCATATACACTGCTGGTAGTATTACACCCCCAATATGGCTGTATTTGCACCCCTGCTCTCTCTTGTATAATCTTTCAGGAGGTAGTTGAGTTATCGCATAGGGGTAGGTTTCTGACTTACCGTCTGTGACAAATGCATCGGTTACGGTTGTAGTAGTGCTCGTAGATGTAGAGTATAGGAATGACATGCCCAATGGGATTAATGGATGCACCGTCTTGTTCGCAGGAATCATGTTGTGGCGCAAATCGGAGCTGAAATACTCCCCTTCCGGATGCTCTGACGTGTTGGTTGTGTCGACTGATTCGGCGCATAGGAAGTACGCATCATACTTGGGCGTTCGGAATCGCCTTTGTAAATGCCTCCGGTTGACTCCATTCTGCGTTTTCGGAGGTTTCTCATTTGGAAAATGAGGACGGATTTGGAGTGACAAAGTCATTTGTAAATAAAGGGGTTTGTGCATCAAACTGCGTTGCTTGGTAGAACCGGATCCCAGTACGAGTTGGTTGGAAGGTCCGACTCCGGACGGCTCTGAGATAGCCTACCAAAAGAGGTCAGAATCAACCCCTTATAATGGTAAGTACAAAAATATCAGTAAAATAATATTGTTGACACTAAAACCTACATACATATTGATTGCTTATATGTATACAGTTTGAACCATTACATTTTAAATATTATGCTATATAACAACATTGAGGCATTTACATTCACTATTTTCCTTAATATTTATACCATATTTAAATATAAGTTTATAAAGATACACAAACACATACATATGTGTGTGTGTGTGTGTATATATATATATTTATATAAAAAAACAGGTTGCTCAGCAACTTGAGAGCGCACTCGAAAGCAGAAGAACATCTTTATTGTCCACCAGGCAAAAGAGTAAACTTGCATATTAAGTGAGTACACCTATCGACTCACAAACGGTCCCAAATGGGCCGCCAAGTGCCCCAAATTGTCCGTAATCCACAAGGACTGCTTCCCCAAACGAGTATCAGCAAATTCTGTGCCCCATGGTCCCTACCACATCCTTAGGGCGGTGCGCTTTCGACGGCCTGAAGCCGCTGTGAAAACATCAAAAACAGGTCGCTCAGCAATTTGAGAACGCACTCGAAAGCAGAAGAACATCTTTATTGTCCACCAGGCAAAAGAGTACACTTGCACATTACGTGAGTTTGCCAATCAACTCACAAACGGTCCCAAATGGGCCGCCAAGTGCCCCAAATTGTCCGTAATCCACAAGGACTGCTTCCCCAAACGAGCATCAGCAAATTCTGTGCCCCATGGTCCCTGCCACATCTTTAGGGTGGTGTGCTCTCCACGGCATGAAGCCGCCGTGAAAATATCAAAAAACAGGTGGCTCAACAACTTGAAAGCGCACTCGAAAGCAGAAGAACATCTTTATCGTCCATCAGGCAAAAGAGTACACTTGCACATTAAGTGAGTTTGCCTATCGACTAACAAACGGTCCCAAATGGGCCGCCAAGTGCCCCAAATTGTCCATAATCCACAAGGACTGTTTCCCCGAACGAGCATCAGCAAATTCTGTGCCCCATGGTCCCTGCCACATCCTTAGGGCAGTGCGCTCTCCACGGCCTGAAGCAGCCGAGAAAACATCAAAAAACAGGTCGCTCAGCAACTTGAGAGTGCACTCCAAAGCAGAAG
Organism: Triturus cristatus; assembly: GCF_964204655.1. Classification (NCBI taxonomy): domain Eukaryota; kingdom Metazoa; phylum Chordata; class Amphibia; order Caudata; family Salamandridae; genus Triturus; species Triturus cristatus. The sequence goes on along the minus strand of NC_140591.1, from coordinate 1,152,380,785 downwards.
AACATCTTTATTGTCCACCAGTGCACTCTCAAGTTGCTGAGCGACCTGTTTTTTTAATATATATTTATATATATGTATATATATATATATAAATTCACTGAAAAGTACATAGGTTTCAGGGGCGTTATAGTTAGCTGGACATTTCCCTCGTACAAAACCCTAGAAATTCCCCTGTTATAGTTAGTTCAGCTAACTATAACTTGCGCCCCCGCAATGCACTGCTGATGACGTCACATATTACATCACTCATGACATGGTCAGTGACATCACTGATGACATCACTGATGACATCTCAAATGACATCACTCATGACATCACTGATGACATCATCCATGTGATAAATTAGTGCATCTTCCCGCACCCTAATATAACCTTTGATACACCGACTCAAAATTTCAGACGGCCATTTTGACAACCATAGATACTCCAATACCACTAACTACTCACCCACTCATTGACTTTTAGGTCTACATACATCTCCACTCACTCACCTGTACAGTCACTCATACTTACAGTCACTCTGTGCATTTATACACCTATATAGACACTCACACACCGCCAATCATCCATTGAGGTACTGATACATCTAGTCAGTCATGCCAATAATTAATCACAGTAAAATTTACTCACTTATACAGTTAAAAACACTCAAGTTCACTTACTCATAAAAATACTAATAAATTCTGTGTCTTCCTGCAGAAAAACAAACAGCACATGACACAGATATCCTTGCACTATGGCGCATACAGCCACTCCCAAAATCACACACTCTCATATATAGATAGTTATATACTCTTACACACATATACACTGCGTTTCACATATGTAGTTACTGACACATGTACAACTAAGATATACATTCAATCACTAACACACCTATACATACACTCACCCAACCATACAGTCTATCACAGATGCACTCTTAAAAACATGCACACACTGAATCACCCACTCACACATCTAGTCACAGAGTCACACACACCCTACCCATACAAACACTCAGGCACCCATACAGATACTCAGACAACCAATCAATAACCCATATAGACACTCATATAGCTATTCACAAAACCATGCAGCCACTTATACACCAACACACAGACACATAAAGACATTCACACAGTTTAGTCACTAGTATGCAGTAAGATACATTTAATAACTCACTTATGGAGTCAGTTACGCACCTAGAAAATCACCCATTCACACACTTATACACCCACTCATTCTTCCATAGGCCATTCACTATAAATATATAAAACATATTTAAACTTTTAAGAAAAACACACATTCACTGGATGATGTCATCAGTGATGTCATTTGAGATGTCATCAGTGATGTCATCAGTGATGTCACTGACCATGTCATGAGTGATGTAATATGTGACGTTATCAGCAGTGCATTGCGGGGGCGCGAGTTATAGTTAGCTGAACTAACTATAACAGGGGAATTTCTAGGGTTTTGTACGAGGAGAAATGTCCAGCTAACTATAACGCCCCTGAAACCTATGGTTTTTTCAGTGAATTTCTAAGGTTTTTTAAATGCCAATTCCTAACTATAACGCCCCTGAAACCTTTGTTTTTTTCAGTGAATTTCAAAGGTTTTTTAAATGCCAATTCCTAACTATTAAGTAAAAAAAATGTTCACAAGGAACTTATTCAGAATAGTACATTTGTAATATGGAGTAGAAATTATACTCACAGCTGATTTACTCAAAAGACAAACAAGTATACCAAAAATTATTTCACTTTGCCAAGGAAAACAATGACTTAAATAGCCTGGAGAGCTTATTTACCTCAGCCGAAGTAAATATAGTTTATTATATAAATCACAATTATATCACAAACATTTTATATTTTTCAGGCACATAAGAAAAACGGTGAAAAAGTGAGAAAAGATATAATAGAACCCAGTGAAGTGATCATAGCCTACAAAGTGAACATAATATATAGAAGGTCTTAAAAAACAATGAGAGGCATGTGATAGTGTAACGAATCTTTTTTGCTCTCCCTTTGTTGGTGTCGACGACGTTTCAACCCACTCTGGGTAAGGGGTCTCTTCAGGACAATTATCTGGGGACTAATAGTATTCACAACACGAATTAGAGGTGAGTAGTTGATGACGTTTAATCGTATCTGATGCAGCTTGGGGCATCTAGTGTCTCCGCTGTGTCTGAGATCACACATAAGACATGTCGGTAGAAGCTAACGGGTACACAGTCTGTTTAAAGGATATGACAGCCGCAATGGACCGTCGTATCTGTAGGCTTGAGGAATCACTGTCCAAGTCCACAACCGATAGATTTGTGTATAATGTTCCCGCTGTAAATATATTATTTTTCAGGAGACGAACGAGTGAAGCATCCGATCCAGCCGCGCAAGCAGGTAAACATAGGTTGCAATTTACCGACTTGTGCGGCTGGATCGGATGCTTCACTTGTTCGTCTCCTGAAAAATAATATATTTACAGCGGGAACATTATACACAAATCTATTGGTTGTGGACTTGGACAGTGATTCCTCAAGCCTACAGATACGACGGTCCATTGCGGCTGTCATATCCTTTAAACAGACTGTGTACCCGTTAGCTTCTACCGACATGTCTTATGTGTGATCTCAGACACAGCGGAGACACTAGATGCCCCAAGCTGCATCAGATACGATTAAACGTCATCAACTACTCACCTCTAATTCGTGTTGTGAATACTATTAGTCCCCAGATAATTGTCCTGAAGAGACCCCTTACCCAGAGTGGGTTGAAACGTCATCGACACCAACAAAGGGAGAGCAAAAAAGATTTGTTACACTATCACATGCCTCTCATTGTTTTTTAAGACCTTCTATATATTATGTTCACTTTGTAGGCTATGATCACTTCACTGGGTTCTATTATATCTTTTCTCACTTTTTCACCGTTTTTCTTATGTGCCTGAAAAATATAAAGGGGCCTATGCATCAACAATGCCATTTGCGATTCCTTATTAGCGAAAAATAAGGAATCGCTAATAAGGAATAGCAAAAGGCTATGCATGTAGGAATCGCTATTCAAATAGCGATTCCTTAATATTCCTTATTACCGAATCGGTAATACCGAATCGGTAATAAGGAATACCTACCCATTCATTCCTATGGGCTTGGAGGCCCATAGGAATGAATGTAAAGCCAGTCTGTATTAGCGATTCGGTATTATCGAATCGCTAATAGCGGGAGCACTTTCAAGGGTGCCAGGGTGTCAAAAGGACACCCTGTTGCACCCCTGAAAATGATATGTGCACATATGTTGCACACACACATGCTCTAAGGGCATGTGTGTGCGCAACATGAAACTTTGAAAAATGCACAAAAGTGCTTTTTTCAAAGTTTTTGCAAATTACCATGCAGTTCATCTTCATGGTAATTTGCTCCCCCTATTAGCGAAATCGCTAATTTTTTAACTTTGATGCATTGCATTTAAGGAATCTCACTTTGGGATTCCTTAAATGCAATCGCTATTTAAGGAATCGGTATTTAAGGAATCCCTATTTAAAGAATCGCTATTTAAGGATTCCTTAAATAGCGATTTCTGCTTTTGGGTTGATGCATTGGGATTGGGTATTTTTTACTTAATACCGGGAGCTATTACCGAATCGGTATTTTACCGACTGGATTTTGGGTTGATGCATGAGGCTGGAAATGTTTGTGATATAATTGTGATTTATATAATAAATTATATTTACTTCGGCTGAAGTAAATAAGCTCTCCAGGCTATTTAAGTAATTGTTTTCCTTGGCAAAGTGAAATAATTTTTGGTATACTTGTTTGTCTTTTGATTAAATCAGCTGTGAGTATAATTTCTACTCCATATTACAAATGTACTATTCTGAATAAGTTCCTTGTGAAAATTTTTTTTACTTAACAGTAATACCCAGTTCACAGGGACATATAGGTGGCTCTTGTTTTCTATAAATAAAAATAATTCCTAACTATTGAGGTTCCGTGGGAATCGGACCGACATTTTGGGTATGTTCGAATATGGACGAGTTTGGTATCTACGAACCGCAAATGACGAGTTTAGTGGGTGTACGCGTTTTCGCTACGCTACTATGTACGGTTCGTCTCATTCCTGGGTATGTCCATCTGAACCCTTGGGTTCCATTTTAGATACGGCGTCCATTTTGTCTCTTGCCCTCAAGTAGCCAGCGAACGGACACTGTCCGCTTCGTGACCCTGGGATTCCCAAGCTTTCGTGGAGGACACATGTTCCTTTGAAGGTGTTTTTATGATGAGGGGGATGACACGGCAAGGGCAGATGGCTCCGCTCGAGGCTCATCTTGCGGTGCTAGTTTATTGTCTCAGTCGTGCATACATTAGGCACGAGTCCTTTGATCCTGCAATCAAGTTTCCGTTATTGCCCTCTACACTGTTTTCTAAACTGTTGTACATCCTTGTTTTTTCCTTTGCATCTGTTTCTGTCCCTTCCTCTAATTCGTTATGGTCAGAATGGAATGTGCTTAATGTGCTTTTACAGTTGGGAACCGGCAATGCTGCTGTAATTATGTTCCGGGTTTCTGAAAACATGAATGCGACCTTTTTGAAGTTTATTGTGGGAACTAACCTTTTGTTCGCCATGCTGATCAATGACAAAAATGTGTATAAAAGGAGCGATCCATTTGTGCAATTTGAAGCAGTCTCTCAGAACCTACATGCTGTGTACTTCTTGCGATTTCTGTATCCCTGCAGTAAATAAATGCTGATCTTTGACGCCGCAGGAAGTGTCCCGTGTCTCTGTGTTTTGTACGCCGGAACAGGTAACCCACGAAGGTTTCAGGTGTTGTCCCCTGGCACCGCTCGGCCTTAGAATAGCCCAGTCCTTCAGTTGGCGGCCAACGCGGGGCGACATCAGCGGTATCGGTCCAAAGCCCGACGATCGTGAGGAACTTCGTGTGAAATCTCCGAGTGAAGGTGCACCCCGCTTCATCGATCCAGTTGTCGAAATAAGTGGCCCGAAGACTTTTTCCGCGAAGATTCCCGCCTCCTGACGGCTGCGACGGACTGACGCCCTGACTGTCGACCTGTTTTGGCGCCTGGCGTAGTCCTTTGTACGGCGAGACGATAGACGGGCCTTCCTGATGACGCCATTGCTCTTTCAGTTAAGTATTTGTGGGTCGCTCCCAAAGTAGACTTGGTTGTTTGCATGGTTCCATTGCATTTGTGGTTCTTAGTCGTTGGTTCTTAGTTGTAGGGTTTTATTTGACAATTGCAATTGCCAAAAACCGAGGGTCTTGCATTTTTGCGAGGACATCGTAATTCGATAGCCCTTGAAGTTTGTAAACTCGGTTAGTGTGCACGATGCCTGGCCGTAGTACTTTGTTTGGTTTCCTTAAATGTTGCAGCACGAATTCCCGACTGGAGGATTCATGTCCGATACCTCCAGTTGGAACTCCAATTTATGAGCTCTATAGTTGCCACGGAGTAGGTCCTATCGTATATAATGAATATTGGATTCGATATACTAAAAATGATGGTGTTCTTAGTTGGCCACCACATGGTAGTTTCGAAACTGCAATATTGGATAATCTTGAAACTAAATTATTTAAAAAGAAGGCTAGGCCGGCCATGTTTGATTCCTTTCGGTTATGGCGTAAAGAGGCCAAGCAGAAAGAAATCAAACAGTCTAAGAAAAATAAGAGAGAAGGTGTTATTGCGGTAATGCGAAATGCAGAACAGTATCAGCGAGACAAAGATGAGAAGGAGCAGGAAGTTTCTGCTAGGCTGCATCATATGGCGGTGGATAAATGTTATCCGGTTTTACCGTCTAGTCCTGATAAGACGGGAGAAGAAACGGTTGAGGATCCCTTATTGTCTTATCTATTGAAATCACCACCTCCCTATGCACCAGATACTGTGGGTCCTGTGATTCCTCCTGCTCCCCAACGTGCTGTCTTGGCGGCTGCTGGACAGCCTGTTGTTCCTCCTGTTCTTCCGAACCCTCTTGTGCCGCAAATTGTTCATCCTCCGCTACCCGCTCTTTTCCCTATTGCTCTTTTGCCTGTACCTCCTCAGCCTATTGTTACTACTACTCCTGCTATCTCGACTACTTCTACTATTTCTACGGTTACCCCTAATGTAGTTACTCCTGTGCTTCCTTCTTCTTCCCCTTCTGTTCGTAGTCGTATATTTAATGCTGTCGCTAATCTCTATTCTCCACTTTTGGGCCGATACTTGGGTCCGATCTTTCTGATGTCTCTCAGAGGCGCAGTCAAATTCCTGATGGTAAAGAACGTGAGTCGTTAGTAAAACTGGCGCGTAAATGGATTAGTCATCCTGCGAAGTACACTTCGCGTATAGTTTTCGAGACGTTTTCTCAGTTTAATGAGCCCACACAAAGATTTGTGTACGAGGAAATGTGTAAATCTTTGAGAGAGGAGTGGGATAATGATGCGGTAGACAATGTACCGCCCGAGATTACTGAGCTTCAGAATCAATTTTCGAGTGGTATGATTGTGGGTGCTAATGTCCGACATGCTTTAGAGCGTCTGTTATCTTTTCGATCTACGGTATCACCTCGAGCATTGTTTGAGGATGAAACTGAGGGGCGTATGGCCCAATCTGGTCAGTACCCTATGCGGGAAGTTCCCCCAGTGTGGATGCCAGGTGATCCTGCTGCTGTCCCCGCTATTCCGCCACACTTTCAGAGAGTTTGGATACACCTCCCCTGGAAGCGATCGGAAGTTTTGCAGGTGAAGCAAACTTTGCCTGACCCCCGCAAAAATCCGGCAGTTTATTATAAGGAGTTATCCCAATTAGTGGATGCTACTATTATGAACCTTGCCGACATCGACATGTTGTTCGGTAATGTAGTACCTCAACCGATTTGGGCGAAAATCCGCCAAGAAAATCACGCAGCTGAGTTAGGCGGTGATTGGGCTGCTCTTGCTGCGGCTGACGCACGGCAAGTTGGTGGGGCTAAACCTGAACAGCTCATTGAGAATCTACCCCAGAGGATAATTACACTTATGAAGACGCTTATGCCGGCGATAAGAGTTAACTGGGACAATCTGTCCGCGTGCAAACAAAAGAAGGACGAGAGTGTCTCCGATTTCTTTACGAGGTTTGAGGAGGCATTTATCGATCATAGTGGTCAGGATATGAGTACTGAGGGAGGTCAGCGACTGTTTGTTGATAAATTCATATCGAATCTGCTGCCAGAACTCAGCAACAAATTGAAGAATTCTGAAAGTTCGTGGGCTGTTTCTACCACCGCTCAAATATTAGCTACGGCCCAATACAACGAAAATAGAGAGAAAGAAGAAAGCGAACGTGCAGATAAGAAAACAAAGGATCTTAAAACTAAGGTCTTATTGCAGCAAGCGTATCCCCCGCGCTCGATTCAGAATGACTCGCAACAGCAAAATCGATTACAGTCACAGTTTTCTAGGTCACAGTCGCGTACTGACTCCTCTACACCACGACCTATGTTGGGGTATAATCAATGCGCATATTGTAGGGGTGAGGGCCACCTGAAGTTTAATTGTCCAGTTTTGCGTGACCGAAACAATGGTGTTTCGGCTCGAGGAGGTAGTAGTGGTCCCCAACAAGCATCACGTGGTAGAGGTCGCGGTGTTACTCAGAATCAGAATGAGCATCTTTCCACTTCATCAGACTCGCAAAATTGCTTTGATCGGCGCGATTTATCGGCTGGTAGATCTGCACAGTATAATGTGGACGACTATTATGTCGAGCATGATGTTGCTGCTGCCGGTAATTATTAGGACAGCCATAGACAAAGAAAGGGAGTGGTATCAGTTCCGGTTGATCAGAGAGGGCCTTACGTTACAGTTGCCACAATGGGCGTAGTTGAGCCTTTTCTGTTGGATACTGGTGCAGCGAAAAGCTCCATCATGCATTCGAAACTCCCTGGCGCACCTTTGTCTGGCTTAACAAATGTTTCCGTTGGATTTTCTGGCGCCCCCATTAGCAATCCAGTTTCTAGTCCGTTGCCCCTTACAATTGGGTCTCGTGAGTTAGAAGCTCCTTTGCTGTTGACTACTGGTTGTGGTGAGAATCTTTTGGGCCTGGATTTGTTGAAGCGGTTATATGCGACTTTGTACTGTTCTCCTGCGGGAGTGGAGCTTACGTTGGGTCAGAAAGTGATCTCTCCTATGTATTTGTCGACTGATAAGCTCCCACCGGAATTGAGTTCTCTTCCTAAGTCTTTGTGGGCGACGGGTCCCAATGACGTGGGCCTGTTGGATATACCACCTTATGTTGTTCAATTGAAATCAAATGTGCGACTGCCACGCATTCCCCAGTATCGTATCTCTCTCGATGGAGAAAGAGCACTATTAGCGATCATTTACGATCTGATCGATAAAGATGTCATCAAAGAAACTCGGGGTAACTTGTGTAATAGTCCTGTGTTACCTATTTTGAAACGAACTGATCCATCCAAGCCTCCTGTGTATCGTTTTGTTATTGATTTGAGGGAGGTAAATAAAATTGTAATTCCACAGTTTCCCGTGGTGCCTGACATTACAGCTTTGCTGACTCTGATTCCAGCTTCTGCATCATGGTTCTCGGTAATCGATCTGAAGAATGCTTTCTTTAGTATTCCGATTGCTGCGGAAAGCAGAGATCTATTCGGTTTCTCGTTAGGTGGTCGCAGTTTCAGGTTTAAACGCGCACCTCAGGGCTACTGTGAGAGTCCATCGATTTACAGCCAAGCTCTTAAGAGCCAACTTGATGCGTTTGTGTTACCGGCTGGTGCGGCCTTGATTCAGTACGTTGATGATCTGTTGGTAGCTGCTGACACTGAACAGATTTGCAAAACGGCTACAGTATCACTGTTACAGCATCTATGTGACTTACATCACAAGGTGTCACCTTCTAAATTGCAATATTGCTGTCAAGAAGTAACCTATCTAGGTCACTTATTGTCAAAGGAGGGAAGAAGGTTGACCCCAGAAAGAATTGCAGCGATCACTCGAATGACTGTGCCAACAACTCAGAGAGATGTGCGTGCCTTTCTAGGTATCACGTCATACTGCAGACAGTGGATCCCAAACTTTTCACTGTTAGCGAAGCCATTGATAGCTCTCACGTGCAAGGATGTTTCGACTCCTTTGCCATGGACGGAAGAATGTCAGAAAAGTTTTTCTGAACTGCGTGATGCGTTGTGTTCGGCTCCTGTGTTAGGTACTCCTGATTACAGTAAGCCATTTACGCTATACGTTCATGAGAGAGAAGGTTGTGCGTTGAGTGTTTTGACGCAACACTTTGGTGGTAAGCAGCGTCCATGTGCATTTTTTTCCTCGACCTTAGACCCGGTAGCTAGAGCGTTGCCGAGTTGCTTGAGAGCGACAGCGGCAGCTACGGTGTCTATTCGACAATCCGCAGGTCTGGTTATGGATAATATTCTCACAGTGATGGTTCCGCATGCAGTTGACACTCTCCTGAATCGTACAAAAACTCAACATCTGACGAGTGCAAGGTTGTCCGGTTACGAGTTAACACTTTTGGCAAGTCATATACAGATCAAGCGTTGTAATGTGCTGAATCCGGCGACATTGTTGCCGATTAATGGGGAATCAAATGATGTACCACCACATGACTGTTATTTACGAACTGAAGAAGAAACGAAGGGTCGTGTGGACCTGAAAAACACTCCATTGATAGACCCGATGGCACTTTGTATGTTGATGGTTCATGTTTTAAGTTGCCGAATGGTGATGTGACGACTGCGTATGCTGTAGTGACGTTGAGTACGGTTGTGGAAACTGCGAGATTGAGTCAGAATTCAGCGCAAGCGGCAGAGTTGATTGCGTTGACGAAAGCGTGTGTTTTGTCTAGAGGAAAGCGAGTGAATGTATTTACCGACAGTCAGTATGCGTTTGGTGTTGCACATAGCTTTGGCCGATTGTGGAGAGAGAGAATTTATGACATCGCATGGTACGAAGATCCAACACGGATAGCTTGTGAGCGATCTTTTGGATGCACTTACATTGCCTAAACAGGTGGCAATCATTAAATGTAGTGCGCATCGAAAGGTTACGGATGATGTTGGTCGTGGTAATGCATTTGCGGATGAGATTGCTAAGGAAACGGCTAAGAATCTTGCGTCCCGAATGTATGTTATGAGTTCAGTGAGGTGGCCGACGGAGACTGGTATGTGTGAAGACACTGGTGAGAGCGTGAAAGCAATTCAGAATGAGGCCACTAAAACTGAAAAGACCAAGTGGAAAGAAAGTACGGGAAAGTTAGACACCCATGGATGTTGGGTTGACTTGTCGGAATGTCAGAGGTGGATGTTACCGGATGCATATGTGCTAGCCGTTGTGACTATGGCTCACGGCTTGTCACATATTAGCGCGAAAGGTATATGTAAGTTATTGTCTCCTGTATGGAAGAATGATGGTATTGCTAAATGCGCTGAGAGAGTGGTTAAGAATTGTATGGTGTGTTTGATGTACAATCCTGGCAAGGGCACCCCCACTCCACCTGGCCATTTTGCCCCTCCTGCGTGTCCCTTTGAGGTTATCCAACTGGACTTCATCCATATGGAGAGATGCAATAATCTTAAGTACGTTTTAGTTGTGGTTTGTGCGTTCTCCAGATGGATAGAGGCTTATCCTCTTAAAGATATTACTGCCTTGTCCACAGCGAAAGTCCTACTGAAGGAATACTTTCCTCGGTATGGAATGCCACGGATTGTGTGGTCAGATAACGGAAGTGAGTTTGTGGGAAGTGTGATGCAGAGTGTGTGTAAGGGCCTTGGAATTCGACAGAAATTCCATAGCGCCAATCATCCTCAGGCAGCGGGTTTGGTTGAAGGGTACAATGGTACTCTGAAACTGAAACTTGCAAAGATACAAGCTACGACTGGTTTGTCATGGCCTGATGCTTTGCCTTTGGCTCTCTTGTCAACCAGGGCGACTGTGCACTCTCGAGTAGGGCTTAGCCCGTATGAGATTGTGTTCGGCCGCCCTGCGAACATTTGGGGAGTCCCGAGGCCTAAGGCCTTTGATAGCCTTGAGTATCCAATGTTAATTGACTATCTTCATGATCTGACTGCTAAACTGAGGTTAATTCATCAACAGGTCTTTGAAGCTTTACCGGCACAGACAGAGGGTCCTGGACATCGGCTCCAACCGGGTGACTGGGTTGTTACCCGCAATTTTGGCAGAAAACGCAATCTGGAGCCAAGATTTGTGGGCCCTTTTCAAGTGCTGTTGGCCACAAGGACTGCAGTTCAGTTGGAAGGCAGAAAGAACTGGGTGCATGCCACCCATACCAAAAAGGTTTCGATCCCTTCACCAGCAGATAATTGGGTGAGAACTGGTATTGCGACAGCGGAAACCGAGACCCCTCTACGTTATGTGCCGTTTAGCGATGCTCAACCTGTAGTAGACAATTCATTGCAGCCGGACACATCTGATGAGTCATCAGTTTTGGAAAACTCAAGGTCTGAATTGTCATCTGATCGATTGAACATTGTTTCACCAGCGGAAAAATTATTTGAAGAGCAGACTCGACCTGGAAGAAGTCGATATTTTCTTCGTTCACATGACAAAGACTAATAACATTTTTCTATATTTTCCTTTACTGTTGCCACGAACATTAAGAACAATTGCAACCTTTGCTGATTTTTGAATTTCTTTCTACGTGTACTTTTTACAGCTAAGAGATTTTTGTTAAGTTGAATGTTTGTTTAAGAAAACCTATTATCCGGGTTAACCGTAGGGCCGTGCGGGTACTTCCTTCTGTTTAGCAGGTTCCTGATACTAGGTCAGTTACCTTTTGTCGATTCCTGGGAACTCCTGGGAATTGATAATCGCTACTCAGAACGAAGTGCGTCAAGGACGTCACGGACGGTTTTTAGAGGATGGCGTTCTCTAAGCTGTTGGAAGTAGAAAGGATGTCGGCGCAAAGATCAAAATTGCATAAGATTGTACGAACAAAATGCTTTTTGTTTCAGGTATTTCTACTGTTTCTGACTGTTTCTATGCTATTGGTGGGTGGAGTGTATTTTGGAATACAGTCGTTATTGCCTTCCATTTCACCTACTTTTTCTCCTAAACTAAGTTCTATTACCACTGTTTCCCCACATTCCTTTCATCTTCTGCCCCAACATGAACAGGTTAGACGTGCGGAATTCATGAATAATTCCTTCGTTCAACTCCTACATCAGCATCAGTTGGTGATGAATACTACTAACTGTTGGGTGTGTGGATTAATGCCACATACCATGGATAGAGGTATTCCGTATTTGGTTCTTCCTTACAGTTCCCAGGGGTCAGCTCGAGCATTCCAAACTATGTTCCGTAGTGCACTAGATTCCTACCCCAGTCGAGAGCCACGTTCTGCAAACTTTGGTCCTGGTCCGTACCACAAGCCTTTGGCGATAGCGATTGCTTTTTTAGATAGAGATATTTTCAATGCATCGCTTATCCCAGATGAAGAGATACAAGCATATAAAGATCTGAGTGAGGCTGAGTATAGTATGTCAGTGGGTGATAGACAGCTCAAGAGCTCGTCTCCAATATGGATCGTACCCCACCTCGGTAATTCCTGCTTGAAAGGTCTTGGTCGAAATCCGAGAGCCCAGCTCGGGGAGAGTGCTTGTACTGACACGTACGTTCTACCGATGCTCTCTTCCCCTGTTTTCCTGACTGCCAAGGGTACCTATTTCGTATGTTATGAGCGTGCATATACATGGTTGCCCCGTGACTTCTCGGGAACCTGTTATATTGCGAATCTTTTGCCACCGACTTTTACGGTTGCCTCCGACTATCACAGAACTAGAGTTGTGAGAGGCGTTGTCAGCAAAGAGGACACTGCGGGTCAAGAAGCAGGAGACTTCTTTAAGGGTTTCTTGCCGTTTTGGGGACCTATGGTTAATAGTAGGAACCTGAGACAGTTGACCCGTGTGGTAGAATCGACTGCTAACATAACTGCGAGTGCTCTTGGTAATTTAACAGCGGAACTTCAGGCGGATAGACTTATGACGTTGCAGAACCATATGGTTCTAGATGTTGTTCTTGCAGACAGAGGTGGTGTGTGCAAAGTGATCCATTCGAGCTGTTGCATTTTCATTCCTGACAACGCTCCAACCGTTTACCCAGCCATCTCGAAGTTGCATAAGATCTCCGAGTCCATACACGTGGACAAGGGTAATTGGACACTTCTAGGATGGTTTTGGGGCCTGATATCAACTTGGGGTTGGAAGATTCTGATGATCGTAGGGGTTGTTGTAACGTTTCTGTTCACGTGTTGTCTTTGCGTGCAGTGTGGTCCGGCCTTATGTGGCCTCTGTGCTACAACGTGTATAAGACGGCCATCAGTTACCAAAGAGACATTGATGGATAGAATGATGTTCCAGCAGCAACTGAACGATTTGATGAATATCGAAATCGATTCTGTTCTAGACTAGTGCTTGCCTACATGAGGGCAAAAGGAGCGTCTGAGGTTCCTTGGGAATCGGACCGACATTTTGGGTATGTTCGAATATGGACGAGTTTGGTATCTACGAACCGCAAATGACGAGTTTAGTGGGTGTACGCGTTTTCGCTACGCTACTATGTACGGTTCGTCTCATTCCTGGGTATGTCCATCTGAACCCTTGGGTTCCATTTTAGATACGGCGTCCATTTTGTCTCTTGCCCTCAAGTAGCCAGCGAACGGACACTGTCCGCTTCGTGACCCTGGGATTCCCAAGCTTTCGTGGAGGACACATGTTCCTTTGAAGGTGTTTTTATGATGAGGGAATGACACGGCAAGGGCAGATGGCTCCGCTCGAGGCTCATCTTGCGGTGCTAGTTTATTGTCTCAGTCATGCATACATTAGGCACGAGTCCTTTGATCCTGCAATCAAGTTTCGGTTATTGCCCTCTACACTGTTTTCTAAACTGTTGTACATCCTTGTTTTTTCCTTTGCATCTGTTTCTGTCCCTTCCTCTAATTCGTTATGGTCAGAATGGAATGTGCTTAATGTGCTTTTACAGTTGGGAACCGGCAATGCTGCTGTAATTATGTTCCGGGTTTCTGAAAACATGAATGCGACCTTTTTGAAGTTTATTGTGGGAACTAAGCTGTAACCTTTTGTTCGCCATGCTGATCAATGACAAAAATATGTATAAAAGGAGCGATCCACTTGTGCAATTTGAAGCAGTCTCTCAGAACCTACACGCTGTGTACTTCTTGCGATTTCTGTATCCCTGCAGTAAATAAATGCTGATCTTTGACGCCGCAGGAAGTGTCCCGTGTCTCTGTGTTTTGTACGCCGGAACAGGTAACCCACGAAGGTTTCAGGTGTTGTCCCCTGGCACCGCTGGGCCTTAGAATAGCCCAGTCCTTCACTATAACGTGCATGAAACCTATGGTTTTTTCAGTGAATTTCAAAGGTTTTTTAAATGCTAATTCCTAGCTATATCAGGCCTGAAACCTATGTTTTTTCAGTGAATTTCAAAGGTTTTTTAAATGCTAATTCCTATCTATAACTTATCTCTGAAGATATTATGTTTAATGATTTTTATTGGATTTCTATATTTTTCAAATTTAGTGTGTCATATCATTAATTACATTTTTGTTAAAATACTTTTTATCACCATTTTTAAATGTATTTTTTCAATTAATTCTTTTAAAAATTAAAAAATATTATTTGAACTTAATGGGTTTTTCAAACATATTTTTTTATATTTTTCAAAAAATGTTTTTTAACTATAAGTGCACAACTTTATTTTATATATTTGTTTTCACTGTTTTTGGATCCGCGAACCCACCGTGAAAGGATCCGTGCATCCAACGCGTTAGGATGCGCGCACCATGCGAGGAGGGCGATCCCCAAGCAGGGATCCACCCACTAGACACCAGGGAGGGGGGAGCGGCCCCTTGGGCAAGGGCCTTTGCTCCCCCCAAATATTTTGGGCATTATTTAGTCTTTTAGCCCCCAATCTGTACCCAAGGGGGCCAAAAAGCCCACTAGACACCAGGGAATTTTATAAAAAATACCAATAGGGGTGGGGGCTGCCCAAAACGGGCAGGCCCATGCCCCTGATGGAGTGGGTAAAATGTTTTCTTTTTTTATATACCCAATCCATTTATATTCATTTATATTAAATGATTAATATTTAATTCTAATAATGAATTGATTGGTGTGATGGTACTAAATCAACCTTATTAACAAAGAGAACACACGTGGGAATGCATTTGCATGGCTAAAATTAATAAGTGAACTGAGTTGTATGCATATTAAAATGATAAGTGTTGCTTGAGCAGTGTTAATGTGATTTGCGCTTAAATAAACCAGCATTAACGGCTTTGACGGTTGCATATGGCTAGATAAATACATACACATAAGGGTATTAGCAAGGGAATAACACTGTTTTAATCATTTCTATGTATTAATTATGATTTTGTGTTTCTTTGCTTAAAGTTGACTATTCTGGCCTACCAAAAGATGGCCGCCGACTGAAACCTAACTAAAGTACATGACTTCATCATTTGAACAGTGGAGAAAGGCGCCTGCACAGACTTCGTTCGTGTCCCTTGTGTGACCTGTCAGACCATGCCCATAAAGACTACCCTGGGCGAGGTGCCAATGTCTCTGAACCTGAAGCTAATGTTGCAAAATTGCAAATGAACTACTGAACTCTACCGGTTACCAACGAAGAGATACAATTTGTACCTGGGAACAGTTTTTCCCATTCGCCTACAGTAAACCTTCTTTCACATGAGAAAATTGGAGAATGTTTCTTAATGTATTGAGATGTATTTGAATTCAGCCAATCATTTGCCTGGGAATTGAGAAAATGTTACGGTTATATGTAAATTTTAGTATAAATATTAGTAGTCTAGAGAGGGAAGGAGCACACGCTACACTCTATGCTGCTCTTCGCTAGAGACCACTATTGACGGAGAATGGATGATCATAGATCCTTATGCTGCCAGAAGAGGATGGAGACTTTACAACTCTGATGAACTTTCTGAGGACCAGTTCTGACTTAGAAAACAACAATTAGCCAGAATAGGTAAATATGACAAAAGATAATATTGCATTATTAGGATTTAACCTGCATTTTAATTAGATAAAGAAAATCATTATTTGAAGAACTGTGTCGGGTGATTATTTCTTTGAAATGTTTATTAATTAATTCGAGAGTTAAAAGCGTCATCAAATTATACAACAACTAAATTATCTAATTGACCTCCGGATGGAAGAACTGTTAGGGTAATTCAGTAGAAGGGGTTTCCTCTATCCAAGAGACCAGCTGTAGTTCGGGATTTGATATCCCTCTGTAGGCACGGATGGTTTGAGAGAATGAATGTTGGTGTTTTGGGCCCCACCAGCGTGTGATGTGTGTATGTGCATGTGACTGAGAAATCATTCCGTCCGTGGAAGCAGGGGGAGATTTGGTAACGCGAACTGCACCAGTATTTCTGGTAGCTAGAGATGGTTTTTATTGTTTTGGTTTGATAATTTGGCATGTATATAGCTTATCGATTATTGATTGGTATTGATGTATGTACTAACACTATATGTTGAAGTAGTCTTGAGTTCTATGTCGTCTGTACGGCTTCTGGGAGGTAGGAAGTCGGGAATTGGAAACAGTTCCGAAGCAGAGCAGAAGTAAGTGCTGCTCTTTGGAAAGACGGAATTGTGGTTGCCCGTAGATACACGGGAGAAACGTGTGACAATAGAAGTTGCGCGGCACATTGTCTGGGTTCGATTCGGTAGCATTGACGAGTGTTACCATTAGTGATATTTCTGTGTGAGAAAGGTGTGAATGATAGCAAAGGGTTACCTGTGAAATTTTGGTCTTAGGTACCAGGAAACCAATTGGCATACCGATAACGCTTATCACTGAAAAGGTAGCAGGTGTTCTCTGAGCTTGTTAGGAGGACAAAGTAGAGGTAAGCGCTGCTTTGTTAACGTATGTTATAATTCTGTAGTAGGACAGACTGTTCGCTGTTCTCGGAAAAGGCAGGATTCTGTGTGAATGAACTATATTTTCTTGCGTGAAAGTGCGTGAATGAAATAGCATTCGGATTGATTGCGGAACTCTGGATTTATTTCTCAGGAGCATTGCGTTTCCACCTATGTGTCTTAATTCCGGAGAAAACAGTTAATTGATGCTTGATAGAAGGGTGAAGTAGAGGGATGCGCTACTTTGCCAACGGACGTAATGATTCTGTAGTAGGGCAGAGGTAAGCGCTGCTCTCAGGAAAACAGAATTCTCGTGGGAAAGGTCTTTTGCTATTCTGTGGTTAGCGGAGCAGACAATGGAGATGTTTGTACGTTGTAACTAACAAGTATTGTAAAATTGAAACAAAGTCTACCGAGTAGTTTTGTAAAGGAGGGGTAGACTGGAGACAGGAGTCAGGAGCAGGAGCTGCTGCAGCGACTGCTGACGTCAGGAGGACCGCGCTGGGATTGGACAGCTAGTCAGTGACGTAAACGCTCAAGGATTGGTGCGTTAGTGTGAGTCGCGCAGGGATTGGAGGTTGTGACAGTGACGAAGATGCTCCAGGATTGGTGCGTTACTGTGAGGGGCGCAAGGATTGGAGATTGTGACAGTGACGTAGACGCGCCAGGATTGGTGCATGAGTAAGAGTCGCATTGCTATTGGACTAAAGATCTTACAGTTGCAGAAAAGATTAAAGGGTTCACGAAAGAAAGGAAGATGTATTATCATTCACACGAGAAAAAGAAAAAATCTTTGTTCAGTAAATTAAGAAATTGGTTTGTGAAAGACAAAGAGATTGTGTCTAGGGAAGGACAGTTACTTCCTCCAGCGAAAACCCCTGCATCCTTCATGGTTGCGAAATATGGGTACCATACTTGCATCTGGTTAGACAATTGGGCGAAGTATACAAAGGAAGACGGAGTTTTAGCGTTTTCAGAGGATGGTTCCTTTAATTTGGCAATATTAAGGAACGTACGGGAGAGGATGATGAGCTTAAATCCGCGACCTAGGCCTACGCAGTTTGAGGCGTTGACAGAGTGGGAAGATGAGATGCATGAGCGAGAAAAACAGAGAAATGGCATTAGGTACCAATATATTTTCGGACGGCCAAATGATCGCAAAACTCACTGTGACCGAATGAGAAGGTGGCGAGACGCAAGTATGACTGAAGGATTATTTCCAGTGAGAACTGCAGGGGAAAGTGAGGGAAGAAAATGCCTAGAAAAGAAAAACCATGTAGAAACCAGAAGTTTCGGGGCAAACGAAACGGATGACGATGTCTTAGATGATATGTTTTACAAAAGCCCACCTCCGTACAGGCAGGAATCAGAAACGCCAACCGCAGATACACCAATGAGGGAGACTCTGAGAATCATTAAGACAGAAGATGTGACTCCGGAGGTAAAGATAAGGAACTCTCTTAGGGAACGGGGAAAGGAAAATAGGGTAGAGAGTGAAAATTCCAGGGAATTAGCAAAAACCACATTAGAGCTGACAGAGAAAATAAGAGAATTGACGAAAAATCTAGAAGCAGTTACTGTCCCTGTGACCATAGGTCCTGTTATGCCTATTTTTGAGAAGCAGAAAGACAGTGAGCACGGACTAACAGTCCCGTATGTGAACAATAGACAGGCAGAACAGCCACTGATGAGAGCAAAAGAGAATTCCTGGAGACATACTATGAGTGAAGGTGAATTACATGTGTCAAATAACCCATTCTATTGTCCTGATACTGTAGAGAGAAGCAGAATGATAGGAGGATCAATATTAGAACCACAGAGACTGACCGAACCAGGAAATGTAGAAAAATCAGTGGGTATAACTACCGACGAATTGAGCGAATGGCTGAAGGGCTTGCAGGGTAAAGAGAAAGAATCCCATACCATTGATGTGGCAAAATTACGGATGGTGTTAGAAGAATTGATAGTAGGGACTATCCCCACAGAAAAGCCGAAAAATTACCAAGATGAGGAACTATTGTTTTTGTGCAAAAGTGTCACCTGGAGAGCAAAGAATTTGAATGACAGACTAGCAGAAATAGCAAGTGAAATGGGAATTGACATGGACAAGGTAAAAGCTTTACAGAAGCCATACCGAGTGGATTTCACAGAACAAGATATTGAGAATCTGAACACCGCAGGACGAATAGGGCAGATTAGGGACATAATCACAGTGTTGAGAAAATGGGGAGATGTGGACAAATGGAAAAGCAGGTGGTATAGGAAGCGGGATGACACCCCAGACAGAACATTTCCAGCATTTCCTGTGAGAGAAAAGGAAAAGGTGGTGACAGAGTTCCCCATGAGAGAGATTCCAGGAGAGGGATATGTGCATGTCCCATGGACCAGACAGGACATTTTGTCATTTACAAATGATTTCCCTCAATTACGGGAAAAGCCAGTCGAGTGGTACAGACAGGTAGACAGATTTGTTAAATTGTCAAAAGTGCTGTGGATTGATCTAAATAGTCTGTTTGATATAATAGTGCCAGCAGACTTGTGGGCAGAATGCAAGATAGTTATAGATTGGCCAACTAAAGAATACCCGAGAGATCCCAAATCAGGCGCACCAGACCCAGAGGTAATGAAGAAATATGAACAGGTCATGGTGTTCTTGAAAAACAAAGTGCCTCCCAAAGAAACAGACTGGGTTAAAATAGATCGAACACATCAAGAAGCGAAAGAGTCAGTTCACACATACTATGAGAGGCTAATTTTAGCTTTCAAACAGTTCAGTGGGGATGACAATCTGGGAGAGAAGGACCTGAGTCATTTTGTGTACAGATTTGTGTATGGTCTGCGTCCCGAAATTGGGGACATGATTAAGCAGCACACCGTAAACTGGCAGAGCAAGAAAATAGATGAGGTCCTAAGGCATGCTAAATACTTTAGCGATGAGATTGAGGCAAGGCAGCGAAAGCTAAAAGAAAAGGCAATGTGGGCTCAAGTGAAAGTGGCGGAGAGACAGGAAGCTCAGCTGGTTGAACAAGCTAATAATCCAGGCATTAAACCGAGATTTGGCCCAGGAAAGGGGAAAGGTAATATAGAAGAAGCTAAAAAGAAGTTTCCATGCCACAATTGCGGAAGGTTAGGGCACTGGAAATCCGAGTGTAAATATCCACCAGGTACTAATAATGAAAATCCATCATTGAATCCACAGGTGCAGTGTGAGGGGAGTGGCCCACCGCCGCAACAGCAGAAGGCTGTTAATCCACAGAATCAGGTGCCAAAACCACCCTTACCGCATAGCCGGAACACCCAGAGATATAGTAAGGAGACGGGATTCTACATTGAAGAACAGGTAAACAAACCGCAAAGCACGAACGCTGTGTCACAATATTGGCTGCAAAATGATGAGAGTGAGTCAGAGGAGATTTATTCACGGTGCCGAAAAGAGGAAGCAGGGTGCGTACTTGGCACATCTCTAGAAATAGATCAGACAGGACCATTTGTAGATGGGAAAATTAATGATGAAAACATTACTTTTCTAGTAGACACTGGAGCTATGCGATCTACTGTCAGATCAGCAGACGTGAAAAATCTTCCTCTATCGGATGAAACAATCTAAGTAGTTGATGTATCAAACACCCAGATTGGAACGTACCTTACTGAACCGGTAAAGGTCAGAATAGGGAAATTTTCAGACATGCACCGATTTGTGGTGTGTGACAGCAGTCCTGTGAGTTTGCTAGGTAGAGATTTGTTGTGCAAAATGAATTGCACCATATTCTGTACACCAGATGGAATAGCCTTTGAAACACCAGATGAGGATGTTCTGTATAAAGTGACCATAGCTAACAGAGAGAGTAAGGTTGCTGGAACCTATGCAATATTCAATCCAGATGAATTGCCCCGAGAATTGAAACAGACAGTGAAGGCAGGAGTCTGGGATTTCACTGGAGAAGATGTAGGCCTGATGAGAAACCTAGACCCAGTGAGAATCGCTGTAAAGGAAGGAGCAGTTTACCCAAACATTCCACAATACAGACTGACACCTGAAATAATTGCAGGAGTAACCCCTTTGATTGAGAAAATGATCCAGCAAGGAGTGTTAAGAGAAATATTGAGCAGTCCATGTAACTCGCCTATTATGGGACTGAAAAAGCTGAATGGGAAGTTCAGGATTGTGCAAGATTTGAGAAAGATTAACAATATTGTTGTATCATGTTGTCCCATTGTTCCAAATCCCTCAGTAATTTTGTATCAGATTCCTCATGATGCAGAATGGTACACAGTAATTGATTTGTGTCATGCTTTCTTTTCCATTCCGTTGCATCATGACAGCCAGCCGCTTTTTGCATTTCGGTTTGGAGAGCGTATTTTGGCATGGTGCCGAATCCCACAGGGGTACACAGAGAGCCCCTCCATTTTGAATCAGTTGCTAAAGAAATCTCTAGAAAGTCTTACCATGCTTGAGAATTCAGTTTTGGTCCAGTATATTGACGACCTATTGGTGGCGTCAAAGACACGTGAGGCCTGTGAAACAGACACCATAGCTTTGCTGAATCATTTGACAGATGGAGGACTGATGGTATCTCCGACAAAATTGCGATACTGTAAAAAAGAAGTACAATATTTGGGTCATACTATCGAAAAAGGGCTGAGAAAAGTAACAATAGACAGGATCAGAATCATTAGAGGAATGAGAGCTCCAATGACCCAAAGAGAGGTGAGAATGTTCCTAGGAATGGTTGGTCACTGTCATCAGTGGATAAGTAACTTTTCCCTGATTGCCAAACCATTGTAAAATTGACGAAAAGTGAGGTTAAAAACCCCCTTGAACTGAACAAAGAAGAATTGGCAGCATTCAGACAGCTGAAGAACAGTCTTTGTGAAGCCCCAGCTCTGGGAATGCCAGATTATGAGAAAGAATTTGAACTATACTGCAGTGAGAGAAACGGATGTGCACTCTCAGTGTTAATACAGAAACATGGAAGACAAAGGAGACCAGTGGCATATTTCTCGTCAATGTTAGATCCAGTGGCAATAGGTCTGCCAGGATGTCTGAAAGCAGTAGCGGCTACATGCCGAAGCCTAGAGCAGAGTGAGGGAATCGTGATGGGATATCCAGTAAGAGTGTTTGTACCTCACAGTGTGGCGATCCTTTTAACCCCTTCCATGCTCATGACGGAACGGTTCCGTCATGAGCCACGGTTGGGCTGTGCTCATGACGGAACCGTTCCGTCATGAGCCCGCCCGCGCTCGAACCCTTCAGCACCGCGGCGGAATTCGCCCAGCGCTGAAGGGGTTAACAAGGAGTCGAACACAGTTCATGTCACATAGTCGACTGACTAAGTATGAGAAGGTCATTCTAGGTGCAACCAATGTGAGTCTGGAAAGATGTGTGAATGTGAATCCAGCTACACTTTTGCCTGATGCAGAGAGAGTGGAGGTAAGAGAGGATGTTGATCATGATTGTCTGGATGTGCTTGATTACTGCACGAAACCTCGACCTGACATAAGAGATCTGCCATTGCCAGAAAGTGATTATGTGTTTTTTGTGGATGGATCCTGTCTGAGAACAGATGAAGGAGTGTTGAGTGCAGCATATGCAGTATGCACAGTTTCAGCAGTTATAGAAGCATCACTTTTGAAAGGAGTTAAATCCGCTCAAGTAGCAGAAATAGTGGCATTGACAAAAGCATGCAAAATTGGGAGAAATGTGAGAGTGACTGTGATGACTGATAGCCAGTATGGCTTCGGAGTTGTCCACGACTTTGGCCAATTATGGCTACACAGAGGTTTCCTGACCTCAAGTGGAGCTCCCATAAGGAATGCAGAAGTGGTTGGAAAATTGCTTGAGGCAATACAAATGCCCAAAGAACTGGCTGTGGTGAAATGTGCTGCTCATGGTCAAGGTAGTGATTACATCACTACAGGGAATGGCTTTGCAAATGACATGGCTCAGTATTGTGCCCGAAACCAATATTCTATTAATCGGTCAAAGGAAAAGGAAATGTCTTCTTGCTCCATAATGTTTACTAACGTTGTGGGAACATGGGATGAAGTGAGGCAGTTGCAGGATGAAGCAGGTGATGAAGAAATGAAGCAGTGGGTAAAAGCAGGTTGTGCACCCAGGGAAAAAGATCATGTGTAGGTCTATCTGAATGGAAGACCAGTAATGCCTGATAGCATGATGTCAACCATGGCACGGATGTATCATGGCCAAGGACATCTGGGAAGGGATGCCATGATAAGGGCTTTTAAGCAGACCTGGTACAATGCAAAATTCAGGTTGATAGCAGAAAGTCACTGTCAAAGATGCCTGATATGTCAGCAGTACAATCCTGGAAGGAAAACTGTGGTGAGTCTAGGCACAATAGGCCGGGAGGGAGGACCTTTCACCAGAATGCAAGTAGATTTCATTGAAATGCCCCCTTATAACAAGCTGAGGTATGTTTTGGTGGTAGTCTGGCTGTTCTCTAGGTGGGTGGAAGCATACCCAACCAGAAGAAATGATGGAATCACAGTGGCCAAGCTCTTGCTGAGGGAATTCATCCCAAGGTACGGGTTCCCAATAACCATAGAATCAGACAGAGGAGGACACTTTTACAATGAGATCATGAAATTGATTTATGAAGCATTGGGTGTACAACAAAAACTGCATTGTGCCTACTGACCAGAGGCTTCTGGTGTGGTCGAGCAAATGAATGGTACCATCAAAAACAGAATAGGGAAGATGTGTTTAGCCACAGGAATGAAATGGCCTGATGTCTTGCCTCTAGTTTTGATGACCATTAGGTCTACTCCAGACAGAACTACAGGTTTGAGTCCCCACAAGATCATCATGGGACGCGCCATGAGACACGTGTTTGTACCAGTCAACAAGCTGATGACTATAACTGATGACATGATTTTGGATTACTGTAAAGGCCTGGCTGACGCAGTCCATTCTGTGTTTCACCAGGTTGGAGCGGATGCCACCACACTTGAAAAGAAACCAGCCCATGATTTGAGCCCAGGGGACTGGGTGAGAATAAAAGTCCACAGAAGAAGAAATTGCTTGGTTCCGAGGTGGGGAAGGCCAAGGCAAGTCATCTTGACCACAACTACTGCTGTGAAGTGTGCTGGACTGAAAAATTGGATACATGCAAGTCACACTTTGAGAGTTCCAAATCCAGCAGACATAATTGGAAAATAATATTTCGATGAATCAGAATCAAGTGATGAGTAAAGCAATGAGCATATAAAGTCAAAAGAAAATCTTGAAAGGGGGGAAAATGAGCCAAGACTAGTCCAGACTCCAAGAGAAGAAATTCTGAGGAAAAGATTGCAGATTTCAGATGGTTCAGATTCTGGAGGCGAACAAAACGCCAATGGTGAACACAGAAAGAAGAAAATAAAATAAAAGAATGTCCAGTCAGAAGTAACATTTACACCAAATGAGAAAGTAGAAGAAGTTTCACCTGAGAAAATATTGGAAGAAGAAGAATGGACAGTCACAGAAAGAGAGGGACAGATTGCGGAAAAACCCCGAGGAGGTGTAGGGAACTGCAACACCCAGCTAGGTGAAGGGACAAGTAGTCAGCAGGAAAACTGCGTGCCGGAGACCCAAGGAGGGACAGAAGTAGGGCCAACACAAGAGGTGGAAAAAGAGACTGTTGAAAAAGAAAAACCAAATGAGACAGAATCTGAAGACAGAGAAACTGAAATACCAGAGGGTCGAGTTCTAAGAAAGAGAACTTGAATTGAGGAAAGAAACAGTAAAGACGGCAAAACAAGAAGGAATGCTAAAGGAGATCTTTGGCCAAACAAAATTAAGAAACTGAGATATCGATTGACACGTGTTAAACCCTCAGAAGCTGAACAAGTGAATGAAGTAACCAGTCAGCACAAAGAGAAAGAGGGAGAGAACAGAAGTGTCTGAAGCAAACAAACGACCAAGAAAACCAAACCAGAAGTATAAGTCACCTGAATGGACGTACGTGGCACTGCCTGAACAAGGAGCAGAGGTAGATAGTCAAGGATATCCAGAGGAGACTTTACTGAGAGTGGTAAAGGAAGAAGAAACAGAGGAAATCCTGAGAGTTATCTTATCCGATATCGGAGAAGAAGCGGAAGATCAGGAAATCCTGTATGTGGATGACGAGAAAGAAGTGAAAAACGACGAGAGGCCAAGCTGAGTAATTTCAAACAGGTCTTTGTAGAAATACAAAGGATTGAATAAGGAATTGAAGTATTTGGATCATCTGTTTCAGAAGGGGTGACTTATCATCACCTCCCAGCAACTTATGGAATAACATGCAGCGTTTTAACTAGTATATTTTATCAAGTAGGAAAATTAGATTATAATCTGTCTAATATAGATAATATTCTTGGACAATTGCCCATGAATAATGAATTGAATCCAGCTAAAGCTGCTAATGTATTAGGTGAGATTTTTATAGAATCTAAAGAACCAACTTTAGTTTATATTTTTAAGAACAATTTAACTTGCAGTTTGAAGACAGAAGAGAAAACATTTTTGGATATGGTTGAAGAGAGGAGACTGAAAATACACAAGAATGCACAGGGACATAAAGAAGAGGAAAACATTTGGGGAAATAAATGGGAAAAAGGAGACAAAGGGTGATGCTAGACCAACCATAGCTATAGATTCACCACAGAAAGGCAAATCATGCATTATGAGAGAAAGATCCCAATATGATTATTATTATATAGGGACAAGTGAGTGTCATGATACATATTTCATTGCATCTTGATGGGGATTTAGAGGCGGAGAAGATCCAGTTTTCCCTGGACTGTACTATATTTGTGGGAACAAGGCTTACTATAGGTTGCCCGACCATTGGTATGGCACATGTTATGTTGGCCTGGTCTTTCCAAAGATCTTTCACATGGATAGAGTAGAAAATAGTGGACCAAATAACCTACTAATGCGTAGCAGAAGAGAAACCTGGTTAGAAATTGTAGGTGATATTTTTGGAGCCTTGATACCAGCAGTTGGAATATCTTTGAATGCAAATAATATTCGGAAATTGTCAACCATAGTGGATTGCTTGTCAACAAGCACCGCTGGGGGATTTCTTTTGGTAAACACTGAGCTGGTTGCCATGCGTGCTATGATTATGCAGAATCGACTTGCCCTTGATATCTTATTGGCAAAAGAGGGTGGAGTCTGTGGAATGCTGAAAGTTCAACATTGTTGCACTTACATTCCTGATGAAAGCAAAGATCTAAAAGTCTATATTACGAATATTACAGAATTGCATGATGAAATAAAACCACTGGAGGTTGAAAGTATCTGGACTAGAATTAGTAATAAGATGGCTGCTATTAAACCTTTCTTAGGTAAATTAGGTAGTACTATAATAGAGAAAATATTATTTCCATTAACATGTGTGATTTTCATATTATTAATACTTAGACTAGGATGTATGTGTTGTAGACATAGAAGAAATAAAAAGAAGGTGAAACAAGAGATTTACAAAAAGAAGGAAAAGAAACAAGAAAGAGATTTTAATGAAATAGAATTGGAAGAATGGAAGGAGAGTAGGTATGACAAAACCAAAAGAGAAGATGAAAAGGAAACAGAATTTTAATTGAGCAAGAAGACATCTCGAATTTTCCATAAAAGGGGAAATAAATTGATTTTGTGGGTTTTGTTTGTGGTGATAAAATCACCAAAGGGGGATTGATGGAACGGGTAAAATGTTTTCTTTTTTTATATACCCAATCCATTTATATAAGTTTATATTAAAATGATTAATAATTAATTCTAATAATTAATTGATTGATGTGATGGTACTAAATCAACCTTATTAACAAAGTGAATACACGTGGGAATGCATTTGCATGGCTAAAATTAATAAGTGAACTAAGTTGTATGCATATTAAAACGATAAGTGTTGCTTGAGCAGTGTTAATGTGATTTGAGCTTAAATAAACAAGCATTAACGGCTTTGACGGTTGCATATGGCTAGATAAATACATACACATAAGGGTATTAGCAAGGGAATAACACTGTTTTAATCATTTCTATGTATTAATTACGATTTTGTGTTTCTTTGCTTAAGGTTGACTATTCTGGCCTACCAAAAGATGGCCGCCGACTGAAACCTAACTAAAGTACATGACTTCATCATTTGAACAATGGAGAAAGGTGCCTGCACTGACTTCGTTCGTGTCCCTTGTGTGACCTGTCAGACCATGCCCATAAAGACTACCCTGGGCAAGGTGCCAATGTCCCTGAACCTGAAGCTAATGTTGCAAAATTGCAAATGAACTACTGAACTCTACCGGTTACCAACGAAGAGATACAATTTGTACCTGGGAACAGGTTTTCCCATTCGCCTACTGTAAACCTTCTTCCACATGAGAAAATTGGAGAATGTTTCTTAATGTATTGAGATGTATTTGAATTCAGCCAATCATTTGCCTGGGAATTGAGAAAATGTTACGGTTATATGTAAATTTTAGTATAAATATTAGTAGTCTAGAGAGGGAAGGAGCACACGCTACACTCTATGCTGCTCTTCGCCAGAGACCACTATTGACGGAGAATTGATGATCAGAGATCCTTATGCTGACAGAAGAGGACGGAGACTTTAGAACTCTGATGAACTTTCTGAGGACCAGTTCTGACTTAGAAAACGACAATTAGCCAGAATAGGTAAATATGACAAAAGATAATATTGCATTATTAGGATTTAACCTGCATTTTAATTAGATAAAGAAAATCATTATTTGAAGAACTGTGTCGGGTGATTATTTCTTTGAAATGTTTATTGATTAATTCGAGAGTTAAAAGCGTCATCAAATTATACAACAACTAAATGATCGAATTGACCTCCGGATGGAGGAACTGTTAGGGTAATTCAGTAGAAGGGGTTTCCTCTATCCAAGAGAACAGCTGTAGTTCGGGATTTGATATCCCTCTGTAGGCACGGATAGTTTGAGAGAATGAATGTTGGTGTTATGGGCCCCACCAGCGTGTGATGTGTGTATGTGCGTGTGACTGAGAAATCATTCCGTCCGTAGAAGCAGGGGGAGATTTGGTAGCGCAAACTGCACCCCCCACCCCACCCCCCAATAATCACAGTCTTTCTGCCCCCCCCAGGGGGCAGATGGGGCATTGGCCCCTAATCTGCCCCTTCGGGGGGGCAGAAAGCCCACTATACACCACAGATTTTTTTTTCAGTTTTTTTAGGATGGGCACTGCCCGAAATGGGCATGCCAACCCCCCACCCACCCACCACCATTACAGCCTTTCTGCCCCCCCTGGGGGGCAGATGGGGCATTGGCCCCCAATCTGCCCCCCCGGGGGGGCAAAAAGACCACTAGACACCAGGGAATTTATACAAAAAAAATAAAAATAGGGGTGGGGACTGCCCAAAACGGGCAGGCCCATGCCCCCACCCCACCCCCCAATTATTACAGTCTTTATGCCCCCCCGGGGGGCAGATGGGGCATTGGCCCCTAATCTGCCCCTTCGGGGGGGGCAGAAAGCCCACTAAACACCAGGGATTTTTTTTAGCGCAATTGTTTTTAGGGTGTGGGCTGCCCGAAACGGGCATGCCCATGCCCCCACCCACCCGCCACCATTACAGCCTTTCTGCCCCCCTGGGGGCCAGATGGGGCATTGGCCCCTAATCTGCCCCTTCGGGGGGGCAGAAAGCCCACTAAACACCAGGGATTTTTTTTAGCGCAATTGTTTTTAGGGTGTGGGCTGCCCGAAACGGGCATGCCAATGCCCCCACCCTCCCCCCCACAAAAATGAGAGTCTTTCTGCCCCCCAGGAGGCAGATGGGATCTGTAGCTCCCAATCTGGCCCCCCCTGGGAGCGCAGAATGCCCACTAGAAACCATGTATTTTTTTGTTTTATTAGTGTAGGGGTAGGGCTCCCCAAAATGGGCATGACAATACCCCACCCCACCCCCAGAGAAATTCCAGTCTTTCTGCCCCCCCGGGAGGGCAGAAAGCCCACTAGGCGCCAGCGAGTACGCAGGCTTTTTTATGCGTGGGGGTGGGGGCTGCCCAAAATGGTCATACCAATGCCCCCACCCCCACAAAAAATAGCCACAGTCTTTCTGCCCCTTTAGGGGCATATCAGGATGAAACCCCCTTCCCCGATTCCCCCCCCAGGGCGGCAGAAAGCCCACTGGGCTCCGATTTTTTTTTTAGCAATGTGCATACCTGTGGATTTTGGGCCCTAGCGCAGTTGGCACGTAGGCAAACCTAGCAAACCTGTACATTCTTCAAAACTAGACACCGAGGGGAATCATGGATGGGGTGACTTCACTGGCTCTCACCAGGTTCTGTTACCCAGAATCCATTGCAAACCTAAAAATGTGTCCAAAATAACACATTTTCCTCACATTTCTGTGGTGGAAAGTTGTGTCCACAAAATTCCACCCACCCTGCGTTCCCCAAAGTCTTCAGAGAAAAATGGTACCTCACTTGCGTGGGTAGGCCTAGTGCCCGCGTCAGGCAAGGGCCCAAAACCTATTGAGGAGACATCAAAATTACCTATCACAAAACAACCTGGTTTTGCAAAGGGGGTCCTATGAGTTTTTGGCCCCGGGCTTGGCGGCCACCTAGTAAAACCTACCAAACCCACACATTTCTGAAACCTAGACACCGGGGGGATTCCAGGGAGGTATGGCTTGCGTGGATCCCCCAACGTTTCCTTACCCAGAATGCCCTGCAAACCTCAAATTTAGCTGAAAAAAATCACCTTTTTCACACATTTTTGTGTGGGAAAGTTGTGGCATCACCAGGCTGACACAAATTTCCTACCACCCAGCGTTCCCCCGGGTCTCCCGATAAAAACAGGGCCTCACTCATGTGGGAGGCCCAAGTACCCGCGACAGGCAAGGGACCAAAACGTATTGAGGCGACATGAAAATTGCCTACCTCAAAACGACCTGGTTTTGCAAGGGGGGGTCACCTGGGTTTTTTGCCCGGTGCTCGGCGGCCACCTAGGGCAACCTACCAAACCCACACATTTCTGAAAACTAGACACCCGGGGGATTCCAGTGAGGTATGGCTTGCGTGGATCCCCCAACGTTTCCTTACCCAGAATGCCCTGCAAACCTCAAATTTAGCTGAAAAAATCACCTTTGTCACACATTTTTGTGTGGGAAAGTTGTGGCATCACCGGGCTGACACAAATTTCCTATCACCCAGCGTTCCCCCGGGTCTCCCGATAAAAACGGTGCCTCACTCGTGTGGGAGGCCAAAGTACCCGCGACAGGCAAGGGCCCAAAACGTATTGAGGCGACATGAAAATTGCCTACCTCAAAACGACCTGGTTTTGCAAGGGGGGTCACCTGGGTTTTTGGCCCGGTACTCGGCGGCCACCTAGGAGAACCTACCAAACCCACACATTTCTGAAAACTAGACACCCGGGGGATTCCAGGGAGGTATGGCTTGTGTGGATCTCCCAACGTTTCCTTACCCAGAATGCCCTGCAAACCTCAAATTTAGCTGAGGTAAGGAAACGTTGGGGGATCCACACAAGCCATACCTCCCTGGAATCCCCCGGGTGTCTAGTTTTCAGAAATGTGTGGGTTTGGTAGGTTCTCCTAGGTGGCCGCCGAGTACCGGGCCAAAAACCCAGGTGACCCCCCTTGCAAAACCAGGTCGTTTTGAGGTAGGCAATTTTCATGTCGCCTCAATACGTTTTGGGCCCTTGCCTGTCGCGGGTACTTTGGCCTCCCACACGAGTGAGGCACCGTTTTTATCGGGAGACCCGGGGGAACGCTGGGTGATAGGAAATTTGTGTCAGCCCGGTGATGCCACAACTTTCCCACACAAAAATGTGTGACAAAGGTGATTTTTTCAGCTAAATTTGAGGTTTGCAGGGCATTCTGGGTAAGGAAACGTTGGGGGATCCACGCAAGCCATACCTCCCTGGAATCCCCCGGGTGTTTAGTTTTCAGAAATGTGTGGGTTTGGTAGGTTTCCCTAGGTGCCGACAGAGCTAGGGTTCAAAAACTACAGCTAGGCACTTTGCCAAAAAAGGTTCATTTTTCACTGTGAAATTGAGGTGTGTCCACGATGCGTTTTGCGCCGTTTCCTGTCGCGGGCACTAAGCCGACCCACACAAGTGAGGTACCATTTTTATCGGAAGATTTTGGGGAACACGGGGTGGGTGGAAATTTGTGGATCCGCGCAGATTCCAGAACTTTCCACCACAGAAATGTGGGGAAAATGTGTTTTTTTTGGCAATTGTTTAGGTTTACAAGGGATTCTGGGTAACAGAACCTGGTGGGAGGCAGTCAAGTCACCCCATCCTGGATTCCCCTGGGTGTCTAGTTTTCAAAAACGTATAGGTTTGCTAGGTTTCCCTAGGTTCCGGCAGAGCTATGGTTCAAAAACTACAGCTAGGCACTTTGCCAAAAAAGGGTCATTTTTCGCTGTGAAATTGAGGTGTGTCCACGTTACGTTTTGCGCCGTTTCCTGTCGCGGGCACTAGGCTGACCCACACAAGTGAGGTACCATTTTTCTCGGAAGACTTTGGGGAATTCGGGGTGGGTGGAAATTTGTGGATTCATGCAGATTCCAGTACTTTACACCAGAGAAATGTGGGAAAATGTGGTTTTTTTGGCAATTTTTTAGGTTTGCAAGGGATTCTGGGTAACAGAACCTGATGGGAGGCAGTCAAGTCACCCCATCCTGGATTCCCCTGGGTGTCTAGTTTTAAAAAATGTATAGGTTTGCTAGGTTTCCCTAGGTGCCGGCAGAGCTATGGTTCAAAAACTACAGCTAGGCACTTTGCCTAAAAAGGATCATTTTTCGCTACAAAATTGAGGTGTGTCCACGTTACGTTTTGTGCCGTTTCCTGTCGCGGGCACTAGGCTGACCCACACAAGTGAGGTACCATTTTTCTCGTAAGACTTTGGGGAACGCGGGGTGGGTGGAAATTTGTGGATCCACACAGATTCCAGAACTTTCCACCAGAGAAATATGGGGAAAATGGTTTTTTTGGGCAATTTTTTAGGTTTGCAAGGGATTCTGGGTAACAGAACCTGGTGGGAGGCAGTCAAGTCACCCCATCCTGGATTCCCCTGGGTGTCTAGTTTTCAAAAATGTATAGGTTTGCTAGGTTTCGCTAGGTGCCGGCAGAGCTATGGTTCAAAAACTACAGCTAGGCACTTTGCCAAAAAAGGTTCATTTTTCGCTACAAAATTGAGGTGTGTCCACGTTACGTTTTGCGCCGTTTCCTGTTGCGGGCACTAAGCAGACCCACACAAGTGAGGTACCATTTTTATCGGAAGACTTTGGGGAACATGGGGTGGGTGGAAATTTGTGGATCCACGCAGATTCCAGAACTTTCCACCACAGAAATGTGGGGAAAATGTGTTTTTTTTGGCAATTTTTTAGGCTTGCAAGAGATTCTGGGTAGCAGAACCTGGTGGGAGGCAGTCAAGTCACCCCATACTGGATTCCCCTGGGTGTCTAGTTTTAAAAAATGTATAGGTTTGCTAGGTTTCCCTAGGTGCCGGCAGAGCTATGGTTCAAAAACTACAGCTAAGTACTTTGCTAAAAAAGGGTATTTTTGCATTGTGAAAATGTGGTGTGTTCACGTTGGGTTTTGAGCCATTTCCTGTCGTGGGCACTATGCCTACCCCTCCAAGTGAGGCACCATTTTTATAGGGAGACTTAGGGTAATTCATATTTGTAAAGGAACTGTTATTACCTATCGACTTTCAATGCATTTCTGCCTTCCAAATGAAAGACATTGTGTAAAAAGGAAGTCATTCTAAAAAATGACTGCTAATTCTCATGCTAGTATGAGTATTCCCAATTTCGGAAATGTGCAAATATCTACTGTTTCTAAACTCTATATTTTGTTCACATTTCAGAAATACATAGGTGTCTTTCATACCGATTTTTCCATGTACACATTTTTACAGAATAATTACTATATACCCGGTACATAATAAAAAACCATTGCAAGTTGCTGCTCAGTTTTTGGCTCTGGGTTCGTCGGGTTCTTGGTGAACCTACAAGTCCTATATATCCCCACAACCATAAATGTCAAGCGGATGTAAGAGTATATTGCTTTCAAAGAGCTGTCAAAATTAGAAGAAGTTACAGGTGAAAACGTTGACACAAAAGGCGCTTTTTTTTTTAACAAATTTTCAATTTATCCTATATTTAACTGTTAGTTTCTATAAAGAAACCTTGATGGATCTACACAAATGACCCCTTGCTGAATTCAGAATTTTGTCTACTTCTCCAAAATATATTGCTTTCCAGGATCCATTATTGTTTTTGTACCCATTTCTACCATTAACTGGAAGGAGTTTGAAAGCACAAAAAATAGCAAAAATAGGCTATGTCCGTGAAAAATGCCAAAACTGTGTAAAAAAAGTTGGGTTTCTGACAAAAGTCTGGTATCCCCTAAAAGCTGGGAAAATGGTGATTTCAGCCCCACAAACACTTTTTTGATAACACTTTCAGGGAAAAACCCAGATGCTTTCATTTGCAGCCCGTTTTTCCAATTTTTCCCAAAAAAAACTAAATTTTGCTGTATTTTGGCTCATTTCTGTGACCCCTACAGGGGAATCCACAAACCCTGAGTACCCTCAGAATCCCCATGATGTTGGAAGAAAAGGACGCAAATTTGGCGTGGATACCTTATGTGGTCAAAAAGTTACAGGGGCCTCAGCGCGCACTACCCCAAATAGTCAAAAAAAGGGCGTGGCACAGGAGGGGGAAAAGGCCTGGCAGCGAAGGGATTAAGCAGTCATGATCATGACAGAACTATGATGATAATTGATATTGTTCTGGTGCTCATCGTGACATGAAGAATTTACACCTTCAGACACGGAATTTAAAAAAAATCACACCATAGTTTGGAGAGGCTATCAAATTAAAAGAAAACATTTCTCTGTGATCATCAAAAAGACTTGTAGAGGAAGTGAAATCTCTTTAACAAGACCAGAGACTATTGATGTACCATCAACTGACTAGACTGCTACAGGTACCTTCTTATTTCTCTTAAGAATGTCAATCTTGATCACCTAATAACAATCAATAGGGATCATACACAGTTCAGTATTAAAAAGCAATGGAGCATCAACAGTCTATCTATCTTAAGTTCACAACACAATTGGCTACCCAAAGAAGATTAAGTATAGGATGCCAATGCACTTCCATCTTTTCTCTTTAGCAGATGTTGGTAGCCTTGGTTCAGTTTATTGTTCTAGGCATAGTCTCTTGTCTTTTTAGGTCTCGCCTGACCCAGCGCATGCGCTGGACTGGCGAGACTTATTGAGAGGGCTCCAAAAAGTGCTACCAGGCCAGCCTAGAGCTACAGTGCATGTGCGCGGGCGCGCGCGCCGCGTTTTACCGCAATTACTTTCACTTTCGCGGCCGCAAGGCCGCTTTGATGTTGATCATGATCGCCATCGCAATCACTTTCACTTTAGTATTTAGTTATGCAACTGTTGCATGGCTAAACACTTATAAGGTCCCAAAGGCAAGACCTATTGGCTATGCCAATGC
Organism: Triturus cristatus; assembly: GCF_964204655.1. Taxonomy (NCBI): domain Eukaryota; kingdom Metazoa; phylum Chordata; class Amphibia; order Caudata; family Salamandridae; genus Triturus; species Triturus cristatus. Next base: position 1,152,346,394 of record NC_140591.1, on the reverse strand, counting down.
ATGTTTCCTTTTTGTTGCTTCTATGCTTCTCTGACATAAGATCTGGATTTGGGTTTGGTGATGGGTGCCCCAGTCACAAACGTGACATATATTCTGTCTGTCATATTATAAACTGCATTAGGATATAATTAATTTATGATAAAGGGGATGGAATATCCGTCTAATTTGTGAGGGAGTTCTCATCCACCTAACATTAAATTAGGCCCTTGAGCAGGCCTTAATTATAGCAGGGTAACATACATAATAGGAATTGTGAAAATAAGAGCCTTTACTTGTTGCTGATATTCTTTCAACAGCTGCAGCAGAAATGTACCTTGTTTCAGTGGATCTGCGCCCAACATTCAGAAATGTCTATAGAGATATCGGGCCTGATCCACATAGGTAAATTACACTGCACAGAGAAGGACCTATCTTTTGATGTGCAGAGACTCTGCACTTGTAAAGATACTCGTAAATCCCTTTGTGAATGTCAAACAATAGTAAACTTGTACAAAAGAGCAAATTTACCTTTGTGAATCAGGCCTTGTGTGTTTCTCGAAAAATCTCTTGAGTATGGATTTCATCAACTATGTCAGTAAAGTTGAAAATATTTTTTTCCCTTTCCTCAAGCACTCTTTAGAGAAGAATAATTTGTGGAGCAGCTGGGGCTGCAGTTTTAAGCTTGAATTAGGCTGATTATTTGCACACCAGGCAGTCTAACTCTTTAACTTTAAAATAAATAGTACCAACTGCATCTCACTGTAGGGTGTTGCGAAGCTGGTTCCAAAAACATGCACAGGTAGGTTTTGGCAGGCATTTGATAATGTCACTGGCTATGTGTATCAGTCCCAGAGACCCTCTAGCCAAACAGGTGTAGTTGCTGGACTTTAGCTTCCTTGCAAGACCTAGACCGCGAATGTGGAGGATGGTCAGTTAGCTCATCTCTTTTGTGAAAATAGTTTCAGTAACCATGCCCTGGACCACAGTCCTTTTTTATCTAGTGTTTGGTCTTGAGACTACAGGTTGATGTACTTGCACAGACTTGATTGTCTCTTTCAGATTCCTTTTTATAGAATGTTAAGCTTGTTTGTTCATAGAATTTCCTTTATATATTTTCAACATATATATTATATATGAAACACTAAAGAAGAAATTATTGTGTAGAATCCATGTCCTGTGTAAAGCTCTTTTTGATGCTGGCACTTCCCAGTGTCGTATATTTCTAGGCTTTTGGATGCCTTAAAATGGTGCACACAGCGGTGTATTTAGTATCCCTTTTGTAATTTGACATTTTTTCACAATAATTGTGCCACTGTAGCCCCAGAATCAATAACTGCCTCCTCGGCAGCCCCCTTTTCCGCCATTAATTCACCTGCTTCTTTTCACTTAAACCTCTGGCTAGAGCACCCTGGACAATCCTTCAACACTACCAAAGTATGACTGAGTGTATTACAAATAACCATCACTGGACAAACAGGGAAGAAGTATCACATGCTTTTACTCAGAGGTGTTTTGCATCTTGCCACCATTGCTGAATTAAAAGGGTGCATTAAAACAGACTTTTACCAGGTGACATTCTTCATTATCGCTACATAAAAAGATGTAGAGCGTTTTTGGTAGGTAACATCTCTATAAGTTAAGTCAAGTCAAAATACTTTGTTTCCAAGAAATACATTCTTATAGAAATATTATGCACATTTCCCAATTCATAAAAGTAAACCATTTTAAATAGCCTAAAACAACAATAGATGGTTGTATACATACTTACAAATTATAGAAATTACAAGCATATGAACATTAAAATCTCTCCATGCCAAGACTCAATACAGTCCACAGCCCAAAATCTCAAGCTTAAAAATGTTTATAAAGAAAAATATGACTTTAGCCACTAATAAGAGATTCATTTTACCCAATTAGGCATTTATAAAGTGCAATGTGCATAGCAGCTTAACACAACCTCAGGGATCTGTCTTAATCATGAATCTGTTAGGGACATATTTCCCTTCTTCTAAACATATTCTTATTAGGAGAGCCTCTCGTTAGACCTGGCACCATTGGCGTGCGTCTCCCTTCTATTTTTTCGATGTTGTCTCCTGTGTTTTTGCTATTTTTTTTACTGTTTTACTGGTCTAGATGCTTTGGGCACTTTGCCACTGCTGTTCAGTGCCAAAGTGCAAGTGCTCCCTATTGTAAATTGTACTAGTGGATTACTGACTCCATGATTGATGGATTTACTTTCAGACCCTAGTACAGTGCACCATGTGTGCCCAGGGCCTGTAAATCAAATGCTGCTGGTGGGCTTGCAGCACTGGTTGTGCCACCCACAGAAGCAGCTTGTAAAGTGTGGCTCAGGCCCGCCATTTCAGAGCCTGTGTGCAGTCTGGGACTGCCATGTCGACGTGGCAAGTGCACACACTTTCCAGTCCCTAAACCTTCCCTTCTCTACATGTTAGTCACCCCTAAGGTAGGCCCAGTATAAATATTTGGGCCCAGACCTCAGAACTTTAAATCACTTCTGGGAATCAAGACAAACCTTTGCTATGGAGAGAAACCAAGAAAGCTGAAGGAGGAGACTGCCCCTGCGCTTTTTACTGTTTGGGGTTGGCCTGCGGTGGTTACTTATTGCCAAGGAAAGGAGAAGAAGAACTTTGTGTGTCATTTATCATCTTGAGGAAGATCTCCAAGGGCTTGAAGCTGAGCTTGACTCCTGTTCTGAAGTCTCGGGGACACAAAGACTTCACCCCCAGCTCCCCTGAATTTCCTTGCTGGGAATTCTTCCTGCAGAGAGGTGCCTGCTGCTGTTTTTGGGACCTCTAGAGACTGTGTGTCGCTGGGAACTGGAAGCGCGACGCAAAAAGGAAGAAGCGTGTCGCCGCCGCAGCTGTTGCCATCGCATTGCCGAAGAAGTGATTTACTAATGGTTTAAAGCAGTTGGATAAGCTTAACATTTTGAGTATTATTCAAGACCAGAGCTTTTAACATTCCCTGGAAAGGTACTTGCATTAGAGAAAGTAGATTCAACATTGACAGATCTTGGGCAAAATCCGAAACGTTTCACAGGAAATCAATCTCTTTTTTTAGTTCATGTTTGTCTTGTTTGTCTTCATCAGTCCCCCTCAAGGGTCCAACAGTGGATTCCTCAAACTCTTCGAGCTCAGCAAAAGATATACATTCATACTGTAAATCGCTTACTGATTCAGTCAGTGCTGTACCTATCCTGGCTAATATTATAAGTATTGGGGATAATAAAGGTCTTGGAAGTCTACCTCCAGGAAACCCCCTCTCTGGGCTTGCAATCCCTCCCTCAAATTGGATAGACCTGACAACTCCAGGCCCCCTGAACCCCGACTGAAACATTCATGCTAGGAACTTAAATGATCTACATCAAACATCTTATCCTTTTGCGATATAGCAACATCAAAATAACCTAGTGGACAAATATCTCATGAAAGTTAGCTTTTAGCTAGAGCACCTAGGAGTGGAGACTCAAAAGAGGGAAGATAGTATGCCCTGAGACCCCATTCTTTCCCTCCTAAGGTGTACGGCTCTTCCATTCTAGTGGTACTATTTTTAACATTTTCAACATCAACATCTGTTTTTTTTTTGGCTTTAAAACAAGTTTCTCTCCTCCTCATTCATGCCAGGTCTTATGTCTGCGCTTCTGATTTTAAAGTGTTTTGTAACAAAATCTTGTGAGGATGATGGTTGGCCAGGAACCGGCATGACAGACTTCTGGCTTCGCCCTAAAACCTGAGTCTTTTTTGCTTCTGAAGAGACAGTGTGAGAAATAGTAATGGACATGATAGGCCCATGCGAGGGGGTACTTGCTCATGAATCTAGAGTCGTTTGTAATCCCGGATCCATCACAGAAACTGATGACCTGTCCAAATGGCCTTGGGTTATCAAAGGCGAAGGACCGGCATTGGAACCCTCCTAAGGGCATAGCTGACCCACAACAGAACGGGCAACCACTCCCTCCTGGTAACCTACAGCACCAACATTACTTATGAAGGAGCATTCAAATGGACCGCCACTATTGATGGAGATAGATTCAAGCTATAAGCTATAAGCGTTCATGTCCCCGACACCTTCCTTAGGACTGCCCTACTTGTAAAGGCCTTATTGGCCCAAAAGGGAAGAGGGAGCAAATTCTATGATGTTGGGTACTGGTTCCCTTGCACCTAGTGGAGTTTTTCACCCAGCTCTTATCCTCTCTTTAGCTGTACTTTTTTCCACTCTTTCCAAATTGGAACAATCTGCCTCACTTCCACTTCTTATCCCTCTAGACCTCACACACACTTGGCCACAGTAGGCCAGCATATTTCCAAAAATTCTGAGGGGAATTGTAAGGTAAGTAAGCCATATTTTCTTCTGGTTTCCTCAGAGACCAATAAAGGCATTAGTCCTAAGCAATTAGCTTATAGGGCAGCAAATATTGTCAGTCCTATAAATCCATCTGGTCCTGATGTACGACACAGAAGAACATGGAAAGACACTGGGAGGCAGAATGCAGGCATGGCAACAGGCCACATACCGCACAGACTCACTAGAATGGCTGCCTCCACGACCACGGCTATTTGCACTGCAATCACCTAATGGGTCCCCTCCACTTTAAGATCAGCTGCCACTAGTTTTCAGTGATTCTCACTAGTTTTCACCGGTTCCACTGATTTTCAACATTACATCGCACCAACACCATGTTGCACCCTTTTAGGGAGGGGTGAGGAGTTACTGGGAACCAAACTCAACTTAGCTTAGCATCACTTGGCTCGACTTGGGACAATCGGGTCGATTTGGTCACTTAGGGTTGCTTGCCATTTCTCTTAAGGGGCAGCAGGAGTAGAGGGCAAAAATCCTCCCTCAAGCATCAACCTCCACTGCCAATCTCAGGCCTAACCTCATCTCCTAGCCCCCCAATCCTCCTTGGGTTGTGAGGATGTCACTGTGAACTGCGAACTGGCCCTCAAATCGATCCCTCAGGTAGCATTCCAGTCCACAAGCTGCAAGTCCACTCAGGCCCGCTCTAGCTGCATCAGCCGAACAAGCAGGCCACGCTCCTGCAACGAGCAGCGTCCTCTCCTCAGCATCACCCTCAGCGAGCAGAGTCTCCACTCAAAAAGCAGCATCTCCGTAACAGCGTCCTCCTCCATTACAGCGTAACAGCGTCTCTCAGTTCCGTAACACCATCTCCGTCCCATAAGAGCATCTCCCTTTGTCCCATAACAGCGTCTCCTTTTATCCTGTTACAGCTTGTAAAAGTCAAATGTTCAATAACAATGTAGGGGCATATTATTAACGGCCAGTGATAATTATCACTAGCCGTGCTTAGCGATAATTATATTATCGCAGGCTATCTCTGGTATTTATCGCCCTGGTAACGCGTTATTAACAATGCGTTACTCCAGGGCGATAAAAATTCCAGAGATAGCGAGGTTATCGCCCTTTTGCAGGGATTCATTATCCTAGTTTTGCAAGGTTAAGACCAGGTTTTCCACCTGTTTCCACAGGTTTTGCACTGCCTCCTATTTACGCCACCTTTGTAAATAAGGGTCAGAGTCAAAATCAATAGGTGTTGCAGCAGAAGTGCCACCGCAACCCCCATTGCCCACCCCATTCACTTTAAGTATTTTTGTTACACTGATGAAAGATAATGCCTGAAATTTCTAAATTCTACAATAGAAAAACTAAATAGTAAATTTACAATATTTGAAACTCCATCCGATGGCCATCAACCCTTGTTTAAAAAACCTTACCACTGCTTGGACAATAAATGGCAAATCTATCTCACATCAAGCATTGGTTGCACTGTGAGACAATAGACATGCCAATGGCACCCACATCAACGAATCCAGTGCTTATAAATCCAGACCTGCTGGATTTGCCAATGCTTAATTTTGGTGCTAATAATAGTTTTAAGTGCTGCCATGATGGCAGACACAAGCCTGGGCAGCCGAGTCAGCATGCTGGGAGCAGATTAGTACATGAGGCACGAACTGGCCGCACTGCTGGCATTGCCTCACCCCTCGTATCGAGCATCAGAGGGATACAAGATGGCTCTGCCTGCCATGTCTGGTGCTGGCCCACCCTCTCTTGGCGGGTATGTGTGGCGGCTTTACCTCTGGGCCACCACTGGATAGGCATAAACGCTCTGCTGATGGGTGCATGCCACCTTGGAGACACCCCAGTGAGTGAGGATCAGTGCGTGGGGTCCTGGGCCTGTCAGCCCTCCGTAGTCATAAACCCTGTGTGTTGTTCCTGTATTGTTACTCTGGCCATGGGCGTCCCTTAACCCACCTCACACAATGACACCTCCCCATCCGGGGACATACATGGTGGCCACTGAAACCTAGCACCTCTAACTTGTCCGGTTGCCCTCTTAACTGGACTGCCTGTCGACAGCCACCGAATGACCCGAACCTTATCCTGAGCCCTCCACCCAGAGTGCACACTGTTATCCCACTAATGCACTGCCAGTGCTCTGCCACCAAGGTAAATGCTATTGCTTGAGACCCTACAGCTTCTTCATTGGACTGGGGGTGCGTGACCCCTGATCACAGATCTTCCTTCCTTCCTGCTCTCTTGTCCCACAGTGGGCAGATCCTTGTTGGCAGAAGATCGCGGCAGCCCTGCAGCTTACCCACATCATGTCTTGGACTAAGGCACCTCAGTGACGCAGCAGCGACTAGACCCCAAGTTTGTCGTATCCCACCCACACATACCGCAGGTCCCTGTTATCATGAGGTCGACCGCATCTTCCTTGCTGGCAAACTTATTCAGGCCATAAGTGGAATCATGGGGCACTCCCAAAGGCACAATGAGGGCACAGTGGATGCTGCTCCTCCTGCCGCCATACAGGCCCCCCCAGACAAACTGGAAATCCTCTTGGTTGCCATAACCTCCACAAGAGATGCTTTCGATAGAGAAATTTACTTATTGGTTGCGGACATGGGGGCTGTAATGACCACAGGAAGATGGTGGATAACATCAGGCATGTGGAATGAAAGCTGTTGGAACTGGGCTCGGCATCGAAATCACAAGGTGTGAATCTGATCACAATCACAGCCAGAGTCAAGACACCCAAGTCCTACAGGAGGGCAGGGCCCAGCTGTTAAAAATTGGGTTACTAATTGATTGGGATGTAAGCCCGGGTCAAGCAGCAACCACAATCCTAGGCAGAGTAAGGCACAAGCAAACCTCAAATTAACCTGTGCATGAACCCCGGGTATGTTGGCACAGAGCAGACAGGCTTAACATAGAGGCAACGTGTAAGGTATTTGTGCACACTTCAAACAGTAAAACAGTGAGAACACCTCACATAAAGACAAACAGAGCTTCAGTTAATTAATAAAACAAGACCAAAATGACAAAAATCCAATCATTAGTACCAAAAATATTGAAATGTAAAGTTTTAGGGAAAATAGCACCAATAAGTGCAAAGCGCAAACTGTGCTTATCTGGTCTAGTGGACTGGGACAAAATAATTAGTTCTATCCTAATGTGATGGAGTGTGGAATGGCTACAGGCACCCAGTTAGGCCTGCAGAACAAAAGTCCCTATGATCCTGGTTTGCAGAGCAATATGTGGATCGGCGTTGACTAAATGTGCTGCGCAGCCGAGGCAATGCATCTGTTACGAGATGCGGCGAGGCTGCAGTGTGAGGTCCTGTTGCGGCGTAATTGAGGATCCGATCCCACCAATGGGACTTGTGATGCAAAATCCAATGTTGTGGATGTGACGCGCAGTTGGGGTGATGCATCCGTTCCGAGGATCGGCGGGGCTGTAATGTGGAGAACGGCATCATCGTCTAGATGCTGCCATCGACAAGAGGTGCAAGGTTCCGCACCAAGGATGCATCTCTCAGTGGCAGTTTCAAAGGCAATGCGAAAGCGATGCAAGTCTTTTGCAATGAGCCCAATCCACACAGTAGCTGAGATGCATCGGTTCTGCTCGGGTGTGTGCCGCACAGCAGAACAGTTGTGTCATCTCCGCTGGATCCACAGGCAGGCAGCGCCCCTTAGGCCCACTCCCAAGTTTCCAGCACTGTGGTGGCACCACTTGGCAGGGTAGGCTCACAGATTGCAGAGTCCAGGTGCAGTTGAAGGTTGTTGGAAGCCTGTTATGCCCCTGAGGATTCAGATCAGGAGGCCAGCCAACTAACCATTGGAGTCACTCTCAGTTCTGAGTTCAAGTGATGCTGGTTCAGTGTTTCTCACCCAAGAAAGAATGCAGCAGGTCAGCACAGCAGGGCAGCAGTTCCTTCACAGAAGCAATCCAGCAGTGTCAGTCCTTGTAGCAGGACAGCAGTCCTTCCTCCTGGCAGAGTACTGACAGATCCAGAAGTGGTGATGTCTGAGGTCCTTCTTTTACACACAGTTGTGCCTTTGAAGTGGAGTAAGCTTCTAGAGGCATGCCTTTGAAGTGCACAGATGCCCTGTCTTCCCTGTCCTGGCTCCAGACTAACTACCGTGGGTATGCAGACCTTTGTATGGTGACAGGACAGAGCCTATCCTGGTGTAAGTGGGGCTGGGCCGATCTCCTCCCTCCCATTCTACCAATGATGGCTCATCCAGTCACACCTAAGCTTTCATTGTGTGTGGCTGCCTAGTAAGAATACATAAAGCCCAACTACCAACTACACCCAGTCATGTGACCAGAGACAGGTTGCAGCACCAAATGGCTAAGGTAAGAAAATGCCAACTTTCTAAAAGTGGCAATTTCCGAATTGTAATTTAAAATACGACTTCACCATAAGGTAGGATTTTAAATTAGGATTCCAGAGACATCAAACAAGAACCAGCTATCTTTTTACACTTATAAAAGGTAATAAGGCACCTCCAATGTTATCCTACGGGAGTGAAAGGCTTTGCAGTAGGGAATAACAAATGTAGGAGTTTTTTACTACAAGGACATGTGAAACTTAAAAGTAAATGTCTGAATTTTTAAATACACTGCCCACTTCCCTAGGAGCTGTCAAGGGCCTACATTAGGGGTGACTTGTATGTATTAAAAAGGAAGGTTTAGGCCTGGCAAATGGTTCAGTCTGTTAGGTCGACATGGCAGATTAAAACTGCGTACAAAGGCTCTGCAATGTCAGGCCTAAGACATGTTTTAATGGATATTGACTTGGGTGGCACGGTCAGTACTGCAGGCCCACTGGCAGCATTTTTTTTACATAACCAGGGCAAATGAATTGCACTCTACTAGGTAATTATACATAAATTAAATGTACCAATAGGGGATAAACCAATGTTAAAATGTTTTAGGGAAGAGCACAAGCATTTTAGCACAGGTTAATAGCTGTAAAGTGCACAGACTCCTACGGCCAACAAAAACGAAGTCAGCAAAAACTGAAATTCTGAAGGCAAAAAAGTCAGGGGGAAACCACACCAAGGATGCCAGGAATAACGCTTGTGTTTACAACATTAGTGTGATGGGCCTACCTGTGCGGGATTGAAGATCATCCATAATCTCATTCCTGGAAGACTGGCTGCAGGTAATGGTGTCTCCAGAGGATTTGCCCAAATACTATGCTCTGGAGCAAGTGCACAGAGTGCCGGATTGCCTCCCCTCACCTGGAGTGCCCCTGCTTCCAGTGGGGGGTCAAAACGTTTGCATTACAGAGACTGGGACTTTCTGCTGTGACAGGCATGTAACCATGTTCCCTACTAAGGGGAAAATGCTAGACTCTAAATTTTCCTTAATTTTACGGCCTCAGTTCAGAAGCAGTGAGCTTCCTTCTTAGCGAAAAAAAAGAGACTACTGGAAATGGGAGTTGCCCTTATGCACTGCTGTTCCCAGCTAAGTTGTGGGTTCTCCTTAATGGGAAGTACACCTGCTTATTCAAACCAGAGAAGGCATGGCAATGGCTCAATGGCTCAAATGGGCACTACCACCCAGACCCTGCCCCAAAGGAATGCCATAAACACAGGAAATCTCATCCACATTGAGGAAGTGGGGCTCAGCCTTGTTAGATGTGGTGAGGCGGTGCCACCAGCCGCCACAATTACACCCCAGGGAGGCAATCGCAGGGAGACGGCTGGCTCCAAAGCAAACTCTGATTCAATCACCAGAAGCAGCACTGACTTGGATACTAATGCACCCCCACCTGTGGTAAACTCTGGCCAGGCTGATGAACTTATAAGACTGTAATTTCACCTTTTTTACTTCTGTTCTTCCAGGTATGGACTCATTTTTATGCACGCCCTGGCACCCATGTGATTGACATATTGGACTAAATATTTTCTTTTGGGTTGGGTAGGATGCTTGTCCTACAGTGCTTTGATTTACACTCCCCACCATGGTGCCATGAGAGGGTGCCAGTGTGTCTGAGGGCACCTAGATGGTATGTTGTTTGAACAGTTTGGACAATATTCGTTGATATAATCGTCCTGGGAAGGGTCAGTTGAGGTTTGTTCTTGAAGTTTCGTGTTTTTCCCTGCTGAGGTATTGGATTGAGGGAGTAAAGACATTGTGCAGGGACCAGAGCCTGTGACTATATGCAAAGAGACAATACCATGACTAGTGCCCGATCCACAGTCCGTCTAGTCACTTGGAATGTGAGGGGCCTCATTTTCCTGAGTAAAAGTTGCAGGGTCCTGGCCTACATAACAAGAAGCAAAGTACAGGTTGCTTTTCTACAAGAAATTACCAAACTAACTTAGAGGAGCTTGCACTACAAACAGCAATGACAGGGTCTCATGTACTGCACAACTTTCTCGTCCTTCTCCCCTGGATGTCCTTATTTGGATATTGCCAAGGGTACCCTTTCTCCCACAGATTGATCTAGTGGGAAGGTATATAGTACTAGGGGGTAAATTAGAGGGGAAGAATGTTGCATTGATTAATCTCTTGGCCCCAAATATAGACCAATTCGACTTCCTCTCCTCCTGATACACTCACATTTCCACACTTCTGCTCTACCCTCTCGTCATACTTATATTGCATTGCGCACACGAGCCTGGACAGATCCCACCCATCGCTGTCCACCTCTCTGACTCAATGCGTGGCAAAATTCTTCTGGTGTTGGATGCAAGAGTGAGGTCTGGTTGGCACCTGTTAACAAGTGGAGGGAGCACAACCCACTTTCCCGGGAATACTCAAATCACTCGGGCTTACATGACATCAAGGTCTGGTTGCTTAGTGGACTAATGAGTGTACTGCAGGGGCCTGTGTTTAACCTTAAGGCCATAGGTTAAAATCCCAACAGGGCCTCTCAACCTGTCATCCTTCTGAGGTTGATAAAGTGAGTACCTTTGAGGTGGGTAACAATAAACATCAATTATTCGGCACCAAGATCCCCCTGGGTGAACGTGCGCTTTACAAATATAGGTGTTATGTTATGTTACCTTTTTGTAAGCCTAGGTACAATACTATGCGATTTGGCTTCCCTGAGATAGGGCAACTCACTCAGAATATCTTGCTAAGAATCTCTCAGATCACAACACCCTTCCGTTGACCCTTGCTGGGACTATCCCAGACTGCTAATCCAGACTTGAAAACTGAACACTAAGGCCCTGATGAACCTAGTCTTCTGGGACGCTCTGGGAACTACTTTGCAGAACTACTTAGCTGAGAATAGAGGGCACTGCATCCTCTTTCCTGGCTCAATGGGTGGCCCTCAAAGCTGTGGCTCATTGCCAATGTAGAGCCTCATCGCTCAGCATCTGCTCTTCAGCAAAAATCTCTTCTTCACATGAGAGACAGGTTGGAACGGTGCACAGACAGAATATTGAGTTTTAAATGTCGACATACACAAATATCGAGTTGGAAATATCGTGATACAGAAATATCGACAGCAAGACTATTGCGGTCAAGAATACCGACTTGCAGGTAAGAAATATCATTTTTGGAAATATCGAAGTTATTAATATCGTTTGCAAAACTATAGTTGCTTAAAATATGGATGTTTTAATTAGTGTTATGTATTTTAGTATGTATTTTAAAAGCATGTGATCTATTTATTTGTATAAGAACAGCTTTTGTTTTTTAATCTATGTGTTAAATTTCCAGGAGTTATTGATTTTACTTTCATTAAAATTTGCGTTTTTTAGTTCTGTAGCGGGTTGTGGGTTTATAGAGGAATAGGGTGAAAGTAATTTAATAAGAATAAATTAATTATTATTTTTTATATATTATTTATTTAATTTAGATTTTATAGTGTTAACTGTGGGAATGTATTTGTTATTAATTAATTATGAAGTGGCTATTAAATATTATTAATTAATTCATTGGCAATTATGATACTTGTGTTATTTTTTTAGGAGCGGGTTGTAGGTTTATAGGGGACTAGAGAGGGAAGTAAATTAATTATAATAAATTAATTAGTATTATTATGTATTATTATTTAAGTAATTTGGATTTTATAGTGTTAATTTTGGGAATACATTTATCATTAATTATTTATTCATTGGTTGATAATTATTATTAATTAATTCATTGGCAATTATGTTAATTCTTTCATTTTTTAAAGAGGGGGTTGTGGGTTTATAGGAGAATAGGGTGGGACATACTTTAATTATAATAAATGTATTAATATTTTGTATCTATTAATATTTATTTAATTTATAGTTTAATGTTTTAATTGTGGTAAATAATTTACTATTAATTATTTATTAAATGGTTGTTAATTATTAATAATTAATTAATTGGTAATTAGTTATGTTAATTGTGTCATTTTTTTAAGAGCGGGTGATGGGGTTTATAGGGGAATAGAGTGGGAAGTAATTTATTTAGAATTGTTTGTTAACTAATGCTAATTAATTAATACACATTTAAATATAGCAATTGTGTAATTAATGTTAGATGTAAGTTGTGCGGTTTATAGCAGTAAAGGGTGGGAAGTAAATTCTTTTAAATTAATCAATAAGTTGTTGTTAATTGATAATAATTTATTAATGTAAAATCTATTATGGAAATTGTGTAATGATTTTCAGGTGTGGGTTGTGGTGTTCATTGGGGTAGAGGGTGGAAAGTAATTTATGTTTAATTAATTAATAATGAATGGATTATTCATGTTAATTCATCAATTGATAAATATTTATGGTAAATGTTTATTTTTATTTTGTGTGTGGGTTTTGGTTTTATACGTGTAACGTTTGGGGTGTAAATTAATTTTTATTAATAATATTTCTTTAATTGATAATTAATTATGTTAATTATGGAGGTACATTTTTAAAAAAAATGTAGCAATGTGTTGTGAAATTTGTGGTGTTATAGGGTAGGAAATAAAAAAGATTACATTCATGTAATAAATAATGTTTTTGTTTATAAATCATTTCTTTTAAAAATAGTTTTTTATTTGTAAATTATATATATATATATATTTTAAATAATCTTTCTAGGTATTTGTTGGATCTTTTCAACATTATAATCTGTTTCTATCTTTTGTAATATTTAATATTTTCACATATGTTTTTTTTTATCTTTTGTGTTGTTGTTGATATTTTGTTTGTTTTTAATTTTGAACTGACTCTAGTGAAAATATAAATTTTTACCCATCTGCTATCCAACACTTTCCCTATTGTTGCACTAACTGGAGTGGGAATAGTAATTTGTACTCCTCCGCCATCCAACACTTTCCCTACTGTTGCACTCACTGGAGTGGGAATAGTAATTTTTACCCCTCAGCTATCCAACAATTTCCCTACTGTTGCACTCACTGCAGTGGAATAGTAATTTTTACCCCTCCGCTATCCAACATTTTCCCTACTGTTTCACTCACTGGAGTGGGAATAGTAAGTTTTACCCCTCTGCTATCCAACTTTTTCCCTACTGTTGCTATCACTGGAGTGGGAATAGTATTTTTTCACCTCCGCTATCCAACATTTTCCCTACTGTTGCACTTACTGGAGTGGGAATATTAAGTTTTACCCCTCCGCTATCCAACACTTTCCCTACTGTTGCACACACTGGAGCGCGAATAGTACATTTTTCCCCTCCGCTATCCAACACTTTCCCTAGTTTTGCACTCACTGGAGTGGGAATAGTCATTTTTACCCCTCCGCTATCCAATATTTTCTCTACTGTTGTACCGACTAGAGTGGCAATAGTAATTTTTACTCCTCCGCATTCCAACACTTTCCCTACTGTTGCACTCAATGGAAGGCAACATTTATGTTTAAAGACTATTAAATATTTGTATGTTTTAATTTATAACATGTTTTTTTATTAGATTTTATTTTTTAAGTGTATTTAAATATACATATATTTATTTGTAAATTTTTATATATTTATAAAATTATAAAATAAATTCAAATTAATAGTTTATTAATTGTTTTAAAGGAAATATATATTATGAGCACGTGACATTCCGAGCGTATGCCGAGCGCAACTGAACACAGTACGAACTGTAATGTATTCTGATCTGATTTACCTTATCGTTGGCTTTACAAATTAAGAGGATTTTTTCTTGATGTTTTCTTAGTTTGATAAAATTCAGTATTTGCTGTTTGCTCAAACCATGCAAGATCCATGCTAGAAAGAATTTTTTCTCTGTTGATCACTGTTTGTGCGTGCTGGGGCTCCTACACGATGAATGAAATTATACAGGGAAATGATTAATATTGATATTTTTATTGAATTCAATGTTTGCTTTGCTCTCTAAGATTCAATTATGTTGCTTTTACGAAATTTAGTATTGCCAATTATGGAATGCAGCAGCGCTATGAAGTATTTTTTCTTTGTTGATGATGACGTATGCGGATATATTGTCCATTACCCCTGGTGCCCTTTGAACTTGACAAAGGCCGTTTCGGCTGAAACGCGTTGTTCAGTTTGTTTTAATCACTTGGAATACATTTTTGACACTGAATTGGTGTGCCGCCTCATCCTTCCAGTTGGATTGGATCTTCAAACACATATATATATAGGCCCGAACTCTCCACTAAAGGTTTTCCTTGGATTCCCCAGAGTGGCCTCATACTTTTCTTTACCGGAGGAGTTTGTAGTGATATTTTGCACCGGCCAGAGGCGATAATGAGGCCTGGAGTCTGCTGGCATCAGCTGATTACAGCGTTTTTTTTTTTGCTCCAAGGAATCAGAAAACTCCGGCCCACCTCCAGTGCTCGTCAAACCAGTGGCTGCTGCCAGGCACAGCTCGTGACTTCATGTGGAGCCACTCTCATTGTACAGTGGCTCATAACCCAGTGGACACCTGCATGGGGGGCTTGAATGTCAAAGGGGAACCAGGGAAGCCTTTTGGACTGTAATTCATCCCAGGCACTTCCAATCGGCCACTCTGCACCTTTGGTTTCAACATCACTACCCATTTGGGTTGGACTTTTGCTTGCTTCCCCACACGCAGTACTTACCCGAAATAGATGACTTCTGGGAACTGTAGTCCATATCGTTCTGCAGTGTACACGGTCACATAATCTGGGGCAAGGTGCTCTCCGACCAATAGGAGTGGAGTAGGCTTTACAAAGGAATGGGTGGAGCAGCATCCTGTTATATAGCGGCAGCCGACGAAGGCTGTAAAGCTTTTTCCCAGAGTGGCCTCATACTTTTCTTTACCGGAGGAGTTTGTAGTGATATAAATATATATATATATATATATATATATATATATATTTTTATATATATATATATTTATATATATATATTATCTACTGGCGGTCGCCAGTATATACTTATAGTTAGGATCGTGTTTCCATAGGAAATCCGCAACATTCTATTTGGAATAACTTTGGCGCCAATTGACGAATCCTCGCGAAATTTTCAAAATAGGTGGGGCGCTCCGCTCCGCTCCTTCCCTGAAAGTCTCGGGGGGATTCGTCAAGCGGAGGCTGAGAAAAAGGGGGGGTCACAAAACACGTTTTCCCCATGCATTTTTCCATAGGACCTTTAGTCCAAGCTACAGCCCGAACGGCTGAACAGAATTACTTGAAATTTTGCAGAGAGGTAGTCCGCAGGTCAGGGATGTGCCTTTTGCGGGTCCGGTGTAAATCTGTTCAGTAGTTCCTGAATCATATATATATGTGGGCGGAGCCTAACCACACATCTCATCCTGAGATCTGATTGGCTGTCAGCACTTCATCCAAGAAGTGTTGGCAGCCATCTTGGGACCAATATACATGATAGCACCTCATTAAAAAGCATTGCAGTTAATAGAAGGTTTTAAGACTTTAGTTACATTATAAATCATTTGTTGATGGTACCATACTCATTTTAGGAATTGTGGTATGTTCTAAGGTGATTTCACCATGTGAAAAAGCCTTCTGCTGGGATATCATGATTGAGAGAAAAATATTTTCTCATGCTTTTCCCACAGAGGTTTGGAAGGTGATCTATAAGCTAAACTGAGAGCTTATTTTCTGTAAATTCACATTATCTTTCTCAGTCATGTGAGAGTGAAGTCTGACATTCTCAGTAAAACATGTACATCCAACAAGGGCAGGGACTGTCAGTTGATTCCTTTGTGTTCTACTGCAGCTTCCCAGAGTGTTCCAAAGAACAACTAGAGCACTAACAGTCCTACTTATGATAAACGTATGGCACACCTGAAGCCATCTTGCTTGGATTAAAGTGGTAACTCTTAAAACATTTAATTTAAAAAGGAACAAAATGAGGGGGTTCATTTTTCCATAAAAAGTATGATTAGTGCTGCAGAAAGAAAAATTAGGGCACATTTTGAGTGACTTCTCAAATCCTCTTCTATTTCATTAAAAAATTCTGACATGCAGACTGAAACATGCACTTTCAATACCAGCAGCAGTTTTCCCTGGTGAGCAGTAGCTTTACTACAGTGATCTAATGAGCAAAAAGAGTGCTAACATTCTGAATTTATGGCAAATGTGTGACACATCTGAATGCCTTCTTGATGGAATCAAAGTAAAAAACTGAAAGTATTTCCTACTGAGGAGACTGCAGTAAATGAGGAAATTAGGAAACTTCATAACAAATAAGTCTCCCAAGATGGCCACCAGAGACAAAAGAGCCTAAATGTAGCCCAAATATCACCTAGATGTAGCCCAAGTATAGCCCAATGACAGAATGTCCCAGAGTGTTCTTAAAAACAACTAGAGCACTTACTGTCTTCATTATGAAAAAAGTATGGCACACCTGAAGCCATCTTGATTAGAATAAACTGGTAACACTTAAAACATTTAATTTAAATAGGAACACAATGAGGGGGTCCATTTTGCCATAGAAATTATGATTAATGCTGAAGAAAGAAAATGATGGCACATTTTGAGTGACTTCTCAAATCCTCTTCTATTTCATTAAAAAATTCTGACATGCAGACTGAAACATGCACTTTTAATACCAGGAGCAGACTTCCATGGTGAACAGTAGTGTTACTACAGTGATCTACTGAGCAACTAGAGTGCTAACATTAAGAATGTATGGCAAATGTGTGACATATCTGAATACCTTCATGATGGAATCAGAGTAAAAAACTGAAAGCATTTCCTACTGAGGAGACTGCAGTACATGAGGAAATTAGGAAACTTCATAACAAATAAATCTCCCAAGATGGCCACCGGAAACAAAAGAGCCCAAATGTAGCCCAAAATCACCCAGATGTAGCCCAAATATAGCCCAATGACAGAAGTGTGCAAAACACTTATTATTTTGTGTTTTTGCAGTGTTATATAGTGCAGACTTGTCAGGTATTGGAGTGCTTTACATGAGCATTGGTTACATCACACAAGAACAAATTCATTTTGGTTGTAGACATGGGGAGACTAAGTGATTTGACCACAATCACAGAATGTCGAGCTGAAGCAGAAACTCCAACCTGGTTCCCCAGTTGCAAAGTCTGCAGTTCTGGAAGTAACACCACATCCTCTCCCCTAAGTGCAACATTTAATCAAGTGGTCAACTGGATAAAAAAACATAAAGATAACAAATAATTTAAAAGTGCTTTGTCGGTATTTGAAAACTCAGAAAATATGTCCTTATTTTAGTCTTTTAGAGCACTAACCATAATTTTGATGCCAATAAGACCCTCTCATATATGTAATTTCTAAAGGAAATGCTCTAGGTATTACAGTTTTGATTACATCAAGATGACGTCAGGCGTTCCACACTTTTGTAATAAATATAGAATGTTAGCAATCTAGTTGTTCATTAGGATACTGTTGAGAGACAGAGGCCAGGGGCACGGACTCTGAAAATTGAAGGCAGGTAGGAGGGTGCAAAGGCAACAATTTAACCACACTGAGCTGGCAGGAAGGGCCGTGGCAGCACAACAGACTATGGAGGGCAGTGGAAAGGGGGGCAGGGGCAAC
This sequence comes from Triturus cristatus, assembly GCF_964204655.1. Classification (NCBI taxonomy): domain Eukaryota; kingdom Metazoa; phylum Chordata; class Amphibia; order Caudata; family Salamandridae; genus Triturus; species Triturus cristatus. The sequence goes on along the minus strand of NC_140591.1, from coordinate 1,152,328,185 downwards.
AAACCAACAATACAGGACTTGCAAGAGAGGCTGTGGCAATGTAATAGACCATTGTGGGCAGAAGGAAGAGGCAATGGTAGTACAACCATACATGCCAACAGACCCGATTCAGCCAGGAAACGTCCAATGTTTTTAAGCTCAAATGGGCTTTATTTGTTCTGTCTCCTGTCTACAATCTCCTCTTTTTCAATGTAACTCAAAGGGGAAAATCAATACCCCAGTTTTTTTTCAAAATCTCCCTCTTACCAAGTTCAAAATGTTCGCAAGTATGGTACATTGGATCATGGAAGGAAATGGGGTAGGGACATGGACTTGGATAACAAAGGACAGGAGGGACATGGAGAGGTGCACCAAACTGACCCTGCAGGGCAGGCATCAGGGTTTGCAGCAGCACAATACACCACACAGGGCATGCGGGACGGGAGTGCAGCACAACAATCCATAGAAAGCAAGAGGGAGGGGACAGGACCATGCACATGGACAACAGAGAACAGAGGGGCAAGAGGCAATGGTAGCCAGCTGACCATAATGGACAGACAGGAGAGAAAGCTGCAGCATAACAGACCATAAAGGGCAGGAGGGACGGATCAGGGGCATTACAATGGAACAGACAAGCCAGGAGGGAGGGAGTAGGGGTCTGCACATGTAAACAGAGGGCTGGGGGCAAGGGGGCAGGGCAGGAGCAGCAAGATAGCCATGGAGGTCAGGCAGGATGGGCACTAGAAGCAAGACACGCCATGAAGAGCAACAGTCAGACTGTGATGGCATACACACAGACCATGGAGGGAAGGTGGGAGGGGTTCAGGGGCAGCTAACTGACCACACAGGGAAGGTGGGAGGGGCCATGGCAGCACAGAAGACCATGCATGGCAAGTGGGAGGGTTAGTGGCAGCACAATGGCTATAATGGGCAAGAAGGAGGGTGCAGGGGCATGCACAAAGGACGATGGAGGATAGAAGGGAGGGTCAGGACCTGTGCACAGACAAGAAAGTTCAGGGGAAGGGGCCTCACAACAGACCGCACGGGGCAGGCAGGAGGAGCAGTTGCAGCACAACAGACCAGGGAGGGCAGAAGGGTGTGGCAGTACAATGGACCATGTAGGACAGGAGGAAGAGGATAGGGGCATGGCATGTGGACAGGAAGGGTGGAGGTGGCAGGGACAGGTTACAGTCATCTGACAATGCTAGGCAGGTGGGAGGGGAGTGGCAGCTCAACAGAACACTCAGAGTAGATAGGAGTGGCAGGTCCATGGAACATGGTGGGCAAAAAGGATGGAGCAGGGGCATGCACAAAGACATCGGAGGGCAGGGAGAAGGAGAATAGGGGCAGCAAGCTAAGCACAGAGTTTAAGCAGGAGGTCAATGATGGGGCATACAATTGGGCAATGGAGGGCAGGAGGAGTGGACTGGTACATCATACTAAATTGAGGGCAGTGGCAGCACATCAGACCATGCATGGCAGGAGGGAGGAGGCTAGTCTATGGATTCACACAACAGAGGATAGGGAGGAAGGGGATGGGGCAGCAAGCTAACTGTTCAGAGAAGGCGGGTATTAGGAACTTTATTGTTTTTAAAACGTGTGTCTGTGCGAACTACTTAAAATATGAACAAGTATGCAGCATAATCTCACTTTTATTCAGGAAGAAGAGGACGTTTGTGACTGTGACTACGGGCTCACTTGGCAGAAACACCCCCTGACCCTCCACCCCCTATCGCAAAATGTAATGCCCGTGAAAAGGGTAGGTGAACACAGTGTTATATAGAACATAGTCCTGAGAGCACGGTTGAAAATGAAAACTAGATATAGTGTATGGTATAAACTATGCACCAAAAAGTGTGATATAAGATGAACCGGGCGTGAAATATAATATGCAATACATTGTGCGCAATGACAGATTCATTGGAGAGCGCGAGATAGCACAGGCACTAGCGCGTGCTATGCGATATGTGCCTTGGAGTGTAATATGCACAGGGCAGTGTTGTGTAACCTAGCTAGTCTCTAAAGTTGTAATATAAAATATGTGCTGGGGAGTGTAATGTTGCATATGCACTGTGACAAAGATATGGATCCCAGATTGTAATATGTATGGCATAGCACTGTGCGTTATAACATAGGCATCGAGGAAGGCACGTTAGATGGGGCAATATAACCCGTGCGAAGACAAGTGTGGCATGACATATTCACGGGGTGGTGTTACAGTGCACATGGGCTAGAGAGTGTCATAGCATATGCACTAGCTAGTGGAATACAACACAGAGGTGTGTGGCACTCAGCAGGCAATGGTGGGTGTAACACAGCATTGGGCTCTGCCAGGAGCGCGCTGTGACTCTCAAGTGATGTTCGTCCACTTTCCAGAGAGTAAAATAAAAAGTATTACACATCCGGCAGTGGATGTGTGTTTTATTAACCGTGAGGGGGGTTTCTTGCATAGTTTTGGTCGAATTTTTGTCGAATCCCCTTTGAATGGCTTGGTGTGCATGTGTATTAAATGTGCCCGTCAATAGCTACCCATGTTTGTATAAATAAACGACAAGGGTGTCTACCGGGATTAGGCACGGTAGGGCATCAGACATGTCAGAGCTTCACTAGTGGTGTAAATACATTCCACGTGGATTCATTGTATGCATAGTCGCCTTTTAATGAATATCACGCAAATCGTCATGGTGATAGGTACGTACGGTTTGTCCAGCATGTCCTAGGTGTGTCTATAAATATATATTTTTTAAAAATAATAAAAAACAGTGGCCGGCCCTGGGGATTGGGCTCAAAAAAATATAATTAGGAGACAGGCCCTGGGGGATGGGGTCATCAGGGCCAATAAATTAGAATAAGAAGGGGAACCACACAGCCCCCCTTCTTAAAAAATTAAAATAAATAAAAGACTGGCATCGTGCCGGAGGCCACGCCCCCTCCTTGCAGCACTCTGCAAACGCGCCCCCTGGCGAGTTGTAAGTTGGGGAATTAATTCCTCTTCAATACTGAGGGTCCCTGAGGGCCAACTAGCCCAACAGGTATCTCCAGTATGCGCCAGGGAGCTGCGCTGCAGACAGGTGTTCTAAGGCCAAGCCCCTTTTTACACCTCTCTGCAACACAGCTCTGTGGCACTTACTGGAGGTACCTAGTGGTCTAGTTTGACCCTAGGGACCCTTAGGATTCAAGGGGACTTAATCTCTCAACTTAGAACAGCCACAGGGCGCGTTTACACAGTGGTGAAGGGAGGGGACGGGGCCTGAGGTGACGTGTGCAAACACGCACTATGGCACGTTTTAAATTGGGGATATAATTTCCCTTCAATACTGAGGGCCCCTGGGGGCTAACTAGCCCACCAAGTGCTTTCAGTTTGCGCCACTGAGCTGCATTGCAATGAGGTGGTCCAGGTCGTGCCACTTTTTACACCTCTCTGTAACGCAGCTCTGTGGCACTTACTGGAGGTACCTAGTGGTCTAGTTGGACCCTAGGGACCCTCAGGATTCAAATGAACTTAATCTCCCAACTAAAAACGGACAAAAGGCGTGTTTACACAGTGGTGAAGGGAGGGGACGGGGCCTGAGTTAACGTGTGCAAAAACGCCCTGTGGCCTGTGTTAAGAGGTAGTTTTAATCCCCCTGCCCTATTATATACTAGGGGCTTACAGAGGAGGTCATGCTAATCACAGAGGGACCCCAACGCATAATGTTCCCTAGTGTATGTAGGTGTTTTCACTGTATTATAAGTGTCTTTTAACATAGCACTGGCTCTAGGACTGGTTAGTCAGACTCAGTTACCACCAGTATCCGTCTGAAAATGTTGAGGGTACAGGATGATTTTGCAACAAGGCTTCTTTCTGCTCTTCTTTTTGTTCTTTCTGCACGTTATCCTTCTTCCTGCACTTTTCTTCATCTTTGAGGACTTCTGTTGCTTCTTTCTGCACTTCTTTTTTTTCTTTCTGTGCATTTTTTCTTCTTTCTTCACATGTCCTATCTCTGTAGGCATAGTTAGAAATTAGCATTTAAAAAACCTCAGAAATTCACTGAAAAAACCATAGGTTTCAGGGATGTTATAGTTAGCTGAACTTTTCACTTGTACAAAACCATTGAAATTCCCCCGTTATAGTTAGTTCAGCTAACTATAACTCGCGCGCCCGCAATGCACTGCTGATGACGTCACATATTACATCACTCATGACATGGTCAGTGACATCACTCATGACATCACTGATGACATCTCAAATGACATCACTGATGACATCATCCTTGTGATAGAGTGCCAGACCTCCTCTCACCCTAATATAACCTTTGATACACACATTCAAAAATAGAGACTAACATTTTTAAAACAATGGACATACCAATACCAGTTACAACAACCTCTTCAGTAATTCTAAGATCCACATACACATCCACTCATTCACCAACAGTCCTATACAGTCACTCATACATGTACTCACTCATCATATGTACTCATACACCTATACATCCTGTTACACAATGCCACTCATCCATAGAGTTACTCACAAACATAGTCACTCATGCTAATAAAGAATCAAACATACATTTACTTGCATATACAGTTACACACACACCACCACACTTACTTCTACGGAAACTTACACATACTTAGTCTTTTAAACAATCACTTATAGAAACACATACTTATTCATACAGGAACTCTTTCAATCTCTCACTCTCACATATACTCACTTATATACACCAATAGTCACATATACTAGTTTAAAACATATGTAGTTACTCATAAAGACACTATTGAGACAGTCATTCACTCACTAACACACCCATACACACACTCATCCACCCATACAGTCCTGCACACATGCTGTCTTCAACACATACAAACAGTGAGTCACTCATTCATGCACCTATGCACTACGTAATACCCCCACCGAACCATGCAGACACTCAGACTGATACTCAAAAAACCAACTAATAACCTATATAGACACCCATGTAGCTACTCACCAACCCATGCAGTCACTTATACACAAAGTGAGAGACTGCTACAGATATTTACATATTTAAACATTACTCACTAGCCATGTATTCACTATGATACACCTAATCAGTCAGTTACACAATCAATTTTTCAAAAACAAATCATCCATTTAGACACTTATATACCCATTTATTCTTCCATCGACCTTGAGATATACATATATAAAACATATTTAATTTTCAGAAAAACACACATTCACTGGATGATGTCATCAGTGATGTCATGTGAGATGTTATCAGTGATGTCATGAGTGATGTCACTGACCACTTCATGAGTGATGTAATATGTGACGTCATCAGCAGTGCATTGCGGGCGCGCGAGTTATAGTTAGCTGAACTAACTATAACGGGGGAATTTCAATGGTTTTGTACAAGTGAAAAGTCCAGCTAACTATAACATCCCTGAAACCTATGTTTTTTACAGTGAATATATATATATATATATATATATATATATATATATATATATATATATTTATATATATATATCCTGCTCCACTGCCTCGCCAACTCTAATATATATATTACATTTTATATATATATTTGTTTAATTATTTATAATCCAACAAGATAAGTATGCAGTTCCTACCAAGAAGATGGGACAATAGGTTGGCTATATGTAAACCAATATTCACTGAACTAAGGGAAGAAAGAGGGGAATTCCTCCTTTCGGAAGAAGTGCCCTCACTCACCCAGCCAGCTAGGTGTCATGCGTCATCATAGAGCTTGGTCCTTGTCAGGTTGGCGCTGCAATACCTGGTAGGCACCGTATGAGGGGCTCTTTGGCAACGATCTTTTATTCCGTTCCGTTTTGGTGCAGTGGGTGTAAGGGACCTAAAAAAGTTTTGAAGTGTAAGATGTGGGTCACTAGACTGTGTGTGGATTAAAACAAGAAATAGAAGTCCATTCAAAACAATTTTAAATTCTAACCTGATTGAAAAGGATGTGGCGCATCCCTGTGTCAGTGTTGCAGGATTTTGCGTGCTAGCTGGTGGTCAACGTGTTTCTTGCCCTTGTGTCAAGTTTTACGGCAATTCTTCAGGACCAGAGTTAACAGTGTAATCTACACTACTTGTGGTTGTCTAAGTGGGTAAGAACAGATAAACCACAAACAGCACCCTGCCTGTAAATAGGTTCCGCCAACCCTACTTGGGTTGCTGGCTCATAACATCGACTCGCAGCATGTAAAGACACTCTGTAATATAGTGTCTGTAATTTATTTCTTATATTTGTTAAAATGTATATTGAATCTCAATATTTTTTTTAATTAATGTTATCATTTAATATATTTAACATTCATTTTTATATAAATAAAAAATTCGATATTTTGACATCGATATTTTCCCCCCAATATTTTTATACTTACTATTATAAATGTAGGATGTCGATATTTTTGACATTGATATTTATGACTTAAGATTTGTGTATCGGGATATTTTGGGCATCGATATTCTATCAGTGATCTGGCTGGAACCTCATGGCCCTGCTGCATGCCAGCGGGCTGTGCCCGAGAGACAGAAGCTGGTATTAAATGAGAGAATTAGGGGTCATGACTACTCTCAACACATATCTAAGGCCCGCTGAGAACAGGATGAAGCTTGGAGTCTACAAGCATGGCTTGCTAATCCCAATGGACACCATACACCTATACTCTCCTTGGTTGACCATACTGGCAAAGAAGTATACACACAAGAGGCCATAATTGTCACATTCCGTGACTACTATGCTTACTTTTACACTGCTCGTCCTGGGCTCGACCCACAAGAAAAGTATGCTTATGCTGTAGTCGCCAAAACTAAAAGACTGCACCATAACATGGCTGCCCTGCTTGGGGGAGATATCTTGGTTCAAAAGGTGAGGGAGGCTATTAAGTTCCTGGCAAGGGGGAAAGTGGCAGGGACAGATGGGTTACTAATCAAATTTTAATTGACCTTTGTGGACATATTAGTGACCCCATTAACTAAACTACAAATCCATGAGGGAAAGTGGTGCCCTGCTTCTCCCACTCCTTAAACAGGGCAAGGAGGAAGTTCTGGTCTCCTCCTACAGGCAACTATCAATATTAAAAGTGGACTACAAGTTATAAAGCAAGATCCTCATCACTCGACTACTGCCTTTGGTCCTGGCGCTGATACACCTGGACTGAAGCGCAGCACAGTCCCTGACATCAGACAGATTATTCAAATTTTACAGTCCCCAAACCAGGAGTACCCCAAGGCCACAATCCTAGCAGTTGACATAGAGTAAGATTTCAACTTCATATGTTGGGACTTTCTATACATCGCCATGTCCTGTATGTGCCTTGGTAGTGGCTTCCTCTCTTAAAAAACTTTTATATGTCTCCCCTACAGAACGTGTTGAGACTGGTGGGATCGTTTCTGACCTTTGCAGTATTGAGAAGGGCACCAGTTATGGATGCCCACTCTCTCCGATACTATTTGCCATGGCGGTTGAACCACTAGCGTCAATGCTTAGGCAAGGTGTTAGAAATGGGATTTCTGCTTGGCTAAGTTTTGCACCCAAGCCAGGCAGAAACCACCACTCTAGTCAGGACAAGGGAGTTACACTCCTACCATAACCCCTGCTCACCCTCTTGGTAGGTTGGAACGAGCATTCCGGCTTATCTTAGAGGCAGTGTGTAAAGCAATTGCACTAAACCAACAGTAATACAGTAAGCATTACAAACGGACACCACACCAGTTTTAGAAAAATATCCAATATTTTTATATAAACAAGACCAAATATGATAAATATCCACAATACAGTACTTCAGAAATGGTTACTTCTCAAAATGTCTTTAAGTTGTAAAATACGTTGAAAAACAGAGTTCGTACGAGTCGGTAGCTCGGTCTGAGCCTACCGCGATGCTGAAAACAACAGAGTCTCTCAGTTCCAGCTGACCGCATCGGTACGGGCCAGCAACAGCGGGCCAGATTCATTCACAGTACCTTTCTTAGTTTGACCCACACGGCGGTGCGAGTCGGTCTTGGCGTCCGTCGCGGTTGCGATGCAAAGTGGAAGCAGTGCACGGTGCGGTGCCTCTCGATGCAGTGCGAGCAGCGGCTTGGTGACGATCGTCCAGATGGCGTCGGTGAGACCAAGGCGGGTGGTGCAGGGCGAGACGGTGCTCGATGCAGTGCTGGCAGGTTGCGGTGCAGGTGACAGAGCCGGTCGTGGCATCCGTCGCGGTTAATGTGCAAAGTGGCAGCGGTGCACGGTGCGGTGCCTCTTGATGCGGTCTGAACAGCGGCTCAGTGACGATCGTCCAGACAGCGTCGGTGAGACCAAGGCGGGCGGTGCATGGCGAGGCGGTGCGCAATGCGGTGCTGGCAAGTTGCGATGCGAGCGACAGAGCCGGTTGGCGGGAAGTGACACTGGCCGAGTCGGACAGCTGTGCGTGACGAGTCGTTCACAGGTGTCGAGCCATCAGCGATCGTGTCGGTGAGCCCAGGCCAGCGAAGTGAAGCGAGGCGATGCAGGTTGCGGTGTCTCTCGATGCGGTGCAGGCAGTGGCTTGGTGACAGAGTCGGTGAGACCAAGGCTTACGGTGCAGGGCGAGTCAGTGCGGTTTGCGGTGCCTTCAGGAAACAAGGCCAGCGACGGAGTCGGTTGACAGAGTCGGTCGCGGTTCCCTCTTCTCTGTGGCATCTGAAACAGCGGTTCCAGGAGTGGTACCCAGAGGTTGGTGAAGTCTTTGCAGTCCCTGAGACTTCTTAACAAGAGGCAAGCTCAGTTCAGGCCCTTGGAGATACTCAGCAGAAGTAGAGAAAGTTAAGTCCAGTCCTTTCACTGCCCAAGGCAGAAGCAGCAGCTGCAGGCCAACCCAACAAGCAACAACACAGCAAAGGGGTAGTACTCCTCCTGGCAGCTCTTCCAGTTCTTCGTCTTGGCAGGTTCCTTGATTCCAGCGAGATCTAAATTCTTGGGATCAGGGTCCCACTACTTATACCCCAAAATCCTTTGTACTCTGAGGGCAGAGGGGCCTTTGCCTACTCCAAACCAGTTCTGGTCAGTCCTGGAGCACTTTGTTTACAAACTCACCAGTACACCATACTTGCCTCTGTTGTGATTCCAACTTGTCATGTTCAGGGAGATGTCGATCTGCTACACAACACAGTGCATGCCAAATACTGCAACAATTTGACCAATGTAAGGTGAGTCATTGGGAAGTGACACATGTGAGGGACACACACCACTATGGCAACACAAAAGACACTCACCATGGCCATGTTACTCATCACACACAATGATGTTGACCTGAAACACATTGGCATGCACAGACACAACACCAAGACCAGTCAGTGGGAACAAGTCCACAGGTGAGGTAAGCAGATGTTACTCAGATGTGGGAAGACAGACAACGCACATAACAAAGCGTAGCACAGGTTCATTACACATCAGCAACACGTTTATTCCACACTAGTTGCACGGTAATTCTACGTAACAGTGGACACACGCTCACAATGTGTTGGAGAATGGAAGTCCAGGGATGTGTGGTACATCAGTTGATGGGAATTGTCAACTTCCACACTGGTGTTGGCGTCTGGGTGTTGGGGGTCAGTGTTGACCACACAACAGGCAAAGTACCCTGGGAAGGACAGACATGATACAGTCAAAAGCACAGAAGAACAGGAGAGAAATGCAATACACATGCACAAATCGTGTTGCAAAACACCTACACAAACACTAGTTAGCAGTACTACCCTATTGTGGAGTACACACCACCTGAATGGACACATCACAGCACGCATCCAGTCAAGTGGCACACACACACACTCAGACAGCAACAGAGCTGGCTCAGCACATTCCAGGCTACCTCCATACATTCACATACCAACCCTGGAAACTCACATTCAGGTGAAGAAGTGGTTGATGAGGTGGGAGCGGACGTCACCATCATCTTCATCATCACTGGCATCTTGGCCCAGGCCGGGATCCTCCACAGGTGCCGGACGTTGGTTGTCGTCATCGCCATCCTGGATGACAGGCACCTCCTTCCGCACCGCCATGTTGTGTAGCATGCAGCAGACAAGGATTATTTTGCACACCTTTGCAGGCTCATATGGGAGGTTCCCTCCGGTCTTGTCCAGGCAGTGAAAGCGGCTTTTCAGGAGGCCGAATGTCCGCTCAATCACCCTCCTGCTCCGACCATGTGCCTCATTGTAGTGCATCTCGGCTGGTGTGACAGGGTTCCTGAGGAGTGTCAGCAACCACGGCATGTTGGGGTATCCGGAGTCACCTACACACACACAAATGAACAAGTAGCTGAGTTTTATAGGAGTGCGGAATACAACAGTGACAAACACACACAATGAGAAACAGTCAGTACACACCGACAAGCCAGGCACGCTGAGCTGGCATCTGTGACATCAGCGTTGCAATGCGACTACTCCTCATAATGTAGGCATCATGCGCAGAACCAGGGAACCGTGCACACACATGTGTGATCGACATGTCAGCAAGACAGACCACCAGAGCATTGATCGAATGGTAGTGCTTCCTGTTCCGGTATGCCTGCTCATGTGCCTGTGGTGGTATCAGGGCAACATGTGTCCCATCAAAAGATCCAATGACGTTCGGCATCCTCCCCAGTGTATTAAAGGCATCCTGTATTTCAGGGAGTTCAGCTGGGCTCGGGAACTTGATATACAGGTCTAGGAATTGCAACATCCCCTCCAAGACATCACGTAGCACCCGACTAAGCATCGTTTGCGACATACGACCAGCAGTAGCCACAGTATATTGGAAGGTACCCGTAGCAAAGAAGTGCTGGTTTGCCATCACCTTCACCTCTGGGGTCAGTGCTGTAGGGTATGGCCGGCCAGGTAGTAGATGTGGGGCTAACTGCTCCGCCAACTCCGCAATCAGTGGCCTGGTGAAGCGGTACCATCTGATGCAGTCATGTTCCTGCATGGTTGCAAGGTCTGGGAACGGACGATGGACAGCTGGTGCCCTGTAGTACAGAGATGCACAAAGGAAGAATGTCAGTACATCCACCCATGTGGCCATGACCACGATCACTATCACATGCTAGTTCATGATATTACACAATGTACTGAGGTGTGTGCTGTTGGGCATGGACAAATATGTCACCTACAAGACCACCACCTCACATCTCAATTCCACATGTCCACATGAGTCCCATGTAGTGCAATGGGCGAATCATCTGGCTGTGTCACCCAACCTATGTGCTGCTGCAATGTTAAAAAAACACACCCCAGTGACAATTGAGGCCTCATGTCTCCCTGTCAAATAGCAGTCTTTTGTCATGCTGACACTTCCACGTTACGTAGCTCTTGTAGTCCCAAACTCAGGTCCCTCATTTGTGTGATGCACCCTCCTCATCTGTTCCGCAGGTGTGGCCCCTCCAATCTGTTGCTTGTGTAACTAGGGCATTATGTCCCTGCAGTCAGCTTTGCTTCAGGTACCGGTCAGCATCAGTTCCGTGAATCTGTTGATGTTTCATGGGTGGGTCAATTGTTTACACAATGCCTGAGATCTGACATGTGATCTGTGTGTGCTCTTGAGATGTGTACCAATTACTGGTCTGACTCGCAACATATGGCTGGGGTATTCCAAACAAACCCATGCAGCAGGGGACTCCAATTTAGGGGCCTCAGGAGTATGTATATCAAGTATGTCCCACGTGCTTAGCCACCTGACTACTGTCCAGGGCCAAACACTGTTTCACTTAGTCCTGGCCAGTCATACTCCCTCAAGGGCATTTAGAAACACTCTGAAATCCCACTCCTGTGTATGAAATTGCAGGTTGTGCTCAGTAACATGTGCCCTCAGGTGTCTGCCTCTTTGTCATCAGGGTGTGGCTTGTTGCTACGTACAACTGGGGTGTCCATGATTCAAAGTGTCAGCATGACATCTGCGATGGGACTGTGAGAGACAAGACCTGTGTGACATATAGGTGTGTAATCATCTGACAGCGCACAATGGTGTATGCAACTGTGTCCTTCATGCAGCTGGGTTACATGCATGGCAGACTGTGATGTGTTAAGGTACAGGGATTTGTGTTTGCTGACACTCATATGTCTGATTTGCATGATGTGGGGTCTTCTGGGTCCTGGATATGTTGTTTGCATGGGATGGGCAAGTGCACCGGTCATCTGCAGAGTTAGCTTTACCCCTGAGCTAGGATTGTGAGTCAGTGCATATTGTTGCTGTCTGGATGCCCTGCCCCTGTGACAGGAGACAGTGTTGACTGACTTTCAGGGCATCCCAGTGCCATGGCATTTAACTTGCTATGAGTAAGCCTGCATTGTGTTCAAGTGTGCACCATGCACCACAATGTGGCATTGCCCATTAGGACAGGAGTACATCATAGTGTATGTTGCTGGAATGCATCACAAGCATGTGGAATGAGTCTCTGCCCATCCCTTCATCCGGGCACCTGTATTGAGTCAGTAGCAAGAGATGTGCTGTGTGTATAGTGACATACTCCTACATGTTCACTTGAATGTACAACTGATGTGTGGGTGGTGCATGTTGGCACATTGGGGTGTTAGCATCAAACATAAAATGGACATATGTGTGAAAGTCAAGGAGGGATATGTGTGCCATGGTTGATGTTGAGAATGACAATTATCTTATCCTAAACAGTGTTGGCACTTTGAGCAGTGTTCAGCTGATGATGCCAGGGCTTGCCCTGTGATGTGATGTACTCACTGTGGTGTGTGCAGTCGGTGCAGGTGACTGATGTTGTTCTCATACTTCCTATTCCTATCGAAATACATCCACGGCCACAGGAGGGGACAGCTCCACGGACCAGGAGAGCCACAGAGCCTTACAGGGACAGAAGGAGAGGAGTCGTGTGGACCCAGTGGCACGGAGGGCATGTTGAGCCACACAGAGGAGTCATCAGCACCACCCCCCCCCAGCTGAGGGCCACAGCAGCTCTGAGGATGACTCCCTTGTGGAGGCGGGTATCAGCAGCCACCAAACCCCAGCTAGTGAAGCTGTCCCCGCCACCGCCACCATCACCACCACCACCAACCCCCTCCCATCGGCTCCCATCACAGAGGTCCCTGTGGGCTCCTGTGTTCGTGAGCATGTCTCCTTTGTGCCACGCACCACACCCCCTGCGTCCCCTGCTGCCCTGAGTGAGGAGTCTGTGGACTTACTTCGACAGATCCATGTAGGGCAGATGCCGATGCTGAAGGTCCTCCATGCACACACAGGTCTGTTGACACAACTGGTGTCATTCATGGAGGGCATTTCCTCGGGCATGTCTGCCCTACAGAGGACCAATCAGTCCGTGACCTCCTCCCTGACGACAGCAGTGTCCCTCCTCCAACAGTCCCGCACCCCTCCTAACCCTGCACCACCCACGAATCCTAGCACCCTACCTGTCCCAACCACAGAAACCCCCAAACCAAGGTCTAGACGTGCACACAAGCAAGCGCAGGGGACTGATTCCACACTCACAGCGGCTGGTTTGCTGACTCACACACAGTCATCCACAACCACTCCACAGTCCTCCAAGACCTCTCCCTCCCAGCCCCCTTCCCTTGCCTCACCTGCAACCCCATCCCCCCAGAAGCTCTTCCTCTGTGACCTTGGCCTCTTCCCCACTGACCCTACAGATCCTGATTACAAGGGGAAGAGGAAGTCCCCACACACAGAAGGGAGTGCCCCTCACACCTGGACACCCTCCCCCAGGCGCAGTCAGACCGAGACGCCCACCTGCAAGTCCCCCCTGCACCAGAAGAGCAAGACCCCCCACCACCGCGCAGCTCCAAGGCAAAGTCTCCGTCCTCCATCCCCCAGGCCACCACTCCAGAGGTTCCCCGCCACTCCCTGCCCCGGGTTCCCCCACACACAGATATACCATCCACAAAATGCTAAGGCCATCCCCCCCTAGCACTTGCTCCTCCACACCTGGTCAGACAGTTGGTACCACTGATGTGGGACCATGTCCCCCCCTGCCCTGCCGACCTCACCTTTCCCCCATTCCGCTCCCATGGATGTAGGCACTGCTTTGGAGTCCACGACCACCCCGTCTGACTTGGGCACTGCAGTGGTGAGCCAATCCACTCCATCTGACCTGCCCACTGGAGTTGTGCCGACACCCACCCCATCTGACTTGTACCCCACAGTTGTGACAGCACCCACCACTTCAGTCAGCTCCACTGCAGTTGCAAGTGTCTCACCTGCATCCACCACCTCTTCACTGCCTCCTTCTGCTGCACATTGATCCTGTCCCTGCGGTGCATGGCCTGCCCCCATGTATGCCCCTCTGAGGGGATGACCCTGGTCCTTAGCAGTACAGGCAAACAAGGTATGACAGTTGTCACTCTAGTTCACTCCTTGGCATTTGGACATGGACTGGCCATTGGCCTTTTGTTTGCACAGACGTTTAGATTTTCATATACTGAATTTGTCACTCTAGTTCACTCCTTGGCATTTGGACATGGACTGGCCATTGGCCTTTTGTTAGAACAGACGTTTCACTTTTAATATGCTGAATAAAGATTTTTTCTTTATCCCTGTGAACTTGATGTAGCTGTACATTATGTTGATGTTGTTTTACATGCCCTGGCACCTGTAATGCTTGGTTTACAATGATGAATACTGATGTGTTGATGTGAGGTACTCCCTGTGGTCGATGAGATATGTATCCTATTCTGGTGGTTATCCATGTCATCCTCTGCAGCTACCTGGGTGTGTCAGGATCAACTATTTGTATACATCTCTCTGTGAGCATTTCATTGGCATGGTCACATCTGTAACTTGTACCCCTGCACATATGATGTGCTTCTCATTGTCCAATTTGTCACTTCCACATACTTTGTGCTCATCAACACTGGACCTACAGGTGTGGGCATCGTTGTAATAGGAGCAACTGGGGCCTCTGCACAACTTGCTAGACATATGTTTTGGGTATGTGCAGATGACTTAGAGGAGACTCACGTACCCAGGATGTTGTGACCAGAGCCTTCATTGTGTGGTAACTGATGGCTGACTGACCAAGTGTTCTGCAGACATGAGTGGGACTTGCGGTGAATATGTTTGGCACAGCTAGGCTCCCACAGGAGTTGTGTCCCCTCAAGTTAGTGTGTTGTCAAGTGACATGGCCTGGGCCCATGGTGTGTGTTGTATGAACATGTGTGTGTGTCCACATCCCTGTTCATACACAGACAGTGTTCCCTTGATATGTTCCTATTGTTGATGCTTGCTGAGTGGTACTGGGTTCATCCCACTACTTTTCCAATGGGCTACCAAATGTGTGGGTGCATGACACACTACTGTTAATTGGTGTATCATCATTGGGATTTGTCAGTTCTGAGTGGTGATGATGTTGTCAAACACAGATGGGGCACAGTCATGGTTCCTCAAGGCACTTGTTTGTTCGCAATATCATGTAGTTGTCCCTAGGTGGTAGTTTTCAGTGTTTGAGACATTTGTATGTGTGTGTGACTGCTCCCACTTGTCGGGTTCACGGCTGCGATGCTGGCAGGTGTCAGCATGTGTACCTTGTATTTCTCCTTGGCATCTGCATTGTCCTGGGACTGTGGCAGGGATTCTGAAGGTTACATGAGCTTTGAGGTCATGGCCATGTACCGCATACTGTGCAGTATATCTGTCATTCCCCAGGGTTGTAAACTGTCCTTGTGTGATGTGTCTGTGCACCCTAGTTCCTCCCAACATTCCTGTGTTTGTCATGGGTGCATGTGCAATGTCACCTGTCCATGTGGGCTTCACAGATACACATTGTTGCAGTTCAGGGTGTGTGGTGTTGAGGGTGGACTGATGTGAATGTTTGCATGGATGGTCCCCTAGCTCCCGTTTGTCCATGGATGAGGGGCCATGCTGAGTGATTTGTGTTTGTGTATGTGTGATGTACGTTTGTGGCACAGGACACATGTCTGGGTTTCCCAGTTTGTACGACATCTGCCTTTGTCATCACAGTGGAGGTGTCATGCATGCTTGTGTCACCCCAATGTCTGGTCCCTGGGGGTAGTGGTGTTGTGTGTCAGTCTCTTGCTGTGTTAGTTGGTGTTCATTCCAGCTTGTGTCACATGTGTCTGTTGTGTTCCCTCTCATCTCCCAATGCCTGATTGCCCACTGAGGGTGTCCCAATGATGGTTTACTTTTGTATGGCACTGTGTCCACATCTGTGTCACTGTGGTTCAGCCCCCCTTATGTGTTGTGTAGTTGCCTGGGGATACTGTGACACACACACACATGTTGTGTCCGATGTGCAGTGTGAGTTTGCCTGTTTGTGCATCTGCACCAGTGCATTGGTATTGCTGTTGTGAGCCTTTGTCTGGATGCTGTTTCTGTGATTTTGCATGCTGTCCCTGTGAGTCATTTCACATCATTGTGCACATTCATCCTGGTTGTTGGGTGCCATTGCTGGCATGGAATGTGAGCTTGTGAGCTGACACCTACAGTCTACACATGTTGTTTTGATTGGTGTGTCTATTTTCGAGATGTGTGTATGCTTGTTGATGGTCACTTCTGCTGTTGTGTCATTGTATGCTGTATGCGTTGTCAGCCCCCATGAGAGGTGCTTGTCTGCAAATGGCCGAGAGTGTGTAATGTTTTCACAGCACTGTTAGCCTCACCACATCTCTGTGTGTATGGGACACAACCACTAGTTTGCCCCAGAAGTGTTTGATGTGTTGGGAGCAGGGATCATACATGCTGTTTGTTATTTGCAGCTTTGACCATTGTTGGACCCGGCCTCGTAACATGGCTCTACTGGTCCCCACACCACCTAACCTGGTGCCGGCGGCCCCAATCCCCCGGCCTCACCAAGCCTTTCCACCAGAACACACGCACTCAACCCGGACACCCTCGTCCATGGCCTCTCTCCTTTCGGCCACCCCGGGCCCGCGTGCCCACTTCATGCACCAAGATGGCCGCCCGGCCCCAGCGCGACCCGGGCCTAGAGGCGCCACTCCGGCTGGAGGACATCACACTTCCAGGGGTTGAGAGAGGGAGGAGCAGTTTCTATCGCACCTCTGAACTCCCCTGGGACGATGGGTTTCGATCGGCCCTCCGGCCTCCCTGAAGGCTGGCTCCACGCCTGCTGGGTGTCTGGGACTCCTCCCGACCCGGCCCTGAAAGGATCAAAAGACAATGGCAGGAAACCCCCGACAAGCGACCCCCAGGTGACAAGACCCCTGCCTGCACAGACTCCGGACATCAAAGAGGGGTCGACCTATAACCAGGGGTGCTCTGGGACTGTCCGGCAGATTCGACGCTGGAACAACGAGAGCCTGCTGACGCGGTCGCGGCTCCTGGAACTTAGAACTTGTACCTGAGCCCTGCTGAGTGACTCGCGGCTCCCTGAAGATCGTAAGACTTCCGAACTTGTACCTGAGCCCTGCTGAGTGACTCGCGGCTCCCTGAAGATCGTAAGACCTCCGAACTTGTACCTGAGCCCTGCTGAGTGACTCGCGGCTCCCCGAAGATCGTAAGACCTCCGAACTTGTACCTGAGCCCTGCTGAGTGACTCGCGGCTCCCTGAAGATCGTAAGACCTCCGAACTTGTACCTGAGCCCGCTGAGTGACTCGCGGCTTCCACAGACCCCACTGGTCCCGCCGGACCCCACGACAACCAGCCTACCCCCCAGCTCGAGGATTGTGAGCTGTGCGCCGGGTACATCCTTACCTTGAACTTTTGTGCCAAAGACTGTCCCGCTACCCCCTATCCCTTCCGAGACTCATTGAGCCCGCGCTCTCCTTGTACATATTTGCAGTGCTAACCTATTTGATAAAGATTGGTTCCTGAGAACGCACGGTGTGTTTTTTCTGTGTCGTGTGGTGCCCGAAGTACGATCCTCGATACGAGACTTCTCCTCCTAAGGAGTCTCCCGCCAGTGCCCGGCTACGATACTTGAGGGTGGGTCTCAGGGTAGTCAGGACTTCCTTCCCGGGCTCCTCTGAGGTCGCTGTCTAACATTGGTGGCAGCGGTGGGATTCGGGCCCATCACCGAGAGATCGTACTGTGAACGACAGACGCACTACCAACAAAGATGGCAGAAGGAAACACCGTGATCCCCGCAGAAATCAACGCCAACAGGGTGTTCCAGGTGGAACAACTAGAAGAATACACACACAAAGAACTAAAGCAATTCTGCAAAGAACTTAGAATCGCTACCACCGGTCTCAACACCAAGGAAGATTTGCAGAAAGCACTGAAAGCCTGGGTGGATACCGGGGCCTCCCGCCCGGAAAACACGGGGGAGCGCCCCGACGAGGCCGAACCTCCCCAAGGCGAAAGCAGCAACAATCAGGTGCGAAACATCGTACCAGAAGGGGCCTATCCCCGGAGGAACTCGCGGACAGAGAGAGAAGCCGCAATCACGAACTCGAGTTAGCTAAGCTCAAAATCGAAGGCGAATTAAAGTTAGCAGAGAAAAAGCTAGCAGTAGAGCAAATGCGCGTGCAAGGCGAGCTAGAAGAGAAGAAGCTCCAACGGGAACACGAAGGAAGGAAGCTCCAACTGGAGCACGAACGCAGCTTGAAGGAAATCGAACTCAAGGCCAGAAGTGAGGAAGGGAGGCCCCCGGGAAACCGAGAGGCGACCTCCCCAGCGGAGCAGAAGGTCCACATCCCCAAAGATGTGGTCAAGGAATATTATAAAAACGATGACATTCAGCAATGGTTCAGGGCCTACGAGGTCGCCATGACCTCCCATCGGGTCCCGCAGAAGGACTGGGGGGCAGGGTTGTGGGGACGATTTCTGAGCGAAGGAAGAGACACCCTGCTCGACCTACCCCTCTCTCTGCAGACCTCCTACAGCCACATGAAAGAGGCTCTACTCACAAGGTACGGTCTCACCCCCGAGATGTACCGTCAACGATTCCGGGACTGCAGGAAAATCCCGGGCACCACCTGGGTAGAATATGTAATCTTTTTCAGTCGGGCCTTCGATGGGTGGGTCAAGGGCAGCAAAGTCACCACTCTTGAGGAACTCACCGACCTCCTATTGTGGGAACACCTGGCTGCGAACTGCTTTGTGGAACTACGCCAGCATCTGCTCGACAGCAAACTCACCGATCCCAGGAAGCTGGCGGTGGAAGCAGACCGCTGGACCAACACCCGGGTCACCCGGGGCATGGTAGGAGAATACCCCCGAGCCAGTCAGGGACCACCCCGCCAGAGAGGAGGGGGGAACCAGGGAGGCCAGAGAGAGTCCCAGCCTAGTCCTCCGAAGACCCAATCTCCACCTTTCCCAGCGCCCCCCCCACCAGTAACCGGACCCCCCGGGAGACAGGGACACAGGGTAACCGTCACTTGTTTCCGTTGCCAGAAGCCCGGGCACTACGCCAATGACCCAGAGTGCCCCATGGCCACCCAAAACCCCCCTGCAAGACAGATAGCCAACGTAGCTCTGGAGGAGGAGGTTGATGAAGCCGGGGAATGGGAACCCGCAGCCATGGCCCTAGTATCCCTGGGAGATAGGGAGATGGTCCCTGGTAGCCTCCTGCCCTCCAACACGAAGAAATACGGGCAGCTCGTTAAGATCAATGGCCACCAAATAGAGGCCCTGCGGGACACCGGGGCCAGCATCACCGGTGTCCTCAGGCACTTAGTCCCCGAGGAGCAGATCCTCCCCAACGTCTTTTGCCCAGTCATTTCCGCCGATAATAGGGAGAGTATGTGTCAGGTAGCTCTGGTGCCGTTTGAGTGGGGTGGAGTAATAGGTAAACTGAGGGTGGCCGTAAGAAACTCCCAGCCGGTCGACTGCCTCCTAGGGAACGACCTGGAGAGTTCGCCCTGGAAGCACGTTGAACGCAAGGCCCACCTAGGGATGATGGGGCTCCCCGAGTGGGTGTGCGCCACCACCCGATCTATGTCAGCCCGACTCACCCCCCTGGGAGAAGTCGAAGACGCCCCGACCGAAGAAGTCAGAGCAGTAACCCCCGAGGGTCCTCCCGTCCCCCCATCGGAGGGCCCGTCGCCAGCGACGAGCCCTCCCTGTCCGACACCGCCCCGGTCCCTGAGTTAGGCGATCTACCCGAGTTGGCCCAATGGCGCCACGAGGGTGGACCCACCCGGGAGGAGTTTTGCCGGGAGCAAGCCACCTGTCCTTCCCTGGTCGGACTGCGGCGCCAGGCCGAGGGCCAAGCCGCAGGCGACCAAACTGGCACGCACCGAATTTATTGGGAAAATAGCATTTTGTATAGTGAGCAGAAGTCGGTAGAGCTGGGATCCGGACGGGTGCTGGTGGTACCCCTCCGCTTCCGAGACTTCCTCCTGGGCTTAGCCCACGACGTCCCCCTTGCCGGCCACCTGGGTCAAGACAAGACCTACAGCCGTCTCGGGACCCATTTTTACTGGCCTAAGATGAGAGCAGCCGTAGAAGCCCACTGCAAGTCCTGTCCCACGTGCCAAGCTAGCGGGAAGAGTGGGGGGAAGCGCAAGGCTCCCCTCCAACCCTTCCCGGTCGTCAGTACCCCCTTTGAACGAGTCGGGATCGACATCGTGGGGCCCCTGGACCCCCCCACCTCCCAATGTCACCGTTTCATCCTGGTCCTGGTGGATCACGCCACCCGATACCCTGAGGTGATCCCCCTACGCACCGTCACGGCCCCCGTAGTGGGCCGGGCCCTGATGGGGATCTTTTCCCGGGTAGGGTTCCCCCGCGAGGTCGTGAGCGATCGCGGAACTAATTTTATCTCGAGGTACATGATGTCCCTGTGGCAACAATGTGGAGTGTCCTACAAATTCACTACCCCGTACCATCCCCAGGGGAACGGCCTAGTAGAGAGGTTTAACCGGACTCTGAAAGGGATGATCACCGGCCTAGAAGAGCCCCTCCGGCGTAAGTGGGACGTCCTGCTCCCCTGCCTCTTGTTCGCTTACCGAGAGGTCCCCCAGAAGTCCCTAGGGTTCAGCCCGTTTGAGTTGCTCTATGGACACCCCGTCCGGGGTCCCCTCAGCTTGGTTAAGGAAGGGTGGGAGGCGGCACCCCAGACCACCCCACGAGATGTGTTCCACTATGTTCTGACCCTCCGGAACCAGACCAGGAAGTTCCGAGCACTGGCCGAGGCCAACCAAGAGACAAGCCAAGAAGAGATGAAGCGCTGGTACGACCAGAATGCCACTCTGGTCGAGTTCCAGCCGGGCCAACAAGTATGGGTCATGGCTCCCATGAAGCCATGCGCCCTCCAGGACAGGTGGACCGGGCCCTATAAAGTGATTGAGCGGAAGAGCCCAGTCACATACTTGGTGGACGTCCAGTCGCCCCTGGATCCCCTCCGGGTCCTTCACATGAACCGCCTCAAGCCTCACTTCGTGCGGACAGAACTAAGCCTCCTGCTGGCCACCGATGACGGGGCCGAAGATGAGTCCGATCCCCTCCCGGACCTCCTGTGTGTCAAGGAGCAGGATGGCTCCGTGGAGGGAGTGAATCTCTCCCCAGCTCTCACTACCCAGCAGCAAGAGGACTGCCGCCAGCTACTAGGACAATTTGCCGACCTCTTCTCCCTGATCCCTCGAGTCACCGACTGGTGTGTCCATGACGTGGACACCGGTGACAGCCCGCCGGTGAGACACCGAGCCTACCGGGTCCCCGACCGGGTCCGGTCCTGCATTCAAGCTGAAGTCTCAAAGATGTTGACCATGGGAGTGATCGAGCCATCTGACAGTCCCTGGGCCAGCCCCGTGGTCCTGGTCCCGAAGGCAGCGGCCCCCGGTGTCGCCCCCGAGCTCCGGTTCTGTGTGGACTACCGGGGGCTCAATGACGTCACCCGAGCCGATGCCCACCCCATCCCACGAGCCGACGAGCTCATTGACCGACTCGGGGCAGCACGGTTCCTCAGCACCTTCGACCTCACCTGCGGATACTGGCAGATTGCGCTCACCGAGGGGGCCAAGGAGCGGTCTGCCTTCTCCACCCCAGATGGGCATTACCGCTTCCGCGTAATGCCCTTCGGAATGAAAAATGCCCCGGCCACCTTCCAGCGACTGGTAAATAGAGTCCTGGCCGGGCTAGAACAGTTCAGCGCGGCATATCTGGACGACATCGCCGTTTTCAGTTCCGGATGGAGTGAGCACCTCCAGCACCTCCGGAGGGTGCTAACCGCCCTGCGCCAGGCAGGCCTGACAGTAAAAGCCAGCAAGTGCCAAATTGGACAAGGATCAGTAGTCTACCTGGGGCACCAGGTCGGGAGTGGCCAGGTCGCCCCTCTACAACCAAAAATCGACGCCATCGTGGCCTGGGAACCCCCCACCACCCAAACGGGGGTCCGAGCCTTTCTGGGCCTCACTGGCTACTACCGCAGATTCATCAAGGGGTATGGCAGCCTTGTCGGCCCCCTCACAGAACTCACATCCAAAAAACAGCCAAAAAAGGTTCAGTGGACAACCGCCTGCCAGGAGGCGTTCGATGCCCTAAAGAAGGCCATGTGCACGGCCCCCGTCCTCCAGGCTCCCGACTACTCCAAGGAGTTTGTAGTCCAGACCGATGCCTCCGAGCATGGCATTGGGGCCGTCCTGTCCCAGATGAATGACCAAGGCCTGGACCAGCCCGTCGCCTTCCTCAGTCGGCGGCTGTTACCCAGAGAACAGCGATGGAGTACCATTGAGCGCGAAGCCTTTGCCGTGGTCTGGGCACTCAAGAAACTACGCCCTTACCTGTTCGGCACCCATTTCAAAGTCCAAACCGATCATCGGCCCTTGCGATGGCTTATGCAGATGCGGGGAGAAAACCCCAAGCTACTGCGGTGGTCAATCTCCCTTCAGGGGATGGATTTCACCGTGGAACACCGTCCTGGGACGGACCACGCCAACGCCGATGGCCTCTCCCGGTTCTTCCGCCTCAGCGAAGAGAACCCCCCAAGATGATGGGCAGTTCTCTCCGGCTTTCAGCTGGGGGGGACGCGTGTTGGACCCGGCCTCGTAACATGGCTCTACTGGTCCCCACACCACCTAACCTGGTGCCGGCGGCCCCAATCCCCCGGCCTCACCAAGCCTTTCCACCAGAACACACGCACTCAACCCGGACACCCTCGTCCATGGCCTCTCTCCTTTCGGCCACCCCGGGCCCGCGTGCCCACTTCATGCACCAAGATGGCCGCCCGGCCCCAGCGCGACCCGGGCCTAGAGGCGCCACTCCGGCTGGAGGACATCACACTTCCAGGGGTTGAGAGAGGGAGGAGCAGTTTCTATCGCACCTCTGAACTCCCCTGGGACGATGGGTTTCGATCGGCCCTCCGGCCTCCCTGAAGGCTGGCTCCACGCCTGCTGGGTGTCTGGGACTCCTCCCGACCCGGCCCTGAAAGGATCAAAAGACAATGGCAGGAAACCCCCGACAAGCGACCCCCAGGTGACAAGACCCCTGCCTGCACAGACTCCGGACATCAAAGAGGGGTCGACCTATAACCAGGGGTGCTCTGGGACTGTCCGGCAGATTCGACGCTGGAACAACGAGAGCCTGCTGACGCGGTCGCGGCTCCTGGAACTTAGAACTTGTACCTGAGCCCTGCTGAGTGACTCGCGGCTCCCTGAAGATCGTAAGACCTCCGAACTTGTACCTGAGCCCTGCTGAGTGACTCGCGGCTCCCTGAAGATCGTAAGACCTCCGAACTTGTACCTGAGCCCTGCTGAGTGACTCGCGGCTCCCCGAAGATCGTAAGACCTCCGAACTTGTACCTGAGCCCTGCTGAGTGACTCGCGGCTCCCCGAAGATCGTAAGACCTCCGAACTTGTACCTGAGCCCTGCTGAGTGACTCGCGGCTCCCTGAAGATCGTAAGACCTCCGAACTTGTACCTGAGCCCGCTGAGTGACTCGCGGCTTCCACAGACCCCACTGGTCCCGCCGGACCCCACGACAACCAGCCTACCCCCCAGCTCGAGGATTGTGAGCTGTGCGCCGGGTACATCCTTACCTTGAACTTTTGTGCCAAAGACTGTCCCGCTACCCCCTATCCCTTCCGAGACTCATTGAGCCCGCGCTCTCCTTGTACATATTTGCAGTGCTAACCTATTTGATAAAGATTGGTTCCTGAGAACGCACGGTGTGTTGTTTCTGTGTCGTGTGGTGCCCGAAGTACGATCCTCGATACGAGACTTCTCCTCCTGAGGAGTCTCCCGCCAGTGCCCGGCTACGATACTTGAGGGTGGGTCTCAGGGTAGTCAGGACTCCCTTCCCGGGCTCCTCTGAGGTCGCCGTCTAACAACCATGATGACACTTACCTTTTGGTCACTGTGATAAGGGGGGTTTGGTCCCCATCACCACAATGCTCCACATCTGCTGCATTTTGTGAGCCCCCACTTAACTTCTGTTCTACACAGTGAGGGGGTGTTATTTTTACATTGCCACAGTGCTATGGTGATGCTTGCCTTGTCACACATGTGCTGTTACTTACATTGTATGCTCGTAGCCATAATCACTGTTGTGGGCATTTGTCACGGACTACACACTGTTGTCATCATGTTATGGGGGATATATTTGGCAGACATACCTGATGTTGGAGTATGCTGGATGTGTTGCGCATCACCCATCCTATGGTCAACATAAGCCCTATGGCTGGGGGTGGCAGGGGTGATGGGCAACATAAGCACTATGGGTGGGGGTGGCAGGGGTGATGGGCAATAGGTCCCCTGTGAGTGGGGGTGGCAGTAGTGATGGGCAACAGGTCCACTATGGGTGTGGGTGGCAGTAGTGATGGGCAACATGTCCACTATGGGTGGGGGTGGCTGTAGTGATGGGCAACATAATCCCTATGGCTGGGGGTGCCAGGGGTGATGGGAAACAGGTCCCCTGTGAGTGGGGATGGCAGGGGTGATGGGCAACATAAGCCCTATGGCTGGGGGTGGAAGGGGTGATGGTCAACATAAGCCCTATGGCTGAGGGTGGCTGTAGTGATGGGCAACATAAGCCCTATGGCTGGGGGTGCCAGGGGTTATGGGCAACAGGTCCCCTGTGAGTGGGGGTGGCAGTGGTGATGGTCAACATAAGCCCTATGGCTGGGGGTGGCAGGGGTGATGGGCAACATAAGCACTATGGGTGGGGGTGGCAGGGGTGATGGGCAACAGGTCCCCTGTGAGTGGGGATGCCAGGGGTGATGGGCAACATAAGCCCTATGGCTGGGGGTGGCAGGGGTGATGGGCAACAGGTCCCCTGTGAGTGGGGGTGGCTATAGTGATGGGCAACATAAGCCCTATGGCTTGGGGTTGCAGGGGTGATGGGCAACAGGTCCCCTGTGAGTGAGGGTGGAAGAGGTGATGGGCAACAGATCCACTATGGGTGGGGGTGGCTGTAGTGATGGGCAACATAAGCCCTATGGCTGGGGGTGTCAGGGGTGATGGGCAACAGGTCCCCTGTGAGTGTGGGTGGCAGTAGTGATGGGCAACAGGTCCCCTGTGAGTGGGGGTGGCTGTAGTGATGGGCAACATAAGCCCTATGGGTGGGGGTGCCAGGGGTGATGGTCAACAGGTCCCCTGTGAGTGGGGGTGGCAGGGGTGATGGTCAACATAAGCCCTATGTCTGGGGGTGGCAGGGGTGATGGGCAACATAAGCCCTATGGCTGGGGGTGGCAGGGGTGATGGTCAACATAAGCCCTATGGCTGGGGGTGGCAGGGGTGATGGGCAACATAAGCACTATGGGTGGGGGTGGCAGGGGTAATGGGCAACAGGTCCCCTGTGAGTGGGGGTGGCAGTAGTGATGGACAACATAAGCCCTATGGCTGGGGGTGGCAGGGGTGATGGGCAACATAAGCCCTATGGCTGGGTGTGGCAGGGGTGATAGGCAACAGGTCCCCTGTGAGTGTGGGTGGCAGTAGTGATGGGCAACAGGTCCCCTGTGAGTGGGGTGGCTGTAGTGATGGGCAACATAAGCCCTATGGGTGGGGGTGCCAGGGGTGATGGGCAACAGGTCCCCTGTGAGTGGGGGTGGCAGGGGTGATGATCAACATAAGCCCTATGGCTGGGGGTGCCAGGGGTGATGGGCAACAGGTCCCCTGTGAGTAGGGGTGGCAGGGGTGATGGTCAACATAAGCCCTATGGCTGGGGGTGCCAGGGGTGATGGGCAACAGGTCCCCTGTGAGTGTGGGTGGCAGGGGTGATGGGCAACATAAGCCCTATGCCTGGGGGTGGCAGGGGTGATGGGCAACATAGTCCATATGGGTGTGGGTGGCAGTAGTGCTGGGCAACAGATCCACTATGGGTGGGGGTGTTAGTGGTGTTGGTCTTGCAACCCCTATGGTGGGCTGTTGTTAGTGGCCAGGATGTGGATCCCCTGTGTGTGTGTGCCATTTTGCGGGTACGTGTCATTTGTTTGTGTTGTAGGTGTCTGACTTACTGCCTGCGCCGTCGGCGTCGGTCCCTGAGCCGGTCATAGATGTAGAGTACTGGTATGACCTGCACGATGGGTTCATGATGTGTTCGTGTCGTGCACGCTGCTTGTTGCTCTGTCTCGTACCCGCTGCAAGCTGGTCCGTCTCGTAGCCATGTATTGATTTGTGGTTCGAATCGTAGCTGATATGCTTGGTTTTCCGGATGCTGTGACGTCCCGTGCGTGACGACCCGTCCGGCGCGTAGGAAGTACGCATCGTACTTGTCATGCCGGAAACTGCTATGGATACTGCTTCCGGGCAACTCGGTTCATCTGTAGGGGTTATTATGGCTCGGACAGAGAATGGGGCTTGATTCACAGCCTACGTGTCGGTCGTGTTTTTGGCAGTTATGCGCATCGTACTTACTCTACAGGACGGACCGGCTCCGGGTATGTGTCGGTCGCACAGTAAGGCTACGGACAGCTGTCTGACCGGCCATCTGAATCGGCCCCAGAATGTTAAAACCAACTTTACTAAAAGATGTATTTTATCATTCTGAATTCGGGCATACTAAATTCAAATTTCCTCCATGTTCCCTGAGTCAGTTAGGATTATAAGATGTAATAATCAAACTGCCCATTCTGGCCTTTGGAGAACAGGTAGCCTTGCAAGGTGAAAAATGAAAATGGCTATAATTCACTATTAGGACATGCCACACACACCAGGGCATGCCCTACCTTTCACATACAATGCACCCTGCCCACAGGGGTACATTGGGCCTACCTTAGGGGTGACTAACATGTACAAAAGTGAAGGTTTGGGGACTTGCAAGTGTGTGCACTTGCCAAGTCGACATGGCAGCCCCAGGCTGCAAAAAGGCTCTGCAATGGCAGGCCTTAGACACACTTTACAGGCTGTTTGCGTGGGTGGCACAATCCAGTGCTGCAGTCCACCAACAGCATTTGATTTATAGGCCCTGGCACTCACAGTGCACTTTACTAGGGACTGACACATAAATAAAATAGCCAATCATGGAAACACCAATCAAAACACAGTTTACACAGAGAGCATATGTACTTTAGCACTGATCAGCAGTGGTGAAGTGCTCAGAGTCCTAAAACCAACACACACAGGTCAGGAGAAAATAGGAGGAAAAAGCAAAAAGTTTAGGAATAACCCTGCAAAAAGGGCCATTTCCAACACAAGGGAACTCTTTCCATGGGCTACATCTGGGTAGCATCCCACACTATGCATTGATATATGCAGATCATATGTTGTTATATACCCGCGGTGAGAAATTGGACATAGAGGGTGTTTACAGAGCACTCACTGAGTTTGCCGTGGTATCTCAACTCAAAGTAAACTGTGGCAAATCCAATACCTACTCTTTGTACTTTCCAGACAAGAAGGACAGGCCCTCAGAGCTCGGTGAGGAGATCAAATGGGAGCCGCACACCTTTTACTACCTGAGAGTAGAAATTTATCACACTGAAGCCCAACTGATTAAGGGTGATATCTGGGCAACCCTAGATTCCCTACAAGAGTCTATTGCCTTCTGGCACACATTACCCCTATCTGTTATGAAGAAGGCTGCCCTTGCGAAGATGACGGTTCTTTCCCACCTGTTATACTTCTGCACCTCTCTCCTTTATGTGTGCCCTGAGCTGCTTTTCAAGAAGTAGATGGGTTGCTGTTGACCCTGTTGTGGGGTGGTAGGATACATAGGGATTTGCTGACCAAGATTCCGCACTACCAAGGGCAGGTTAGAAGTCCTGGACTTGGAGCTTTATTACTTGGTGTGAGAAGTTGACCTGGTATAAGCTGGTCACTAGTTATAGTGGCCACCTTGCACCAGTCCAATTCGACTCTTATGGTAGATAGGTTTAAGACAACCTTTTAAAGAAAGCTATCCTAGTGGTAGCTGTGGAGAGCAGATTCAGGCTAAGTCTCTAAGGAATGTAAAGCAGCTTGTTTTACCTTATAATCTCTTGAATTACCAAATGAAAGGACACCATGTATTTATTACTAGACACACTCTACTAATCTCTTTATGAGATTAGAAGTCAGGAACACATTCAAATATCAACGTTTCACAATAAGTTAAGCACAAATATGGCTGGGGCCTAAGGGGCGTACCAGACCATATACTAAAAAAGAGGTTTAGGAATGTCGACTTGCAGAGGGACAAGGCCTAGGGCCCGTAGAATTGCTGGGGCTTCACTAATGCATCAAAAGCAGGTAACTAAAAGACCCACGGGAGACACGTGCAGTGTGAGAACACAGCCACGGGTTCCCTATTGATTTCAATGGAGCAAGTCGCGGTCGGATTTTTTAAGTTTTAGGGTACTTCGAGGAAGTCTACAAGCAAGCCACTTACAAGGTAAGTAATTTGAGGGCCAACACACACTAGGGTACCGGAGTGCACGAGTTACCTCACCCAGGGAAGCCGGGTGCATAGGTGTCTTTTGGTGTCGGGTCGCGTCGTTGTTTTCTATGGAAGCCAAAGAAGATTTGCTGCTTGCGGAGACTGAAGAAGTGTCCGGTGGAATCCAAGGCTGGATTCGGGATGAAGATGAGCTGAAAGCAGAAGGGACAGTGTTCACAGTCACTTGCCAGTGACCCGGGGCCAGGAAGAAGGATGCCCACAGAAATCAGGTGATTTCAGGTGATCAAGGGTGTTTTGACTCTTCGCTCATGAGGACCAAAAGGCATCAACGATGACCAGCAGCTGGATTCAGAGTGTCCCATAACGTCTGCAGCATACTGAGGTGTCGGCAACCGGGTTGGAGCCAACAAGCCTTGGAAACAGCAAGTCTTGTGGAAAGTGAATAAAGTCAGCTGTGCAGACCAGCAAGGTCTGAGGGACTCACCCAGCAAGGGTGAGTGAGGGCAGGCCTGAAGCAATTAGGGGAGCCCTTTGGTTTGATCAGAAAGTCTTCAGAGGACCAACAAGCCAATGGGCAAGGGATCGTGAAGACACCCCATGAGGAAATGCTTTACAGGAGCCCACGGTCGCTTGGGAAGGGGTAGGCCTCTGATTTTCGCTGCAAAATTTGCTGGAGGCATGGGCCACAAATGGTCCAATGCACAAGTTCATAGAACATTATGAAGGGGTTGCACTTGACAATAACGCACTGTACCCAGGTATTGCTGTTTCTCGTCACTCGTGGGGTCCACTCGCCTCAGCTCTGCTGGGAACTCACAATGGCCATCGAGAAGTCAGGAAATCTACTTCTGGGGCTGCAGGGACTTCGGACTCTGGCGGGAGCGGGAAAGTTTGTGACCGTTGATTAGAATTTTTGGTTCCTGCCAAGCAGGGGAGTCACTCCTTGACTCCAAGAAAGATTCTTCTGTCTTCCAAAGGTAGTGGAACGTCGAAGGGCCAGGATTCTTCTTGTAAAGCATCGTCCACGGTTATCTAGTTTGAAATGGCAAGGGTTCCCTATCTTATACGAAAAGAAAGGGAGGGACTAGCTTTATGACCACTCCTCTGGGAGGGTCAGGGTAGGGGGTGGTTACACCCACTTCCCTTTGTCCAGTTTCGCGCCAGAGCAGGGTCAGGTAGCCCCTGAACCGGTTTAAGCTGGCATATGCACAGAGGTGCCTACTGCTCCTCCAGTGCAGGACTTCAAAGCACTCTAGGAGTGCACCCATCCAGCCCCAATACACTAAATCCTGTCTGGAAGGTGGTGACACCTCCCTGTGACAGGATGCTATTGTTGGGCCTCCTCCACTGCGAGTTTCAGTCAGCAGCAGGAGGTCAGCCCAGTGTCTGTGCTGGTGGCATCCATTTTGTGATGCCAGGGCTCTTTCAGATTTCTACCGTGTTACCACAGTGGGTACATGTCGTCCCCTCTAGAAGGGTGGGATCATACACCCACACCAGTTATTGGTGTGGGGGTATGATTCCAAGTTGTCTGACACCAAACATAACATGTTTTGATGCAGTCATTCCAAAGTTAGCATTTACCGTTGGGTTATAATGCACTTAAGAGTATATGGTTTAACCGCATCCACTAACAGCCACAGAGAATAGATTCTGCCAGCTGCAGAGGGGTTCTGCTCATCCAGAGGCACCCCCTCACATTGTAAACCAAACACCCTGCCCTCAGGATTGATAGGGCCTGCCTTAGGGGTGACTGATAGGTTTATATGTGTGTGTATGGTGAGATATAGGAACCTATACCTCAGTGAGGAGTGCTAACACTACCTCACCCAGGCTGCCGTAGCAGGCCTGTGGTGTCATATTTTGTCTGCTTCCCAGGGGTGGCATAATACATGCTTCAGCCCCTGGTAGGCCTGTGAAGTACCTATGCCCTTGGTCCCTAGGGTACCATATACTAGGGGCTCATAAGGCACCACAACATCCAATCACTAGTGCATCTAATATGCACTCCAAGTTGTTTAGAGAGAACAGAGAGACTGGGGCCCCGATTAGCAGGGACCCAGCCAGACTATAGCCAGAAACCAGTGTTGACATCAGAAAAAAAGTGGGGGCAGCATAAGTGCAGATCCTACTTTGCTACACAACCCCGCCCAAACGCATGGACACTAAACTAACCTTGACCAGTTGAGTTTTCGTGTACTAAGTGGAAATACCTTGAGAGTCCATCTGCATTGGCATGTTGGGTCCCAGGTCTATATTCCACTGTATAGTCCATCCCCTGTAGGGAAATGGACCACCTTAGTAGTTTAAGATTTTCACCTTTCATCTGTTTGAGCCATAGGAGGGGCTTGTGGTCAGTTTGTACTATGAAGTGAGTGCCAAACAAGTATGGCCTCAGCTTCTTCAGGGCCCACACCACAGCAAAGGCCTCCCTCTCTATAGCTGACCAACGTTTCTCTCTAGGGGTCAGCCTTCTGCTTATAAAAGCTACTGGCTGGTCTTGACCTTCATCATTCAGTTGAGACAGTACAGCTCCCACACCCAGCTCAGAAGCATCTATTTGGACAATGAACTTTTTTGTGTAGTCTGGAGTGACTCTGTAAGATGGGAGCAGTGCACATGGCCTGCTTCAGGTCATCAAATGCCTTTTGACAGTTAGCTGTCCACTGAACCTTTTTTGGTATTTTTATAGAGCTAAGTTCATTTAAGGGGGTCACTATAGATCCATGTCCCTTAACAAACCTCTTATAGTACCCAGTCAAGCCTAAAAAGGCTCTAACCTGTGTCTGGGTTGTTGGAGCTACCCATTCCATTATGGTTTGGATTTTGCTTTGCAATGGTTAAACCTGGCCTCCACCTACAAGGTGGCCCAGGTACACCACCTGACTCTGCCCTATCTGGCACTTAGTGACCTTGATAGTGAGGCCTGCTTTTTGCAGGGCCTCCAAAACATTCCTGAGGTGGACTAGGTGATCCTGCCAGGTGGAACTAAAGACAGCAATAGCATCTAGATAAGCTGAGCAATAAGTTTCCATACCTGTCAGAACTTTGTTCACCGACCTCTGAAAAGTGGCAGGTGCATTTTTCA
Source organism: Triturus cristatus (assembly GCF_964204655.1). Taxonomy (NCBI): domain Eukaryota; kingdom Metazoa; phylum Chordata; class Amphibia; order Caudata; family Salamandridae; genus Triturus; species Triturus cristatus. The sequence goes on along the minus strand of NC_140591.1, from coordinate 1,152,296,477 downwards.
AACCAAAGGGCATCACCACAAAGTGATAGTGTCCACCAGGGATTGAAAATGCTGTTTTGGCCTTGGCATCATCAGCTAACTTGATTTGCCAGTAGCCAGTTGTTAGGTCAAATGTACTCAGATATTTGGCTGAGGCCAAAGTATCAATGAGCTCATCTGCCCTGGGAATTGGATAGGCATCAGTCCTGGTGACTGCATTGAGGCCTCTGTAGTCAACACAAAACCTAATTTCTTTCGTACCACCCTGGGTATGAGGTTTAGGCACAAGGACTACTGGACTAGCCCAAGGGCTATCTGAAGGCTCAATCACACCTAGTTCCAATATTTTCTGGACTTCAGTCCTGACACAGTCCCTGACATGGTCAAGTTGCCTGTAGATTTTGCTCTTGACAGGCAGACTGTCTCCAGTGTCCACCTCATGGGTGCACCAGGAAGTCTGACTAGGGGTCAGGCTAAACATATGTCTGAACTGTGACAGAACATGTCTGCACTCAGTTTGCTGATGGTCAGTGAGGCTGCTTGCCAAAGCAACACCATCTACTGACCCATCATCAGGGTTCTGTGAGAGCAGGTCAGGGAGAGGGTCACTCTCCTCCCCCTGTTCCTCATCAGTTGCCATGAGCAAGCCCATGTCAGCCCTGTCCACATATGGCTTTAATCTGTTGACATGGAGCACCCTAAGGGGGCTCCTGGGAGTTCCAAGATCCAACAAGTAGGTGACTTCTCCCTTGTTCTCAATAATTATATGGGGCTACTCCATTTGTCTTGGAGAGCTGCTGGGGCCACAGGCTCCAACACCCTCACTTTCTGTCCTGGCTGATAGACAGTCAGTACAGCCTTTTGGTCATGCCAAGCTTTTTGCAGTTCTTGGCTAGCCTTCAGGTTTTTGGTTGCCTTCTTCATGTATTCAGCCATCCGAGAGCGGAGACTAAGTACACAGTCCATCACATCCTGTTTGGGAGGTTTGAGAGGTAACTCCCATCCCTCCTTCACCAAACATAATGGGCCTCTGACAGGGTGCCCAAACAGAAGCTCAAAAGGGCTGTAGCCAACCCCCTTCTGTGGGACCTCCCTGTATGCAAACAGAAGGCAGGGAAGTAAAAGGTCCCATTTCCGCCTAAGCTTTTCTGGGAGGCCTTTAATCATTCCCTTTAGGGTTTTGTTGAACCTTTCAACTAACCCATTGTGGGTGATAGGGAGTAGTGAACTTGTAGTTTACACCACACTCCTTCCACATTGCAGTTAGATACACTTACATGAAGTTGGTACCTCTGTCAGATATAAACTCCTTAGGGAAACCCACTCTGGAGAAAACTCCAATGAGGGCTCTTGACTCCACAGGTTCTGTGGTGGTCCTGAGGGGAATTGCTTCTGTGTACCTGCTGGCATGATCCACTACCACCAGGATAAACCTTTGTCCAGATGCTGTTGGAGGGTCAAGGGGATCAACATTGTCAATCCCTACCCTTTCAAAGGGAACCCCCACCACAGGTAGTGGTATCAGGGGGACCTTTGTTGTGCCACCTGACTTGCCACTGGCTTGGCAAGTGACACAGGAGTGACAAAACTTCTTGGTGTCCTCTGACATGTGTGGCCAATGAAAATGTAGAACAAGCCTATCCCAGGACCTTGTTTTGGCCCAAGTGTCCTGCCAATGGGATATCATGTGCTAGGGTCAAGAGGAACCCCCTAAACTTCTGAGGTATTACCAATCTCCTGGTGGCTCCAGGGGTAGGATGTCTAGCCTCAGAATATAGGAGTCCCTCATCCCAATAAACTTTATGGGACCCACTAGCACTCCCAGCAGCCTCAGCAGCAACCTGCTGTCTGAGGGGTTCAAGAGAGGGGCAGCACTGTTGCTCTTTACTCAGATCTTCCCTGGAAGGTCCCCCTGCCCCCAAGAACTCAACCTGACCAGGCTCAAGTTCGTCTGTGGCAGTTCCTTCTTCAGGCTCTGCTTCTCCTCCCTCAGGAGGGGAATCTGAGATCTGAGACAGAGGGGAAGGCACTGCCTTAACCCTGCTGCTCCTCCTCTTGGGTACCATATGGTCCATAGTTTCAGGATCCAGAGCTGGTTCAGCGTTATGCATTATGGCCTGTGACCTGGTCACAGCAAATACCTCTGCAGGTATGCCCAACATCTCAGCATGAGTTCATAACTCTACTTCAGACCAGGCTGAAGTCTCTAGATCATTGCCCAATAGACATCAACAGGGAGGTCTGCACTGACTACTACTTTCTTAAGGCCAGTTACCCCTCCCCAGGAGAGATTCACAACTGCCAGACTATGGTTGGTCCTGACATTGCTTGCATTGGTAACCTGGTACATTTCACCCAGGATGATCTGTGCAGGGTCAACTAGATCCTCTGCCACCATGGTGACACTAGCACCTGTGTCCCTGAATGCCAAAGCCTGTTTGCCATTTATTATAGGCTGCTGTTTGTAATTGCCCAGATTACTGGGGCCTCTAGGAAGGACATGTCAAGGTCTCCCTCACAAACCAGCAATGCCTGTGTGGTTACTCTGACTAGGCCAGAGTCCACATCAGAACCCAGGGTCAACCCTACTATACCCTTATTCTGATTACCACCTCCACCAGTAGCTGTACTAGGGGGAACAGTTGCCTTAGGGGCTTGAGTGGTGGTGGTTTGGTCTTTGGACCTGGTACAATCAGAAGTCCAGTGCCCTTTCTGTTTACAGAATTTGCACCAGGGCTTCTTTTGGCCTTTTCCCTTTGTAGACTGTGAATCCCAACCAGATGCAGATTGTTGGGGCCCTTGTGAAGACTTCTGGTCTTTTGACTTATCCCCACCTTTCTCTGAGCCTTTAGGATCCTGTTTCTTAGTGTCACCCCCTTGGTTCTGGGTTTTCTGCCTCACCCTGGTTGTGACCCATTTGTTTGCCTTCTTTCCCAATTCATGGGGAGAGGTCAGATCAGAGTCCACCAGGTACTGATGCAACAACTGGTTTTGGCAATTATTAAGGATCTGTTCTCTCATCATAAGATTATACAATCCCTTAAAATCAGAAACTCTACTACCAACCAGCCAACCCTCCAGAGCCTTGGTTGCACAATCTACAAAGTCTGTCCAGTCCTGATTCTGTGCTTTGTGTGTGTCTCTGAACTTCAACCTGTACTGCTTAGTGGTTAAGCCAAACCCATCTATTAATGCACTTTTCAAGACATCATAATCATCAGCTTCCTCTTCTCTAACAGTGAGGAGCTTGTCTCTACCTTTATTGGAAAAGGAGAGCCACAAGATTGCTACCCACTGCTTCTGGGGGACCTGTTGAACTTTACAGGCCCTCTCCATAGCAGTTATTCATTTGTAGATATCATCCCCACTCTGGTAGGTAGGAACAACCTTGGACAGGTTCTTATGGTCTGGAATGTAATCTCTGCCTCTAGGAACACTGTTGCTGCCACCAGGGGGTTCTGACCCCTCTTTCTTAGAAGCTCTCTGGAGCTCAAAGGCTTCTCTATCTAAGGCCAACTGCTTGGTTCTGAGGGCAAGTTTTGCTTCCTCATACTGGAGCAGTTTGTACCTTCTTTCAGAGGAGGTCTCTCTTCTATTAGAGTATGAGTTCCTCTGGTGGACAGATTCTCTGTCAGAGTGATATGAGTGGTTAGATTGCCTTGAAGGGGATTTAGGCCTCTCTTCCACTCTGTCAGCTCTGTTAGGGAGAATTCCTCTGTCCTTTTCAGACCCATGTGGGTCTGGCCCTTCAGTCACAGACTCCAGGTCATCTTGATTTTCATCATCTGACCCAGAGACTATGGCTGACCCACCCCCTGATCCAGATCCACTAGCTCCTAGAGCTAGTCTAAGAGCATCTGCTGTCAGTAGATTTATCAGGTGTAGTGTGGAGGGACTCTGTCCTAACCCCAGGTGTCTTGCAACACACATGGCCTTCAAGTCAAAGAAGGTCATGTCCTTATACTGAGGTTGGGTGGATCCACTGGCTCCATCCCTTGAGGACATTCTAGTGTTGTGCAGTGTTGTACTACCTACACTAGTTTGTGGCCTACTGATCCTAGCTTGAGCTGTAGCAAGGGTGTGCTATCCCTTCACAAACAACTCTAAGTTCAGTAGAACTTATTGATACTAAGCTTGACTTTATATGTACCTTGAGTACCTTTAGTGTTTTTCAGTTAGTAATTCAAATAGAGATTTTCTGGTAAAACAATGGCAAGCTGGAATCCCACACGCTGCCCACCACTGTGAGAAGTTGGCCTGGCATATGCTGGTCACTAGTTATAGTGGCCACCGTGCACCAGTCCAATTCGACTCTTATGGTAGATAGGTTTAAGACAACCTTTTAAAGAAAGCTATCCTAGTGGTAGCTGTGGGGAGCAGCCTTCAGGCTAAGTCTCTGAGGAATGTAAAGCAGCTTGTTTTACCTTATAATCTCTTGAATTACCAAATGAAAGGACACCACACAGGTATATATATCAAATATATATGTATTTATTACTAGACACACTCTACTAATCTCTTTATGAGATTAGAAGTCAGGAACACATTCAAATATCAACGTTTCACAATAAGTTAAGCACAAATATGGCTGGGGCCCTAGGGGCGTACCAGACCATATACTAAAAAAGAGGTTTAGGAATGTCGACTTGCAGAGGGACAAGGCCTAGGGCCTGTAGAATCACTGGAGCTTCACTAATGCAGCAAAAGCAGGTAAGTAAAAGACCCACGGGAGACGCGTGCAGTGTGAGAACACAGCCGCGGGTTCCCCATTGATTTCAATGGAGCAAGTCGCGGTTGGATTTTTAAAGTTTTAGGGTACTTCGAGGAGGTCTACAAGCAAGCCACTTACAAGGTAAGTAATTTGAGGGCCAACACACACTAGGGCACCGGAGTGCACGAGTTACCTCACCCAGGGAAGCCGGGTGCATAGGTGTCTTTTTGTGTCGGGTTGCGTCGCTGTTTTCTATGGAAGCCAAAGAAGATTTGCTGCTTGCGAAGACTGAAGAAGTGTCCGGTGGAATCCAAGGCTGGATTCAGGATGAAGATGACCTGAAAGCAGAAGGGACAGTGTTCACAGTCACTTGCCAGTGACCCGGGGCCAGGAAGATGGATGCCCACAGAAGTCGGGTGATTTCAGGCGATCAAGGGTGTTTTGACTCTTCGCTCACGAGGACTAGGAGGCATCGACGATGACCAGCAGCTGGATTCAGTGTGCCCCACAATATCTGCAGCCTACTGACGTGTCGGCAACCAGATTGGAGCCAACGAGTCTTGGCAACAGCAAGTCTTGTGGAAAGGGAATAAAGTGAGCGGTGCAGTTCAGCAAGAACTGAGGGACTCACCCAGCAAGGGTGAGTGAGGGCAGGCCTGGAGCAACCAAAGGAGCCCTTTGGTTTGATCAGAAAGTCTACAGAGGACCCACAAGCCAATGGGCAAGGGATTGCGAAGATGACTCATGAGGAAATGCTTTACAGGAGTCCACGGTCACTCGGGACAGGGTAGACCTCTGATTTTCACTGCAAAACCTGCTGGAGGCTTGGGCCACAAATGGTCCAATGCACAAGTTCATAGAGCATCGTGAAGGGGTTGCACTTGTCAATAGTGCATGGTACCCAGGTATTGCTGTTCCTCGTCACTCGTGGGGTCCACTCACCTCAGCTCTACTGGGGACTCACAATGGCCGTCGAGAAGTCAGGAAATCCACTTCTGGGGCTGCAGAGACTTCAGACTCCAGCAGGAGTGGGAAAGTTTGCGACCATTGATTAGAGTTTTTGGTGCCTGCCAAGCAGGGGAGTCACTCATTGACTCCAAGGGAGATTCTTCTGTCTTCCAAAGTTAGTGGAACATCGAAGGGCCAGGATTCTTCTTGTAAAGCGTCGTCCAGGGTTATCTAGTTTGCAATGGCAAGGGTTCCCTATCTTATACGAAAAGAAAGGGAGGGACTAGCTTTATGACTACTTCGACGGGAGGGTCAGGGTAAGGGATAGTTACACCCACTTCCCTTTGTCCAGTTTTGTGCCAGAGCAGGGACAGGTAACCCCTGAACCGGTTGAGCTGGAATATGCACAGAGGAACCTACTGCTCCCCCAGTGCAGGACTTCAAAGCACTCTAGGAGTGCACCCACCCAGCCCCAATACACTAAATCCTGTCTGGAAGGTGGTGACACCTCCCTGTGACAGGATGCCTATTGTTGGGCCTCCTCCACTGCGAGTTTCAGTCAGCAGCAGGAGGTCAGCCCAGTGTCTGTGCTGGTGGCATCCATTTTGTGATGCCAGGGCTCTTTCAGATTTCTACCGTGTTACCACTGTGGGTATATGTCGTCCCCTCTAGAAGGGTGGGATCATACTCGCACACCAGTTACTGGTGTGGGGGTATGATTCCAAGTTGTTTGACACCAAACACAACATGTTTTGATGCAGTCATTCCAAAGTTAGCATTTACCGTTGGGTTATAATGCACTTAAGAGTATATGGTGTAACCGCATCCACAAACAGCCACAGATAATAGATTCTGCCAGCTGCAGAGGGGTCCTTCTCATGCAGAGGCACCCCCTCACATTGTAAACCAAGCACCCTGCCCTCAGGATTGATAGGGCCTGCCTTAGGGGTGACTGATAGGTTTATATGTGTGTGTATGGTGAGATATAGGAACCTATACCTCAGTGAGGAGTGCTAACACTACCTCACCCAGGCTGCCGTAGCAGGCCTGTGGTGTCAGATTTAGTCTGCTTCCCAGGGTTGGCATAATACATGCTTCAGCCCCTGGTAGGCCTGTGAAGTACCTATGCCCTTGGTCACTAGGGTACCATATACTAGGGGCTCATAAGGCACCACAGCATCCAATCATTAGTGCATCTAATATGCACTCCAAGTTGTTTAGAGAGAACAGAGAGACTGGGGCCCTTATTAGCAGGGACCCAGCCAGACTATAGCCAGAAACCAGTTTTAACATCAGAAAAAAAGCGGGGGCAACATAAGTGCAGATCCTACTCTTCTACACTTGGCCACCCAACTTGTCTTGATAATGCTATGCAGGGAGACTTCAGGGGGCACACCTGGGGCCAAGACCATAGAAACCCCTAGCTATGAGGCACTGTTCCATTTGCTTCTCAACACCACGAGGCGGAAACGGGACACCGAGTAGGGGTTTCTACTCGCTACACTCAAAAACGCCTAAGCCTGAGTGCTTCAGTGAACAATTGAGCGTTCCCCTACACTCACAACCTCCTGCTCTTGGCATTAACTGCTAAACATCCTCGAGGCGATTGGAGTGGCTTGTGGGACTGGTCAGGTTTAAACATTAGCACATTCGGGGATCTGTTAAAAATATTACACACTCAAAAATCTCCAGGCCCTTACTGATAAGTTTGGGCCGCCCCACCATTTTTTCATACGGCTCCATTACACTGGAAATTTGGCTCTGAAGAACCTCTGGCACACACTGATGTTCAGATCATCTGCACGATGACAGGTAAAACCAGGGTGAATACATTACTCTATAATGCATTATTGCAGCAGGCCAAAACTGACATAAGAGAGCTGTGGACTCGCTGGACTGAGGACATCCCTGACTCCAGGGGCAGTTCTAACAGTTTTTGTGCCCCGGACATAAAGGGAATGTGCGAGGCCCTTTTAATTTGCATACAACTGAACACATTTAGAGCTGTTTCCATCACTAGAGATTACCCTGCTCCTGAAGATGCATTATGGAGACCCCACCTGGGCTGCAGCTTTTCCCTCACAGCCCCCTACAAGCACCTCTTTTACAACTCATAAAGGGCAGACGGTGTGAATTTTACTTGTAGGCTGAGAGGGTTACAACTGCTGGGGCACTTAACTATGGGACAGTGGGCGCCCTATGGTGCCTCTGTATGTAAAGCAGGGTAAGAGGCCTGATTGCAGGAGAGGCCTACAGAATGTGTCTCCTTCACCTGGAGACCATGGGAGTCCCTATGTCTCTCCTAGCTAAACCATAGCCTCAAGGCACAGGGAAGGGGGGCCCCCTCCTGTGGGCACAACTACAACAAGATGCACAAGTTGATGAGCAACAGGACTGGTGTGCCGTGGTCTGGCTGTGGCATAATGATGAAGGCCTCATGTTGGTGGGCTAAGTGTGGAGCCCTGGGCAGCTGTCTATGCCCAGTGCCAGCCCTGCCTAGCCTGATAACGGACAAAGACTGGGACAGCATCTTAGTTGCCACTCCACATATACAGAAAAATCAGGTTCAAACTTATACAATATTACTCCCTCCATAGGGCCTACCTCACCACAAAGAAAATCAACAAAATGTTCCCTGGGGCACACGTGACGTACCCCAGATGCTTCACAGAGGGAATACACTATTTCCTACTAGGACTCTATGACACAACACACTCCCATAGCAACTAGGCTGCAAATTCGGAAAAGGCCACTCTATTGCTTGCTGGGACAGGTTCTCCGACCTCAGGCGAAGCTAATAATGATTAAGTTCATAAACCTGGCATTGCTCATGGTATGACGGCAAATAGCGATGGCTTGAAAACGAATCTGGAACCTAGTTTTGTAGAGTGACTACCCCAAGGTCAGGGTCGAACTTCCCATAGCGGGCCCTGGGCTTTTTCTCGGGAGGCTGGACGTGGGGGGGTGGTTTTGCAGCAGTGGAGGCCTTTTTTTGTTACTGGATACTTGTTACAGTAACAAAAGCAGCAGGGCTTCACACTTGCACCCCTCCGCTACACCCTGGGGGTGGCTGGTCCTACAAAATTGCGAGGGCTGCTTTGGGTTCCAAGTCCGGACCTGCCCATGATAGGAGATACGGGCATTTACCATTTCCCCCCAAGAATGAGGAGGGAGACTCCAATTGATTTTGCAACCCTTACCACTGTCTGAACTTTTTTTTGCATATTTACATATTTATTACCTCTTCTTCCTGAGTATTGCACTCCCTCCCACCTTTCGCACGCCCATTCTCAATGCAGCATGAAGGATACCACTTCTGGTCACCATTGGTCTCCTTTCTCCCATACACCCCAGCAAGTTGATTAGTTTAACTGGGTTTTCTTTTTGATGTTCTTTATTGAGCTCATTTGTTGCTTTTCTTGCTCCAGTGAGTAAACCCCATACACTGAACCACCTCTGTATGGTATGTAACTTGGAAACTCAGCTACTCGATTAGCGCGCCTTTATGTTGGACCCTACTCTGTTTGATTCATGCAAACCTGGGCAGGAAAACAAAGAGTTGTGATTGTATTGTACATTAATCTATGTGTACAGGAACTCCTTAAATATGTTTTTAAAAAACACTTGCATTGAATGTCTGTAAATGTACTATATTTGCACAAATTTTTGCACAACACTGGCACATCTTGAACTTTTTATGTAGGAAATTAGGATCTGCTTCTTATGGTTACCCCCACTTTTTGCTTAATGTAATACTGTTTTTGACTAATCTGAAATCCTGCTAATCAGGACCCCCGTCTATCTGCTTTCTCCCTAAACTGTTATGTTATGTACTTAGGTACACTCCAGATTTGATACTGGGGTACCCTTGTCAGTCCCTAGTATATGGTACCCATGTACCCAGGGCATAGAGGCCTCCCATAGGCTGAAGCATGTATTATGCCACCCATGAGAGGCCATGCAAAATGGAACTACAGGCCTGCCATTGCAGCCTGTGTACGTTGGTGCATGCACCACTTACTTAAGATATAGTTTTATTATATCTAAGGGTTACTGCACTTAAAACCTAATAGACACCCCTATAGCAGGCCTTTACAATCCTGAAGGCAGGGTGCTTGGTTATAACTGAGAGGGTGCCACTTCATGAGCAGAATACGGCTGCAGCCTACGGAGTTAATTCTCCCAGTTTGTCAGTGAAACATCCATATACGACATATAGAGGGTCATTACGCGACTGCGTGATGACCAACTCTAAAACGGCTGTAATAAACCTTATCGTGTTTGGTGTCAAACATGTTGAAATCATACCCCCACACCGGTAACCGGTACGGGAGGTATGATTCCACCATCTCAGAAGCGAGCTTTGTGAGGTCCCTGGTATTTTCGGTACCAGCCTTCTAACTCTGGACAACACAAAATGGTTGCTGCCGACCAGAGACACGTTTCTGCCCTCCTGCTGCTGAGCCAAGCTCGAGCAGGGGAAGGCAGAACAATAGGCATCCTGTCACATGGAGGTCTGACCACCTCCCAGGCAGGATTTAGTGTATTAGGACTGGGTGGGTGTGCTTGCCAGTGACTGAACGTCTGCATGAGGGGCACATTTAATATCCCTGTGCATAGTCCAGTTCAAACCAGTCCTGGGAGCCATTGGCTCCTGCTCTGGTGCGAAACTGGACAAAGGACATGGGAATAACCTCCCCACTGTCCAGATCCTCCCCTGGGAGGGTCCCCTGAATCTTGCCACCCCTCTTCCTTGGGTACTAAAGGGCTTACCTGGCTGTAGGACCTTAGATTCAACATGGACAAGATTCTGAACAAGAAACCACTGCACTTCGAGCGTCTGGACACTCTGGACTTCACTGGAATTTGTTTGGGCCCAACTTCATCTCCCACTTAGTCTGCTGCATCGTCTGTACCTGTGCACCATAAAGGGTTCATGTTGGACCTTTGGAGCGTCAAGGACAAATTAAGATTATCTCACATGGAGGGATGGAGTTACTCCCCTGCATTGGCAGGCACCTGAACACTGCTGACCGGTCTGCTGATCCTGAGCTCCTACAGACTCCAAAGGGTATAGCAACACAGGAGGTGGGTTTTTACATCCCTTGAGGCCCAAACTGCTTTTTACCAAGTTTGAGGCCAGTGTCCCTCATGGGGGCTGCAACACCCGAACCCATGAGCACCACGTGTATTTGCAAGTGCATATGCTTGTTGGAATTTCCTCAACAAGTGCATTGGGTTACAAATAGCCCCAACCTCTGGTACCATTTCCTACCAAGAACTTTGACCTCCTCACACTGAGTGCTCCGTGGGCTGTTGTGTGGTGAAATCGCTCGAGGTCCTTTTGCGATTCCTGTGACTCCTGCCTGTGGGTCCAATTGAGGGTCAACTTTGCTTTTCTTGGACTTCCCTGGTTGCTCTAGGCTTGCCCTGACTCTCTTGTGTGTGGTGAGTCTCGTGGGCCTTGCTGGTCCGAATTGTACACTGTCTTGACCTTCTGCACGGGTTGCTATTACCAAGGTTTGTTGGTGCTCCCACTGGACACAGACCCCTCAGCACTCTACATCCTTCATGGGAAAGCTCACATCTGGCTCCTGGTCATCCTCGATGCCTCCTAGTCCCTGCAGCTGCTGAGTCAAGGACTCCATCAACCAACCTGAAGCACCCAACATCGGTGGGCATTCGTCTACCGAGCCCCTGGTCACTCCCAAGTGACCCAGACTCTGTCCTCTATGCTTTCAGGTACTTCTCAACAAGAATCCACCTTTTTTTTTTTTTCCAAAAACCTTTATTCAGCAGACAGAGTCAATACACGGCATTACGCCTACAACCTCGTCGGGCCGGCAGCAAACCTAACAGACAGTGCAGCAGTGAGGTACACAGCGGAACGTCCACAACCCTGAAGGGCCGGCCGCGTAGCAGTAGATATGGGTTTTTACATTCTAGTAGAACAAGGATATCGTTATCCAATAACAGATGAACAGACACTAGATACCCTTCTCCCAACTAGCAGTTCGGGAAGAGACAAGAAGGACAGTAGTGAGAAAGGATAAAAAAAAAAAGGAAAAACAATCAGGGGGGATCTAGGATTGATCTACGCAGCAGCACATCGTCTGAAACGCAGCAGCGCCGCCACACACAGCACGACTAGAGGACCATCAGCCCAGCACACAGCCTACCCAGTCTCAGCCCCAGTCAGGGAGGCAGGGGCCGCCTCGTCAGGCAGCATGGGGTTCAGCAGCAGGTACGTCTTCAGGGGTCCCCATATGTCTACGGGTCGGGACCCAGTCGGCAGGAGGTCAGAGTAGAGGGCAAGCTGATCCTGCCAGAGGATCATTGTTTCTAGCCAGTCTTTGAATTTAGGTGCCCTCCCCCGTCCCCACCTGCAGGCCACTCTCCACTTGGCCAGCAGGAAGCACAGTGAAGCAAATCTCCTATGCAGCACAAGGAGTTTTTCCGTGTACCCCAGAACGCCCATCAACGGGGTAGGCGGGAGCGAGGCATCAACCATTTTCCCCACCGCTTCAAAGACCTGCTCCCAGTATAGCTGAAGGGCAGGGCAGCTCCAGGCTAGGTGCAGCATGTCAGCACCATCTGTCCGGCATCTGCAACATTGTGCGTCCTCCCGCAATCCAAATCTACGCAGCCTAGCAGGGGTGTAATAGTACCTTTGCAGGAACTTGAAATGCGTGAGTCGAAGGCGGCCGCTAGCAGACACTTTCTCAATGTGGGTACAGCAATAGTGCCATTCCCGGTCCGTGATTTCATGCCCCCAGATCACTCTCCCAGCCGGCCCGAGCAGAGCCATGCGGGCCGCTCAGTTCGACATAGACCGAGCGGTACAGTATGGATACCAAGTGAGAGGCCGTTCGAGCTCCCAACAAGGCGTGTAACTGGGGCGGCAACTGCGGTTCAGCCGGATATGCCGGCGCACAGGCCCGCATCCCCTCCCTCAGTCGGGCATAGACGAATGTCTCCATTGCAGTAGGGGGGGGGCTCAGCACACAGCTGCTGAAGGGTGGCGAACCTCCCTTCCTTGTATAGGTCTCCCCATGTGGTTATATGCAGCATTCTCTTAAATCGTTTGAAGACACCCTCCTGCAGGAGGGACAGCTGGGGATGGAACGTCAGCAGCAGGCGCGGGGAGTATAGCATCGGGGCCTGCACCTTGCGCGCAATCCAGGACCAGGCTCGCACCGTGCAATCCACAGTCGCAGGTTCTCGATCGCACCCCACTGCAGGCAGCAGGAGTGCCCCCTCAAGCGGAACCGGGTCAACCAGCCAATGCTCCGTGGCCACATGCGCCGTGTATTTGGGGCCGCTAAACCAGTAGTGCGCATAATGCGCTTGCGCACAGATATAGTAGAGTTCAAAGTTGGGAAGCTCAAGACCTCCCTGTGCGTAGGGACTGGTCAGTGTCTCCCATCTGACTCGAGGCTGCTTACCGCCCCAGACCAAACGCAGGAGTTCGGTCCGCAGCGTGGAGAAGAAAACCTTGCCCGGATGATAGGGAATATTCAGGAAGTAATACAGAAACTTAGGAAGTACCGTCATCTTAATCAGCGAGATTCTGTCTATCATGGACAATGGCAGAGCCGTCCATCTCGAGACGGAGTCCCGCAACGCATCTATGGCCCGGCCGTAATTCTCACGAATCAGCTCCTCCCTGTTCAAGGCCACAGTCACCCCCAAGTAGCGGACGGTAGAGTCACACCACTCCAAGGGGAAATCCACCTCAAATGGGACGGCCGCCGGAGTGAGGGGCAGGATCTGGGACTTTGCCCAGTTTATGTGTATGCCGGAAAGGCCCGCAAAGCGCACAAATTCACGTAGGAGCAGGTTAAGGTTATGCACCGGATCCTTCACATACAGCGTCACGTCGTCCGCATACAATGAGATCAAGATGGGACGTAACAGACATCTAAGGGCCTTATCCTGATGATGTTGACGCACCCTGGCCGCCAGCGGCTCCATCGCCAAGGCGAAGAGCAGCGGCGACAGTGGGCAGCCTTGTCTAGTGCCCCGCGACAGCGAGATCGTCCGGGACAGCTGGCCGTTTATCTGCACGCGGGCTACCGGGGCAGTGTAAAGTAGGTTAATCAGGGCAGAAAAGCCAACTGGGAATCCCATACACCGAATTACCGCGTGCAGATAGCCCCATTCCAGCGAGTCGAATGCCTTGGTGGCATCCAGAAAGACAGCCGCCAGCGGCAAGTGCGGGGCCTCCTGCTGGACAATCGAGAAGAGGGTGCGCAGGTTGTGGGAGGTGGAGCGCCCGGGGATGAACCCCGCCTGGTCCGGTAGGACCAATTTGTCCATCAGGAGATTCAGGCGGTTAGCTATCATTTTTGTGAGAAGCTTACTGTCGACGTTGATGAGGGACAGTGGCCGATAGGAGTCACACTTGTGAGCCGGCTTACCAGGCTTCAGAATCGACAGAATAAGGGCCTCCCGCATTGTGGGCGGCAGTGCCTGCATCTCCTGCGCCTCGGCATACACCTCCAGAAGGACGGGGGCCAGCTGGTCTACATACAGCTTGTAAAAGTCACTTGGTAGCCCATCCGGTCCCGGCGCCTTGCCAGCCGGCAGCTGGAGAATCGCCTCTCTAAGTTCCTCGTTCGTGAAGGGGACGCAGAGGAACTCTCTCTGCCTGTCTTCAAGATAGCCCAACGTGATGTCTCCAAAAAACTGTGGGAAATCCGCCTCGTTAATCCCCTTAGAGCGGTAGAGTTCAGCATAAAAGTCGGTAAAGGCCTGCAGTATCTGAGGACCGTCCTTCTGGCAAGTACCATCCCCATCCTCCACCTCCAAAATGTAGTTGGTGTATCGCGGCTGTCTGATGTCCTGCGCCAAGGCCCTCCCAGGTCTTCCGCCCTCCCCATATCGGCGCGCCTTGGCATATTTCCCTCTGAACCTCATCTCTCTGTTCGCCTCGTTGGTGTATTCAGTCAATAGGTCCCTCAGCTTAGCTCTGCCCTCCCCATTGCCCCTAGCCCAGACATCCGTCTCGTGCCCCTTAATCGTCACCTCCAGTTGATGCAACCTCCTGTGAAGGTCGCGCAGCACTCCGAAACTTTTGGCCATGCACTCCCCGCGTATGGTGACCTTAAACGCCTCCCAGCAAGTACCCATCTGCACTACCGATCCCCTGTTGCGGTAGAAGAAATCCGTAATAGCCTCCCCCAGTTCGGTGCGGAATACCTCGTCCAACAATGCCTCGGGGCCAGTCTCCAGCTCCGAGCGCCGGCCGTCAGCATCGGGACCTCAACCGTCAAACACACCGGGGCATGATCAGACAGAGTGTGAGCCAAGTGAGTTACACTGCGTATCCAGGGGCATACCCCTCTAGACCCAAGCCAGTAGTCTAATCGGGACCAGGACTCGTGCATGGCTGAATGAAATGTTCCCTCCCGCTTGTCGGTGTGTCTGTGCCGCCATAAGTCCACCAGTCCGCTGTCCTCCAACAAGCCCCGGAAGGCACCCTGACTCCGCGTGTAGTGGTGAGGCATATGGGTGGATCGGTCCATGGTCGGGTCCACGACTGTGTTAAAGTCGCCCGCCCAGAGCACATGAGAGGCTCCGACTGCCAGTATCTGTCCCCACACTATATTCAGGACATCCGGGTTGTCAATGTTGGGGCCGTAGTAGCTGACGATGACAATCGACTGCTGCCCCAGGGCGCCCCACAGCATGCAAAACCTGCCTTCCCCATCGCTCCGGGCCCCAGCAAACCTAAAGGGGGTGCCCCTCTTGACCAGAATGGCCATGCCCCGCCCGTATGTGGAATATGAAGAGAATACCCTGTCCGAAGCCCATCTGCTGCCAAAAGTGGGGGAAGCCCTGGGGTCAGTGTGTGTCTCCTGCAATGCCACTATGCTTATGCCGTGGCGGTCCAAGTAAGAAAGTAGGTGTCGTTTTTTCCTGGGATCCCGCAGCCCCCGCACATTACACGTCAGAAATTTCAAACCATTTCTACGATCTCCCTCCATTGTCATAGAACAGTGCACCGGCGGTGCTCCTCCCTCGGCCCAGTGAATAGTGCATCAATCCCCTGCGTAGTGTAGCATGGTGCTAGGTTAGTCTCCGCTATGCAGTGCAGCCTCGTGTCCGAAGCTGTCCCTCCATTGTCTGCAGTGTGCCCCTTCCTGTCCCCCCCGCAACACCCACCCTCCCTCCCCCCACCCGCCCTTCCCTCCCACAACAGTGCCCCAATCGCGCTGGTATCTCCAAATCTCCCCACCCTAACCCCCTCCCCAACCATGAATCAAACAGAAACAAACAATAGAATGTCCGCAAAAAAAAACAACTAGTCCACCCTTAAGTCCCAGTCTAACCCGTGGCGTTCGAACGTAGGTGATCACCCGCAGTGGGGCGCCAGAGTGCCGTCAGCTCCCTCGTGTCCCCCTTTGTGGCAGGACCTCTCACCTCCGCCCCTGAACGAGCAGCGCGGTGGAGGGTAGAGTCGAGGGTGCCCCACCCAAGTAGACAGACCCCTTCAAGCCCAGCGCAGGCAAGCAATCAAGCCCCCCCAGGAGCGGCGAGAGAAGCACAGTCATCTCCGCGCCCAGGGCGCTAACAGTGCGGCAGCGCAGACATTTCTGACATAAAACATTATAGAAGGTACTCATCTGCCGCCGACAGCACAGGCAATGAACTCTCCAGGGTCAGTGTCCGTCCCTCATCCATGGGCGGGTGTGGGCTTTCTCCCCCAGCAGCCAGTCCATGGGTCGAAGCCCGTCGCCGGAGGGTCTAAAGGCAGTCCCAGCCACTTCCCCGTCTCCGAGATCTCTGAAAGTGTCATAGCACACAGTGCCTCCAGCGGGCCCAGTAGTAGGCCACGAGGTCAAAGCCGGAGCCATGGAGGGTCCCGCCCGTACCGATTAATCCTTAGCCATGGGCGAACTAGATCCCGAAGGCCCAGCATTGTTGTCGTGCGCCGGGGATGAGCGTCGCAGGGTCTTGAGGAAGTCCTCCGCTTGCTGCGGGTTGGCACAGAGAACAGTGCGGTCGCGATGTCGGATCCGCAGCTTGGCAGGGTAGAGCAAGGCATACTCCACATTGGCTTGGCGCAATTTCTGCTTCACATTTAGAAATTTCCGGCGAGCCTCCTGTACTGCCAGGGTGAAGTCCGGATAGATAGAAAACGGGGTGCCCTCGTACTGCAGGTTCGGAATCTCTCTCGCCCTTCGGAGTGCAACATCTCTGTCTCTGTAGTTAAGCAGCCTCGCCACTATGGGCCTCGGCGGTGCGCCAACCGGAGGCCGCGGACCCAGTGCCCTGTGCGTCCGCTCCACGATGAGGTGCTCAGAGAAGGATTCAGCGCCCAGCGAGCCCGTCAGCAGCCGCTCCACGTAGTCTTCCATTCTCCCAGTGGCTGCAGACTCCGGTATGCCCACCAGGCGGATGTTGTTCCGGCGACTGCGCGCTTCCAAATCCTCGCTTTTAGCCGCTATCACCTTGAGGATCTTGTCCATGTGGGCCATTTGGCGCGCCATGTCAGTGGAGCTGTCCTCCGTGGCGGATATGCGCCGTTCCGCCTCCTTAAGCTGCTCGTCATGCTTGTCGACCTTAAGCACTAGAAAATCCAGCCTGGTGTTCATAGTGTCCATTTTCCCGGAGAGGGTGTTTAAGCTCTGCTGCATTGCGACGAGCATTGTTTTTAGTTCCTCAGTAGGGGCAGTCGTAGGGGGGGCAGATGGGCCAGGTGTAGACGCCTCCGCATCTCCAGTCGCAGGCCGCGTGGCTGTTTTCTTTTGGTCGAACAGGAGCTTGGCCTGGCGTGCCTCCGCCTTCCCCATGGCAGCAAAGTGTCAGTCGCCAAGCGCGATAAGGAGCCCCCTTCTGCTTTTATACTGGGTTACTCGCCGTCTGAGCCCCCCAGTGCGTCCTCGGCTACTGTTCAGTGCAATCCCCTCCAGGGACGGCCACTCATGCCGCATCCAGGCTCCCAGGCCACCGCACGAAGGTCCGCCAGCGTCTCCAAGGATCTCCAGGCACAGGGGGGCGCTCCGTCCCAGCGCGCCCGGTGTGGGCAGGCAGCGCGGGCAGTCAGGCATTAAAAAGTCAGCAAATCAGCCCCCCAGGCGCGAACGCCCCGCAGCTGGGGGGGCACCGGTAAGAAGGCTCACCGCCCTGCAGGGGCTCCCGACGCCCCACAGCGCCGTCTCCGCGCAAGTATCCAACACCGTTCTACTTCCTGTTCCAGGCGGCAGCGGTACCCCACAGGCACCCCGGGCACCCCTCCAGAGGTAGCGCACGGATATCGGGCGCTTCGCTAGCCCGTGCCCAGCCAGCACAAGCAGATTCAGCACCTTCAGGCCTCCCTGTGTCCCCCGGGTGGTGAAATATCGCGGTACACCCGCATGCAGGGGCCACAGCAGCGTCTCCTCTCACCCTTGCAGAGCGCGTTGGTCCAGGCTGCGTCGGCAGGCGCGCTCCCCGCAATGCACCCAGTATGCCGTCCTTCGTCCGCAGGCCCGCACCCTCGTGGCCGCCTCGGCACTCGCGTAGTGTCCGCCGCCTCGGCACTCGCGTAGTGTCCGTCGCCGCGCCAGTCCTCCGCCTCCAGGACGCGGCTCCTCCCCCAGACAGCGCCAGGTCCGACAGCTCCGCCGCCCAGCTTTACAGCTCCGTGAAACTCACAACGAGTCTTCAGCAGCCCGGGGGGTCAGTATTTCCGCAGGTTTCGGCCGCGGGCGAGGGGTCTTAGCACGGATATTTGACGGATATCAGGGTAGGGCATCCAGAGCCTCACTACGGTGCGGCCATCTTGGTTTGGCGCCCTCTAGCGCCCCCCAACAAGAATCCACCTTTGGGGTGTGCGACCAGCATTCACCCAAGATGGCCGCACAGGAGTAGAGCTCCAATCGTCAACTCGTTAGATTCCCCCACATCTGCCTAAAACATCTGTTAAGCCCACTACAGCTATTGATCTGGTGCTCCCTAATGTCCAGGGGTGACCTGGTCAAGGAACGACCAAAATCCATTCACCTCGAGCTGAGGAATCGCAGCCGGCATTGCGACGCACTGCAGAGCAGAGGAGACTCCGGCAGTGATGGCACAGGGCTTCAGTCTACATCACATCTATTGATGGACTACGGGCCTGCAGGCCCTGGAGCGTGCCCTCGTTGTGCGGCCCCACTTACCTCCGGCGCGATTGCTGCCTCTGCTCCGCCTGTGCACTCACTCTATGACTCCGGTAGCGGCCCCTGAAGACTCCCTGCAGACAGCTGGTAAGCCAACGTAGCCGGGTGGGCTCAGGTATACGCATCAGGCCGCGAAGGGCCTCCCACGCTATACAGACATCGAGGTGGGGGAGATTGGTAGGCCTGGGCGAAAATTTTGTTCCGTTCGCGGAAATTGCGATAATTTGACATTTTCGCGTTCCGCGGAGAGCGCAAAAATGTCAAAATTTCCACTTTCCGCAGCTTGGCGATAATTTGTTTCTTGCTCGCGCTGTAAAATAATACATTCTCGCGCGCGCGCGATCGCCTTACCTGAATCCCTGCGTTCGCCGACAAGTTTTCTTGATCCGGTCGCGTTCTCCATGAGATGTTGTATTGTTTTTAGCCATTTGCACTGTCTCGCGACAGTTCGCGCCCGCAGTGACGTCATGCGTTCCGCGATCACGTCTTTCTTCTCGCGATCATGCACCGCGAGACAACTCAAAACAAGATGGCCGCGCCCGCGAGCAACCACATGGGTAAGTTGGCGACCCGCAACCATGCAGAAAATCTCGCGAACATGCTGGAAAAAAACTTCCGCATCTTCGCGATATTTCCGCTTGTTTGCGATAATTTTAAACATTTTCGCGATAATTTGCGGAAGTGGATTTCGCAAATTCCGCCCACCCCTAGAGATTGGTCATTTCCTTCCACCCTCTGTATTCTCTCCTCTCTCAGGCACCTGACATCTGGGGCCCAGGGCCTTTCTCCACCTCCAGAGGCCAGAGTTTGCAGCCCCAGCTGTTTATCCCCTCCCCCATAGTGGAAAACACGCACCTAGACAGCCTAATTATTGCAGGAACACCGTGGGCACTCATTGAGGGCCCACAAACACCGAGGCTCTCTCATCACATAGGGGGTGTGGAGCAAGCCCCTTTCCCGGTGCGGCCTGGGAGGCTAATGACTGTTTTGGGTGTTACAACCATCGCTTTAGGCCTAGCATAACTGACTGGAAGCAGTGAGAATAAGATGCTGACACACTTGTGTACAAGTAAAGGGGCTGCATCAACAAGACTTGGCACATATTTTAGGGACACTGCATGAACTGAACACCGGCTGGCGTAGTGAGGTGGGGCACTACACATTAACACTTTTTCCTTTTGGGTGGACACGTCCCGCCCGTATGCTTGCAACTCAACTATCCCAAGTGCTTTGGGACTGATTTCAGACGCCGTTTCCGACGCAATGTCCACCATGAAAGGGTCCAGGCAGACCCACCTGCTGAAATTGGCAAAATTTGCTAACTCCAAAACTGAGGTTACGGAAGAGAAACACTCAGAGCACGAAGCAAAGCAACAGGTGGATAACGGGGCCCCAACCCTGGTGGATGTCATGGAAGCCATACATAGGGTCCGCTTGGCGCTGGAGCAAAACATTGACACAGTAACGGCCGAAGTCACCCTTATGCATCCTGACCAACGCAATATGGGAGAAAGGGTCAAAGCAATCGAAGACTCAGTCTCAATGCTCCAAAAATCCATGAAAGCACTGGAAACTACGGTCAAACAGCTTCAGGTGCAAACGTCAGACCTGGAGGCTAAGCTGGAAGATAATGAGGGGCGCGCATGTAGAAACAATGTGCATATTTTGGGGGTTCCCGAGAGAGCGGAGGGGCAAGCCACTGACCTTTTTGTTGAGTACTTGAATCAGAAGCATCTACAGCCCCTAACTCTGTCCCAATATTTCTCAGTTGAACGTACTCATAGAGTGCCCGGGGACCCCCTCGAAGCCGGGCGCCACCCACGTCCCATCTTGGCGAGAATATTCAATTTCCGCGACAGAGACGCTATCCTTAAAATCGCACGTGCCGCCCCCTGCTCAAGTTTGAAAATTCGATAATCACATTCTTTCCAGACTTCACTTTAAAAGTACAACAGAAGCACAAATCCTTTCTGGAAGTGAAGCGGGCGCTCAGCGACAAAAACCTGAAATTGCGATGATCTTTCTGGCCAAGCTGCGGGTGCAAGCAGAGGGAAAGTCCTTGTTGTTTTCAGACTCCAGAGGAAACTTTGGATGGGCTGGAGGGCTGGAGATCCTCTGGTGCTCAGAAACATAACTCTCCCCGTCGTATGCAGCAACAAGAAAACCGAGAAGAAGGCGTTTGACTGTTGATACTAACCACCTTAACATTGCCGCTCGGCCTACCTTCCATGAACAGTGGAGTTCCACTGTATGCCGGAGGGGTGACGAATGTCGACTGACCCCACCGGGGCATGGGTGACTATAATACACAAGAGACTGATCCTATGTTTGCATTTTTCTTAAATATGTTGTATTTGCAATCACAGGCCAGAAGTGACCAAGTCATGAGATTTAATACTATGTGCTGTTGTTGGGGGTGGGACTACACACGGATGCTTTATGGGTTGCACAAAAGAAATAGATTATTGTTTGTAGCACGCTATATCACGGGCTTGCATAGTTGTGATTATGGGGAAATGGGGCTCTATAGTTGGGAAGTTCCAGCTGCGTAGCATTCCCCTTCACAAAGTACACTAGTTCAGGGTACAAAGGCACTCTGCAAAATTGGAGGGTGGGCAGTTCTACGTCCACGTTGCAGGGAGGCAGGGTGGGGGGATCCAGGATGTTCCAAAGGGTTTATAGTTGTATTCCTAATGTGTGTGTTCAGTGCAGTCTTTTAGGTGTTGCTTCTCTTGGTGCACCTTGAGTCATCAGCTATGTGAAAAATAGATTTCCAGGGATCGTGTACGAAATGTCTCAGATGCGATCGCTAGGGGGGCGGTAAGACGGACCCTCAATGTTGCTCCTCCGGGGTCCTTCGAGGGAGACGGCCGCTAATGCCGCGCTTCAATGAATGATGAACATGAAACGGCGCTGTTACTGAGCCACCTTAAACTACTCTCATGGAATGTATATGGCTTGGAGGATCGAGTCCAACAGGGTATAGTGTCGCAATACCTGAAACGACAGGCCCCGGACCTTGTTTTACTACAAGAAACTCATATTCAAGGAACCTCATACTGTGCACTCAGTAGATGGGGCTATAAGTTAGTGGCCCACGTGGGCTATGCTAGAGGGTCCAGAGGGGTGGGTATTCTCGTTTGCAATGCCCTCCCATTCCAGGTACATAAGGTCACTCGTGATCCACTCAGCAGATTTGTCACGGTCTCGGGCCAATGGGAGGATAGGTCCCTCAATGTGACTTCCCTATATGTGCCTCCCAGACTTCACTCCCCTACTCTGACTGACCTGGGCCCGCATATATTAAACCTGCCAGAGGGTGATGTATTGATAGGGGGTGACTGTAACGAAGCACTCAATGGGGACTGAGGCCAACAGCTGCCCAGACGAGGGGAACCACCCTGGAAGCTACTGAAGGATTTCTTTGGGGCTTTGGGCCTGATAGATGTCTGGAGGGTGTGCAACCCTATGACCAAACAATATACCTTCCTCTCCGGGGACCACGGTAGTATGTCCCTCATAGAGTACGTCTTCTGGAAAGCCAAGCAAGTCCCCAAATTCAGAGAAATCTCCTTCCTTCCCAGAGGCATCTCGGACCATTCCCCATTGGTGACGTACTATGGAGGCCCCCCCCCCCCCACGTCATGGGACAAACTGACAGAGACCACTAATAACTATCTCACAGAGAAGGATGGTTCTGTTGATTCAGCTGTGACACTGTGGGAAGCATATAAAACGGTGATCCGAGGTAGCAGGGTGGCTGCGGTAGCAGGACATAAAAAAGAAAAATGAAAACAACTGGAAGAGATAGAAAGGGAGATTGCCCTTTTTGAACGTGATCTCGTGATGTCAGACACTCCAGATCACACACACAAATTGTCCATGAAGCAATCCGAGTACAGAAACATCGCTGAAGATGCAGCTAAGGCCCACTATTGGGCTACTCAGCATCATGTACATGATATTGGTGATATGGCTAGCAAGCTGTTAGCTTTGTTAGATGTGCGGGAGGTGGCCAACTGGTGGGTGGCATAGATTATAGACCAAGATGGCGCAAAATTGCAGGACAAAGCAGGGATTGCGGGAGCATTTGCCGACCACTTTGAGCGGGTCTACACCGCTACTCAGGCCCTCACTCACGCAGATGTGGCTGAATTGCTAGCCACTCTGCAAGTACCCGTTCTAGAACCCAAGGATGTAAAAGATCTAGATACCGCCTTGACAAACGAGGAGGTGTCCAAGGTGATTGGCACCTTGCAGTCCGGAAATGCCATGGGCCCCAGTGGCCTTCCAATTGAACTCTACAAATCTAATGGCTCTACGATTGCCCCATACCTCATACGGATTATGATGAGAACGTGACAGGGGCGTCTTGCCCGAAACGCAGAGACTAGCCAACATTGTCGCCATACACAAAAAAGGGTAAACTCCCCGAGCAGTGTAGCTCATACAGGCATATTTCCCTCCTAGACCCAGAAGGTAAAATACTAGCTAAAATTCTGGCTCGGCGTCTGTAACCTTATCTTCACAAACTGATACACCTGGACCAATCCGGTTTTATGCTGGCTAGGAATACCGCGCTGAATCTCCGATGCCGTTACTGAGTCCTGGGTAGAGCCTCCACGATCCAGGAGGACTCAGTGAATATGTCTTTAGATGCCAAAATGGCATCCGGCAGGATTGAGTGGCCATTCTTATTTGCCGCACTTGAAAGATACGGATTTGGGGATTGGTTTTTGTCCTGGGTGTGTCTCCTTTATTTGATGCTGCTAGCCCAAATCACAGTAAATGGAGGGCGGTCAGCAACATTTGCATTGTAGAAAGGTACGAGGCAGGGTTTTCCCCTTTTGCCTTTGCTCTTCGCTTTGGCCCTGGAGCCCCTGGTGCTCTGGATTAGGGGTGACCCCCTTGTTAGAGGCCTCAATTGGTCGGTAGACTGGATAGATAAAATCTCTCTCTATGACGA
Organism: Triturus cristatus; assembly: GCF_964204655.1. NCBI lineage: Eukaryota > Metazoa > Chordata > Amphibia > Caudata > Salamandridae > Triturus > Triturus cristatus. The sequence goes on along the minus strand of NC_140591.1, from coordinate 1,152,272,728 downwards.
CGATATTTTGCTCTATTTGGCCAGACCCCGGTTTTCCATTCACTGTGTACTGCATATATTTGGACTATTTGAAAAAATAGTTGGGCTATACTAATAATTGGGACAAATCCCTGGACTATGTTCTGAGCGGGGAGCATCCAACTCTACCCACAAGCTGTGAGGCCAAGATAGTCACAGACGGTTTTCTGTACTTGGGAATATACATTACTGTCAACTTTACAGTTTTCCACAACCAAAATCTTGCTCCGCCTCTGCGTCGCTTTCATGCTGACGTGCAACACTGGAAAACACTAACCCTCACTTTACTAAGCAGGGCTGCCCTCTATAAGATGATGGCGCGCCCCCGTTTTCTCTATGCCCTACAAAACACACACTATTTGGTCCCATCCCACTAGTTTCACGCTATTAAATCTGAGGTACTCGCCTTGCTCTGAAACAATAGTAGACCTGGCCAAACTTACAAAAAGTTGGTATGAAGGAGGTATCGTTCAGCATGCCATAAGAAGCTATTACTGGGCCTTGCAGTTAGTAGTTTTTAATCATAGGGTGCACTGACCCGTTACAGACCCCGCCTATAAGATGGACAGGCATAACATGCTCCCCGGTAATTATCCCAGGGCAATCTATGGATGGGGAAACATACGCCCAAATACACTACAACTTCCACCACAATTGCTATATGGCACAAGGCGACACCGCCCTCGCATGGAAAGCTAAAATCACTCAAGTCACTCCTTAGCTTGAAGCGTATCAGCTGGGTATGTTATCAAAACAGCCAGGATTTGATACGTGGGACCCGATAGGCCTCTCGACAGTTGGTGACTTACGAGTTGGAAGTAGGGTGATCCCGTTCAGTGACCTTCAGTGGGACTATCAACTGCAAGTTGGTGAAACTTTTCACTACCTCCAGGCCCGCAAAGAGCTATACCCAAGGGGACTGACCTGCTGGTCTCCTCGCCCTTAGAGGACAGACTATTAGACAACTACCTCCAGTAAAAAGCCATTTCATTGACATATCACAAAATACTTAATAATACGCCGGATACCTTAGGTAAAACTTGCGCAAAATTGGTAGATGATGTCGGAGATATTAGCGACGAAGACTGGCAGGAGGACCTGGCCGCTCCCCGTGAGACGGCGATCCAATCTCATTTCATACTCATCCAACTTAAACTATTAGACAGAGCCTATTCCACCAGCTCAGTGTTTGTCAAGATGGGGGTTCTGGGCTCCCACGCTTGTCCCAGAGGATGTGGACACACCGGCACTTACTTACACCAATGGTGAGAATGCCCAATCCTTCAGAAATATTGGGGAAAGTTCTTATCAGTGCTGTCTCAAACTTGTCATAAACCCCTCGATGTTTCCCCCCGGATTTGTCTTCCGAACATCTGGGAGGCTACTCACTTGTAGAGAACTGAGAGGTTGTGGGTCTCCCTGGGTTGTATGGTGGAAAAACGCAATATAGCCAGAACATGGAAAGGAGTGGCCAAGCCAAGGTTCGGAGATTGGGAATCAGACATGGATTGGTGCATGCAAGCGGAGAGGGTTATATATGCTAGCAGGGGATGCCCACAAAAATGGACTAGAATCTGGGGTCCTTGGAATGTGAGCAGAGTGTTGATATGCACTCCTTTCAGTGATACTCCTTTAATGTCAGCAGACCACGAAGTTTAGTAATGTTTGGTATACGATGGGAAGTATGAAGCAAGCGATTACATTGTAGACCCTTTTAATCGATATGATGATTAGTGTACTATTGTAATGAGATTGCAGAAATTGTTGGAGACTGCACTGCACTTTTTTTTTGTCTGTAATGCTTTTCATTTTGTTCTTGCAATAAAAAGATTTATAAAAAAAAAGAATCCACCTTTGGATTCCAACAGACACTTTCCTCCCTTCCAGCAGCGGCTCTTCTTCGAAGTGCTCTATTGGGTACGACTGGGGTTTCTGACTCCACTTTAGACCTATGCACCTGGCATAGGTAACTTAGGTACCTTGGTATCCATGGGTTTGGTGGCTCTCCAACCTTCTGTCTTCCACAGGGTTTCTTCGAAGTCCATCGGGAAGGGTCCTTAAACTCTAAAACTTCAACAGCAATTTCTCCATAGACTTGTACAGAGCAAGCATTTGTCTTCCCACACTGCGCACGCACTCCGTGGGGTTCCTGTCAACTCACCTTGGGTGACTCCTTGGGGTCCCAGCAATTCTATGTCCTCTCGGCACTGTCTTGACGCGAGTTGTTGTTCTTAGACCACTTACTTAGTATATGTTTTGGTCCCCCCCTGGGGCCCACTGTGTATTAGTGCTATTTACTGTCATTTATGTGCTTAAGTATTGTGTGCTTTGTGATTATCTCCGTGTAGGAGATACTGTGTTGTAATAGATAGTGTTATATTAATATATACATATTTTTATAACTACTGTGTGGTTCTCCTTTCATTTAACCAATACAATAAGATTGCATGCAGGTAAAACAAGCTGCTTAACATTCCTCCAAGACTAAGCCTGAATGCTGCTCTCCACAGCTACCACTTGGATAGCTTTCTAAGGTTATTTTTGACCTCTTAAATCACCATAAGGGTTGTTTGGACTGGTGCAAGGGGCCTACTTAAATTAATGGACAGCATATACCAGGCCAACTTCTCACATTTTGGATATGCTGAAATGAAGTTTAAAAACACAGAAATAAAATATTTTGCCAATGTACAAATCCAGTTTCCCCACATCCTTTATGAATCATAAAAACTGAACTGAAATTATTTTAATATATGTACTGCATTTTCTGAGTTCACAGAGTTTCTCACTGTGAACATGAGTGCCACAAAGAACTAGTTATAAGTCAAGGAAAAATGAACAAATGATGCAACATTTCAGAAAGCTCAAGGAAACCATTCCAGCAATGACTTACCTGTAGATTCGCATAATTTTTGATTTTTTTTTAATTTCTTTTTTGTTGCTGTTCAACAGCTGCTAATAGTTTGTTATTATCCCCTTGCAAGTAATTGGGAGGAGGGAACGTCTGGAAGACCATCGATGTTGGTGAATCTCCGCCTAGGAGCAGACTGTCCAGGTCAAAAGGCATTATGAAAAGGATACTTTGAGTTCAGGTTTCTAGTGATACCTCCATGCATTTCCCTGGAGGTTAACTTTTCCTTTAGCCATTCTTTTAAAATACCTTTCGACACTGCAGACACAAACAGAGAAGGTATTCGTTTTCTCTTGTTCACAACACCAGTAATGAAGATAGATTATATATTTATTGAGTGTGTTAATTTGTAAAGATTACATTGTGTGGGATGATTGGCATCACAATTTTGGCTTTCAAAATTAATTCTGAAAATCATATTTTTGAACACATTTTCAAGTGAAACAGAGGTATATTGTGGAGTTTTGCAGATGAAACTGATCCACGTTGTTAATATCCTTTTTCCCTATAATATTGGGCTCGAGCAACAACATCATTCGAATAGTCTTTTCCAGTGGTGCGGCTGTCCACGTCTTCGTTCCTGACATTTCCAGGGCCAGTATTATATGCAGCAATTCCACCTACAATTTAAAAAACATGAGTTAACATGAAAGTGAGCACAAAACATTTTCTGGGAATTTGTTAATATGTGGATCTAACCATTAAAAAAATGAACAACACAGAAGTGTAGAGTATTATATTTCTTACACGTTGTTTGGTGGTTGGTGGAGAGATACTTTTGTTATATACAGTGTTGAGGTAGGTTTGTCAGACTACAACTTAAAAAAGAAAGGCGTTAATCGCTTGCTCCTGATTTTATCATTTCCCCTGTGCGAGAACAAAGGATTTACAACTTCTTGATAATAGATTTCAGGGTTGCTGTGTGTGTAGACATGAGTTGTGCTGCAGCAGTGCAGACCAGTAATCTGTATCCTAGAACAGACGCCCAGCACAGCCACTGCTCCTCCTAGCTGGATTACTGTGATAGGGTGGAGAGGTTTCCACCTTTTGAATGTCCCAGACAGTGGAAGCAGGAAGGAAGGCAGAACGGCATCATTAAAGACTTCAGCCTGCTGATATACTGGTAGAATTTGTGTCAAAGCTCCTCAATCCTTTAAGTGCCATCCCTGTGTGAATAGGGGAGTCTGCATTGATTCTACCAAAGCCTGTAAGGGAGACACAAGGGTGGGTGGTTCATAAAAGGTGATAAAATTCCACATGGGTTTCCATTCAGAACTATAGATACTCTGCCATGATGTCATTGATAGCACTTATTTCAAAGGGATGTTTCTTACTGAGATTGGGCTTGGTGTCCACCACCATTGGAGAAGACATGACCAGTGAAGGCCAGTGCAGGCAAGAGTGGTGGGCAGGGAGGGGGAGTTGACAAATGACGACGAGCGAAAATAAAATTAAAAGAAAACCACTTACTTTGCCCTCACCGCATCGCCAAGTCGACAATGCCACAAGCGCAAAGTAAGTGAGTTTTTCTTTTTTAATTTTATTTTCCCTCCTCATCTGTCGTCTCACCCCCACCTTCTCCCACCACTCTTACCTGCACCGGCCGTCACTGGACATGACTGCTGGAAACATATGACGGGCTCTCTGATTATGTATCATTTGTGTTCTATCCCTCTTTGGCTGGCATAGCGACTGCCAAGAAGGTTTGGTGCCTAAAAAATAGAGAGTCCACTAAATTCTAGCAACTAATTAAGGACTCATTTGGTAGTAATATATTAATTCATTATATCTGAGACTTCTTTAGGAACACAGTTCACCCAGACTCTCCAAATGCACCCGATATACGTACACTTTTGTTCCAATTTCACTTCTTACCCGGCTGAAGGTAATCAGGCGACTAAAACTTCCGAAAGCATTTGGGTCTGATGATTAAGTTGGGATCTCCGTACCACAATTTCCCAAGTGGTGGTTGTCATGTTGAGAGTTTATTTAATACAAAGAATGCATTGGTGAATATAAATTTGCTTCATTTACTTCCTGTGTAAGGAGCTCTGATTCGTTAACTTGTCTTCTAATACCTCAATGCACACCCTAACATTTGAGAATACCTGCCATCAGCCTTGTTCTCACTGCAGGAGGCTTAAAGGATCATACCTTTTTAAGGACACATAAGTGGTCTTACTCAGACTAAAGTGTCTGGGGATTCCCTACATCTTAAGGGAATTCCTATGCAGGGTCAGATTGGTCTTTAGGGAAATCTGGCAGTGCCAGAAGGACTGGTCTGACAGGTCAGTGTGTGGGCTGCTTTTTTGGCTGCTAGTGGGACTGTTTATGGTTCGGTGAGTCCGTTTTACTGGTGATTTCCATGATATAACCACAAACATTGCCTACACCATGCACAAATGAAAGGTTTTTTCATATCTTGCAACACACCTATACAACTGGCCTTTACAAGTTCAAACCGCCTTGATTTACAATTGTGAAACACTTTTCTAAGCTATCTAATTCAATAACAGGGGCTGCTTTTATTTTGGTGCCTTGGCCAGGGACATCTTAAGGGTTTTGGGGACCCTGGGCCAAATGTTTTTTGGGGGCCCCTGCTTGGAATAACTTTGAATTCATAATCCAATTTCAGCTCTTTCGTGCATCCTTTGGCAAGGTCACTGACAGTGCAAGGGCACACTTGTCTGAATTCTAAATGTGTTTACATCTAATATTCAGTCATAATGACAATGTGATTTCAATATTGTAACATAGCAGCAGCTCAATAATATGACTGCAAATAATCTCTGTGACACTCTCCCATTTCTCATTTCTGGGGTCCTGTTTTGATCTATTAGAAACTTTTTATGGACATTGCAGGAAACATAAACACAGCATTTCTCTACAAAATATCTTGTAATAGACTCTCATATATAACCCACACTAAAATAAATTAAAGGAAAACGGTATTCAAACCAATCTGTTTAAAGATGTATTCAGTGTCACCAGGGCAAGACTCTCTGCAGAACAAAGCTGGCTCTATCAGGGCCCCCCGAAGGGCTGGGGCCCTGGGCCAAAGCCCACTCTGCCATTGCCTTAAAATGCCTCTGGCATGGGCCTCTTTTCTGTCCCAGTCTGACACTGTTCCTAAGTCTTAGGAAGGTTCTCCAGTGTTCTCTGCAGTTACGAAAGATGATGCTTTTGGTGTGTAACTCCCTACTCTACTTACAGAAAACACAGCAAAGGACCCTATGTATAGTCAGAGCAAGCTCAAAGGCTGTTGTGAATAAAAGGATTAATGCATGGGATGCTCACTTGGGTGTTAGGGGCTTCACCGTGTTGCTTTTTTACAAGCCTGACCTGTATTTTTAAGTCCAGGCCAGTACAAACATCTGGAAAAGCAGTCAAATCTGGTATTTTTTGTTTCCTGAAACATAAACCTAAACTAGCAATAATGTACGAAAAAAATCAATTAAAAAGTACCTATAGTGTTCTCTAAATCGTCCTAGAATGATGAGTAGAGCAAATAGAATGATAATTGCCCTGTTACTAAAGAATCCTGGTAAATACAACAAGATGATGAGGCTGGCTGATAAGGGTTGATAGCCTGAAACCAGTTCCAGGATTCTTGTTTCCGGTCCAGGGAGGACCTAGATTGGCAGTTGTAGCTGGATTGTTCCCATGGGGAGCTGGGTCAAGACTGATTTGCATATGACTGGGTCCAAACTGGGATGACGTGGCGAGCAAAATATCGATGGATTATACCCAGATCTGCGACTGGGGGTGAGTGCTTAAAAAGTTTCAACACTCCATCCATCATAATATTTTGTGGTGTTGCTCTGTGCACCCTAAGTGGCTAAGGGTATGCTGAGATGTGGGTACTTGCTAGCTGTAGCACTGAATTCAAGGTAGCCTGGCTGATGAGGAGTGATACCCCGGAACTGGTCCCAGGATGCTTGTTTCCTGTCCAGGGAGGACCTGGAGGGGCAGTTCGGGCTGGACTTTTACCATGGGGTAAAGGGTCAAGACTGATTTGCATATGGCTGGGTCCAAACTGGGGTGATGTGGCTAGAAAAATAACAATGGATTAAACCCAAATCTGTGACTGGAGTTGAGTTTTGAAAAGTTTTAGCACTCAGTCCACCGTTTTATTTTGTGATGTTACTAAACAATCCTGACCATTTTACAGGAATTATTTTTCACTTACCAGATCTTAGCCGTTTCAAAATGGCAAACAGTAAAACAAATTACAGGTATTGTGCCTATGAACTGTGTGCTCCTGCCTGGGTAAATGCCTGTGAGCCTTAAATTCTGTGAGGAGTTGGGGAGTTGAAGTTTGTCTGGCCGGGCAGCAGGATGTCTTCACATCACAGGGCAAGACTAGCTGCAGGTGGGGACAAAATGCACTGACTGCAGACATCAGTTGAAGGTAGTCATGATGAGTGTGTAAGCATGGGGAACATTTACTATGCTCGTGTGCCACTGCAAAAAGTCACTCTAAGGAAGGTACAGTGGTGCAAAGTCTGGAAAGTGTTAACTTCACAGCACTGGAAAGGGTCCCTTTTCTTGCAGCAAATAGCATTTTTCACTGCTTCGCACAACTTTACATCAAGGTGATGTTACATGGGTGGGAAGTGATCATTGCAGCACAAGCACCTATGGGCTTTGACACTAAGCCCAATCTACTAAGGCAACCAGGCCAGGCTTTGTGTACAAAATAATGCATCTGTGAGGCAGTTGGAAACTTGGAGAAATGTTTTTATTTCTCCAAACATTTTGCATATTGCATTTGTGAAGCACTGTACAGAACACATCAACACATCCAATGTGTATAAAATTATAGAAATTGTCTAGGCATAGTATTTTGTACGGGAAAGGTGTGCTCTTAGTACAAAACCTATGTTAGACATCATACCAACACCTGATCCCCAATGGTGTAAAGGTATGTGCATGGTGTTAGGCAACCTGTGCTAGTGTGGGGCAAGTCAGCAGCATTAGGCCATTATTAGGGCCCCTTTTTTGATGCTCCGGTGGCTTATTGTGCAGCAGCATATTTACAAGGCCACACAAAGCCACTTTATGTGGCTTTTCATGGCCTTGTAAATACGTGCCCCTTTCATTCAGAACACTGCGTGAAAGGGGCGTTCCATGGGTATTGATGTGAGTGTTACCACGCAACACCCATGGAATCTGAAGCATTCCCCAGGGGTTGCGTTATGGAGGGGCAACGAGGAGAATTGTGATTATTTCTACTTGCTTTTCCTCTTTCTATGTGTGGTGCATTCTGCAGCACACATAGAAGGAGGAAATTGCCTCCATTGATTGATTTTGTGCATAAAGGTGTCCTTTTCTGCACCAAATCAATCATCTCCGCGACGCAGGCACCCTTGGAACATGGCACAAGGGTGCCTGCATTGGCGCATGGCAGCCCATTGTGCACCAGCGCAGGGGAAAAGAACAGGAATGCTCTGTATCTCATAGATAGGGTGCATTCCTGCACTTTTCTTTCGATGCAGGGCAGCGCAGCAAGATTCGTCGCAGTGTTGCCCTGCGTCAAAACATCGTAAATGAGGCACCAAATGTACTGCAACCAATCACTGCCTCGGGATCTGGAAAAATTATTGCGCCACAACACAAAGGAAACATGCCTTTCATATTGGAGGGTTGGCGTTGACCTTATTCCTTAGGAAATACACATTTCATGAAAGTTCTCACTCCTAGATGCCAGAAGTGGTTAGTAGATTTGGAGTGAGGCTGAAGGTGATCAGTGGAGATGCAAGTCTTCATATATTGATACAGACCTTTCAATTTCTGCTCCACAGACCACTTCGGAAACTTCTTAGTGATTGCCTTGATCATGCTGACAAGAATCTCTGTAGCCTGGGTAATATGTTCTTGACTGTCCCAAGCACCTCTGGGTTTGTGGTAGCGTATGTCAACCTAAAATGGAAAGCAACATTGGCACTATATATCTGTATGACCAGTTCAGACACATGTTTTACGACTAGATGCTCAACAAGGGATACATATTGGATCCCCTCTCAACGCTGCTTTGATTTCTGACCTGCATTAAACCAAACGCATTCCCTCCATCCCCGAATCCGTTCCTTAGGCCAGAGCCGGCACGGGATTCGCGAGATGCGATTGCAGCAATTAGAGCTGGATCCACGCACAACCTCTTGCCAGCCGCCACCATCTTTGCTTTGAATTTTTTCATCTTTCCGAGGTCAGTCGCTGCCATCTGGCGGGATGCACGGACCCCTGTGGTCAAGAAAGTAAAATAGAAATGATTATTCTTGGCAATTTTGTTTGCTCATTGACATTTTCCTGAGGCAGATTTCCTGATCCAATGGGAGGAGCATGAAAACATGGAACAGTCAATTACCCCATGATAGTGACTGCACCAGCATTCGCTAAAACCATGTCCAGCGTATGGCTGCATGCTTTGGAATGTGCAAGGGAATCAGGGAAGGTTACTCGGAGGTGAGTCCCACTACCCATTTTCATTCCCATCACCTGCAGTGGCCTATTAGGCCATGTTTCCTGCCAGCTTTCTGCCAACACCAGCTCCTTTCGTTGGAAAGCTACATACCGGCTCCATTCAACTGGCAACTCTCTCCTTCCTTCTACAAGCAGCTTACTCCTGGGTATGTTTCCTGCCTTATCTATGCCAACATCCGCCACACATAGGGGGCGTTACTTTTCCAGTCCTCTTTCTTTGCACATGCTTTGCATCTGGAACATTCCAGTTGGGGGAATCCTATTCCAGCCTACCTGACGTTTTCAGCTCTTTATTGAGGAAATCTCCCTGCCTGCCACATCCCACTGTTAGGTTCCCGACCGGTGGAATCCCCCTGCCTACCCCCTACTACCACAGCAAAGGAGGTAGACTTTACTGCCTGGCTCACTTCTATAGGCAGCTCACAGTGGGTTTACTGCCTGTAGCGCAGGCAGTTATGGCCACAGCTGCTGCTGCCTCAGGCTTGCCCATTGGTATCGAAAGCGTCAGAGGATTCAGGAGAGCTGCAGCACAACAGAAGGTAGAGGCTTGCTGAGTCCTTCTAACCATTTTTATTTCCCATTATTCAATGTCCAAGGTCTCACCAGTGAATAGGAGGCTGTCCTGGGTTTAGGGAAGGCAGAGAGTGTAGGAACTTTGACTCATTGTCCCTCCCATACTCTCTCAGCAGCCTCCTGTCTGCTGTTCAAGAGCTGCTGGTGGAAGCAAATATGGGAACTTTTCCTCCCTGTGGCAGTTGGAAGAAATGGGAAAAACAGGCGACAGAGGGAAGGGGTCTGATCAGTGAAGCCACACTCCCCACCACAGCATATTCACAGACTCCTTGCCGTCTTTGTCCTGGTCAACGTGGAAAAGTGAAGCCCAGAGATTAGGGGTGGACGCAACCCACGTAATTTGCTGTACAGCATATTTATGTGGATTTACTGCAAAATTATGCAAGATTCTGTGTAATTATATCTAATCTACTTTTGCAGAATATGGTCGCTGACCTCAGGGTATTGAGGTTCTTTTTTAGATTAGGGGTCACCATCTTCGCGTTTGTGGTCCCCCTCAGGGACATTACTCAGGAAACACTAGGAATAGCATATATTATCACTTCACATTGGCCAAATACTAAATATTGCTTCCACACACTTGGAATTACGGTGGCCTCTGGGGCCAAGCTCTTTCCTCACACACACAAATCCTTCCACTGCGGTATCGTCTTTCCATAGGGCCACCCCAGCCTCGCAGAGACATTTTGTGACATCGCAGTCCTAGCTCTATGCACCGCCTTCGGGGTGATATTCGGACAGGCAGGTCTAACCATACTTTTCTCAGGCTAGCATTGGGGTTGAACTGGGACATAAAGTCGCAACCCCACCCACACTGCACACACACATCCTTGAAGAAAGTGCATTTATCCTTAGAGCTCCTTTTCTGGTGAATTAGCCTCTGACCAGAAGTGTACGTAAAGAAAGCGAGAGCTCTGTGAATGTGTCAGTACTGGGATACCAGGATAAACTGGCAGTCGGGTTAGAAGCAGTCTACAAACATTTGTTTCAGTACTGCACCTGTAAGGTGCGCCGTAACTCTCATAAGAGGAGCGCTGTGAGATGTCTCTGTACTGAAAACACTAGTGCACCACGCATAATGCAACTCAGAATAGAAGCGCATTTGAAACCATTCTGGGTATCTCTCTTCTCCAATACCATGGTGCACTGCAAACCATGGTAGAGGTGAACTACGGGAGCTCTGTGGAGATCTCATTGTTGGCTGGTGGGTTGTGTGATCTTTGTAGCTGTTTACATGAGGGAAGGTAGGACTGAGCTCCGCTGAATGAACTCTAGTGGGTGAACAACCTTTACAACGCAACTGTTACAACGCACTACACTTACAACGAAATTTTTACAACGCAACATCCACTACAACGCATTCCATTACATAGCATGACACTACAACGCATGTTTAAAAACTACCTTTACAATGCATTCCATTACATTGCATACTACCTTTACAACGCATACCATTACAACGCAATCCAACACTTACCCTACTGTTGCACCCCCTGGAGTTAGAATAGTAATTTTTACCCCTATACTATGCGTTGTAATGGTATGCGTTGTAAAGGTAGTATGCGATGTAATGGAATGCGTTGTAAAGGTAGTTTTTAAACATGCGTTGTAGTGTCATGCTATGTAATGGAATGCGTTGTAGTGGATGTTGCTTTGTAAAAAATGCGTTGTAAGTGCATGCGTTGTAAAAGTGTGCGTTGTAAAGACATACATCCACTCTAGTGTGAAGAGTTTGTTATCTTTTAATGTTGCTGGATACCAGTGACTACTGTAGGCATTTAAAACTCAAATTAGGCACCTCGTGTTTTAGGTGCACATGTGATGACTGTCTGACATATGATAGCTGTACCTCGATAGGTGTTAGATGTGTCCCTGTCATATTGTTGCATCAATCTCAATAATATATAAGTGGCTACTAAACTTCAACTCTCTTTTCTCTGTGCCTCTTTTCTCAATATCTCAACCTTGACATATGCTAGTTTTCACCTCTGGCTACAGACAGCTGTGGTTACCTTCTATGAGTTCCATACTGCCAGTGCCACAGCATATCGCAGACAGATACATTTAGCAATCAAAAACATTATGTCACAGGTGAAGCGGGGCAGTCTCTTTCCTCTTCACGATGTCAAATGCACACAATAATGGTTTTTCTAAGAAGCAGTGTGTGGACCGATGTGTTCTTTGTTTTCAAAGCAAAAATCATTAAAACAATGTTCATTATAAAAAACCTGCACAGAATAAAGGTGTAACCCTATGCCTAGTTTGTTTATTACAGGGAAGCCAGACACATAGGATATGCAAATGCTTACTTAAGTTTCACCTTAAATGATGCATCAGCTATTCATGGTGAATATATTGATTTCTATAAATACTCCAAGGGACTTTAGTTCAACCATTGCCATTGGCTTCTTTGGCTGAAGAGTTTTGAGCCACTGGCTTGATACATTGTCAATCAAATATTTCAGCGGCTCGTAGGAGTATTTTAGTCTCACCTTATTATTGGCTGTCCTGGCGTTTCCTTCAACCTCTACTGGATTTTACCTTGGTCTATTTTACATCTGAAAACTCCCCTCTGTCATCGAATATTTAATTCATTAGCTCAAAAATAAATTGGATGAAAAAGCAATCTATTTTTCTCGTCTGCAGCTGTTGGAGACCTATTGGGTCAGAGCCTTGTACATGACTTGATGGCTTTCTTGTCTATCTCAGTTCGATGCTTCTGCTTTGATGGCTCTCCAGTCTAGATTCTGCACCATCATTTTGATTGGATGACTTGTATTTTTCCACTGTTTATCTCATGGAACTCATTTTTCATTTGTGTTTTAGCACTGCATGGGAGCACATGGCTTTCCTTGATATCTCTACTATCTGCCCTCTCCCAACTGCCTATCAGCACTCACATCCCCAAAGGTGTGTTTCTGTTGTCAGCTGGACATTGCTACCGGGCTGCTAGCTTCCCTGCTTCTCTGTGCATGTGAATGCAAGGCAGCTATCTTCAAATGCTTTCCCATAATGTTTAAGAAGAAAGAAGCAATCTGAGGTGTTCGCCATGTCTACATGTACAAGGCGACCATTTGGAGGAATAAAGGTACTGGCAAAGCCACTAGGGCTGCTTGTACTTTTGAGAGGCTAAACGTACTGGCTTTGTCATTTCTTGTTTAGTTTGTTTTGCACCGCAGCACATACTCAACTCTCACACACAAGTTTTTTTAAGCACTCAAGTGCAAGCATCAAATCTATTGACCGTGCCAGAGCTTATTTGTGAGTGGTGTCATTTTCTATGATATTACATAGGATAAAGTTCATGTAACATCATTTGTGTTGTCAGAGTCAAGGTTACGTGACATCACATCCTGAGTTGTCATCGGTTTCAAGAGGCATGTGATATAACTTCTGCTACCGCAGGCATTTTACTGCACTGACATCTATGGAAGTTACCATCAAGAATGCTCTCACACCCCTTAAGTTAATTAAACACACTGATTGAAACATATTGTTGTCACTTAGGGCTTTTCAACATGACAAACAGTATAATTTAGGCCACTGGAATTATGCGATTATGCGGCCAATGAATTTTCTGCATAGTAATGTATTTGATGAATTTGCCACATACTCCATCTTCTGCTGCAGAAAATGCAGATTTTAACCCCAAAAAAATTCTATTACAAATTGATCAAAAGTTTCCTCTGGGGAAGGTTCTATGCAAAGTTTGAATGGCCATCTTTCTGTTGCTTATTGCTGTATTTGGATGTCAGCCTGGCACTAATTAGGCGGAACCTTTGCCCAGATAGTGATAACGTGTAAAAATGCCGAAATAATGAGGTAAACTATCACAAAAATTCCTCATTATGCTGCATTATGTTTTTTTTCTTGCTGCAGAATTTGAAAACCCTGCTGCATAATTTGGTACTCCCCTGCCACATATTTTTAGTGGTCCTTTGTATAATCCTGTCAAGTTTTCAGAATATTCACTATGAATATCCTGAAACCCATCAAAATGTTCATGTTCAGTGGGTTCAAATGTAAACCAAACAAAACACCAGCATATCTACTTGTATGTGAACAATTAATCCTCAGGAAGCAAGGACCTATGTCCCATATTATAATCCTAGAACTGAAGAGTAGCCAACAGTGAGTGTTTTGGAATAGCTGAACTATATTCCCAAATCCAGGTTTTTCAAGTCACAGTAAAAAACACTTTGGGTCAGCAGCTGTTGTCTTTGCAATATGTTAACCTGTTACTGACTGAGCGTTACCTTAGAAATTCTACCATCCTTCTGAGGCATGGTACCACTCAGCTGCCTCGCTTTTCTCCTGCCTATAACCTTACATTTGGCCTTTGCATGTTTGCCTTGATTTTCGCCTGCCTATACCCTTAAATCAGGGCTTTGCACGCTTGTTTCGCTTTTCTCCTGCCTAGATCCTTACATTTGGACTTTGCACTCTTTTCGTGCTTTGCTCTTGTATAGAACCTTACACCTGGGGTTTGCATGCCTGCCTTGCTTTGCTACTGCCTAGATATCTGCATCTGGGCTGTGTATGCCTGCCTCGCTTTTCTCCTTCCTAGATCACTACATCTGGGCTTTGCACGCCTGTTGTGCACTGCTCCTGCCCAGATCCTTACATCTGGACTTTACACTCTTTTCGTGCGCTCTTGTATAGAACCTTACATCTGGGGTTTGCATGCCTGCCTTGCTTTGCTCCTTCCTAGATCTCTGCATCTGGGCTGTGTATGCCTGCCTTGCTTTGCTCCTTCCTAGATCTCTACATCTGGGCTTTGCACGCCTGTTGTGCATTGCTCCTGCCCAGATCCTTACATCTGGATTTTACATTCCTTTCGTGCTTTGCTCTTGTATAGAACCTTACATCTGGGGTTTGCATGCCTGCCTTGATTTGCTCCTTCCTAGATCTCTGCATCTGGGCTGTGTATGCCTGCCTTGCTTTGCTCCTTCCTAGATCTCTGCATCTGGGCTGTGTATGCCTGCCTTGCTTTGCTCCTTCCTAGATCCCTACATCTGGACTGTGCACGCCTGCCTTGGTTTGCTCCTCCCTATGTCTATACATATGGGCTTTGCACACCTGTTTTGCGTTGCTCCTGCCTAGATCTTTACGGCTGGACTTTGCACGCCTGCCTTGCTTTGCTCTTTCCTGGAAGTTTACAGTTGGACTTTGATAACCTGACTCACTTTGCTCCCACTTGGAGTCTCATATCCTGGGGGCTGCCCCCAGTTCTTGGTTTGAAACCTGCTTCTCTGAGGTATTTTGCATATACACTAGGAACTAACTTTCAAGGCTAATTATGCTCCGCACAGCATCCAGGTTACTGCTTCATATGTTTTATGTGAGGATTTGAATATTTGACTCTTACCCGTGATGGTATATACTTGTGATGAAAGGAGAATTAACTGGTTATTGAAATGCAATTTCTAGCTTTTTAGGACTATGTATTTGTGGTGTAACATCTCTGTGCAAACTGTGAAGTCGATTTGTACAGGAGGCAGAATTGGCTGTAGTGATTTAAAATAAGGATGCTAGATCTGTTAAAATCATCCGTCTGGCTAATGTGTTGACTCCCTTACACCCCTGACAGATGTGCACACTAAAAGCATATGCAAATGAAGCCAGGTGGAGAACCTGTCGGCTGGTTCATGATCTTCAGGAATAAAATGGCACCTACCACAATAACGCAGATTGTCTTGCTTTGCAGTTGTACAACTAGCCCCACTGGTGCTAACCTTCTTGATATCTCCATAGCAGCCAGCTCCGGTGGAGAGACCTAGAGAGAGGAAAAGAAAACATCACCTAACTCAGACAGTCTGCAAAATTCTAGATTTTTGATTTATCACGTGGTGTCATATATTTACCCTCCGTGGACTGACCACAGGTCAGATTATAGAAAATAATGTGCACACGCGGAAATTCCATCATTTTGGTGAAATTTCCTTGTGAGCCAACCTCATTTGCAAAATTAAAATCCTAACATTCTTGATTGTTTGAATCTACATCAGGCTTCTCCAGTGAGTACCTCGTGAGCTACTTATAGCTCTCCATCTACCTGGAAGTAGCTCCCCTGTTTGCAGCCACCGCAGAAAGTTAGAAACTTTTGCTGAGTTGAATTAATATATATATACCAAAACTGAAAGGTGTGTCTTTGCAATGAAAATGTGTGTTTTTCTAGAGCTCATAAGCTGATGTTTAGAGACAAATGGATTTCCAAACTATATGTAAAGCTTATATTTGAGAATCATGCAATATTACTAATATAAACCAGGTGACTGGGGCATTGCAACTATTACTGCCTAGTAGTACCCATGTAGAGGAATTCCAAATTGAATGTTGTTTTAAATTAGTGCATGGTGCACTGAAGTGATCACTGCTGGTAATCTTGCATGGGGTGGCCACTAAAGCAGTCTTATCTTACGCGGTCAATATTACAACACTAATAATGCTCATAAACAGTCCAGGTGTGTCTCTGGACACTGCAGCTTTGTATCCAATCACGCATTGCACTCTTGTGGCCAAGAGTTGTGCCAGTGATATGTCCCAAATGAAGCATGCCCTGGTCATGAGGTTAATAAACGGAAGAAGGCAGAGGTTTCTGCAGGTCCTGACACTGAACAGCCAGCATATATCTGTGTCTGTTTATCAGATACTCCTCTCACATGTGCCCCACTCACAGTGGGACTGAATAATGAAAAGGAATGATGGGATCCTGCTGGACACTCCTGCCATGCAGCAGAACATAAAGGACGCAGACATATCAGGAAGTAGAACTTAAAGGCAATTGAGGAGCATAAGGCCTGATCCCTGAACCGTGGAACTTAGACCCGCTCAA
The DNA here is from genome assembly GCF_964204655.1 of Triturus cristatus. Classification (NCBI taxonomy): domain Eukaryota; kingdom Metazoa; phylum Chordata; class Amphibia; order Caudata; family Salamandridae; genus Triturus; species Triturus cristatus. The sequence goes on along the minus strand of NC_140591.1, from coordinate 1,152,255,908 downwards.
TCCTTTGTTAGTGATACAAAAAGACAACGCAACTGCACAGACACTCTGACCAAGAAAACCACGAGTCTGAAGCTGCGAAGCTGACCTTCAGCCTCATTTCTCTATCTGCTCATGGAACTCCTCCTTAACATTCAATATCCTTATCATTTGCGGTAGGGGTTACTTCATCCCATATATTTTAAGTCATTAAAGGAGTGTGTGCCCTTCTTTCTGTAGATGCATGGCCACTCACTATCGCTGCTCACTGCCAGTGTCCTACTCTCACTGACCATTGCATCTCTAGTTCCTTAACCTATCTATTATCTTCCCAGGCCATGCATCTGTCTACCCCTAGCCCCTTAGCAACAATAAAGTATACCTCTGCACCTAGGAATTGACTTAGTATCCAACTGGCCACTCAGCCAGGTTCCAGAACCATTTGAATTGACTCTCTTATTCCTACCGTTCTGAAGACTCTTACTCTGTATCCCAGTTTGGCAGCCCAACTATTGAACCTGCAAATGCAGTAAGTATACTACTATTTATATGCGCACCTTATCTCAGAAGGTGGTAAGACCTTCTTTTTTGTGTGTGTTAATATTTTTACTGTCTTGATCCTAAGTGCAGAGACGTATTAATTCGCAACGATGTGGCTCTTTCTTAATGCTGAATTATTTAAGTGCAATTTTGTGTACCAATCCGTTTCTGAGCTCAAAACCCTCTACCACTTTCATGGAGTGAGCCTTGATTGATCATTCTCTACTGCTTCAATCAATCAATACTTTAATCACTCTCTACTGCTTGAAAATCAACTGTACAAAAGAAGAGCTTGGTTATCCAATTGGACTGCAGTGGTACCCGAGGCCGTGTGTCACCAGTTGCGAGTGACAGTGACAGTCACCGATACTCACCACTAGCCACGGCCTGCCTATAGCCCATAGAACATGCCTCTCAAGATGTATTTTAATTTTTGGGGAGTATTTATGGAAGGCTGATATTCATTACTCTCTTTCTTGACTCAGAGATGAGAGTACCAACTCAGATCTTGGGTAGGGCATCTGCACTTTGCCAGGTGCCAGCTTGCAAGTTCAGCAGAGAATCTGGCCTCTTCTCCCTTGACGGTGCACAACTTTCCATAGTTGGAGATCCCAGAGTACATGGGATGGATCTTCATGCTTTCAGTGCTTCAGAGGGTGTGGCAGATACACTGAAGACAGGGCAGTTTGCAGAATGGATGCTCAAGGCAAACTTTTTTATTTTATTGAAACCAACTCCCAAACACTATTATACAAGCACTGGCCTCCTTAACCCATGGTCTACATGTTATGACATGAGGACTACACCAAATAGAATTGGTTATGGTGGTGCTTTGGTGAATGTTAGTGTGAAGAAGATAGAGGGGAGGGTGGACAGAGTGGAAGGATAAATGCTTAGGACAGAAAATGCTGAAGTTGGAAAATAAAGAAGATGACATTTGAAATTAGGAGAAATTTAAAAAGAAGCATGAAACTAGTGATCCAATGGAGCAGGAGGTGAAATGCAGTGACACACTGCCAGAGCTGTGCAAATCATTCCACCAGACGTTCCAGATTATATTAACTGAATGATCTCAAGGTGATTTTAATTTGCTTTTTGAGAGATGTTGTGAGTAACTAAACCCCCACCATGAGACTAGGGGTAACAGGAGCAGCTGCCAGGAAAAGAGACTTGAAATGTAGGTATTGTGAGAGACTACTGAGCCATGGGAAACAAATGAGGAACGAAGAGCTGCAAGCTATGAAGAAAGAGATGTTGGCAAACAAATTTGTGGTTTCACACTAGTTTCCAGACAAGCCTGTGTGTTTTATGGGGGCAGAATCTACTTTTTATGCGACTCCAGTCAGCTCGTCACCTCCTGGATGCTAAAAATCTGGGCTGGGGTCTAGTGCGACATAGAGGACCAAGGTGCTTGAGGTTCTGTTCGCGTTAGTAAAATGTCTGATTTTGTGGCCTGCCTAATGCCGAGTCTCTAGAGAGGTCCCTGTGTCCTGTTTTATCCAGTGCTTTAAATGGGCCAGTACTCACATGTACTGAGTACCGGCACTTCCTATTTTTATCACTGAGCATCAGCACTTCTCTACTGCTGAGGAGAGTTCCGGTACTCATAAAAGCAGATGGCGTACATGGCTACTTTGCCGCCCATGCCGCATGGAAGAGCGGGGGGTGCTGGCGATATTCCCACGATTGCCGCCCCACAGCAAACACATGGAAGAGCGGGGGGCCCCCAAAACCCATGCCGCCCAGGGCAGACCTTCTCATCTTGCTACACCACTGCATGAAAGGTAGGCTCACTGGCTGGTGGTGAGCAGCACTAGACTGTCAGAGTGGAACCTGTCTCTGGCAGCCAAGGTGCTTTTGTAGTCCTGAGCTGAGCCAACGCTGAACTCTTCAGTGTGGGCTCATTTGCATAATGTTCCGATGTTCACCATCGTGCTGTGTTTGACAGAGCAGGGTCCATTCAGGCAGTGTGCTGTCAATCACATTATTACTTAGTGTGCATTTGTGCCAAAACCTGAATTGAGGTAGCCCGCTGATAGCGGCAATTAAGAAACCCATCTGAGGTGAGGAGTCTTGCAAGAGTGTCTGCTTATGTATGTGTGTTTGGCTATTTGTGCGTGCATGTTTTTGTGAAAGAGAAAAACAAGAGAAATAGGGAAAGAATCGGGACGCCCTCAGGAGGTATTTCAAAGGAAATGTGCAGAATGCTTTGTGTGTGTATCTGCTTGTTTCTTTCTGTGTGCGTGCACGCTAAAGAATATATTGTTTAGGCTGGACGATGTCGATCGGCTGAAAGCAGGCCGTTTGCCACTCCCCCTCGCTTCCTCTGATGACAGACGCCACCACGAGCAAGGAGAAGCTGCCTCTGGTGTTCCCGGAGCTACGGACCCCCGGAGAGCGGTTCCTTTGAACCGAACCGCAAACTTTTTTCATTTACGCGATCGCATTCCCTCTGGTGCCCGGCACCCAGGTGGGGTTTTTTTTTTTTTTTTTTTTCTCCACTACGAGGCAATTAAAGGGCCCCCAAAAGAAAGAAAAGGCCTGCTTTGAGAATCCTGTACTCTGAGAGAGCAGAGGATGCAGGACTAGCGAGAGATACTTTTAAAAAAGTGGCACCTTGAAGGAAAAGGACTGCTCTGAGAGTCCTCTGTCCCTGAGAACCTGCCTTTTTCTGCCTTTGTTCAAACTGTGGATTTTCCAAGGCGTTTGGAGCAGTATAAGGACCCCAGGTTTCTCACCAAGAGCGGGTAAGTGTTTTTTTTTCCCTTACTCACCTGTCTTGGTAGAGGGTCGCTGGGCAGGTCCCATTTAACTAACTCTGGCAGAGTTCTGGGCAGTATTTTCACCAGCTATCAGCAGAAGAGCATTGTATTGCAGACATTATGCGTAAGCCTGTCAAAGGGGCAAAGTGAACAACCCCGGTTGAGTCGCCTACTCCAAGTCAGAAGGTTAAAAGGCATGCAGCCCAGGCCTCAGCGCGTTTGAACTATGCAGCCGCACATCGACAAGATCTTTCTCTTTCCTCTGAGCTTGTGGGCATGGCAAGTGCTGATGTGGTTCAGCAGGATCAGATTGAGTGCGATGTGGTAGATTTGGATTCCCCCATTAGCCCTTGTGATATTGTTTCCTCAAGGGGGGATTCACCAATTCCTTCTGCCTCCACTAAAGAGACTTCCGGAAAGGCAGCGGGCAAAATATTTGGGTCCAGAAAGTATCCTATTTTCTTTAAAGCCAAACTGAATGGGCCTCCGATTGAGGTGGAAGCAACGCAGGGGATTAAAGGTGATGACCCTTTAGTAGTAGATACTTTCGTGGATGCCGGCTCAGTGACTTCAGAGAATTTAGTGTCCCAGCCTGGTAGTCAATCGCCTCTTCCCCTTCCCTCTATTCCATTTCCATCATTCGGGGGTGGGCCTGAGGTTGCAAAAAAGCCTATGTCGACCTCACCAGTGGTCCCTGGGCTGCTGGGGTCAGATGGTTCTCTGGTGGAGGATAGGGCAAATGCCGCTCAAATTGATCCCCCTCAAGGTAGCGGTTCCTTTTCTATGCACTGGGACGCAAAGTGTCTTAATTTAATTTTGGAAGAAATCCGTGACCTAAAACCCTCCCAATCTAATGAGATCGCTGCAATAAATGCCCTCTTGACAAAGATTGAGGAATCCATGGCACAGGTCCCGGCCGAAACTAGGATCTCCCAATTGGAGGACCAAATGTCATCTCTAAACCGCAAAGTGACTACCTTCCAGTCACAGAGAGCCTCACTAGAAAAGAAGCTAGAGGAGTTGGAGAATCATTCCAGACGTTCTAATCTCCGAATCTTGGGCGTTCCGGAGGGTTTGGAGGGTCAGCAGATGCTATAATGGATTGACTCTTTCTTAAAAGAAAATGTCCTTCCAGAATTTAAGGGGATCTTACAATAATGATAGCTCATCAAGTCCCCGCACATCTTCCCTCTAATGCAAAATTCCCCCGGACGATCCTGGTAAATTTTGGAGACTTCAGGGTCAAGGAGCAGACTGTGTCAAGAGCAATCAGGCAAAGACAGTTCTCTTCAGCAGAGGTGCCAGTGTGTCGCATTTTTTCAGACATGACTGCTTCCGCTGCAAAAAGGCGGAAAGAATTCATCAAAATGCTTCATATGTTTAAAGCTCAGGGGGCACAAGCCGTGATAGCTCAGCAGAGTAAGCTCAAAGTGCTAATTAAGGGCAAATTTAATATTTTTTGTAATGTTGCAGAGGCTCAGGGTTTACTACAAGAGATTTTGGCGATTAAAACCCTAATGGCCTGAAGCCAGCATCTGGTTGAAAGACTGAGGGGTATGTATTGTTAGGTTGGGAATGGGCTATTCATCTTTTGAGCACTTTATTACTTTATTTTATTTTTATTTTTTTTTTCCTCTAAAGAGAATTGCAGGTGAAAAGATAAAGGTGCCGATTACGATCCTGGAAAAAAATTCCCCGTACGACTCGTATCCGGTCTTTTTACCGTACGAATCGTACAAGTGCCGTACAAACTGCCAAGTACGATTCGCATGGGAAAAAGTCCATACGAATCGCATTGGGAATAATTCCCCACACGTCCTCGGGTCGGAAAATGTGTCCGACACATCCTCGGAGTGAAGTCCGACCGCGGAAGTACGATCCATCCCGTGCGTCCGATGTTATAACCGGATGGGAAAAGCACCGTCTGCACCGAACTCCCATAGCAACCATGGATACATGTGCCCGCATACGCGCCCAACACTCCCCCCAGCCCCTGTATGTACGTGCCCAACCACCCCCCCAGCCCTCCTATGTACGAGTCGAACCCCCACCTGTGTATGTACACCCGTGTACGTACGGGTCGAGCCCCCACCCGTGTATGTACACCCATGTATGTACGAGACGTACCCCCACCCGTGAATGTACACCCGTGTATGTACACCCGTGTATGTACGAGATGTACCCCCACCCGTGTATGTACACCCCCGTACGTACGGCCCGTACCCCCACCCGCGTATGTATGGAGCGTACCCCAACCGTGTATGTACGGCCCGTACCCTCACCCCGTATGTATGGAGCGTACCCCTACCCCAACCGTGTATGTACGGCCCGTACCCTCACTCGCATATGTATGGAGCGTACCCCCACCCCAACCGTGTATGTACGGCCCGTACCCTCACCCGCGTATGTATGGAGCGTACCCCCACCCAAACCGTGTATGTACGACCCGTACCCTCACCCCCGTATGTATGGAGCGTACCCCCACCCCAACCGTGTATGTACGGCCCGTACCCTCACCCGTGTATGTATGGAGCGTACCCCCACCCCAACAATGTATGTACGGACCGTACCCCCACCCCAACCGTGCATGTACGGCCCGTACCCTCACCCGCGTATGTATGGAGCGTACCCCCACCCCAACAGTGTATGTACGGACCGTACCCCCACCCCAACTGTGCATGTACGGCCCGTACCCTCACCTGCGTATGTATGGAGCGTACCCCCACCCCAACCGTGTATGTACGGACCGTACACCCACCCCAACCGTGCATGTACGGCCCGTACCCTCACCCGCATATGTATGGAGCGTACCCCCACCCCAACAGTGTATGTACGGACCATACCCCCACGCCAACCATGCATGTACGGCCCGTACCCTCACCCGAGTATGTATGGAGCGTACCCCCACCCCAACTGTGCATGTACGGCTCGTACCCTCACCCGCGTATGTATGGAGCGTTCCCCCACCCCAACAGTGTATGTACGGCCCGTACCCTCACCCGCGTTTGTATGGAGCGTACCCCCACCCCAACCGTGCATGTACGGCTCGTACCCTCACCCGCGTATGTATGGAGCGTACCCCCACCCCAACAGTGTATATACGGCCCGTACCCCCACCCGTGTATGTATTGAGCGTACCCCGACCCCAACATCCTAAGTACGGAGCGCACCCCAGGCCCCAACACCAGCACCTTCACCCAACATCGCGCATGTACGAGTCGTACCAAGCCAGAGACAAGGACAGCACTGTACAACAAAATGGCCGATGTACACACCGTACACACGCTAAAAACACACGTACACAACCAGGACAAAGCAAAACAACACAAGAATACTCTATTCGAATCGCACAAAGCCACAAAACATGTCCAACAAGCACAAATACAACACATTCACTGACCTGCAACTGCCAAACTCCCAAACAGAGGCCCAAAACACAACCACTCCTTATAACACACCCACCCAATGTTCAAACACAGCCACACCCACCAATGGACCAATAAAAAGGGCCCACAGACACAAACCAAGAGCCTTTGCAACAGACTCACTGCTGCCAGACCCCACAGACAACCCACAGCACCATACTTGAACCTTTACTACACCTTACACTTGCACACCTTCACACAACCACCTTCACAAACACCCCCTCATCACATTCACAGACACACCTGCACAACCACACCCACACACCCACAACCATCCACACCCACACCCCCCACAACCATCCACACCCACACCCCTCACCATGCCTACTAACAAGAATCCAAAGTTCACTAGCCAAGAGTTGGAGGTCCTTGTCGACGAAATCCTCAGAGTCGAGCCACACCTCTTTGGAACATTGGTCAGACAGACCAGCATTTCAGAAAAAACAGCCATGTGGCAGACGATTGTCGATGCTGTGAATGCTGTTGCGTCCACCAGAAGGACCAGGCATGAATGCCAAGCCAGGTTGTACGATCTGCAGAGGAGGGTCCGAGCCAAAATGACCGACGACCACAACCAGGCCAACATCACTGGAGGAGGGCCGCCCCGCAGACGTGTACAATACCATCCCTGGGAGGAGAGGGTGATGGCCATACCGCCGGTGGTGGCAGTGGACAGAGTAGAAGGACTCCAAGAGCCTGGTGAGTACACAAACAACTCACCTCACATGGGGGGAACGTCATCCACAACCAAACTCACAATCATGCACGCAACCACCCCAAGCTATCGCATGACTCAACCACACTCCATAAACACGCACATGCCACTAGCGCCACCATGCCCCATGCACCCAGCTGGACAATCCCAAGTCACAGGCCACAGAAAACACCAACATAAGACACGGTAACCCGGATGGCGGGAGTGTGGGCCTCAAAAATCACATAGTGCAACTCAGAAGCAGACAACAATGCCCTCTGCCCATATGGCCTAGGTCACAGCCAGACAAACAGTGTGTCCCCACACAGGAAAGACTTGCCAGCAAATGGCGGACGCCTTGCATTAAGACATGGGGGTGAAGGCACTTTTTGCACATGACAGCCGCTAATGAACAGCCAACACTGTGAAAGAGTGGGAGCACACACCACCACAGCAGAAGCGCAGACACAGACACTACACCCAATGGGTGCCTGGAGATCAGAAACAAACTCACATGAACAAGCCAAGGGCCATTCAAAGATCTGCAAAAAGTGTGTGCCTAGGAAGCTGGGCTGAGGTGACAGAGGGTGACACACAGAGGGAGGGAGAGGGGGAGAGAGAGGGAGGGAGACACAGGGAGACGGACAGAGGGAGGAGGCTGACACAGGGAGGGAGGGAGAGGGGGACAGAGAGGGAGTGAGAAAGGGAGACACAGGGAGACCAATTCAGCCTTGGGGGGTGTGGGAATGTCTGCTCGTCAGCAGGTGGACTGCGTGCATGTAGACAAGGGTGGCCAGTGCCTGAATCCCCCTCTCTTCTCCATGGCAAAACACTGGGCCATGTCTCAACCTGTGCACGAGCACAACGACAGCTACCTGCATTATACAAGTGTGTGGAACAACTCCATGTGCCCACGTACAGTGCAACACGGAAGGTGCCAATGCATGGCTCACCACACCTGCTCATTCCACTGCTGACTGCAGTCACAATTGACGCAGCAAGTAAGACTGTGTCACACATAGGTAAAGTCTCAAAAGCTGTGGCCAAGGGACATACCCATGCACAAGTGCACTGTGAGTGGAATGCAAGACATATCCAAATACCCAGAGGAAATGTGCCAACTTTGAAACGAATGTAACATGGATGTTGCATGGAACAAAAATAACATTGTCTCTCTCACACACAGGTCAACGTCGTGGATCACCCCCCAACACTGGGGAGTGAAGACTTACAGGACCCGGCTCTGCGGGATGACGATCCCACCGGCAGCGACGACTCTCACCACTCTGTGGACGACCCCGACCAACCTGGCCCCTCTGGTGTCCAACCACCTGCAGCACCTGCGTCAGGTACAACTGGGCCAACCACCACCCACACTCCTGCCACATCCCAGGAGACACCCAGGATCCCTGCCCCACCACCACAATGCAGCCAGGCTGACCAGGAGGGACACGGTGTACCGGGCACCCAGGAGGAGACAGGCGACAACGCTAATGCCACCCCTCAGGGGTCCCGGAGACCCGATGTGCCCACAAGGGCAGGCCAGGTGCAAGTGGGAACTGGCACACAAGTGTCAGGTAACAGCTAAACACCCCCTGCTGCTCACGGAGAGGCTGTCATACACCATTGATCCTCTGATGTGGAAGTCCCACACCATGTCAAGCCAATGCAAACCATATGTGTCCAAGGGCAGTGTTACACACATTGATGCCATCATCACAATCCACCATCCCATCACAGATGACTGTCAACAACTCTGACCATCTATTCAGGTGTATCCAGCTACATGTAATGTGTCCCATGGTGATGCGACATGTCTGCAGAGGAACCAAACATCGACAGGGGCAGTGTGCACACATCGTAAACAACTGCCACACCCAATACACCCCTGATGCATCCCTTACCCTAAGGAGACTTCCAAACTTGTCCGTGTGTGTAACGCTGAGTCAGCACACGATGACGTGTCCATGAGGAATAGCAGTGCCACAACAATGCAACCAGCAGACGGCATGCGCAAGTACCTGGGGATGAGAGACACACAAGAAGTCAGCCACAAAAAGCACAGCCACTTGCATGTGCATGTACTCGACACATGTAAGGATGACAACATGCTAGGTCACAATTATGACTGGGGAAATACACTCATCACTGGCACCATCACTCCAGTGACACATCCACACACACCTCTGACTCACGTGGCATACATGCAGATGGACACACACATCGCAACACATGCCACACGGGGACCAATGCGTGCACACTCAGACACTGGTACTCACCACTAAGCAAAGAAGTCGCGTATGAGCCGACTCCGAATGTCCTCTTGTGGAACCACATCCTCCACATTACTAGCCCCATTGCCAAGCCCTTCGTCCTCCACGGGTGGATGGTCCTGATCATCTTGATCCAGGATGAGTGGCACAGCTTTCTCAACTGCCATGTTGTGCAGCATGCAGCAGACCATGAAGATTTTGCAGACCTTCGCCGGGGCATATGGGAGGGCGCCGCCGGTCTTGTGGAGGCACCTGAATCGGCTCTTCAGGAGGCCAAATGTCCTCTCTATCACTCGCCTTGTCCGGCCATGGGCGGTGTTGTAGCGGAGCTGGGCCGGCGTGCTGGGGTTGCGGAGAGGTGTGATCAGCCATGGCATGTTGGGATAGCCAGCGTCCCCTACATGGAAACCACATGGACATAAGTAGGACAGGAGAAGCGGTCGTGCTGGAAGTCTACGGAAAATACAGGACAGACAGAGTGTACCCACCAACAACACATGCTCGTTCGTTGCGCAGCTGCGTCATCATTTCAGGCACCCTGCTACGCCTCATGATGTAGGCATCGTGTGCTGATCTTGGAAAACGAGAACAGACATGTGAAATCATCATGTTGGACAGACACACCACAAGGGCATTGATGGAGTGGTAGTGTTTGCGATTCCTGTACGCTACCTCCTGTGCCTGTGGTGGTACCAAAGCCACGTGTGTCCCATCTATGGACCCAATGACATGGGGCATCCCTCCCAGGGCATAGAATCCACGCTTGACCACAGTCAACTGTTCAGGAGTTGGGAAATGGATGAACTCATCCAGGTGAAGCAACATGGCCTCTAAGAAATCATGCAGCACATGGCTGAACATGCTCTGGGACATGCCACCAACATGGGCTATGGTATATTGAAAGGTACCCGTGGCAAGAAAATGTAGGGCTGCCATTACCTTCAGCTTGGGTGTCAGTGCCGTAGGATAACTGTGCAGCGGTTGCAGGTGTGGTGCCAGCCTTGCCGTCAACTCCTCAATCAACGGTTGTGGGAAGCGGTAGCAGCGTATACAGTCATTCTCCCGCATGTCAGCCAAGTCCGGAATTAGTCGGGGAAGAGGCGGCACTCTGCAGTAATTTGGAAGTGACAAGGAAGAGTGAGTGCACTACAACAACAATTTATATGTACTGAGCACATGTTAATCTGTCAATACACATATGCTACATAGGGAGTCAGGTATGTGCTACATGCCCTGGACACATATGGCTGCCAGGTGACACTCCTACCAAGACCCAGCTACACACGGAGATTGTGAACCTCCACATCCCATGGCATGGGACTAGCTGTGTCCCAGTGTAAGTGAACAGCCAGATGCAACACAGGAGTGACATACATCAACACATCAGCAGAAGTAGGATGTCGATTGCAGAGACAGGTAGCGGAACACTAGAGCCACAGGTCACATGACATTACACTAGGGCAGCCCACACACCTTGCCATTAAGGTGTACATGTCATGACTCACCACACATACATTGAGAGGATGCAGACAGGTCCTTGTTACGCTACTCCGTGTCCCATGCATACATACACACCTTACATCCGATACCACATGTGGCCTGGTGTGCGTAACAGTGTGCCATGGCCATCTACACACAGACACATGTTGGTTGCTGCAACAGCAGATGCTTTTGAGGGAACACCAACATCAAGCTAATGGGAACACACCACACATACATGACATAGACACATCGTGCACCGTGGGTAGTCACATGTCTGGTGTGGTAACCCCTGTAGCGGGCATCAGGGGACACTTGCGTGTGTTGTTGACTGTGCCATGCCAGTGACGCTCATCCCAAGTGTGCAGTATGACATGCACACATGTCAAAGGAGTTAAGGGCATGTCTGGCACATATTGCACCGTCACACATAATATCTGTACACATCTCATCATACATCAATTGCCTTCTCAACTCAGGAGTAATGTGCCACATCACAGCCTTTCACACCTGTGCCCAACACATGTAGTACTGCCCAGACAATGCCTTGATGTCCATCCATGGACAAGTATGTCAGCTCTATTCCTTCCTGTGTGCTGCCTGTCACCACTGTGATGTGTGAAAGGCACCGTACATTCGCTCTGAGGGCCTGTGTACGTTCCCTATCACTATGGGAGTGCTGCCGTAGGCCTACCCATAGTGATAGTGAGCGTACAGGCGTGTGTACGGTCTGTATCACTATGGGTACGCATATGCGAGCACACCCATAGTGACAGTGAGCGTACGCGCGTGTGTACGGTCCGTATCACTATGGGTACGCGGGCACACCCATAGTGACAGTGAGCGTACGCGTGTGTGTACGGTCCGTATCACTATGGGTACGCATACGCGAGCACACCCATAGTGATAGTGAGCGTACGCGCGTGTGTACCGTCCGTATCACTATGGGTACGCATACGCGAGCACACCCATAGTGACAGTGAGCGTACGCGTGTGCGTACGGTCCGTATCACTATGGGTACGCATACGCGAGCACACCCATAGTGATAGTGAGCGTACGCGCGTGTGTACGGTCCGTATCACTATGGGTACGCATACGCGAGCACACCCATAGTGATACGGGCCGTACACACGCCTATACGCTCACTATCACTATGGGTGTGCTCGCGTATGCGTACCCATAGTGATACGGACCATACACACGCCTGTACGGGCCGTTGCTATGCATTTGGGGTGCCCTAGGGCCCCGGAACGCACCGTACCTGTGTGTGAATCTCCAAATTACATAGGGGACACATGAGGGACAAGTATAAAGGCCTACATGCATGCTGGTTGTCATGGAGACCAAGTTTAAAGTATGATTTTGTTTCTGCAGGTGCACAGCAAAAGTCAGTTTGAATGAATCTACTTTGTTGCAAAGTGGTTGTGGAGTTGACATCATGCTCAAGAAAAAAAACAATAAAAACCCACTGACTGTGCTAGGTTTAAAGGGATTGGAGGAAACATAGGATGCAAATGTGAGTGACCAATCACTCTGTACTCCTGTGCATGAAACAGGCCAGCAAGGCAGATATAAGGCAGCCAGGTCCCATGAGAGAGCACTTGCCTGCACATCTTTGGATTCTACGACCCAGCTGCTGCTCGTGATTCCCTGGAACCATGTCAAGGTCTGTGGAGAGGTCCCAGCCTTTCACCCTGGAGGAGAACCTGGCATTGCTGGATGTGATCCTCCCACAGTACCCCCTGCTGTATGGGCGACCAGGGTATCAGGTGAGTGCAGAGTCCACTAGCACAGACTGTGTCCCTTTTTGTGACTGTGACTTCTGGCATTGTGTCCAGGTGTGACACACATGCAATGTACTGTAGGGGGGGTCCCAGGGGGGGAATGCCTGATGTCTCCCAGCCAGAGCATGCTGTGGTGCATGTCTGCCGTCCTCACTTGCATTGTGTTTACTGTGACAATCACTGCATGGTGCATGCCACATTCTGCCTGTCTTATCCTCCTGGGAATGTTGCCTCTACAGTCCTCATGTGATTATGTGGTCAGCCCAGTGTGACAGGTGACTGTACCCACAGATGTGTGTTAGTTCTGTGTACCTGTGCTGAGAGTGTCCACATGATGTGTTCGTACCCTGGACATCGGTGTGTGTGTAAGTCCCCTGTCATGTGGGTGGGTGCATATGTGGAGTGTAGCACCCAAGCTGCATGAGGGATGGATATACCCTGTCCATCTGATGTGAGCAGGGAGCAGTGCTGTATGTCTGATGTGCAGAGCCAGCCCCACACCTGTGAGCCCCCCCCATCTAGTGGCACATGTGCAGAGTGAGGTTTGTAGCTGCATTTGGCAATGGCAGGCGAATGTCCTGTGCCTGTGTTTGTCTGTGTACTCTGCTGAGGTAGCGTCAGTGGCCTGTGGCATGTGACTGCTTTGAGGTGCTGCACATAATCCTGGTGTAGCTTGTGATGCACAGTGTGAGCCTGGATCATTGATTGTGTTGTTGCCCTCATTCCACCTGTGTACTTTCAATGGCACGTACTGCTTTTGCCCTTCCCCAGAGGATAATGTCCCTAGGACAAAGGTGAAATGCGTTGGATGCATACTATGCCTTGTTGTAACCAGCAAATTTGTTCTAATATGTGTCTCTGTGACATGTGCCAGGTGTATTGATGTAGTGTCACTTGTTCATCCTCACAGGTAGGCGCCTCTGCCAAGAAGCAGATCTGGATGAACGCCGTCAGTGCCGTGAGGAGGACGGATGGTCGCAAGCGGCGCCTGGCCCAGGTGAGAAAACGCTGGCAGGATATCCGGTGCTGGATGCGGAGGATCACACGGGTCCTGCTGGGGGACTCACCTGAGACCCATAAGAACCGTGGGCGCCGCCGTCTGACCCACATCCACAAGCGTGTGCTGGCGGTGGTCTTTCCAGACTTGGACAGGCGCTTACAGGAGAAGCAGCAGCAGGAAGGGGGTAGGTACATGTGTGTTTGTTGTGTGTCACCAGCATTTGTAAGTGCGCAGTTGCATGGATACACTGTCAGGGTTTAAAGGTGCTGTGCAGATCCTGTTACCCACAGTATAGCGGTGCTCTCCTGCCTCCCTTCCCCTCCTTGCAATGTGTTCCCTGGTCTGTGTGTAGTCACTCCTTCACAAGGTTATCTAGGCTGGCAGTTTATCCATGTGAACAATGCCTGTAGCATCATGTGTGGGGGTGGTGTGTAACAGGTTTTGGGACCTTGCCTGTGCCCTGTCCAGTTCAGTACTTGTGGGTTCCATGTCAGTTGGCACTGATGCTGAGTCCAGACATGGGAGTTAGTCTCTCAAGTGTCATGCCTTACAGCACACATGTCCTATGTTGTGGCCTGTTACATGATGTGCATGAGTGTGCGATACGCATAGTGCAGGGATGGTGGCGTGTGTTGCAGTCATTCCCATTCAGGACCATGGAGTTGTGTGGCCACTACTGTCCCCTGGGGCATATTTTCCTAGGTGTCATGTGTGTCATCACAAAATGTGGACACTCTCAGTGTCTACAGCATAGGTTGTGCTCTGTGCCATTGTCCCCTGGCACCATGTATATTGACGTAAAATGTAGTACAAGTGTCCACTGTACAGCCTGACCTGATTTTCCTTGTTCATACTCACGGTGGCCAGTGCCTGTGTGTCTTGTTACAATCATCTGATGATGCCCATTTGTTCATGATTATTTGGACAGGCGCATCTTGGGTATTTTGTGTCCAATCTTGCATTTTTCCAGCCCATGTGTATTTCACCCAGACTAACAGATGTAAGTGCTTCCTGTGTCTCAACAAATTGTCTCATGTAGGGGGTGGTTGGTGCGGGCAAAGCCTACATGTCAAAACCTGAAATCTCCTTGCTAGGTCTGGTCAGTGTGTGATGTTTGTCTGGACATACACTCAAGGTGCAGTGAGCCAGTCATGGTGGGCATGTTTTCAGCATTACCTATGCAGCATGTGCCTAAAGTTCATGGATATGGTCCCTGCTCATCCCTATTTTCGGCAACGCTGTGTGGTGCAGATGCAGTTCTGGATTGTCCCCAGAGCCTGGCTCCTCTGTCAAAATCCATTTCATGTCATTTGCTATTGTGTCATGCTCTGCATAGTTTTTCAGTGGCATAGTGGGTCAACCAACTGTGTGTTGCAGGGCCTACATATGTACCTTGTTTTGTAGATATTACTCATCTTTCTTTTCAGGCTATGCACTGTAACCTATGTAGATTGGACTCATGTGACATATGTATACAGGTGTATGATTAATTCCTGTCTCTTCACCTTGCCCACAGCATCGTCGGGGGACACGGATGGAGACATCAGCACAGACCGAGCGGAGGGACCGAGCACCAGTGCCAGCGGTAACATCTTGGCTGGCACATCGAGTGGAACTGAGGCGGAGGGGAGTGAGGCGGAGGACCTGTCCACTGCCACCACAGAATATGAAGCTGACGGGTCCGAGGCTGAGCTCTCCGAGTGGGCGGAGGCTGCACCACCAGCTGACAGCGGCACAACATCTCTCCCCGCCCCCTCCATTGCCATCAGCCGCCTCCCACTTGCTCGTGTCCCTTCCCAGCGTGCCCGGTCACCACATGTCTCCTTCCTGCCAGGCACCGCACCCCCTGCCCCTGTCTCCACTGCTGCCGCCAATGCCGAGTCTGTGGACATCCAGCGGCAGTTGCAGGTTGGTCAGGCTGCGATGCTTAATGTCCTCCATGGCCACAGCCAAGTGCTGAACAACATGGAGGCATACTTGGAGGGCATTTTCTCATCGCAGGCTGACCAACGCAACTTGCTGAGGTCCATTGACTCGACACTGACTGCAGCAGTGGGTCTCCTGCAGCGCTTCGTCCAACCCCCTACCCCTGACCCATCCACACTTCCCACTCCCATGCCTGTCCCACGTATACCCAGACGTCAGCATGCACCCACCACAACAGACACAGGCCCCACACCAGCAGGGAAGGTCAAACGCACACCTCCTGGCACGCACACACAGGGTGAAGTAGGCACACCCACTGGGTCGGGGGGCAAACGTAAGACACGCAGCCAGAGTGGGAGTCCGCATTCCACAAAATCCACTCCCTCCAAATCCCCTCCCCTCAGCTCTCCTGGCCAAAAGTCGGATACAGGGTCAGTCCTGCCCAGTCTGTCCATCAGCCCCAGTGTGGCACCACCCCGCAAGCGGTGGAGGCAGGACACCGGCAGAGAATTTGAGTCCCTCCCCCTGTCCAGACCCTCCCCCAGTGGCACTGCGACCCATCCCTCCAACCCCCCCCTCCTTGGGGCCTGGGGTTCCTTCGGGTGCAGGGGAGTCGCTGGAGGACCTTGCTAAGGTGTGCAGCACCATCCTGACCTCCGCCTTTGGCGCTGCCCCACCCCCTGTGGTGGAGTCCTCCGTCCCTGCACCCACGACGCCTACCCTTCGCCCTCATGTCCCTGCAGTGCCTGGTCCTTCCCCCCCACATGATGCCCCCCCCTCTGGAAGACAAAGGAGTCTGATTGTGCAGTCAAGCTAGGGGACACGCGTCCCACTGTGTCCCCCATCTGGATTTGAACTTTGGATTGCCCTATGGGCATTGTACATTTTGAACTTTCAAGGGACAAACAGATTTTTGGATGCTGAATAAAGCAATTTATTTTTCCTTAGTACACTACTGTCTATCTGGTATTGCTGTTGGTGGACCTGCTCCATTATTTTGGGTGGTGATAATGTGTTGGGTGTGTGGGAATTGTCGTCTTGTGCTGGTCATAGGGTGGACCCTGGTATCTGTGTGCCATCACAAGCTGTTGGCTACATAACTTTGTTCATGTAAGCAGTTACTGCATGGTGACATCGTCCCAAGGTGGGTTCCTTCCTCTGTGTAACCTGACATCTTCCCTGCAGGGTCATTCCAATATGTGGTGCTGAGCTGTGTCTACATTGGCTGGGTGTGTGAAGGACTCGTTAGACTTTGGCCATGCATGCTGAGCGATGTCTCCACCTGCATCATTCGTGGCGTCCTTGGTGGTCACTGTACTTGTGTATGTAGACTGTTGACATGACTTCATGTGGACATGTTTTCTTTTCGGCGCTATGCATGTGTATACTCCCAGCCTCGCACACATGTGGTACATGTACTGCAGGATCTTTGTGCACCTGACTGACATTTGTGGGCATTGGATCTGTGGGTACTCCACCCTTTTCTTTGCAGGGGCACTGCTGTGAGTGTTAGGCACCCACCCCTCCTGTGTCTGGGCACTGCTATGAGTGTTAGGCACCCACCCCTCCTGTGTCTGGGCACTGCTGGGAGGACTCTGCACACACCCCTCTTATGTCTGAGCACTGCTGGGAGGACTCTGCACACACCCCTCTTATGTCCGGGCACTGCTGTGAGTGTTAGGCACCCACCCCTCCTGTGTCTGGGCACTGCTGGGAGGACTCTGCACACACCCCTCTTATGTCTGGGCACTGCTGTGAGTGTTAGGCACCCACCCCTCCTGTGTCCGGGCACTGCTGTGAGTGTTAGGCACCCACCCCTCCTGTGTCTGGGCACTGCTGGGAGGACTCTGCACACACCCCTCTTATGTCTGGGCACTGCTGTGAGTGTTAGGCACCCACCCCTCCTGTGTCCGGGCACTGCTGTGAGTGTTAGGCACCCACCCCTCCTGTGTCTGGGCACTGCTGGGAGGACTCTGCACACACCCCTCTTATGTCTGGGCACTGCTGTGAGTGTTAGGCACCCACCCCTCCTGTGTCCGGGCACTGCTCTGAGTGTTAGGCACCCACCCCTCCTGTGTCTGGGCACTGCTGGGAGGACTCTGCACACACCCCTCTTATGTCTGGGCACTGCTGGGAGGACTCTGCACACACCCCTCTTATGTCCGGGCACTGCTGTGAGTGTTAGGCACCCACCCCTCCTGTGTCTGGGCACTGCTGGGAGGACTCTGCACACACCCCTCTTATGTCCGGGCACTGCTGTGAGTGTTAGGCACCCACCCCTCCTGTGTCTGGGCACTGCTGGGAGGACTCTGCACACACCCCTCTTATGTCTGGGCACTGCTGTGAGTGTTAGGCACCCACCCCTCCTGTGTCTGGGCACTGCTGGGAGGACTCTGCACACACCCCTCTTATGTCTGGGCACTGCTGGGAGGACTCTGCACCCAACCCTCCTATATCAGGATATGTACGCTTAGAACATACACGGGTGTGGGTTCGCTCCATGCATACGCGGGTGAGGGTACGGGCCGTACATACACGGTTGGGGTGGGGGTACGCTCCATACATACGCGGGTGAGGGTACGGGCCGTACATACACGGTTGGTGTGGGGGTACACTCCATACATACGCGGGTGAGGGTACGGGCCGTACGTACACTGTTGGGGTGGGGGTACGCTCCATGCATACGGGGGTGATGTTACGGTCCGTACGTACACTGTTGGGGTGGGGGTGCGCTCCATGCATACGCGGGTGGGGGTACGGTCCGTACGTACACTGTTGGGGAGTACGCTCCATGCATACGGGGGTGGTGTTACGGTCCGTACGTACACTGTTGTGGTGGGGGTACGCTCCATGCATACGCGGGTGGGGGAACGGTCCGTACGTACACTGTTGGGGTGGGGTGTACGCTCCATACATATGCGGGTGAGGGTACGGGCCGTACGTACACTGTTGTGGTGGGGGTACGCTCCATGCATACGGGGGTGGTGTTACGGTCCGTACGTACACTGTTGGGGTGGGGGGTACGCTCCATGCATACAGGGGTGGTGTTACGGTCCGTACGTACACTGTTGGGGTGGGGGGTACGCTCCATGCATACGGGGGTGGGGGTACGGTTCGTACATACACTGTTGGGATGGGGGGTACGATCCATGCATACGCGGGTGAGGGTACGGGCCGTACATACACTGTTGTGGTGGGGGTACGCTCCATGCATACGGGGGTGGTGTTATGGTCCATACGTACACTGTTGGGGGTGGGGGATACGCTCCATGCATACGGGGGTGGTGTTACGGTCCGTACGTACACTGTTGGGGTGGGGGGTATGCTCCATGCATACGGGGGTGGGGGTAAGGTTCGTACGTATACTGTTGGGATGGGGGTACGCTCCATGCATACGGGGGTGGGGGTACGGTCCGTACGTACACTGTTGGGATGGGGGGTGCGCTCCATGCATACGCGGGTGGGGGTACGGTCCAGACATATCCGTACCCAACTGTGGAATGCTTGTGCGGGCCGTACCCAGGCCTTTGCCACGTGGGTATGAGCCGTCCCGCCATTGTTGGGGTGACGTAGGTGTGGGCGTGGTACGACTCATACCCACGCTCTTAAGGCGTGGGTACGGGACGTACTTGTATTGTTGTGTTACCGGTTCGCGTCGTCAACCACTTCCGTTGTGGCGGACGCTGGCTTTGTTGGACACGCCCCCACCCCCTCGTAGTGACCAGGGCCTGGGGGTCAGGTATGTCCAGGGCATGTGTGCTGTGTGACTTGGGTAGGGGTTTTGTGGCCTGCCCCTGCTCCTGCCCCCCCCCCTTTCCCCCCTTCCTTTGTTGTTCTGACCTTCTGCGGCGTCTGCGTCGGAACCTGTAGAGGAGGTCGACTGCTATGAGGGCCGGGATGACACGTAGGTTCAGGTCCATGTCTGTCCGTCGCGTGCAGGTACTCCTTGTTCGCGTTGTCCTGATTTCCCGGCAGTTTTTGGCTGCCGTAAAATATTCTCCGTGCGGGATGACGTCGGTGCGAATCGTACTTCCTGGTTCGTGAAAGGCAGGCTGCGTGCGTCCCGACGTCACGTCGGCGCTTTCCCGGATCACATTTGTATGTATATTTTCGTCGGTCGGTGTTTTGTACGAATCGTACGGAAATAGTATTTCCGTGCGAATCGTACTTCCATGTTTGTATATTGTTCCGACCGGGTACGCGTCGGACGGAGAATATGCTCCGTCCGACGGTTCGTACCCGGTTTTTACAGGATCGTTATCGGCACCAAAGTGTCAACATAAGGCGTAGAAGGTTAAGAATAGCACATGGTGGTTACATTTTTGTTTCTGTAGTGTAGGAAGGGGAAGTGAGGGTAGGGAGAGGGTGTTACTCAGCTGCACTAGGCACCAAGTCAATGTGCCTGTTGTTGGGAGGGTGGGACATGTTGTCGGCCTCTGAGCAGGGGCGGCCAGCTGCTCGGGCGACAATGGGTCAAGGGTTGGGTTGGGAGTATGGGGGAAAAATGAAATCCATATTTTAAGTGCATACTCATTTATTGATTGTTTTGTGAGAGCAAGAAAGGAGAATCTGTTACCTCTGTTAGATCTGGGTTGGCGGTTTTTTTAGAGTCTGTAAAAGGAATATTCTTCGAATATGGGGACATTTAATAACTTATTGTTTTTTTTCTCGAAATGGGTAATAAGGAAAAAGTGAAAGTAGTGTTTTTTAAAGTGAATGGCCTTAATAATAAAAGGAAAATGCGGGCCATTGAGCCTTGGATTAAAACAGAGAATCCCTCGGTTATTTTAATACAAGAAACCCATATACCAGTGGGGAAAATCTCAGAGTTTGCAATGTTCCGAACCTGGGCGTCTTATAGGGGTTTCTCTTCTTCCTCAGAAGCTCATAGGGGGGGCGTCGATTTTTCTTAACAAACAATTCCAGGTTGAGGTGATTAATTCTGCGAGCGACCAAAGCGGAATATGGTGCTGGGTCACTTGTAATGTGGACCATCGACCTCTGACGTTTGCCAGTATATATGCCCCAGTTAAGGATAATTCCCTCCCATATGAGGAACTTTTTCAATCTTTAATGCATGTCCCGGGAGAGTTGATTTTGGGGGGCGACTTTAATTTACTAATGAATCCCAAGATCGTTTCCTCATCTAATCTAAAAAGACAGTCAAAGCAAAAAACTCTTAAAACAATCCACAGTTATAGTTCAGTGCTTGATATTATTGACCCCTGGCGATCAGCATTTCCGAAGGATATTGCCTACACTTGTTTCTCAGGGAGATTTCACACTTTGTCACGTATTGATTTCCTTCTTATCTCTAGGAATTTTTTTTTTTTTACAGCAGAAAATTCTTCAAAATGGGTTTTCGGACCATGCACTAGTGGTTTTGGAATTAGCATTGGGTAAAGGTAGTTCATTTATTAAAAGGTGGTCATTAAATCGACAATATTTGCAAGAAGAGGATTGGGTGTCTGCTAGTAAAATAGAAATTTTAGAATTTTTTGAGCGAAATCTTGACTCTGCCCCAACCCATGTGGTATGGGATTCATTTAAATCCTTTTTTCGAGGCCTAGTCATAGGTAAAGATGCAGAGAATTCAAGAAAAAGGAAGGGAGAAAAACAGTTATTAGAGCAAAAAGTGCAAGACTCTTTTGAAAGGTTTCTCTCTAGCCCCTCGGCCTTGAATAAATGTCAGTGGGCTCAGGCTAAGCAGGATTTGACAGAAGCATACTAAAAGCGACACCCTTTTCCAGCAGGATGGGCAAAAGATCTATGAAGAAAGCAATTACACTGGGAGATTTTTGGCTTGGCAGGCTAGGGAGCGGGCCGCAAGTAATCAAATATTGGCCCTGAGATGCCCTACCTCTGGTTCCCGTACGGAGGACTCTGGAGAAATAGGAGAGATAAATGTAAATGTAAATATAAATGTGCTAGTACTTATATAGCGCACAGCTACCCCGGACCGGGGTCTCCCGGCGCTGTATTCATACCGCTAGGGAACCCTTCCTGGCTTTTTCCCTGTGAAATGTCCACTCCTGGGCATCCCCAGGGTGAAGCCAGGCATCCCCAGCACTGTGGGGCCGTTGTGGAGATTAAGCAAGCTATTGCCCAGAGTTGCAGCGTGGGACCCATGATTAGAATAGGCACTGAGGCGAGAATATCCGGTCCACGGAATTTATAGCCCAAGACCCTGCCGCGACAGGAATCAAACCCTGGTCCCGGACCAGTGCTCTGCATCGAGGTCTGCCGCTCTAACCACTGAGCCACACTTGGTCAAGCATTATCGGAAGATCTATGGCCAACAATTACCAATTGATATCTCTTCACTGGAAGATTTTTTGCAAGAATATGAAGTACCTGGGCTATCTGAGGAGGATAAAGGGCATATGACGAACCCATTTACAAAAGATGAGTTAGGGGAGGTTATTAAAAATCTTCCAAATGGTAAAGCCTGTGGCCCAAATGGTCTGCCAGCGGAATTTTTTTAAACATTGTTAGGTGTAATTGGGGACTTTTCATTATTAGTCATAAATTCAATGTTTGAGGGTGGGCCTATCCCTCTGTCATTTAGAGAAGGAAGTGTAGTCAGTTTTAAAAAAAGGGTAAAAATAGCGAAGACCCCAATTCATATCGACCCATTACGCTCTTAAACTCTGACTACAAAATAACTACCAAACTTTTAGCTAATCGTTTGTTGGAAACGGGTAGCGTGGTGCAGAGCGGGCGGGCCAAACTCCGGAGGAAATGTGCAAAGCATCCACGCAGTACACACAGGCGACACACAAGGCACACTACAAAAAGAGACACTACACCAGTTTAGGTAGAAATAACTTTTGTATTGTCAAAACCACTAGGTGTCAGGTAATCTCTACACTGCGCCAACTGGCGCTCTGTTCCAATTTACAGGGGGGAATTATGTACAGGGCAGGGCCAATCGGGCCCCTGCCGGAATCATTGCGATTTACAGATAAAATAATTGTACGTGAGAAATAAAGATCCCATCCATCCACATTAATCCTGCAGTAAAATACATCAGGGCATGACGGTAGACATTAGGCCGGAACACCTGTAACGGAAACCTCACAGTATCACAGTATACATGACTGTCCTGGGCATCCCCTGAGGCAGGAAATTAGGGTAGGCAGAGCATCAATACATCAAACCCTGGCATCTGAAACTAGCGCTGCACAGAACAAATGACTAGCACTTTAACTCATAACCTTCCACATAGCGCTGCACAAATAGCATTGACCCTAGCGCTGTAAAATATTGCATCTCAGCATAGCGCTGCACCTGGCAATTGCAATGGCGCTTTAAAACATGGCATACTGAACATAGCTGCCTAGAGAAATTCATTAGCGCCTCAAATATGCATGTTCCCAGAGCTGCACCTAGAAACTACAGGGGACCCATAGTACCCTCTTTCACATGCCCAAGGGTGGCAACTGCCCACTGTCCGGTGGGGCACTCGAGTCCCGGTGCCTCCATCCGAGGCGAGGTCCCCCTCTCCGGGGCTCCACAGTCAGGCAGATCCCTTCGTTGTAGTTGCAGCGACCCACTGTCAGGCGGGGCCGCTGGAGAGTCCGTGGGGGCGCCTGCCCTCCAGGTGCTTTAAATCGATTCTGGGGGGGGGGGCCCGATGCAGCTGCCCACTGTCAAGTGGGGCAGCTGAGGACTACCCACACTCAGGTGGTCCGGGGGGGGGGGAAGGCGAGCACCGACAATGCCCCGATGCCTCCCCCAGCAAGCGCGGACCAAGGCTCCACTCACCGGCACTCTGGAGGGCTCCTGACGTCTTCACCCGGGCGGTGGGGCAGGCGCCGACCATGCGCCTCGGGCCCCTCCTTCCGCCTCTCCGCTACAACCGCGGGGCTCTCTTCAGCGTAGGAGAGCCCCAACCACGTCAGCGCGTCCTCCAACTTCGCCCGGGCCCCCTCCTGGGACCCGGGACTTCGTTCTTGAGCCTGCGAGGCTCAGTGCAGGGCAGGCTTCACGGGGGACTCTCCTGCGCTCCCGGGAGCCCCCGCCGATGCCAGTTCCTCACCGGACTTCCCCCTCGACCTCCGCACATTTCTCCTCACAACCGCGGGGCTCTCTCAGCTTCCCGGGAGCCCCGCTCAACCGGGCAATCACTTCCGGCTTCGGCTCCGCCCCCGCCCGGCGATCCACACCTTCCGGGTCGCTGCAGGCAGCGCGGCGGCCTCCAACGCTACCTCGGGTCGCGGTGGTGATTTTAGTCAGTTTCTCTTCGCGGGGGCAATACGGGGTAGGCTCCCGTGAATTTAGCATACAAGTCACCAACACCGCGTGGCGGCACACACACGGGGTGGGTTCCCGGTGTTGTAAATAAGTGCCGAGGCAGTGGGCACTCGCGCCGACGGCGATATCACACGGGGTGGGCTCCCCCTGGGCTCCTCAGTAGGCTGGCCCACGGGGTAGGCTCCCGATGTGTCTTTCAGCGCCCAGCTCTCCCTGGCCACACACTCCTCACCTCCTTTGGGCCACGAGGTGTAGCGCTTTGCAGGCGCTAGGCGGTCCCACCAGCTTTAGGGGCAGTGTGCAGTCCATTCAAAGATAGCGCTCACCACATCTAGCGCTCTCCTTCCAGGGACAGCTTGTAAATAGCGCTCTCCTTCCAGGGAGCTTGTAAATAGCGTTTTCTGGTCCCTGCCCCTTGATTGAGGGTTTCTTGAGGGGGGGGGAAAGTTGCGTTGGTGGCTGCAGGCGGACTTCTTAGTCTCTGCCTGTCATCCCTGGATTCTCCTCTCGCCGGGCCCGATCAGTGGGTAGTTCAGGATCCCTCACTCACTTAAAGGGCAGCGCCTAAACCCTGTCACCTTCAGAGGCATAGGTCCCTGACTGATCCTACCGCCTAAAACTCCTGCGAGGGCTTCTCCAGGTTTGCATTGCCCCAACTAGATCTCTCCCTCGCCCTGTGGACAGTAGGGGGGGGGTAGGTAGGCTCAGGGCCCAGCACACAGGCCCATGTGGCGGTAACCCCTGGCAGCAGGTCCCCTCTCTCCCAGGTCCACCCTCTGACTGACTGCCTGGCAACCCAGCTCCTCCCTTTAGACGCCCCTCACCCCACCTTCCAGACAGTGCCAGAAGCTTCTAGAAGCGTCTGGGGAAACTGGCTCTAACTGGCCTAGGGGGAGGGGTAGAGCACCCTGGGTGCCAGGTTTCCCTCCAAAAGCTGGGGCTGCTGGGAAATAACGCCTAGACTGTCAACCCAGCTCAGTCAAACGGCGCAACCACACAGCTCTGGCATCCATTTTAAGTTACATGTTTAAAATGGGGAAACTCAGTCTGCACACATTTAATCTTTCCATTTACACATTTATTTTCCCAGAAAAGCGAAAAATTTCTGGAAAAAGGGCCAAGTCCAACACAACCCCCTTCCAGCCAAAAGCCAGGGTAGACCGATCAATGCCTTGATGGGCTTCCCTGCTTAGGGCGAGAAAAGGTGGACGCAGGCCCGCAACTGCAGGAGCACCCGCAGGTTCTCCTCCACTCTGGAACCCGAAGGTTCCCTCTCTCAAACCATCCTCGACCGACTGAGCCACCACCCGGGGGTTCCCTAGCTGGTTGTGGCCAAGACTGGCCCCTAGGCCACCCAGATGTCTCTGGCCCTTGCGGTCTCACAGAGTGGGGGGCAGTAACCCCAGGCCCGTAGTACCCGTTGACCACTCTCCTCCTCCTCCTTGCAGTTCCGAACTGCCATTGGTCCTCCCACCTGGGGTCTGCACCCTCAGGCTGACCAGCCCTCAGGGGCGAGGCTCTCCTCCCCCTACCTCTCCTTCTGGGGTTCCTCACCCTGCTCCCATGCGAGGCACCCTCAGACCACCACTCTCTCGCCAGTCCAGGGCCTTGACCCTTCAACTGGTTCCCCAGCCTAGGGTCTAAACCCTTAGGCTGCACCGGTGCCAGGGGCGAGACCTCCCTCCCCCTGCACCCCCTCCCAGAGTTCCGCACCCTCCCAATGGGAGTAGCACCCCTGGAAGACAATTCTGGGGGGACACTGCTAACAGATGTCCCACCCGCCAGGTCAGGCAGTACCCGTCCCTGGCCTCCCAACCCAGGATCTAAGCCCTGTGGCTGAGCCGGTGCTCGAGGTGAGACCTTCCTCCCTCTGCACCCCCTTCCAGAGTTCCGCACCCTCCCACCTGGAGAAGTACCCCTGGAAGTCAATTCTGGGGGGACACTGTTAACAGATGTCACACCCGCCAGGTCAGGCAACCCCTGAACCTGGCATCCCAGCCCAGGATCTAAACCCTGCAACTGGGCCAACCCCAGAACCTCAGGAGCTCTGATTACAGATGCCCCGGGTCCTCCTGACACTAGGGGCTCCCCCTCACCGGGCGGCACATCAGGACAGCCTAGGCTCCCAACCTGGGGCTCCCTTACGGAACTCTCCAGGCCCTGAGACTGCGGTTGGGGCACCTCGGAACACCTCCCCGTCTCACTCCTTCCTATGGATAGGTCGTGAGGCCCTACAACCCTCTCTCTTCCCGGGGACCTAGCTGGGCTATTCGCCACCTCTCCCACCTCGATGGGTTGGAAGATCCCTGCACCACCCTCTTCAGGGTCACTCCCCAATGCCTCCTCAGACACCCTGGCCCTCACCCAGAGGTCTGCCTCCTGTGCAAGCTCCCTGGGGTCGGAGAACCCACACTGTACTAGGTGGTGACGCAACCTGGGGGAACAATTTCTGAGCATGTGCTCCAGGATGAGTACCTGGCACAGCCCTTCCCACTCATTCACTGCACTCCTCACCACCCAATCCTCCAATGCAGTCCCACACACCTCCACAAACTCCCCCCAGGACTGGTGGGACAGTTTTCCCCTGCCCCTGAACTCTAACCTGTCCCCCTCTTCCTGGGAATCAGGCACCGTCTCCTGGGCTCTGGGAGGGGGACACCCTACATTGGATCCACTATCGCTGCCACCACTGGATCCCACCCTTACTGGTGAATCCAGACCACAAAAACCGCTCTCAGGGGACAACCTACCCTCCCGAGCTGGTCTCTCCCTGGCAAAGGCCCTCTCTGCCTCCGCCATCCTCTCCTGCGCTAGGACCTTCTCCGTCTCTAGCTTCTTCTCCTGCACACTCAGCCGCGCTAGCTCCACCTTGAGCCTTCCCAGCGCCAGCTGATGCTCCCTCTCTTCCCTCCTATCTACCCACTCTTCTGGGGACAGGGAAAGGGATGGGGCAGTGCCCCCGGGACTGGACCCAGCGCGGGACTCCCTAACTCTGGTGTCCTTACTCGCTACTGGCGTCTCCCCCCGGTCATCTTCCTCCTCCTCGTCAGTGTCACCTCCCTCCTGGGTTATGGACTGGGCCCCCTCACTCTCGGAGTCCTCCCTACACTGGAGGTCCTCCTCCCGGTCTCCACTAAATCCACCCTTTAAATATGCGGAGGGGTAATCTGACAGGTCCCCACCGATCTCTAAGGGTTCCCCCCTCTTGAGGGCCTCATAGAGAAAGAGCTTCCTGCGTGTGTTGCCTACTGGGGGTATCCCTCTCTCCCTGCAGAAATCCACTACTTCCTGCTCCGTGTACTCCATCAGGCAAACCTCCTCGTAGGTCAACCCCATCCTGGCAAGGTACACCCGGGACACACCACCCACAGTGCAACAGGGGGACACAATTTAAAAACACACTTCCAGGAGGAAATCACAATTAAGGAAAAAAACAATAATTCCCCAAGACCTGAGATTACATTACACACTCAGTTTGCAGTGCAACCCGTGGTCGCTGCGGTACTGCGCAAACACAAGTCCTATCCCACCGCTGAACACCAATGTTGGAAACGGGTAGCGTGGTGCAGAGCGGGCAGGCCAAACTCCGGAGGAAATGTGCAAAGCATCCACACAGTACACACAGGCGACACACAAGGCACACTACAAAAAGAGACACTACACCAGTTTAGGTAGAAATAACTTTTGTATTGTCAAAACCACTAGGTGTCAGGTAATCTCTACACTGCGCCAACTGGCGCTCTGTTCCAATTTACAGGGGGGAATTATGTACAGGGCAGGGCCAATCAGGCCCCTGCCGGAATCATTGCGATTTACAGATAAAATAATTGTACGTGAGAAATAAAGATCCCATCCATCCACATTAATCCTGCAGTAAAATACATCAGGGCATGACGGTAGACATTAGGCCGGAACACCTGTAACGGAAACCTCACAGTATCACAGTATACATGACTGTCCTTGGCATCCCCTGAGGCAGGAAATTAGGGTAGGCAGAGCATCAATACATCAAACCCTGGCATCTGAAACTAGCGCTGCACAGAACAAATGACTAGCACTTTAACTCATAACCTTCCACATAGCGCTGCACAACTAGCATTGACCCTAGCGCTGTAAAATATGGCATCTCAGCATAGCGCTGCACCTGGCAATTGCAATGGCGCTTTAAAACATGGCATACTGAACATAGCTGCCTAGAGAAATTCATTAGCGCCTCAAATATGCATGTTCCCAGAGCTGCACCTAGAAACTACAGGGGACCCATAGTACCCTCTTTCACATGCCCAAGGGTGGCAACTGCCCACTGTCCGGTGGGGCAGTCGAGTCCCGGTGCCTCCATCCGAGGCGAGGTCCCCCTCTCCGGGGCTCCCCAGTAAGGCAGATCCCTTCGTTGTAGTTGCAGCGACCCACTGTCAGGCGGGGCCGCTGGAGAGTCCGTGGGGGCGCCTGCCCTCCAGGTGCTTTAAATCGATTCTGGGGGGGGGGGCCCGATGCAGCTGCCCGCTGTCAAGTGGGGCAGCTGAGGACTACCCACACTCAGGCGGTCCGGGGGGGGGGGGAAGGCGAGCACCGACAATGCCCCGATGCCTCCCCCAGCAAGCGCGGACCAAGGCTCCACTCACCGGCACTCTGGAGGGCTCCTGACGTCTTCACCCGGGCGGTGGGGCAGGCGCCGACCATGCGCCTCGGGCCCCTCCTTCCGCCTCTCCGCTACAACGGCGGGGCTCTCTTCAGCGTAGGAGAGCCCTGACCACGTCAGCGCGTCCTCCGACTTCGCCCGGGCCCCCTCCTGGGACCCGGGACTTCGTTCTTGAGCCTGCGAGGCTCAGTGCAGGGCAGGCTTCACGGGGGACTCTCCTCCGCTCCCGGGAGCCCCCGCCGATGCCAGTTCCTCACCGGACTTCCCCCTCGACCTCCGCACACTTCTCCTCACAACCGCGGGGCTCTCTCAGCTTCCCGGGAGCCCCGCTCGACCGGGCAATCACTTCCGGCTTCGGCTCCGCCCCCGCCCGGCGATCCACACCTTCCGGGTCGCTGCAGGCAGCGCGGCGGCCTCCAACGCTACCTCGGGTCGCGGTGGTGATTTTAGTCAGTTTCTCTTCGCGGGGGCAATACGGGGTAGGCTCCCGTGGATTTAGCATACAAGTCACCAACACCGCGTGGCGGCACACACACGGGGTGGGCTCCCGGTGTTGTAAATAAGCGCCGAGGCAGTGGGCACTCGCGCCGACGGCGATATCACGCGGGGTGGGCTCCCGCTGGGCTCCTCAGTAGGCTGGCCCACGGGGTAGGCTCCCGATGTGTCTTTCAGCGCCCAGCTCTCCCTGGCCACACACTCCTCACCTCCTTTGGGCCACGAGGTGTAGCGCTTTGCACCCCACCTTCCAGACAGTGCCAGAAGCTTCTAGAAGCGTCTGGGGAAACTGGCTCTAACTGGCCTAGGGGGAGGGGTAGAGCACCCTGGGTGCCAGGTTTCCCTCCAGAAGCTGGGGCTGCTGGGAAATAACGCCTAGACTGTCAATCCAGCTCAGTCAAACGGCGCAACCACACAGCTCTGGCATCCATTTTAAGTTACATGTTTAAAATGGGGAAACTCAGTCTGCACACATTTAATCTTTCCATTTACACATTTATTTTCCCAGAAAAGCGAAAAATTTCTGGAAAAAGGGCCAAGTCCAACATCGTTTTAACGCAATTGCTTCATATTTAATTCATCAGGATCAAAATGGTTTTATTGCTGGAAGACAACTTGGCACGAACACACACTTTTTGGTGGAGGCACTAGACTATTTTGATACCCAGAAAATACCAGCCTTGGTGCTGTTTTTAGATGCCGAAAAGGCATTTGATTTGGTTACCTGGGAATCTCTATTTTGTATCCTGGGCAAATTTGGCATTCCCTCTAAAACTACGGGGTTGATTGAAAAGCTATATTTCAATGCTGAGGCCAATATTATTATCAATGCAGCTAAGGCCAGCCAAGTAAAAGTCAAAAGAGGTACTAGACAGGGATGTCCGCTATCCCCGGTTCTATATGCTTTTTTCATTGAACCTCTTGCAATAGCCATTAGGATCAATAGGGATATCTGCCCCCCGCTTCCAAATCTGGACAAAATTAAATTATATGCGGACGACATTATGCTTATTTTAAAACCTGAGATGGAAGTGCAGCCAACGGCCTTCCAGATTTTCGAATGGTATGAGGCCTTTGGAGGGTATAAAATTAATTTTAAAAAAGCTGAAGTTTTACTTTGTGGTGGTGGGGCATCCAGGGATCTGCACCCCGACATTTTCCCATGCTTGAATTTAAATCCGAAGAGATACTTAGGGTTTATTTCTCAACAGTGATATCGGAATTGTATGACTTTAATTTTGTTCCTTTACTGCGAAAAGTTCAGGATCTGCTTACCCGATGGCATCCTCTTCCATTATCTATTTTAGGTAGGGTGGCATTGATTAAAATGTCTGTGCTTCCACTGTTTAACTTTCTATTTTCAGCAATTCCCTGTGTTTTAGTTAACTCCTTTTTTATGAAAATAGAGTCCATGTTTACATCATTTCTCTGGGGTAAAAAGGTCTCCCGAATTGAACTCCACACTTTATATGAGGAACGGGTAAACGGTGGGTTAACTCTCCCTACCTTGAAGGATTACTATTACGCATATGTTGCACAATATATGTCTAGATTTAAGCAAGAATTACATTCGGGCTTCTTTGTACATTTTTTGTATGAATCTAATTTGTAAAGAGAATCAGATCCATTGCCCTCTATCAATTTTTAGATCTCCTAAGTTAGTACGGTACAAGTATTTACATTGGTTTTATCATAAACAGCAGGCTTTTTATAAGAGATATTCTATCCCGGCTATAAAAAGCTCAACTCCTACAGCAGGTCTTATTTCCTCTACAGGAATTAAAGATTCATCTACTATCATTCAATATTGGATTAAGGTCTGGTTTTGGAAACTTTCAGATTTCCTGCAGAATGATAGATGGTTGAATATGGATGAAATGTCTTGTTTAATCCCCAGTAATTTCCTTCTCCTAGGGTAATATAACGCTCTTAGGAAGTTTTTTAGTAATCTGGATTTGGTCCAGATTATTAATCTGAAAAGCTTAGTTTATGACCTTTTGGAAGATACAGCTTTAAAAAAACTGGGGGTTTGGAAAGAACGTCTTGCCTGAATCAAGGGGATAGATTTGGAATCTAAGGCTATAATTAAATGGGAAAAATATGAGGAGTTGGAAATGAATGCAAATGGCTGGTCTACATTAAATAAATTACATTTAAGGAACGTTGAGGGGAGTCAATTGGCAAAGGATGCTATTTTTTAGCAAGTGGCTACTGTATAGAACTCCTAGCTTTATAGCTAAGGCCTATCCAAATCAGTCAGTGTTTTCTGTGCCACAATCATCCCTCCACCAATTGGACGCATATAATTTCAGTGTCCCCTGATCCAGAAATTTTGGATTGACATTTTTGATTATTTAGCAGCAAAAAGTATATTAACAAGTGGTCCCAATGCCTTGTTGATAGTCCTTGGCTACGACCCAGATCTCAGCCTACCTGATAAAGCGATCAAACTTCTTTATATCGGAATGGCAGTTGCCAGGTCACTTTTACTTCAAAGGTGGTGATCAGATCTAATACCTTCAAAATATGAATGGATCGGGAAAATGGAACGGGTCAAAAGAAGCGAACGAGTATATGCCTTTCGAACGGGTGGGCTGAAGAAGTTTAATAAGATTTGGGCGAATTTTTTTTAATGGAAATGCTTAATTTGACATATCTGGGGGACTCTTAGGAAAAGGTAATAGCACAATATTCCGCTTAGAAGGGTCTCTGGGATTTAAGTGAACCATTTAGGATCAAGCTATATTTTTGACACAAACCGTTATTAGGTTTTGTTTTTAAGAATGGAAGATCTTGGAATATGTTTAAAGTTGATGAGTCTATGGGGCAATGGACAACATTTTACGGCAATAGGCTTTCTAAGCGTTTGGACTTGAAATGTTTTTGACTTATTAACTTGATGAATTTCTGATTAAGTGTTTCTGTAAAAAAAAAATTATTCCAGCGAATCGGATGATATCGATGAATTTTGATGTATGAATTTCAATATTTTGATGTATGATTATTAAGATGCCAAATGTTTGTATTATATGGATTTTGTTAAAAAAAAAAAAGAAAAAAAAAAAAAAGAATATGTTGTTTTGTGCCAAACAACAGCAAATAACAGTATGGCATTAAGCAGCCGCAAATATTATAAAACATTAAATGTTAACAATATCATCGCGTTTGGCTATCATTTCCTATAACATGAGTTAACCTGCTTTGTTTATATAAAAACATTTCTCATGTGTTTTAGTATGTTCTGCAACTGGTATAGAACCCGTTAAAGTATCATCATATCTTGCCCTACGCCCCACCCACTCACCACACCTCTAGCTCATTTTAATGAGTTTCTGCACTTATTTTTGCCATTTTAAAGCCCTGGTTTAATTAAATCCATTCTGTGTTGGTGTTTTGTCTATCTTACCCCACACTATTTCCCCTTCCTTTTTTCCATTTTCTTTGGCACCCTTTTTGATGCGAGAGTGTGTAGGTTTCTCTCAAGTTTGTTTGTATGAGAAGCTTCTGCTGAAAAAACGGGTAAGTACATCTCTTGTGCTTTTGTCTTGTGATCAATTCTTCAATAATTTAGATTTAAAAAGAGTTGGGTGATAATTATTTACCGAGACAGTGTGCTGTCATTCAGGTTACATGTAAACACAAACAATTTATATGTGTATCCACCAGTCACATTAAATTATATACACGTCTAAATAAAACCATTAAATATAAACAATGTGTACTTCTGCATAGTTTTTAGGGAATTTGGCGACTGCAGAAATGTATCAGCTGTTAAACCTATTGCGAACTTTGCACATTAAAGAAACATCTCATGTTGTGGAGCTCCGATCTATCAAGTGATGTCACATAGCTCGGGCTCTATCAACACGA
Source organism: Triturus cristatus (assembly GCF_964204655.1). Classification (NCBI taxonomy): domain Eukaryota; kingdom Metazoa; phylum Chordata; class Amphibia; order Caudata; family Salamandridae; genus Triturus; species Triturus cristatus. The sequence goes on along the minus strand of NC_140591.1, from coordinate 1,152,222,788 downwards.
GTTCGGGAAGCACATTCACATTTCTGAAATTCCAACATTTTCTTTTAGCAGAGTACTGCTGTAGGCCATTTTCTTCAGCACGTCTCTACTTCTGTGGCGGAGGAAGATAAGTCTGATGGAAGACAGCTAACTAATTGCATAAACCCAGGGCAACTAGAATTATGTGATTGTGCGGCCACAGCAATGTTCGCATAATTATAAATGTGCTGCATTTACCACATAATTCATCATCTGCTGCATAATCTGCCTATTTTAACAAACAAAAAATGTGTTTCTAGCTCAAGCTCTGCAAAAGTTACTAAAAATGCAGCAGAGCGTGATGCTGTGCAGTGGGAGGCCCATTGCAAAGGTTGACTGGTCACTTTTCCGTAGCTTAACCCTGTGTTTGAGTGTTAATACTAATGAGTTGCAACCAATGCCCAGGCAGTCTCAACAAGTTTAACAAGCATTTGCAATGCAATAGGTCTCGCATTTACAAGATTTTGACCTATTGACATAGTAAATGACAATGCCTTTTATTTATGTTTTGTTTTTACAAACCATACATAAAAGGCATTGTCATTTACAATGCCAATAACTTAAACTCGCGTAAATGCGAGACCTATAGGATTGCAAAGGCTTGTTAAGTCTCGGAAGCAAGAAAATACATCTTTCAGCCTTTAACTTGCAGGATACAAGGACACGTTAGCAGCAGGCACAGACTGCAACCCAATGAGCTATCGTACTCCGATGTATCAAATTAGACCACTTCCTCAAGCTGTCCTATGTGTAGAATTAAGTCAGTGATTGCTGTTCTGCCTGTGCTTAGGTAAACGCAAGTCTGCTTTTGAGCTACAGCGAGAACCAGAATGTGAATTTTAAAGAAAATAGAAAAGACACGGGTGAGGAATGCAGGATATGAGCTAACTCTGAACCATGCAGCAGTACGCAGCGCAGCCTCTCTCAAGGTTTAACAATCATCGTTAAATGTGATCTGCATTAGCAACACTGACGGTATGACATCATTGTCAGATAGAGCTTCAGCAGTGCTTAATTTGTTATAAAAATAAGTGTCAGGGCCCTTGTCAGGAGGCCACTACAGCTTTGACCACCCTTTGCTCCTGCCAGCGCAGCCAATAATAGTACCAACACAAATACTAGCTGTCACACTCCTGAACGTGTGACAAGTCAGACTTTTGATAAACATAAAACAAGAATAATAACTGCTGCCTAAGCTATTCGTATAGCTTTGGTGGCAGGTATTAATAATTGTATTGTATATTGAATCCTTAAACAACTGCTGTTGTGCTCATCAATAAATTAGACAAACAGTCCCACCATGTTCCAGGCTGTCATAAGTGCCGGTGTTGACAATAAAGTGCCAGTGCCAGCACTGGAAATCACTGGCTCAAATTAGGCTCCCTGCTGCAATAGATGTATACACAGGTGATCAAAGTTTGTGTCCATGTCCTTTCCCAGAGGTGTTTTACCAGGTATGTACCTAAAACATTACAAGAGGTAACTTCCAAAGCCAATTTCCAAGAACTAGGGTGATGGGAATGGCTTGTAAGCCGAATGCAAGCTTTGATGGAGAAAGATGCTTTACTAGTTAACCTGCAGACAGAATTCCAACAAGCATTTGCAATGCAATAGGTCTTGCATTTGCAAGAGTTGGACCTATTGGCGTTGTGAATGACAATGTCTTTTACCAATGCAGTTTAGCACTGAAGCACTTATAAAAACAGCCATTTTTGGTGCAAGATAGCAGGGCTAAGCACCAATGGAAGTTGTGAGTGGGAGCTTCAGAAACTCCAATACCTGCATTTTGAAAGTGGTATGAGGGGGGCAGAGCGCCGAAAATTTCGGGACCTATGCACTGTGCCTAGGAGAATGAATGTGGGTGCGTGCCCTGCTGACCTCATTGACATCACTCATGAGCAGGCACCATAAACAGAGACCCATGAGGATGGGCATACATCAAGAAGGGATGGTGATAATCCCAGGCACCTGGGCAATGTGTGCTATAAGTATATAGGTGCTACTAACAGTAACACTTTTTTGTTATTACAGAACATTTTAACATTTTCAAAGCAAACACTTCCGCATTTGATTAGAGGAGACATTAATGTGCTACCCGAAGGTGCTCTGTTATTTCTGCCAGTATAAAGGGAATCATATTTGCGATGGAGTGGTGCTACCAGCAGGGAGTGTTTTCTATGGCCATGAAATCTGCAGATCAAACAAAATAGTTTTTTTTTTTTAAATATAGTGCCGAATGTCTTCAGTTGCACATCGCACTGCCTTCTGCCTGAGTATAGGACTGCCGTCTAAACTTGGCTTTGATGGGCAGTCTGTACCTCCTGTATTTTGTTGAACGGATAGGCTGGATAGTAAGCGCTATAATTACTGTGCGCTTGCTTTTGACTGAGAGGAAATGACACCTCATCCCCCTGCAGCGGAGTTAGAAGAAGCACTGTACAAATCATTTCCAACCATTTCCTGGTGCCCGCTAGATGGCAGTACGCCACAGTTTATGAGGCGTGCGTTCTGCCCTCCCATTCAGCAAAGCTGATCTGGTAGAGGCATTCTGAAAGGCGATCGCGCTTTGCATCCCTATGAGAGAGTGTGTATGTACACGTGGGATTTTACGGCTGCAAACATGCTTTGGCAGGGGAACCCTAACTAAATGTGAAGCTCACAGTCCAATTGCTCACAAAACTCAAAACAGTTCTTTTTTTAACGTGAGGCATGCATGCATACATTCAATCATCATGGCATCCTTTCTTGTGTTTTGCCATGAAACGAAGCATGGCGCTTCAGACGCTATCATGGAGACAGGCACTCCTGTAGGAAAGGGAATGCTGCTTCTACTCCGCCCGCTACGGACGCCCCGTTAGTGGAAGTGCATCTTTTTATCAAACGTGAAGCACTCGGCTTTAGATGGAAAAACAACACATATTTTATTGCTGAAAAACCATAATTTAGAAACAAAGAACCGTGTTCGTATCAATCAGCGCAAAAATCCAATTCTACTCAGTGCTAATAAACCATCAGTTAGTTGGCGAAAACAGAGCGTCTGCGTTATGCAAGCAGGCGATGCCACCCAGGCACGATAGATGTCAGTACGCTTCTTTATGCATGAATTCATTACCAAAACCAAACAAACAACAAGGAGCGAGGGGCAAGAACCAGGTGCCATGGAAAAACAAAAACAAAGTAGTGCTTACATTAGAAGATGGCGCCCTGCAGCGCAAGTTAACAGTAGTAGAGCGATGCTGCTTCCGCCAGAAACTGAAGAAAACGGAAATGACGCGACGGACCACCAGCCAACAAAGAGCGCGTTAAGAAGAGGGATGACAGATTTCACCAATGGTAAGTGACTAAGCAAAGAGAAATGCAATGGGTGGAGTTAAACTAGCAATGCTTATTACTTAATGCCTCGTAGAGGCAGCGCATGCGCTGCCCTCTGCGAGACCTAAAAATGATGAAGTAATACTATCTCAATATGTGCCACATAATTCAGCATTATTTGCCTTTTCTTAATGCATAATTTACTCAACCCTACTGCATAATTTGGACTTCCTTTACCGCATAATTTCAGTGGCCATGCATTCACCTATGTGAGGAGAAGTAAGAGGGGTGAGGGCCTACATCTCAGAGGGATACGCAGTACTAAGCCTTGTGCACTTGTACCTGTGTTGCACATTTTCTGAGAGAGTGAAAGATGGAGTTTTGAAAACAAACCAGTTAGTGCATAAGAAGTCACATCAGTTTAGAAGTGTCCATTTAAGTTACTGTAAATCAGATTTTGCTTCTCATAATCTGCTGTTTATTACATACTATGAAAATAGGAGAGGGAACCACGGGATTGCTTAGAGGTGATTTGTTTTGATTTCTGTTTATCTGGGCTTGAACTTTATTAATAAAATAACTATTTTCCTCCCAGGCCAGATTGAGCCGATAACGTGTTTAGCTATTCACTGTGTGACAGTATCACTTGCCAAATATACAATAGCCATATAGTCCACTGACGAGGGCGATACTGGTTAATAAGGCCCTGAATCTGAGTTGTATGCCTGAGTCAAAGGGGAGAGCATAAAACAAGGGAGAGGGCATTTAACAACCGGTAAAGCCTGAAATAGGAGGGCCATAATGGTATCAGAACATTCCACCCACTAAGGGCCTAATTACAAGTCTGGCGGTGCGAAGACCGCCAGACTCATGGTGGCATGGAGGTGGTGGACAGCCACTGCCCCTCTGGCGGTCCGACCGCCCAATTACGACAAGGCAGTCGGACCACTCGGGGACCACCACCAGGAAATTGCTGTTCCCTGGTGGTGGCACGGCAGTCAGAAGTCGCAATATGCGTGGTGAGACCACTGTGGTCCCATGAAGCATATTAAGAGTTTCCTCTCCTTCAGGGTTTTCATGGCGGTTCCACCGCCATGAAAACCCTGGCAGAGAGGAAACAAAGGGAGCCCTACAGGGCCCCCATGTGCCTCTGCACCCTGTGTGTGCACACATGAGGGCACATTATGTGCACCCCTGTAGGCATGCACAACAGTTCCTGCATGGCATGGACATTACAGTTGATGCCGTGAAGAAACCTTGAGAGTTGTTCACATTTCGGTGTTTTTTCTGAAGGCACCGCCACCTTTGAAAGAAGCACAACAGAGGGAACCATCACGCCACCCGCCAGACTACAGAAAACCTGTAATTTGGCAGGTCACTTGGCAGTGTGGGGGTGTGTCAGTGGCAGGCCACCCACCCCTGTTCCACCAAAAGTCATATTCAGGCCCTACCGGTGCAATGTACTGAATTAAAAAGGGAGAACCAGAAAAACAAACATTAGATTGTTGGAGCAGAAGGCTTCTACCAGCCATTTTAAGCCCGAAGCTACTTCATTGTCTTCAATGAAGCGCTCAACATTGCAGTGCTCTAATATTCTGTGCACCATCCTAATTAAATGTTTAGGGAAATCATAACCTCATGAACACTTTAACACTCTATATAAATGTCACATACTGAGTAGTGCTTTGGACTTTTACGGGATAGGAAATGCGCTATAAATAGTAACAATCTAATTATTTTCTTTTCTGTACCATTTGGAACAATTCAGAGAGAGTATTGTTTCTCTTCCTCTTTTCAAACTTTCTTTCTGGGTCGATACTTTTGCTAGAATCTCAGAATAAATGGAGCACACAGTGCATTATCACGCCTAATAAAAAAGTGAATTCCATACGTTTGCTCGAAAGCAGCACTTACCAATGGAGCCAGCTAAGCAGAGGCAAATGAATACAATCAACATTGCGCCAGTTGTTTTTCAGCTGCCTAAAAACCTGAAGCAAAGACGACACAAAAATAATAAATATTACGGATGATATAACAGAGTTAACTGAAAATGCACACCACCATGACATGACTTAATGAACACAAAAATAAAAAATTTACCAGCATACTTGTGCATATATAAATCTGTATGATTGCAAGATGGCAGCCAGACTCATTTGTGAGCTCTTAAGTTTCCTAAGTAGTTGAAATTGTCGCTCGTCCAAGATTTTTCTATACATATATATTCACTGAAAAAACCATAGGTTTCACACACGTTATAGTTAGGAATTAGCATTTAAAAAACCTTGCAAATTCACTTAAAAAACCATAGGTTTCACACATGTTATAGTTAGCTGGGCATTTCCCTCGTAAAAAACCAATGATATTCCCCCGTTATAGTTAGTGCAGACAACTATAACTCACGCGACCGCAATCCGCTGCTGATGACGTCAGATATTACATCACTGTATTTAGACACTTATTTACCCATGTCTTCTTTCATTCATCTTTAGCTATACGTATATTTCATTTTTTTTCTTTTCAGAAAGACACATATGTCATCAGTGATGTAATATCTGACGTCATCACCGCGTGCCCACTTTACGCAGTTCGTGCCATGCGCACACGGTGCGCTTTGCGCACCGTGCGCGCACAGTGGGCACGCGGTGCGCTTCGTGCACCTCGCGCACACTTTACGCAGTTCGTGCCGTGCACGTGCGGTGGGCACGGAGCGCTTCGCCCCCAAGGGCAAAATACACTTTTTTGTTTTTGAAAAATCGCGGAGTGCGCACACGCTGCGCAAACTTCGCAGAATTTTTTCCGTTTGGGTGGTGCGCGCAGGGTGCAGTTATTATTAACTCTGAGTCACGTTATAGTTTCAGCAATAAAAACAGGGTACTAATTTTGAAACCAACCATTTCACCAGTTTTGCATGTTTTTTCCACTGATAACAATAGAAACAATAATTTTGTTGTAATAAATATTGAGCCTTTCCCTCTCCGTTGTATTAACACAATGTAATCAACCCCAACCATCTAAAACCATCCTCAGAACAAACACGGTTAAAAGTTTTTAATTTAAATGGGCACTATACCCAGTACACAATGATTATTCTTCTAATACCATTCACTTAATGCACCCAAAAAACCTCGAACTGCTAGCTTTATTTTTTAGCATGTGTAAACACAGTTTGGCACAAATTATATATTCTTTCAATGCGACTGTAAACATTTATTTTCTTTATGTCTATTATGATGACGAATGCTATTTGCACCTTTAAATAATATGTGATCGGAGGAGGAGGTCATGTGACCAAGACCACAGACGTGGTCGAAACGCGTCGTCCTTGTCTGCAATCTAAATAAAGAAACTTACCTGCAGAAACTGTTGGTGTGGGCTCGATTCTATCCGATACCTTGGATCGTATTTCTTCAAGAAAATATATATATATGTATATATATATGGATATATTACCGACTGGCGGCCGCCAGTAGGTAGTTATAGTTAGGACCTATTATCCATAGGAAATCCCAACATTCTATTTGGAATAACTTTGGCGCCGGTTGACGAATCTTCACGAAATTTTCAAAACTCGTGGCCCGCTCCGCTCCTATCCTGAAAGTCTCGGGGTGATTCATCAAGCGGGGGTCAAGAAAAAAGGGGGGTCCCAAAACATGTTTTCCCCATGCAATATTCCATAGGGACCTTTAGTCGCAGCTACAGCCCGAACTGCTGAACGGAATTGCACCAAATTTGGCAGAAAGGTAGACCTTGGTTCAGAGTCGTACCTTTTCCTTAAATGGTGTAAATACGTTCAGTAGTTCCTGTGAAAATCAAAATCAAAATCACATATATATCTATAGCCGCGCTGGATCCGCGCACCCTGCCGAGCACGAGCTGTATGCTAATTGGCTGTCAACACTTCAAACCAGGAAGTGTTGGCAGCCATCTGGTGCCTTGGTAGAACCGAGGCACAAGAAAGCAGAAAATCAAATGTGTAGAATCCAAAAAGGGGGTAGAAACACCCTGACCCCCTAGGCCTGCTCAGGGGATCCCACAAGGACACCCGGTGCCCAAAAAATCCCGGGGGGGCCAAATCCTGGGGTCAATACTTATTATGTAAAGGGGGGTCCAGAGGGCCCCCCCAGCCCCAGGGACCGCCACCCCCTGGGGCTTCAATATAAGTGGGTCGGGGGGCTCAAAGGCCCCCCAAGCCCTGGGGATCGCCACCCCCTGGGGCTTCATTAAAGTATGTGGGAGGCTCTCAGGCCCCCCCAGCCCTGGGGACCACCACCCCCAGGGCTTTAAAACATTATGTGCGGGGGGATCTCAGGCCCTCCCAGCCCCGGGGACCGCCACCCCCAGGGCTTTCAGAAAATAATGGCGGGGGCACACTGCCCCCCCCGCAGCCCTGGGGACCGCAACCCCCCCTTTTTTTAAAAAATAATAACCTGTGTGGGGGGCTCAAGCCCCCCCCCACATGCCCCAGGGACAGCCATCTCCCCAGGGCTCTAAATATTTAGATTGGGGGGTCTGTGACGGACCCCCCAGCCCCGGGGACCACCACCCCCGGTGCTTTGAAAATGTGAGGAGGGGGGCCGCGCGGCCCCCCTCCTGGAGCCATTGATGGCCCTGGGTCCCGCCAGCCCCCAAGGCCGGCTCCTGCAGTGTCCCGGGGTGCCTACCCCGGGACACTGTAGTCTGCAATGACAGGGCGGGAGCCTTGCGGCTCCCACCCTGTCATTGCAAACTGCTTTGCTTCATTGAATTGAGAACAGGGAAACGCTCTCGCTTCAATGAAGCAAAGCAGATTGCTTTTCCACATGGGGAGCAGCATGTTACCACCACCCCCGGGGCTTTGAAAATGTGAGGAGGGCGGCCGCGCAGCCCCCCTCCTGGAGCCATTGATGGCCCTGGGGACCACCACCCCCCAGGGCTGTCTCCTGCAGTGTCCTGGGGTGCCTACCCCGGGACACTGTAGTTTGCAACAACTAGTCCACCAGGAACCTCCAGTATGCGCCAGGGGGCTGTGTTGCAGGGAGGTGTTCATAGGCCACGCCCCTTTTTACACCTCTCTGCAACACAGCTCTGTGGCGCTTAGTAGAGGTACCTGGTGGGCTAGTTGCGCCCCAGGGAAACGCTCAGGATTCAAGGGGAGTTAATTCCTCAACTTAAGACGCTCCACGGGGTGCGTTTGCACAGTGGTGAAGGGAGAGGGTGGGGTCTGAGTTCACATGTGTGCAAACACACCCTGTGGAGTGGTTTAAGGTGGGGAATTAATTCCGCGTCAATCCTGAGGGTCCCTGGGGGCCAACTTCGAGACCAGGGACCTCCAGTAAGCACCACAGAGCTGTGTTGCAGAGCGTTGTAAAAAGGGGCGTGGTCTCTGAACACCTCTCTGCAACGCAGCCCCCTGGTGCATACTGGAGGTACCTGGTGAGCTAGTTGGCCTCCAGGGACCCACAGGATTGAAGAGGAATTAATTTGCTAACTTAAAACGCGCCACAGGGTGTGTTTGCACATGCCCCTTGACTGACCATGTCATGAGTGATGTAATATGTGACGTCATCAGCAGTGCATTGCGGGGGCACGAGTTATAGTTAGCTGAACTAACTATAACAGGGGAATTTCTAGGGTTTTGTACGAGGGAAATGTCCAGCTAACTATAACGCCCCTGAAAACTATGTTTTTTTCAGTGAATTTCTAAGGTTTTTTAAATGCCAATTCCTAACTATAACGCCCCTGAAACCTTTCGTTTTTTCAGTGAATTTCAAAGGTTTTTTAAATGCCAATTCCTAACTATAACGTGCATGAAACCTATGGTTTTTTCAGTGAATTGCAAAGGTTTTTTAAATGCTAACTCCTATCTATAACTTATCTCTACAGATATCATGTTTAATGATTTTGATTGGATTTCTATATTTTTCCAATTCAGTGTGTTTAATTAATTATGTTTTTTTTAAATACTTTTTTGTCACCATTTTTTAAACTTGTTTTTTAAATGTATTCTTTTAAAATTTAAAAAATATTATTTGAACTTAATGGGTTTTTCAATAAAATGTTTAACTATATGTTCAAAACTTTATTTTATATATATTTTTTCCATGTTTTTGGATCCGCTCACCCAACGCGAGAGGATCTGTGCACTAAACGCGATAGGATGCGCGCACCCTGCGCGCATTTCGCCGTTTTTTTTTTTTTAAAGGGGGCCCCAGGGGGTCCTTCTGGGACCCCCTAAGCACCTCTAGAGGGTCATAGTATTTCCACTCTGCCCCCTTTACATGTTTTACACACTTATTCCCCTGGCTTCTTCAGCCTCGCTTCTACCGAGGCAGAAAATGGCCACCAATAGTTCCTGGTTTCGAATGTAGACAGACACTCGACAGCCAATTAGCATTCAGCGCGTGATCGGGAGGGTGCGCGCTCGGTTCGGGGAGGGTGCGCTTACGGTGCGGGTAGGGTGCGCGGATCCTCCCCGGCCATAGATATATATGTACTTTTAACTCTAATTTTCTCAGGGACTACTGAACGGATTCACACCATTTATGCAAAAGGCACGAGTCTGAACTCGGGCTGTAGCTGCGACAACAGATCCTATGGGAAATTGCATAGGGAAAATGCGTTTTGGGACCCCCCTTTTGTCTCGGCCCCCGCTTGACAAATCACCACGAAACTTCCAGGGTAGGAGCGGAGCGGAGCTGGCCAAAAGTTTGGAAAAGTTTGCAAAGATTCGTCAACCGGTGCCAGACTTATTGGGAATAGAATGTTGCGGATTTTCTATGGAAAATAGGTCCTAACTATAACTATCTACTGGCGACCGCCAGTAGATAAGATAGATAGATAGATAGATAGATAGATAGATAGATAGATAGATAGATAGATAGATAGATAGATAGATAGATAGATAGATAGATAGATAGATAGATAGATAGATAGATAGATAGATAGATAGATAGATAGATAGATAGATAGATAGATAGATAGATAGATAGATAGATAGATAGATAGATAGACATTTAGGACAAAACCTTGCCATCATGAGCTGCTCAAACACATGTAGGGGAACCTGAGATAATTGAAATATTATGTAATGGTACCTGTCACACTAGAAGTAGAAGTAGAAGAGTACTTTATTGTATGATTACCTAAAATCATTTACAAATGCAATGCATGTTATTTCCATAATCAAAAAAATAAATTAGCAAAAGACATCTAAAATTAGGTTCTTTTTAGAAGAACAGCTAGTGACTTATAAATCTGTTGATCAGTCGGTGCCCTAATATTAGTTCATCTTAACTGTTTGGACTTGGTACATAAGTTTCCAATGTATTTGCATTTACCTCTTTGTAAAGGATCTGCTTCTGGCTAGTTCTGCGCTATGTAAATACCCTCATCAAATACATAATTAAAGTGTGCAACACACTTGAAACAGGAAGGGTATGCTCAGACTTGGGTCCCGTGCTCTCCATGCCACTGGAGTCAAGTTGGCCTGGCTTATGAGGGGGTGATACCCTGAAACCGGTCCTAGGATGCTTGTTTCCAGTCCAAGGAGGACCGGGCCTGGCAGTTCAGGCTGGACGGTTCCCACTAGAAGCAGGGTTAAGACTGATTTGCATATGGCTGGGTTCAAACTGGAATGGCATGGGAGCAAAAAAACGATGAATTTAAGCTCAGATCTTTGTACTGGGGTGAATATTAAACATTAATCAGCATTATGTCCAGCAATTGTTCCTTTTGCATATGTTTACAGACACTGCATGATATATAGGTCACCTCATCCAAGCAGGAACTGTCTTCCAGGGGGGAAGCCGCAAAGGCCATGCCACCTTTGAAATGTGACCCAGGTCTCTGCAGATAATGGAAGATGCCAGTCCCCATCCTGACCCCACTATTTGCTGGGAGCACAAGTGGAAAACTTAGTTAGATTAGGGGGTAGGCCAACACCTAGCCAGCACCACCCCTAAGGCAGGGCAGCGGATGTGGACCCAACTTTTCCAAATCCTCAATCTTGTGTTGGAGAGACTTAGCCTATTAGGGTCAGAGTTATGCCCACTTTCTACAGGAAGTGGTCATATAGAGGGTGTAGTCACCCCAAGGTAAGTAGCCCATTGGCTAGTACCTAGTACTCCTCTTAACACACCTAAATTGAGCATTTAAGTGGCACTCCTCGACCCAGAACTTCAGATTCAACAGACCTAAAGGATAAACTAACAAAGAAGAGCTGCTGAACCTAAGAACTGAATACCTGCTGTGGAGGTTTGGCACAAAACCCTGTCTGCTGCTCCAAGACTCTACCATTGTAGTGAACTCTCTTGTCCTGCCACTTTGAGCCCTCTAAAAACCCCAGAGGACCTCTAGACCATTGCTAATCACTCAAGAACTCCATTTGAGTAGAGGAGCTACTCCCTTGTGGATTGCAGGCACTGAACCCGCAGAGTCTGGTTTACTGACTTGCAACTCCCCGGCCTGACCAATGCCCCAACCGCCCAGGAAGAGGTACTTGTGCTCTGGAAGGTCTACTCTGTCTCCCCACTGAGTGTGAAGACACCACGACCGACTGAACCTGTGCCGTACAAATCCCCGGGGTACCAGACACCCTGCAACCAACACCGACCGACGGAGTCCAATCCAGACTACAGCTGTCCAGGAAGCAAGCACCAATTGAGGGACACCAAGACCCCTGAGACCTAGTCCATGAGAGGCCCAGCAGTCATGAAATCATCCCAGCAAGCTGCTTTCCCCTGACCGTGAAGATCGCCTTTGCGCACAGAGCCTGGATGACCAACCTGCTCTGCACACAGCCCACCGGCTTGGGCACCGATGAACCGGTTGTGCTTCCATGCTCCAGAGGCCCTTGTGACCTGAGCCCTGTTTGGGAGCCGTCAGACTTGCCTACAAGCCCCACTTTGCAGCCTGTTTCTAAATGTCCCCTCTTCTTCATAGCACACTAGCTACCAACGCCTGCAGCACCCTGCTACGGGCTGAATCCAGGACTCTCCTTATGAGCTGCTGGTGGCCTCTTGAACTTTGGTTATTTACCACTCCAAATCCAGAAGGTGAACACCTAAAACCACCTGTGCTATTTCCAGTGAGTTTATCTTTTTCCTTCCATAGTAATCCACTGTGCGCTTTTGCGCACAACTGTGAACTATTTTCCGAACTTGAATAATTTATAAGAAATTAAGAATTTACCTTTGAACGAAGCCCTTTGCCTAAAATATATATATAAAAATACATGTTATTTTTACAAATTGATCTTGATTTATTCTTTGAGCGTGTCTCATTTATTGCCTCTGTAAGTACAACAAATGCCTCTGACAAGCCTAATTGTTCTCCCACGCTACCACATATAGAGCATTAGTATTATGTACTTTTACCTTTGTAAACCAATTGGGGACTCCCTGGACTCTCTACACAGTGTACTTTGTTTAAGTATACTATATCGAGAGTCAGCTTTCTACACTGGTGGATCGACGGTCGGGTCTGCGACTTTGTAAATACCTTGCGTTTGCTGATACCACTCTGTCAATAAGTGACCACACAAGTCAATCACAAAATTGCCTTTGGTTAACTTTTTTCTTATAGGTTGAATTTTTACAGATTTCCAAAATGAACTGTTAGGGCCTTGTGCTCGATTAATTCTTTGAGTGTGTGACTCATTTATTCCCTTTGTGAGTACAACAAATGCTTAGCACTACCCCCTGATAAGCCTAACTGCTCACCCACACTGCCACAAATAGAGCATTAGTACTATTTGCTTTTGCCTCTGTAAACCAATTGGGGACTCCCTGGACTCTCTACACAGGGGCCGATTCCGATTCCGGTCGCAAATCGTACCGACCAACACGGACCCGGACCGGATACTGACCGACACGGACCAGCGCCGCACGACCCGTGCAGTACGATTCAACGCGTGTGAATCACAACCGACACGTACGGAATACAAGCCATACGACCGGGCCATCGGGAAAAAAGAGAACCGGCTGGAAAACCGACGCGATTTTCACCGACCGACACGAACCCGGAATGAACCCGACCGACCCGTACCCGTGATGTCCGATCCGCACAGTACGATGCAATGCGTGGAAACCCAGACCGACTTGCACGGAGACCAAGCCGCACGACCGACACGCACAGATCTCCGCGACCGATGCGTATGAAACACAGAAGATAGGCAGCGTGAACGAGGCGGAAAAGCCCGCACGAGACAACATCAGAGTCCGTTTCCGTCAGATGATCGTCTCCTTCAAAACCCAAAGGAAAAAAGACCAAAAAAGGACCAAACAAGCAATGACAAAGCCAATAAATATCAAATAAAAAAAACCTGGGACAAAGAAACACCCACAACTCCAAATATATAAAGGAGTACAATCACTACCATGATCCCTTGCAAACAGGAGACACAGCCAGCAGCAAACACCATTACACAGCAACCACAGACACACTCACAATACACCTATCACACAACTCACACACCATCAGCACCTCATCCAAAATCACACACACATACAGCCAGCAAAACCAACACCAACCCACCCTCACTTGCACCCTCACACACACATCCCTCACCACCACCACCCATCACCATGCCCCCAAAGAAGAATCCAAAGTTCACAGATAGTGAGTTAGAAGTGCTGGTAGACGAGATCATCAGAGTAGAGCCACATTTGTTTGGTATATTGGTCCAAAGGACCCCCATGTCACAGAAAACAAAGATATGGGCGAGGATTGTGGACAAGGTGAACGCTCAAGCACCAGCAAGGTGCACAAAGGACGATATCCAGAACAGGTGGTATGACGTGCGCAGTAGGGTCAAGAAACTCATTGAAAAAGATCACGCCCTGAGTCAGTGCACCGGCGGTGGCCCTCCTGCCAAACCAGTCTACTTCAGGACCTGGAAGGAGAAGGTGCGGGACATCCTACCACCAGAGAGCGTCCATGGGCTAACAGACATACCAGAGCCTGGTGAGTACACAAACAACATACCCAAGATTGTGTGGCAAGGGGACTGTGAAACCATGCACCGCAAGCAAAGCTACAGTAACCAATAGATAATCATCCCAAGATGTGTATGCCAGTCAGACAAACACAATACCTGCCATCCCATAGTGACTTGGAACTGTGTCATGACATGCACCAACCTACAAAAAAATAGAGCAAGGCAGTGGCACAAAGCTAAATAGACACTACCAGACAGTTTGCCACCACAAACACACTACCTCACAGTGCAGCTGACTGACAGGAAGGAATTGTGAGGATGTAGGTGAAGTGAGTGTATCCAAAAGAATGATGGGGTTTGTAGTCACAGATAATGCTCCCCCTCCAAATTGGGCCATCAAGCCCTCTCTGAAACATGCCCACATCACAGGGAGTGGAAAATGACTGACAAGATGGCTGACACTGGGTCCTGCTGTGGGGATCACAAGGCCCTGGTAGGGCATGTGCGCAAATCAGAAGCAGGACACCACTGACTGACATCCTGAGAGACAACTTGCACGCCCTCCAATGGAAGCACGTTTCATGTTGGGATGTCTGGCCGGGTGGGAAGGAGGACTGACAGCTCTGACCATACTTACCAGCATGTGGAGACACCCCCCCAACACAAACTCCAAACAACTCACCGGGTAGAATGCATTGACCCACACCTCTGTGAAATATCATCAAAAGATACCCCATACTGGGTGCAGCTGTGTGAAGCACAGGTGTTCTCTTTGGACTTGTAGCCAAACAAACATCAGAATCTCACAGTCAGCCATCTTGCCATTGCTGTCACACCACCTCACAGGGAAGCAGAGTCAAGAGAGAGGAAGTATGGCCGTGCTGGGAAGGGGGTTGTAGCCAAGAGTATGATGGGAGTCGCAGTCACAGACAATCTACACCCACTCACATGGCCCAGCAAGCATACACTGAACCATACTCGCCTCACAGGGAGTGGGAAGGGACTGACAAGATGTCTGACACTGGGCTCTGTTGTGGGGAGCACAAGGCCCTGCTGGGAACTGGGCAACAACAAACACCAGGACTTCACAGTCAGCCATCTTGCCATTGCTGTCACCCCCTCACAGGGAAGCAGAGGCAAAGAGGGAGGAAGTATGGGCATGCTGGGAAGGAGGTTGTAGCCAAGAGTATGATGGGAGTCGCAGTCACAGACAATCTACACCTACCCACATGGCCCAGCAAGCATACAGTGAACCATGCTCACCTCACAGGGAGTAGGAAGGAACTGACAAGATGTCTGACACTGGGCTCTGTTGTGGGGAGTACAAGGCCCTGCTGGGAAATGGGCAACAACAAACACCAGGACTTCACAGTCAGCCATCTTGCCATTGCTGTCACCCCCTCACAGGGAAGCAGAGGCAAAGAGGGAGGAAGTATGGGCATGCTGGGAAGGGGGGTATAGCCAAGAGCATGATGGGAGTTGCAGTCACAGACATTCCACACCCACCCACATGGCCCAGCAAGTTCAAACTGAACCATACTCGCCTCACAGGGAGTGGGAAGGGATTGAAAGGATGTCTGACACTGGGGTCTGTTGTGGGGAGCACAAGGCCCTGCTGGGACATGGGCAACAACAATATCAAACTCTGTCCGTGACAAGCTGGATAAAAGCACTGTACAGGCAGGCATCTGTTCGTACAGTAGAAAATGTCATGTTTGTGAACCATTGATGCATGTAGAAACATAACTCACATTGTGTGTCTCTTCCAAACACAGGTGGTGCTGGGGACCCAGCACCAAATGAAGAGGATTCCCAGGCCCAGACTCTGGTGGACACTGAGCTCTCTGGTTTGACTCTGTCTCTGTCCTCTTCGGATGACGACGACCAACCTGGTCCCTCCGGTGTGAGGAGGATTCGGCCAGGTAGTGGGGATCCTCAGGGACATGCAACAGGAGCAGGCTGCCCACCATGCCCGCATGGAGGCCAAGTGGGATGCCCTTACTGCGGTTCATCAGGACATACTCCAATGACTCCGCCAGATCAACACAAACTTGTCCACACCTCCCTGTGTGGCCACAACATCTGTTGCAACACCATCTGCCAGAGCCACAGGGAGGGAGGAGGACTCTGGCGGAGAGTCCCCTGCACAGCAGAGGCCTGCACCTGAGAATCCCGCCCCCAGGAAGAAGAGGGGTCATCCGAAGAAGAACATGTGAGAGGCAGATGTCCCAGCACATCCCCCATGGCCTCCAAACCTGTTCTGGACAATGTCCTTTGTGCGCAACCCGTTCACCTTGTTCAATCGCACACAACTCGCCCACATGACATGGAGGGTTCATGTTGGGTCAATGTAGCAGATGACTGGGGACTTTACTCTGGACATTTCATCTACCAGCACTTCCAACTCTAATGTGAACTTTGGATTCCAAAACCAATGTACAGCACCCACCATCCTGTGCACTTTCCTCACACATGTTCGAAAATAAACTCACCAGTACACCATACTTGCCTCTGTTGTGATTTAAAATTGTCATGTGTCATGGAGATGACGATCTTCTACACAACACAGTGCATGCCAAATACTGTAACAATGTGACAAATGTTAGGTGAGTCATGGTGAGGTGACACATGTGAGGGAGACACACCACTATGGCAAAACAACACATACTCACCATGGCCATGTTACTCATCACACACAATGATGTTGACCTGAAACACATAGGTATGCACAACCACAACACCTATCCACAGTCAGTGGTAACAAGTCCACAGGTGAGGTAAGCAAATGTCACTCAGATGTGGGAAGACAGGCAACACACCTAACAAAGCATAGCACAGGTTCATTACACATCAGCAACATGTTTATTCAAAAATAGTTGCAAGGCAATTTCTACATTACGGTGGACACACGGTCACAGAGTTTCTGAGAATTGTTGTCCAGGGGTGTGTGGCACATCACTTGATGTCAATTGACTACTCCCACACTGGTGTCGGATTCTGGGTATTGGGGGTCAGTGTTGAACAAACAACAGGCAAATTAACCTGTGAAGGACAGACACAAGACACATTCAAAAGCACAGCAGAAGAGGAGAGAAATGTAATACACATGCACAAAACATGTCACAAGAAACCTACACAAAAACAAGTTAGCAGGACTACCCTATTGTGGAGTACACACCACCTGAATGGACACATCACTGCACGCATTCAGTCAAGTGGCACACAGACACACTCAGACAGCAACAGAGCAGCCACAACACATTCCAGGCTAACTCCATACATTGACATAACAACCCTGGAAACTCACATTCAGGTGAAGAAGTTGTTGATGAGCTGTGAGCAGACGTCACCCTCATCCTCATCATCACTGGCATCTTGACCCAGGCCGGGATCCTCCACAGGTGCGGGAGGTTGGTCCTCGTCATCATCATTCTGGATGAGAGGCACCTTCTTCCGCAATGTCATGTTGTGTAGCATGCAGCTTACAAGGATTATTTTGCACACCTTTGCAGGTTCATATGGGAGGGCCCCTCCGGTCTTGTCCAGGCAGCGAAAACGGCTTTTCAGGAGGCCGAATGTCCGCTCAATCACTCTCCTGCTCCGACCATGTGCCTCATTGTAGCGCATCTCGGCTGGTGTCACAGGGTTCCTGAGGGGTGTCAGCAACCACGGCATGTTGGGATATCCAGAGTCACCTACACACACAAAAAGGAACAAGTAGCTGAGTTTTGTAGGAGTGCGGAATACAACATTGACAAACACACACAATGATAAACAGTCAGTACACACTGACAAGCCAGGCATGCTGAGCTGGCATCTGTGACATCAGCGTTGCAATGCAACTACTCCTCATTATGTAGGCATCGTGCGCAGAACCAGGGAACCGTGCACACACATGTGTGATACACATGTCTGCAAGACATACCACCAGAGCATTGATCGAGTGGAAATGTTTCCTGTTCCGGTATGCCTGCTCATGTGCCTGTGGTGGTATCAGGGCCACATGTGTCCCATCGATAGATCGGATGATGTTCGGCATCCTACCCAGTGTATAAAAGGTATCCTTTATTTCAGGAAGTTCAGCTGGGCTCGGGAACTTGATGTACAGGTCAAGGAAATGGAACATCCCCTCCAAGACATCGCGTAACACATGACTAAACATAGTTTGCGACATCCCACCTGCTGTAGCAACAGTGCACTGGAAGGTACCAGTAGCAAAGAAGTGCAGGGCTGCCATCACCTTCACCTCTGGGGTCAGTGCTGTAGGGTATGTCCGGCCAGGTAACAGATGTGGCACCAACTGCTCCGCCAACTCCTCAATCAGTGGCCTGGTGAAGCGGTACCATCGGATGCAGATGCATTCCTGCATGGTTGCAAGGTCTGGGAACGGTCGATGGACAGCTGGTGCCCTGCAGAACAGAGATGAACAAAGGAAGATTGTCGGTTCATCCACCCATGTGGCCATGACCAGGCTCAATATCACATGATAGATCATGACAATACACAATGTACTGAGGTGTGTGCTGTTGGGCATGGACACATATGTCACCTACATGACCATCACCTCACATCTCAATTCCACATGTCCACATGAGTCCCATGCAGTGCAATGGCCAATCATGTGGTTGTGTCACCCAACATATGTACTGCTGTGATGTTACAAACACACACCACAGTGACAAGTGAGGCCTGATGTCTCCCAGGCATCACAGATCTTTGCCATGCATAAACCCAGGTTCCCTGTATTGCCACATTGACACTGGCATGGACATAGCGTATCATGTACACACCACAAGGCAAGCGTGAGTCCCACAGATAGTGGCCACTGTTGTCCCTGCAGGCCCTACATGTACGTCTCTTAGACACACACACACCATCAAGGTTGATGCATATACCACATGGATGTGGAGACTGTCTCCCATTGGGCACATTTGATCAGACACATCTGAGACACAACATGCACGCAGACTGTGGGTGCACCTCAGAAATGTGGCTACTGGTCTCACTGTGACGTACATGCCATCACCCCCAGGACTCAGAGTGTATGTGACATGTCCTAAACATATCCAACATGAAACTTTGTCCGTGACTCATGCCCATTACTGTACATTTGCACATCACAGTGGTAATGTGCACGACACACAAAGGATTCTGCCCCCATGTACACATGCACAGCCTGGGAGTGGCTGAACAAAAGTACCACCCAACAAACCAAATGTGGCCCCCCCAACACCCAGGGAATGCAACCTTACATGCCATGG
Organism: Triturus cristatus; assembly: GCF_964204655.1. Lineage (NCBI taxonomy): Eukaryota > Metazoa > Chordata > Amphibia > Caudata > Salamandridae > Triturus > Triturus cristatus. The sequence continues at coordinate 1,152,203,279 of NC_140591.1, read as the reverse complement.
GACACTGTGTGGCCAATGCTGTAGTGTGGTAGGTGTGCACAGGTGTCCCTGGCAAGTAATTGTGTGTTGAATCCGTGAAATAGTCACACCAATGAGGTCCGACGCGGGTGACAATGCGTACTCATTGCACGGTTCATGACCGAGCTGTGAGTACGCTTTGCCATTGACTGCATTGAGGTCCGACGTGGGTGACAATGCGTACGCATTGCATGGTTCATGACCGAGCCCTGCGTACGCTTTGCCATTGACTGCAATGAGGTCCGACGCGGGTGACAATGCGTATGCATTGCACGGTTCATGACCGAGCCGTGCGTACGCTTTGACATTGACTGCAATGAGGCCTGACGTGGGTGACAATGCGTACGCATTGTCACCCGCGTCGGACCTCAATGTAGTCAATGTGCACAGGTGTGCACAGGTGTCCCTGGCAAGTAATTGTGTGTTGAATCCGTCGAATAGTCACGCCAATGAGGTCCGACGCGGGTGACAATGCGTACGCATTGCACGGTTCATGACCGAGCAGTGCGTACCCTTTGCCATTGACTACAATGAGGTCCGACGTGGCTGACAATGCATATGCATTGCACGGTTCATGACCGAGCCATGCGTACGCTTTGACATTGACTGCAATGAGGTCCGACGCGGGTGACCATCATGCATACGCGTCGGGCAACATGGTCCGAGACAGGCGTACGCCTTGGCCATTGAATCGCATGGAGACGGGTGCATGTGTATTTTCAAAATACGTGTTGTATAGTCAGTTGACCGAGCCGGACGCACCCATTGGCTCTGGACTGTCATGGAGACGGATGCCGTTCCAAACTTGTACAAGTTGTGTGCTGGAAATTCAGTTAGATGCCTACAACAATGTTGGAATTACTAGGCTTTCATGAAGGTGAAGATTTGAACGATGCGGAAGGCGTGTATGAGTCGTACATTTCCATGGATTGGCCAGATTCATAGAATGCAACCGTGTTGGGCCTATCACTTGGGACACATGGCACAGATTTTGCCTCTGCAGCACAGATATAAGGCTAGCTGGCCCCCAGGGAGCTCACTTGCCTGCACTATATGCTCCTGGACCACATCCCTGCTACCACTGCTGCTGTCTCTGCATCCTCTGGCTCCTGCTATGGCCTGTACTCTGGAGAGGGCCCCAGCCTTCAGTGAGGAGGAGAACCAGACCCTGCTAGACGGGCTCCTTCCACAGTACAACAAGCTGTATGGGAAACCAGGGGAGCAGGTGAGTGTGCAGTCCACTGCCTTCCTAATGGTGCATGTTGTCTGACTAGCAGTACTAGCAGTGTGTACACCAGTGGCAAGCATTCTCACTGACTACTTTCATCACCCAAAGTGTGTAGGTACATGTAATGAACAGGTGTTCTGCTGCTAAAGTGCATTAGTGCAAGCTTAAATTTCCCAGGCATTGTTAACATGTCAGACATGCAGGTGATGTGTCCTTCCCCATGGTTGCACTACCTGTGTAACTCATTTCCCTTTGTGATGATGACATGTATATCCAAATGTGTGCAGCACAAATATGGGGCATGTGTAGTTAATATACTTTTAACTTTGTCATCCTCACAGGTTGATGCCCACCAGAAGCAGGAGATATGGCTGACCATCGCCTGGGCAGTTCGTTCGGTGGGGGTCTACAAGCGCCGGATCCGCAACTGCCAGAAGAGGTGGCAGGACCTTCGGGGCTGGACCTGGAGGATAGCTAGAGTCCAGCTGAGGCTGTCACCTCCACGCAGGAGGGGCCGACACCGGACCCTGACCCCCCACATGCTCCGGATCCTGGCGGTGGTCTTCCCAGACCTAGATAGGCAGCTGAAGGCCAGACAGCAGCAAGAAGGGGGTAAGTCCATGCCTAATCTGTGTACTATGTCTGACATGCTAATTGCAGTCTTTTGGCCTGGTCACAATTCCACATTACGTAGGTCTTGTAGTCCAATACTCAGGTCCCTCAATTGTGGGATGCACCCTACTCATCTGTTTCACAGGTGCGGCCCCTACAGTCTGTTGCTTGAGTCACTAGGGCACTGTGTCACTGCAGTCAGCTTTGCTTCAGCTATCAGACAGCATCTGTTTCTGTGACTCTGTTGTGTGTTTCATGGGTGGTTCAATTGTTTGCCCAATGCCTGTTATCTGACATGTGATCTGTGTGTGCGCTTGATATGTGTTCCAATTGCTGGTCTGACTCACCACAAGAGGCTGGGGTATTTCAAACAAACCCATGCAGCAGGGGACTCCAATTTGGGGGCCTCAGGAGTATGTATATCAAGTATGTCACACTTGCTTAGCCGCCTGACTACTGTCCTGGGCCAAACACTGTTTCACGTAGACCTGGGCAGTCATGCCTCTTCAAGGGCATTTAGAAACACTCTGTAATCCCACTCCTGTGTATCAACTTACAGGTTGTGCTTCGTGACATGTGCCTTCAGGTGTCTGCCTCTGTGTCAGTATGGTGTGGCTTCCTGTTACGTACAACTGGGTGTCCATGATTTTGAGGGTCAGAAGGACATCTGAGATGTGACTGTGAGAGACAAGACCTGTGTGACATATAGGTGTGTGATCATTTGACATCACACAATGGTGTATGCAACTGTGTACTTCAGGCACCTGGGTTACACACACGACAGACTGTGATGTGCTGATGTACATGGTATTTGCAGAGACTCATATGTCTGATTTGCATGATGTGGGGTCTTCTGGGTCCTGGATATGTTGTTTGAAGGGGATGTGCAAGTGCACTTGTCAGCTGCAGAGTTAGCCTTACCCCTGAGCCATGATTGTGAAACAGTGCATACTGTTGTTGTCTGGATGCCCTGCCCCTGTGACAGGAGACAGTGTTGACTGACTTTCCAGGCATGCCAGTGCCACGGCATTTATGAGTGATCCTGCATTGTGTTCAAGTGTGCACCATGCACCCCATTGTGGCATTGCCTATCAGGACATGAGAACATCATAATGTGTGTTGCTGGCATGCATCACAAGCATGTGAAATGAGTCTCTGCCCATCCCTTCATCCGAGCACCTGTGCTGAGTCAGTGGCAAGAGATGTGCTATGTGTATAGTGACATACTCCTACGTGTTCACGTGCATGTCCAACTGATGTGTGGGTGGTGCATGTCGGGACATTGGGGTATTAGCATCCAGCATGCGGCTTGCCCTGTGATGTGATTTACGCACTGTAGTGTGTGCAGTCAGTGCAGGTGACTGATGTTGTTCTCTTTCTTCCTATTCCTATCCAGATACATCCACGGCCACAGAAGGGGACAGCTCCACGGACCAGGAGGAGCCACAGAGCCTGACAGGGACAGAAGGAGAGGAGTCGGGGGGACCCAGTGGCATGGAGGGTGAGTGGAGCCACACCGAGGAGTCGTCAGCACCATCCTCCCCAGCTGAGGGCCACAGCAGCTCTGAGGATGACTCCCTTGTGGAGGCGGGTGTCAGCAGCCACCAAACCCCAGCTAGTGAGGCTGTCCCTGCCACCGCCCCCACCACCACCATCACCACCCATCCCAGAGGTCCATGGAGGCTCCCGTGTTCGGGAGCAGGTCTCCTTTGTGCCAGGCACCGCACCCCCTGCCCCTGTGTCCCCTGCTGCCCTGAGTGAGGAGTCTGTGGACTTACTTAGACAGATCCATGTAGGGCAGACATCGATGCTGAGTGTCCTCCATACACACACCACTCTGTTGACGCAACTGGTGTCATTCATGGAAGGCATTTCATCGGGCATGTCTGCCCTACAGAGGACCAATCAGTCCGTGGTCTCCTCCCTGATGGCAGTAGTGTCCCTCCTCCAACAGCCCTGCACCCCTCCTACCCCTGCACCACCCACGATTCCTAGCAGCCTACCTGTCCCGAGCACACACACACCTGCACCTTCTCACAAAGCCACAGACACGGGCAGCACACAAACACCCAAAACAAGGGCTAGACGTGCACACAAGTAAGCGCAGGGGACTGACACCACACTCACAAGGGCTGGTTTGCAGACACACACACAGTCATCCACAACCACTCTGCAGTCCTCCGAAACCTCTCCCTCCCAGCCCCCTTCCCTTGCCTCACCTGCAACCCCATCTCCACAGAAGCTCTTCCTCTGTGACCTTGGCCTCTTCCCCACCGACCCAGCAGATCCAGATTACAAGGGGAAGAGGAAGTCCCCACACTCAGAGCGGGGTGTCCCTTACACCCGGACACCCTCCCTTAGGCGCAGTCAGACTGAGCCACCCACCCGCAAGTCCCCCCGGAGCCAGAAGAGCAAGACCCCACCGCCGCCACACAGCTCCAATGCAAAGTCGCTGTCCTCCATCCCCCAGGCCACCACTCGAGAGGTTTCCCCGCAACACCCTGCCCCAGGTTCCTCCACCCACAGATACACCATCCCCAAAATGCTGATGCCCTCCCCCCTACCACTTCCTCCTCCACACCCGGTCAGACGGTTAGTGCCACTGATGTGGGGACCGTGTCCCCCCCTCTGTCCTGCTGACCTCACCTGCACCCCATTCCACTCACATGGAGTTAGGCACTGCAGTGGAGTCCACGACCATCCCGTCTGACTTGGGCACTGCAGTGGGGACCCAATCCACTCCATCTGACCTGCCCACTGAAGTTGTGCCGGCACCCACCCCATCTGACTTGTGCCCCACAGTTGTGACTGCACTCACCACTTCAGTCAGTTCCACTGCAGTTGCAAGTGACTCTCCTGTATCCACCACCCCTTCACTGCCTCCTTCTGCTGCGCCCTGATCCTGTCCCTGCGGTGCCTGGCCTGCCCCCATGTATGCCCCTCCGAGGTGATGTCCCCTGTCCTTCCAGTGCAGGCAAGCAACGTGTGACAGTTGTCACTCAAGTTCACTCATTGAAATTTGTTGATGGACTGGCCATTGGCCTTTTATTTGAACGGACGTTTTGATTTTCATATGCTGAATAAAGCTTTTTTCTTTATCCTTTTGAACTTGATTTAGCTGTACATTAGGTTGATGATGTTTAGCATGCCCTTGCACCTGTAATGCTTGGTTTCCAATATTGAACACTGAGGTGTTGATGTGAGGTACTCCATGTGGTCCATGAGATATGTATCCTATTCTGGTCGGTATCCATGTCATCCTCTGCAGCTAACTGGGAGTGTCATGATCAATAATTTGTGGACATCTCTGTGAAAATTTCATTTGCATGGTCACATCTGTGGCTTGCACCCATGCACATATGATGTGCTTCCCATTGTCCAATTTGTCTATTTCCCTGACTTTGTGCGCATCTCCACTGGACCTACAGGTGTGGGCATCATTGGTATAGGAGCAACTGGGTCCACTGTGCAACTTGCTGTACATATGTGTTGATTATGTGCAGATGACTTAGGGGAGACTCACGTACCCAGGCTGTTGCAACCAGAGACTTCATTGTGTGGTAACTGATGGCTGACTGGCCAATTGTTCTGCTGACATGAGTGGGACGTGCTGTGACTATGTTTGGCACAGCTGGACTTACACAGGAGTTGGGTCCCCTCAGGCTATGTCACAGATGTGTTGTCCCGTGACATAGCCTGGGCCAATGGTGTGTGTTGTATGAGTGTGTGTGTGTGTGTCCACATCCCTTTTCATACAGAGGCAGTGTTCCTTGATATGTTTCTGTTGTTGATGCTTGCTGAGGGGCACTGTGTTCATCACAAAACTTTGCCATGGGCTACCAGATGTGTGGGTGCATGATACACTACTGTTAATTGGTGGTTCATCATTGGGATTTGTCTGTTCTGAGTGGTGATGATGTGGTCAGACGCAGATGGGACACAGTCAGGGGTCCCCAAGGCACTTGTTTGTTCGCAATATCATGTAGTTGCCCCTTGGTGGTAGTGATTGAGACATGTGTATGTGTGTGTGACTGCTCCCACTTGTCGGGTTCAGGGCTGCAATGTTTGTAGGTGTCAGCATGTGTGCCTTGTCGTTCTCCTTGGGTTCTGCATTGCCCTGGGACTGTGGCAGGTATTCGGAAGATTACGTGAGCTTTGATGTCATGGCCATGTACCGCATACTGTGCAGTATGTCTGTCATTCACCAGGGTTGTAAACTGTCCTTGTGTGACGAGTCTGTGCACCTTAGTTCCTCCCAACATTCCTGTGTTTGTCATGGGTGCATGTGCAATGTCTCCTGTCCATGTGCGCTTCACAGATGAACATTGTTGCAGTTCAGGGTGTGTGGTGTTCAGGGTGGACTGATGTAAATGTTTGCATGGATGGGCCCCTAGCTCCCGTTTGTCCATGGATGATGGGCCATGCTGAGTGATTTGTGTTTGTGTATGTGTGATGTACGTTTGTGGCACACAACACATGTCTGGGTTTCCCAGTTTGTACGACATCTACCTTTGTCATCACAGTGGAGGTGTCATGCATGCTTGTGTCATCTCAATGTCTGGTCCCTGGGGGTAGTGCTGTTGTGTGTCAGTCTCTTGCTGTGTTAGTTGGTGTTCATTCCAGCTTGTGTCACATGTGTCTGTTGTGCTCCCTCTCATCTCACAATGCCTGATTGCCCACTAAGGGGGTCCCAATGATGGTTTACTTTTGTATGGCATTGTGGCCACATCTGTGTCACTGTGGTTCAGCTCACCTCATGTGTTGTGTAGTTGCCTAGGGATACTGAGACACACACACACACACACACATGTTGTGTCAGATGTGCAGTGTGAGGTTGCCTGTTTGTGTTTGTGCATCTGCATCAGTGCATTGGGATTGCTGTTGTGGGCCATTGTCTGGATGCTGTTTTTGTGATTTGCCCTGCTGTCCCTGTGAGTTATATCACATCATTCTGTACATTCATCCTGGTTGTTAGGTGCCATTGCTGTCATGGAATGTGAGTTTGTGACCTGACACCTACAGTCTACACAGGTTGTTTTGATTAGTGTGTCTATTTTCGAGATGTGTGTATGCTTTGTGATGGTCACTTCTGCTCTTGTGTCATTGTACACTGTATGCATTGTCAGCCCCCATGTGTGGTGCTTGTCTGCACATGGCCAAGAGTATGTTTTGTTTTCACTGCACTGTTAGCCTCACCACATCTCTGTGGGTATGGGACATAACCACTAATTTGACCCGGAAGTGTTTAATGTGTTGGGAGCAGGGATCATATATGTGGTTTGGCATTTGCAGCTTTGACCATGATGACACTTACCTTTTGGTCACTGTGATGAGGGGGGTTTAGACCCCATCATGACAATGCTCGACATTTGCTGCATTTTGGAACCCCACACTTAACTTTTGTTCTACACAGTGAGGAGGTGTTAGTTTTACATTGACACAGTGCTATTGTGATGCTTGCCTTGTGCAGGGCACACTCATTTGTTGGTCACATATGTGCTGTTAGTTACATTGTATGTTCAAAGTCATAATCACTGTTGTGGGCATTTGTCACAGACTACACACTGTTGTCATGATGTTAGGGGGGATGTATTTTGCTGACATACCTAATGTTGGAGTATGATGGATGTGTGGCACATCACCCATCCTATGGGTGGGGTGGCAGGGGTGATGGGAAACATAAGCCCTATGGGTGGGGGTGGCAGTAGTGCTGGGCAACAGGTCCCCTATGTTTTGGGGTGGCAGAGGTGATGGGCAACAGGTTCCCTATCAGTGGGGGTGGCAGTAGTGCTGGACAACATGAGCCCTATGGGTGGGGGTGGCAGGTGTGATGGGCACCAGGTCCCCTATGGGTGGGCGTGGCAGTAGTCCTGGTCAACAGGTCCCCTATGGGTGGGGGTGGCAGTAGTGCTGGGCAACATATGCCCTATGAGTGGGGGTGGCAGGGGTGATGGGCAACAGGTCCCCTATGGGTGGGAGTGGTAGTAGTGCTGGGTAACAGGTCCCCTATGAGTGGGGGTGGCAGGGGTGATGGGCAACATAAGCCCTATGTGTGGGGGTGGCAGTAGTGATGGTCAACATGAGTCCTATGGGTGGGGGTGGCAGTAGTGCTGGGCAACAGGTCCCCTATGAGTGGGGGTGGCAGGGGTGATGGGCAACAGGTCCCCTATGAGTGGGGGTGGCAGGGGTGATGGGCAACAGGTCCCCTATGGGTGGGGGTGGCAGTAGTGCTGGGCAACATATGCCCTATGAGTGGGGGTGGCAGGGGTGATGGGCAATAGGTCCCCTCTGGGTGGGGGTGGCAGTAGTGCTGGGCAACAGGTCCCCTATGGGTGGGGGTGGCAGTAGTGCTGGGCAACATATGCCCTATCGGTGGGGGTGGCAGTAGTGCTGGGCAACAGGTCCCCTATGGGTGTGGGTGCCAGGGGTGATGGGCAACATAAGCCCAATGAGTGGGGGTGGTAGCGGTGATCGCCATGCAACCCCTATGGTGGCCTGTTGTTAGTGGCCAGGATGTGGATCCCCTGTGTGTGCCGTTTTGTGGGTACTTGTCGTTTGTTTGTGTGGGAGGTGTCTGACTTACCGTCCGTGCCGTCGGTGTCGGTTCCTGATCCGGTCATAGATGTAGAGTACTGGTATGGCCTGCGCGATGGGATTCATGATGTGTTCATCTCGTACACGCTGCTTGTTGCTCCGTCTCGTACCCGCTGCAAGCTGGTCCGTCTCATAGCCGTGGATTGAGTTGTGGCGCGAATCGTAGCTAATATGCTTGTTTTCCGGATGCTGTGACGTGCCGTACGTGGCGACCCGTGCGGCGCGTAAGTAGTACGCATCGTACATGTCAGGGCGGAAACTGCTGTGGATACTGCTTCCAGGCGACTCGGTTCGGCGTTCGGAGGTACGGCTCGGACGGAGAATGGAGCTTGAATCACAGTCTACGTGTCGGTCTTGTTTTTGGCAGTTATGCGCATCGTACTTCATCTACAGGACAGACCGGCTACGGGTACGTGTCGGTCGCACGGTAAGGCTACGGACAGATCTCGGAGAGTTGTCCGACCCGGATCGGAATCGACCCCACAGTGTATTACGTTTTAATGCACTATATAGAGAGCCAGCTTCCTACATCCTGCCCCATGCACCTTTCCACTCTACACACATACTGTCTTTTACTTGGGGGCGAGCCAAGTGAATAATGTCTTCGATATGCCCCAACAGACTATAATGTATTTATATGTATGATTTATAATGTGTCAAGATGTCACCACTTCACAGCACATTAAGAAGGGTTTTGTAATGGGGGATAAACCTTTGTGAGCAGTGGGGGAGGGAGTTGCCCACTCCCAAAGGTGGGGAGCCTAGTGAAGGAGCAAAGGGGTCCAATTTTTCATTGAAGAGTTTATTTTTTCAGGGATTCCCAAGGCATGATTTTAGGGGTCAGAGGGCTCCTTGAAGATTTTTGATTTCAGGACTCTTTTGAAGTCTGGGAACTATGGCAGAGTTCGAATGCAATGGTATTCCAAAGAGTGATTTCCTGGCCTTTTACTGTTTTTATTTAAAATCTCTTGTTTTGAAGTTCATTGTGACAATCCAATTCGTTTTGATTCATCTGAGCAGGTGGCCAGGAACAAAGCGTTGGGTTGCTTTCTGAAAGCAGATTTGTCTGGTTCTGCTAAACAATTTTTATGTATTGTACAAAGCAGTTTGACTTTGATTCTTTGTTGTACAGCCAGTTTACTTGTCTCAATGATACAGCCATCTACTTTTAGGTTCAAGAACAGTTTAACTGCTTGGTTCTGGAGTTTCTGAAGTTCATTGTGTGTTTCTCCTAAATATATTATGTGGTATTGTAATCTAAGAGGGGTAGAATTAGTACTCTATTATTAGGTCGAGGGCTACTAGACAGCACAGCTGTCTGGTTTGGTAATGACCTCTTGAGGACATTCAGAAAACTTCCCTGGGAATGCATTCTTCTCATTGCTGACCATTGGCTTTGTCGTTTGTAACACACATTCGGTTGCTTTCTCTTTGATGGCTTTATTTGTTTTAGGTTGTTCAGTTTGAGTTTGTCCCTTCTGTGGCCATACCTTATTTAGTGTATCCTACCGACTATTTGTTTTCTTGTAAACAGGCCTTTAAATCTTGTTCTTGTCACATTTGCTGTGCATTTAAATACAGAGGTCAAATGTTAGACTATTTCTACCAAAGGAGCTTGGTGTTTACTTTTCATTCTCTGACTTCAAAGGGAGAGTGTTTATGTGACAATCATGATGGCTACTGTGGGTGTGCTGCAAGAAGACTGTACAATGTTATTTTTTTATAGCACACAACAAAATGTAAATGTCTGTAAATAAAAAGTGAAGATGTTCCAGAATATAACAGACTTAACAAAGCTCAAATGAAGCACATTTTTTGGCATTTCTGAAGCGTGGTGTAAACAAATATTTTAATATGATATAAAAAAGTGATAGAATAGGTGATGCCATTTCCACACATTATCATTTGTGCGCTGTATACTTTTATCAGTAAAACTGTATGTCTGTTCAAATGTAATGTTTATTTCAATTGAAGATGTGTTGTCTGTAATGGCAGTGTGCTACCACAACTATGCACCCTCAACTTTAACATACTCCACTCTACTCTACACCACTCCACACCACTGCACTGTGCTCTGCACCACTCCACACTACTTCACCCAACTATATGCTACTCCACACTGCATCCCTGCACTCTATTCTGCACCACTCCACTCTACGCCTTTTCACTCTATGCTTCTCTGCTCCACCATGCACCACTCTACTCTCTGCTAATCATTAAGCTGACATTTCTCAAGTACTGGAGTGGTGAAAGAATACAGTAGTAAGGAGAGCATTGAAACATTCACTCCTTCCTCATGAGAACTAGTATGAGAACATTTGTAATGCCCTGACATATTCTAGTCCCTTACACCAACATTCTATACAGCACATACTAGGGGACTGCCTACGATACACATAAAGGCAGGGAGGGGAAGAAAAAGTGGCCATTACAGGAATATGAACATTAATATATGTGGAGAGCATAACATGCTATTTATTACCATTGTTGAGAGTGGCGAGAGGCCATGCATGATTCATGAGAAGGAAAACCTCAAATGAATCATGATGTCTCTGCTGCATTTGCCTATGGATGGGTCCAAACTGGGGTGGTGTGGTGAGCAAATAACTATGTATTTAACCCAGGTCCTTGTGACTGGGGTGAATGTTTGCATTGTCCAGCATTACATCCCTCAATTGTTTCTTTTGCATATGTCACCCTAAGTGGTAAGGGTATGCCCAGACGTGGGTCCTGTGCTCACTACACCACTGGATTCAAGCTAGCCTTGCTGATGAAGGGTGATGCCCTGAAACCGGTCACAGGATACTTGTTTCCGGTCAAGGGAGGACCTGTCTTGGAATTTCGGGCTGGACTGTTCCCACAAGGGACAGGGTCAAGACTGATTTGCATATGGCTGGGTCCAAACTGGGGTGGTGTTGTGAGCAAAAGTATGATGGATTTAACCCAGATCCTTGTGACTGGGGTGAATGTTTGCATTGTCCAGCATTCCGTCTATCAATTGTTTCTTTTGCACCTTTGATTGGACAAGCATACTTATTTTACTGACAATCTAGCAGTCTCATCTGTGCATCTTTTACACAGGTCCAAGGTAGGAAATCTAATAATTATTTTTATGTAGGGTTTAACCCCTCACCTCTGCAGTTTTTTGGAGCTTTAAGTGTCCCCTTTTATGGCACTCAGTTTCCTGACTTTAGAAGGCTAGAAGAAAGTGATGGTCTTTGATTTGTTTTGGTACCGATGAGGCTTTTGCCATCAGGAAATGAGGAGTACCGGGAAAATAAAGATGTTTGCCATAAACAACAGCAAACTGGAATAACCATGTTGGTTAATTGAGGGGAATGATGCAGCCAGAAGAGATTATGCATGAGAAGAAGGAAGTTTCCCTCTTGTTCTTTTCTCTCTTTCTCCACCCAACAGCTCTCCTGACAATTGATGTATTGTATTCAGGCCTGGGAGCACAGTAATACGGCCCAAACCTACCTTTACTAAACAGTTATTAACATATGCCTGTCATAATGTGGAAATGTACAAAGCTGGATTGTTATGTCAGTATGTGCACCTGAGGCTGCCTGCATGGTCCAGATTTCTCTTTTAGACTGTTGTCAAGCATGGACATCGTTTCAGCAAAATGCCTGGGGTAGAGGAAGTGACATTGATGGAGCAGGGTTTTTATTTTAAAACCGAATACCTGTTTCATTTTCGCATGTTATAACTAAAAGTACTACTGATTAATTATTAAGCATTAAAAGTTTGTCAAATGTTGACTAAACAACCTTATTAACCAGAGAATTACACGTGGGAATGCTATTGCATGGCTATAATAATAAGTGAACTAAGTTGGTGAGCAAACTGACAGAAATCGATGGTGCTTATGTGATGTTATTGTGTTTGCGCTTATAATTAATATGCATTAATGGCTTTTGATGTCGCAAATGGCTAGATAAATACACACACATAAGGGTATTAGCAGGGGAATAACACTGTATAATCATTTCCGTGCAGTAATTCTGTTTTATGTTTATTTTTGCTTAAGTTGACTGATGTGGCCTACTACAAAATGGCCACCACCCGCAGCCTGCATTCGAGTAGATGGAAAATTTACAAAAAGGCTTCGCGCTGCCTGTGACCTTGCACCTACGATGAACTGAAAAGCCAAAAGCATGATGACAAGTCCGGGACATCCGCCAAGAGCCCCTGGAAGACGGAGAAGTTGCAAAAGTTGAAATATTGACTACACAAACTTGTTATGATCCCATCATTTGAAACAAATCTTATCCAGTAGAGACATCCGTAAATGTATCGAAATTAGTCATGAACATTCAATTTTCTATTCATTATTTGGGACAATCTATGCGTGAGAAAATCTCGCATAATATCGAAAAAGTACCAAGATGACATTATTTCCGCCATTCATCCGTTCTGAACAAAGAAATGTAACTTTATAGAATGTAAATTTAGTATAAATATGAGCAGACTAGAGAGGTCTAGCGCCACTTCTTCCCGAGCTGATGATCCGAGGTCCCTATGCTGACGGAGAGGACGATGACTCTACATGACAGCAGAAAACTCTAATTCTTCTACAGAGGACCGGTTTTGACTTAGGATCTGACATTTAGACAGAATAGATAAATATGAGAGAAATTCATTTTGCATTTAATTGGCTTTTCCTACAATTTAGATAAAATGAACAATCTGTTTGAATTTCTGTCTCGGGTGGTTATTTCTTGTCACGTTTATTGAATTTATTTGCATATTGTATGAATTATTCTTGTTAGATTTACAAGCAACTCAGCAGATGCCATTGACCTCAAAGTACAGGCAGATTGGATAGAGTTCATGAAAGGGGTTTCTCCTTTACAGGGCACAGATAGAGTGATTTAGGGTGAATGTTGGTGTAATGGGCCCCACCAGCGTGTGATGTGTGTATGCGTGTGTGACTGTGAAATCATTCCGTCCGTGGAAGTAGAGGGGATTCAGAAGCTCTGATCTGCACCAGTTTCTTGGTAGCAGAATGATGGTTAGCTATTGTCTTGATCTGGCGAAATTGCGTGTATATAGGCTTGTTGATTATTGATTGATATTTGTACTAACACTATATGTTGAAATTGTGTTAAGTTTTATGTATTGTGAACGGCTTCTGGGACGTAGGGAGTCGGTGACAGTTCCGTAGTAGAGCAGAGGGAGTGTTGCTCTCGGAAAAAGGCGGGATTGTTGGCCCTGTATGCAGACAGGGGAAAACGTGTGACAATTGAAGTTGCGCGTCGCATTGTCTGGGTTCGATTCGGTAGCATCACCGTGTGTTGGCATTAGAAATGTATTTTCTGTGTGAAAGAAGTGTATATGGTAGCGAAGGTTGCCTGTGAAGTTCTGGTCTTAAGTCCCAGGGATCCGTATGGTATTGCGTTAAAACTTATCACTAGGAAGGTAATAGGTATTCTCTGAGCTTGTTAGAAGGACAGAGCAGAGGTAAGCGCTGCTTTGTTAACGGGTGATAAAATTCTGTAGTAGAGCAGACTGTTCGCTGTTCTCGGGAAAGACAGAATTCTGTGTGAATGTACTACATTTTCTGGTGTGAAAGTGCGTGAATGAGAAGGCATTCTGGTTAATTGTGAACTTCTTAGGAGCATTCCGGGGGAAACAGTTAATTGGTGCTTGTTAGAAGGGTAAAGTAGAGGGATGTGCTACTTTATCAACGGAAGTAACGATTCTGTAGTAGGGCAGAGGTAAGCGCTGCTCTCGGGAAAAGCAGAATTCTCGTGGGAAAGGTCTTTTACTGTTCTGTGGCTAGCGAAGCAGACAATGGAGATGTTTGTATGTTGTAACTAACAGACTTGTAGAAATTGAAACAAAGTCTACCGAGTAGTTTTGTAAAGGCGGGGTAGACGAGAGACAGGAGACAGGAACAGAAGCTGCTGCAGCGACTGCTGACATCAGGAAGACCGCGCTGTGATTGGACAGCGGGTTAGAACGGTGGAAGCGCAGAGATTGGTGTGCTAGTGTACGCCGCGCTAGGATTGGGAGACATACAGGGTGACGTAGACGCTCCAGGATTGGTGCGTTGGTGTGAGTCGCGCTGGGATTCGTGGACTGAGTCAGTGACGTAGACGCTCCAGGATTGGTGCGTTAGTGTGAGTCGCGCTGCAATTGGACAGAAGATCGTACAGTTGTAGAAAGAGCAAACAGCTTGCAGAAAACAAGAAAATGTATTACCATGCTGAGGAAAAGAAAAAGAAATCCTTGTTTAGTAAGGTTAAGACCTGGTTCGACAAGGATAAAGATATTGTGACTAGGGAAGGACAATTACTTCCTCCGATAAGAACCCCGGCATCCTTCATGGTTGCAAAATATGGGTATCATACCTGTATTTGGTTAGATAACTGGGTGAAGTACACTAAAGATGATGGAGTGTTAGCGTTCCCAGAACATGGTTCATTTAATCTGGCCATACTGAGGAACTTACGGGAGCAGATGATGAATCTAGAGCCTCGGCCTAGGCCAACGCAGTTTGAGGCGTTGACTGAATGGGAAGATGAAATGCATGAACGAGAAAAGCAGAGAGGTGGAGGTAGCTACAGGTACATGTTTGGGCGAAAGTATGATCGCGAAACACATCATGACCGGATGAGAAGGTGGCGAGATGCTAGTATGACTGAGGGATTATATCCTGTGAGAACGGCAGAGGAATCAGGAGGGAGAAAGTGTACAGAGAAAGAACATAATGTAGAACCTAGGAGATACGGGGCAAATGAGTCTGATGATGATGTTTTGGAGGACATGCTCTATAAAAGACCACCTCCGTATAGACGAGAACCAGAGGTAGGAACAGCAGCGACCCCGATGAGAGACACCCTGCGGATTATTAAGACAGAGGGTACCACCCCTGGGTTGAAAAGCAGTTGTTCTCTGGCAGAAAGAGAAAGAGAGAGAGATAGAGAGAGAGAGAAAGATAGAGAGAGAGAAAGAGAGAGAGAGAGAGAGAGAGAGAGAGAAAGAGAGAGAGAAAGAGAGAGAGAGAGAGAAAGAGAGATAGAAAGAGAGAATGAACTTGAGGATGAAAAGACCAGAGAACTAGCAAGAACCACTTTTGAACTGACAGAGAAAATCAGAGAACTGACTAAAAATCTTGAGGCCGTTACAGTGCCTGTGACAATAGGCCCGGTTATGCCGATTTTTGACAAGCAGAGGACGGGTGAGAGTGGTTTGACGGTACTGTATGTGGGCAATAGATTGATTGTTCCTCCGGAGCAGGCAGAAATGAGAGTAGGAGAAACCCAGTGGAGAATAGGAGAAAATCAGTGGAGACATACCATATGTGGAGGAGAATTGAGTGTGCAGACTAACTCAAGTTTGAATTCCGGATGTGTGGAAGGGAACAGAGGATCAATTTTAGAACCACAAAGAGTGACAGAACCAGGGGGTGCAGAAAAATCTGTGATAACTGCTGAAGATTTGAATGATTGGCTGAAGACTTTGCAGAAGAAAGAAAGAGAATCACAGGGAATTGATGTAGCTAGGATACGTATGGAAATGGAGGAGATGATTGTAGGTACACTCCCTACATAAACGCTGAAGAATTATCAGGAAGGGGAGATCCTCTTCCTTTGCAAGAGTGTCACATGGAGAGCAAAGAACATACATGACAGGTTGAAAGGAATAGCCAGTGAATTGGGAATTGACATGGACAAGGTAAAAGCTTTACAAAAGCCTTACCGAGTGGATTTTACAGATAAGGATATTGAGAATCTGAACAATGCAGGCCGAACAGGACAGATTAAGGAAATGATTGCTTTACTGAAGAAATGGGGAGATGTAGAGAAATGGAAAGACAGATGGTACCGGAAGCGAAAGGATTGGGCAGATAGAACTTACTCAGCATTCCCCTTGAAAGAAAAAGAGAAGGCAGTGACAGCTTACCCCATGAGAGAGATTCCAGGAGGTGGGTACGTACATGTCCCATGGACCAGACAGGATATTTTATCATTTACGAATGATTTCCCTCGACTAAGGGAAAAGCCCGTTGAGTGGTACAGACAAGTCGACAGATTTGTAAAGCTGTCAAAAGTACTGTGGATTGACCTGAATAGTCTGTTTGATATAATTGTACCAGCAGACCTGTGGGCAGAATGTAAAATAGTCACAGACTGGCCCACTAAGGAATACCCGAGAGATCCAAAAACAGGAGCTCCAGACCCGGAGGTCATGAAGAAGTACGAGCAGGTTATGGCCTTTTTGAAAAATAAAGTACCCCCCAAGGAGACAGACTGGGTTAAAATAGATCGAACACATCAGGGATTGAAAGAATCAGTACATGCTTACTATGAAAGACTGATACTAGCTTTTAAGCAGTTCAGTGGAGATGAACACCTGGGTGACAAAGATCTGAGTCATTTTGTATATAGATTTGTGTACGGTTTGCGGCCAGAAATCAGTGACATGATAAGGCAGCACACCGTAGACTGGCAGAGTAAGAAAATTGATGAGATTCTAAGACATGCGAAATACTTCAGTGATGAGATTGAGGCAAACCAGAGGAAGTTAAAAGAAAAGGCAATGTGGGCACAGGTAAAAGTCGCAGAAAGACAGGAAGCTCAATTGATTGAACAAGCAAACAAACCAGGAAATAAACCCAAGTTTGGTCCAGGAAAAGGGAAAGGGAACATAGAAGAGGCCAAAAAGAAGTTCCCGTGTCATAACTGTGGAAAATTAGGGCACTGGAAATCCGAGTGTAAGAATCCACCGTCTACTAATGACGATAATTCATCATTGAATTCACAGGTGCAGAGTGAGGGGTGTGGTCAGCATCGGCAACAGCAGAAAGCTGATAAGCAGCAGAATCAGGTGCCAAAACCACCCTTGCCACAGAGAAAAGGATCCCAGAAGTACAGCCAAGAATCGGGGTTCTACGATGAAGAGCAGGTAATCAAACCAAAATGCGCAAGCGCTGTTTCACAGTACTGGCTGAAAAATGAAGGAAGTGACTCTGAGGGAGACTTCTGACGGTGCCAAAGAGAGGAGGAGGAGTGCGAACTTGGCGCAACTCTAGAAATAGACCAGGCAGGGCCTTTTGTAGATGGGAAAATTAATGGTGAAAGTATCACTTTCCTAGTTGACACTGGGGCCACGAGATCAACTGTCAGGTCAGCTGATATAAAAAATCTTCCTCTCTCAGACGAAGCGATCCAAGTGGTTGGTGTGTCCAACACACAGATCAAAACACTACTTACTGAACCAGTAAGGGTTAGAATAGGGAAATTTTCAGACATGCACCGATTCGTAGTGTGTGACACAAGTCCTGTGAACTTGTTAGGCAGGGATTTGTTGTGCAAAATGAATTGCACTATTTTCTGTACACCAGATGGAATAACCTTTGAGACACCTGATGAGGATGTTCTATACAGAATGACCATGGATAACAGAGAATGTGAGGCTTTGGGAACATATGCAATATTTAATCCAGATGCATTACCCCCAGAGCTGAAACAGACAGTGAAAGCAGCAGTTTGGGATTTTACTGGAGAAGACGTGGGCCTGATGAGAAATGTAGATCCAGTAAAGATTACTGTAAAAGAGGGAGTGGTTTACCCAAACATACCGCAATACAGATTGACACCTGAAATAATTGAAGGAATAACACCTTAATTGAAAAAATGATCCAGCAAGGGGTGTTAAGAGAAATATTGAGCAGCCCATGTAATTCACCGATAATAGGACTGAAGAAACCTAATGGAATGTTCAGAATAGTACAGGATTGGAAAAAAATTAACAAGATTGTTGTGCCATGTTGTCCTATTGTGCCAAATCCATCAGTGATTTTGTATCAGATTCCCCATGATGCAGAATGGTATACAGTAATTGATTTGTGTCATGCTTTCTTTTCAATCCCATTGCATCATGACAGCCAGCCAATATTTTCTTTTAGATTTGGAGAACGGATTTTGGCATGGTGCCGAATTCCACAGGGGTATACAGAGAGCCCTTCAATATTTAATAAATTGCTAAAGAAATCTCTGGAAAGTCTGACAATGCCTGAAAATTCAGTCTTGGTCCAATATATTGATGACCTACTTGTGGCATCAAAAACACGTGAAGCTTGTGAAGTAGACACCATTGCATTACTGAATCATTTGGCAGATGGAGGGTTAAAGGTATCTCCAGCCAAATTGCAGTTCTGTAAGAAAGAAGTCCAGTATCTGGGACACAATATTGAGAAAGGCCTGAGAAAAGTGACTATTGACCGAATCAAAATCATTAGGGGAATGAGAGCCCCAATGACACAAAGAGAGGTGAGAATGTTCCTGGGAATGGTGGGTTACTGTCGTCAGTGGATAAGTACTTTTTCTCTGATTGCCAAACCATTGATTAAATTGACCAAAAGTGAGGTGAAAGACCCATTAGAACTAAACCCAGAAGAAATGGCTGCATTCAGAGAGCTGAAAGACAGACTTTGTGAAGCTCCTGCCCTAGGAATGCCTGATTATGAAAAAGAATTTGAGCTGTACTGTAGTGAGAGAAATGGATGTGCACTTTCAGTGTTAATCCAGAAACATGGACGTCTGAGGAGGCCAATTGCCCTATTTCTCAGCAACTCTTGACCCAGTAGCTGTAGGTTTACCAGGTTGCCTGAAAGCAGTAGCTGCTACCTGCAAAAGTCTGGAACAAAGTGAAGGAATCATAATGGGATATCCTGTAAGGGTATTCGTACCTCATGATGTGGCTATCCTTTTAACAAGGAGCCGGACACAGTTCATGTCTCATAGTCGGCTGACTAAATATGAGAAAGTCATTCTTGGTGCAACTAATGTAAGCCTGGAGAGATGTGTGAATGTGAATCCAGCGACACTGTTGCCTGATACTGAATGTGTGGGAGTGAGAAATAATGTCGATCATGATTGTCTGGATGTACTTGATTATTGCACAAAGCCAAGGCCAGACATAAGAGATCTGCCACTACCTGAAAGTGATCACGTGTTGTTTGTGGATGGATCTTGTCTGAGAACAGAGGAAGGAGTGTTGAGTGCTGCATATGCTGTGTGCAAAGTCTCAGAAGTTGTGGAAGCATCACCTTTGAAAGGAGTTAAATCCGCTCGGGTGGCAGAATTGGTGGCATTGACAAAAGCATGCAAGATTGGAAGGAGTGTGAGAGTGACTGTGATGACTGACAGCCAGTATGGCTTCGGAGTTGTCCATGATTTTGGCCAACTATGGCTACAAAGAGGTTTCCTGACCTCAAGTGGAACTCCCATAAAGAATGCTGAAGTGGTTGGAAAACTGCTAGAGGCGATACAGCTGCCTAAAGAACTAGCAGTTGTAAAATGTGCTGCTCACGGTCATGGTGATGATTTTGTAACAGTGGGTAACAAGTTTGCTAATGACATTGCACAATATTGTGCAAGAAACAATCACTCAATTAACAGGAGTAAAGAACGGGAAATGTCTTCTTGTTCATTAATGTTTACTAATGAAGTGAGAACATGGGAGGAAGTAAAACAGCTGCAGGATGAGGCAGAAGATGAAGAAATGAGAGATTGGCTGAAAGCAGGTTGTGCGCCTAGAGAAAAAGATCATGTGTGGGTCTATAGGGATGGAAGACCAGTCATGCCAAACAGCATGCTATCAATAATGGCAAGGATGTATCATGGCCAAGGACACCTGGGGAGGGATGCTATGATAAGAGCCTTTAAGCAAACCTGGTACAGTCCAAAGTTTAGACTGATAGCAGAAAGTCTCTGCCAGAGATGTCTGATATGTCAGCAATTCAATCCTGGAAAGACAACAGTGGTGAGCCTAGGAACAATAGGCAGGGAGGGAGGACCCTTCACAAGAATGCAGATAGACTTCATTGAAATGCCCCCAGTCAACAGATTGAGGTATGTCCTGGTGGTGGTCTGTTTGTTCTCAAGGTGGGTGGAGGCGTACCCAACAAGAAGGAATGATGGGATAACAGTGGCCAAATTACTGTTAAGAGAGTTCATCCCAAGGTACGGGTTCCCAATAACCATTGAATCAGACAGAGGAGGACATTTTTATAATGAAATCATGGGTCTAATTTGTGAAGCATTGAGTGTACAGCAGAAGCTGCATTGTGCTTACAGACCAGAGGCTTCTGGTGTAGTTGAGCAGATGAATGGTACCATCAAAAACAGAATTGGCAAAATGTACTTAGCCACAAGAATGAAATGGCCCGATGTCTTGCCTCTAGTCCTAATGACCATTAGGTCTACTCCAGACAGAACAACAGGTTTGAGTCCACATGAAATTATCATGGGACGTGCTATGAGGCATGCATATGTACCAGTGAACAAGCTGATTACTATAGCTGATTACATGATTTTGGATTACTGCAAAGGCCTGGCTGACGCAGTTCATTCTGTGTTTCACCAGGTTGGAGAAGACGCCACCACACTTGAAAAGAAACCAGCCCATGATCTGAGCCCAGGGGACTGGGTAAGGATAAAAGTCCACAGAAGAAGGAATTGCCTGATTCCAAGGTGGGGAAGGCCAAGACAAGTCATCTTGACAACAGCGACTGCTGTGAAGTGCGCTGGTGTGAAAAATTGGATACATGCAAGCCACACACTGAGAGTTCCAAATCCAAGAGATGGTACTGGAAAAGAATACTTTGAAGAATCAGATTCCAGTGATGATGCAGAGAGTGAGGCAGTAAGAAGGAAAAAGAATCCTGAAAGTGGGGAAAGTGAGTCGAGAGAAATTTTCATCCCACCAGAAGAGGTTCTGAAGAGAACAGTGCAAACTGCAGAAGCAAGTTCAGACTCAGAAGAATTGCCTGAGGTTCCAATTGACAGTGACCAACACAAAAAGAAAGAAAGAAAAGAAAAGAACATTCCAACAGAAGAGACACCTGAATCACATGAAGGAATTGGACAAGTTCCACCTGAGATAAATATTGAGGAAAAAGGGACAGACAAAGACAGTGAGGGACAGATTGCGGAAAAACCCCGAGGAGGTGTAGGGAACATCTACAACAAGCTAGGTGAAGGGACAAGTAGACAGCAAGAAGATTGCGTGTCGGAGACCCGAAGAGGGACAGAAGTAGGGAAATCTCAAGTGGTGGAAAAAGAGACTGTTGGAGAAAAGGAAGTTGTTGGAGAAAAGAAAGCTGTTAACGAACCAGAAGCAACTGAAACAGAGTCTGATGAAAGTGACAATGAGATACATGGAGGACGAGTTCTGAGAAAGAGAACTTGGCTTGGAGAAAGGAACAATAAAGAAGGAAAGCAAAAGAGAAATGCTAAAGGAGATCTTTGGCCAAATAAAATAAAGAGACTAAGGTACAGACTGACACGAGTTAACTCTTCGAAAGCTGAACAAGTGAACGAAGTGTCGAGTCAAAACCCCACCAAAGAGGAGGAAGCAAAGATACCTGAGAGAACTAAAAGAATAAGGAAACCAAATCAGAGGTACAAGTCACCGGAATGGACGTATGTGGCACTGCCTGAACAAGGAGAAGAGGCGGACAGCCAAGGAAGTCCAGAGGAGGCTTTACTGAAGGAGGTTGCTGAAGAAGAAGCTGTGGGAATCCTGAGAGTTATCTTGTCCGACATTGGAGAAGAGACAGATGTTCAGGACCTGATACAGTTTGATGATGATGAAGAAACAGTGAAAAGCGATGAAAATCCAAATTGAATAGATCCAAGAGAAGTCTGGAGAAAAAAGGAAAGTAGTACAATTTAAATTAGTAGATTGTAATAATCTGTTGGGTACTTGCTGCCCTTAAAAGTTCAGTAGAGGAGTAGAAGAGGCTAAGTCAAAAGACACGGTCAAATTAACAAAATGGCTAACACTGAGAATAAAAGTAGATGTACCTTTCTGAAAAGATGGTGCAAAATGTGCTGCTGCTGTACAGGTTTATTAATGCTGCTTTGGAGCGTGCTTGCTCTATTGATTTCATTTAGAGTCACTATAGACACTTTAGAAGGTCATACTGAGAACAAAACTAATATAGGGAAAAGTCCACAGAAAATAGTACCGATTAGAACTGGCAACATGCATATACATAAGGATAGGTCAATTAACGATTTTTCTAGCAATGTTTTTTCTAAATTGTTGTATGAGTACGTAAAGACAATGGAAGTAAGGGATTGCTACGTCTGCATGAAATTACCTGCATCTGTTTCGGAAGGAGTGACTTATCATCATCTTCCGGCTACGTATGGAATTTCCTGTACTGTGTTGATTAGTATATTTTATCATTTAGGGAAATTAGATTACAATATGTCTAATATAGATAATATTCTTGGGCAGTTGCCTATGAATAAAGCACTGAATCCTGCAAAGGATGCTAACACGTTAGGTGAGATTTTTCTAGAAACCAAAGAATTAACATTAGAATATGTTTTTAGAAATAATTTAACTTGCAGTTTGAAAGGAGAAGAGAAGAATTTTCTAGACATGGTTGAGAGAAGAAGATTGAACATGCACAAGAAAACAGAAGGGCATAAGATGAGTGACACAATGTGGGATATTGAGAAAGAAAAGGTATTGAAAAATGGAGCCAGTCCAACTATGGCTATAGATGCCAAACAGAAAGGCAAACTGTGCATTACCAGGAAGAGATACCAATATGATTATTATTTTATAGGGACTAGTGAGTGCCATGATACATACTTTATTGCAACCGGATGGGGATTTAGAGGAGGAGAAGATCCAGTTTTTCCGGGAGTGTATTATATTTGTGGGAACAAGGCTTATTACCGTTTGCCTGACCATTGGTTTGGTACATGTTATGTTGGCCTGGTCTTTCCAAAGATTTTTCACATGGATAGAGTAGATGATTCTGAACATTCTAACACATTAACACGTTATAGAAGAGAAACATGGACAGAAATTGTAGGAGATATTTTTGGAGCTTTAATTCCGGCAGTGGGAATTTCTTTGAATGCATTTGGCATTCGGAAGCTGTCAACAGTGGTGGATCGCTTGTCAACAAGCACCGCTGGGGGCTATCTTTTGGTTAATACAGAAATGGTTGCTTTGCGTGCTATGGCGATGCAAAATCGACTTGCCCTTGATATTCTTTTGGCAAAAGAGGGTGGAGTCTGTGGAATGCTGAAAGTTCAACATTGTTGCACTTACATTCCTGACAAAAGTAAAGATCTAAAAGTTTACATAAAAAATATTACTGATTTGCATGAAGAATTAGTACCACTGGAAGCTGAAAGTATCTGGACTAAAATGGCTAATAAGATGATTGCTATTAAGAATTTCGTAGCTAAGATAGGTAGTACCATATTTGGTAAGATATTATATCCATTAACATGTGTAATTGTTGCATTCTTGATCCTTAGATTAGGATGTATGTGTTGTAGATATAGAAGAAATAAAAAGAAAAATACAAAAGAAATTGTTAAAAGAAGACAAAAGAAACCAGAAAGAGATCCACAAGAAATAGAATTAGAAGAGCTAAGAGAAAGCATGTATATAGAAACTAAAAAGGAAGATGAGATGGAAACTAGGGTTTAAAAACAAGAACAAGAAGATATTTTGAATCTTTCCAAAAGGGGAAACTAAATTGATTTTTGGGGTTTTGATTTTTGTGGTGATTATATATCACCAAAGGGGTGATTGATGGAGCAGGGTTTTTACTTTAAAACCGAATACCTGTTTCATTTTCGCATGTTATAACTAAAAGTACTACTGATTAATTATTAAGTATTAAAAGTTTGTCAAATGTTGACTAATCAACCTTATTAACCAGAGAATTACACGTGGGAATGCTATTGCATGGCTATAATAATAAGTGAACTAAGTTGGTGAGCAAACTGACAGAAATCGATGGTGCTTATGTGATGTTATTGTGTTTGCGCTTATAATTAATATGCATTAATGGCTTTTGATGTCGCAAATGGCTAGATAAATGCACACACATAAGGGTATTAGCAGGGGAATAACACTGTATAATCATTTCCGTGCAGTAATTCTGTTTTATGTTTATTTTTGCTTAAGTTGACTGATGTGGCCTACTACAAAATGGCCACCACCCGCAGCCTGCATTCGAGTAGATGGAAAATTTACAAAAAGGCTTTGCGCTGCCTGTGACCTTGCACCTACGATGAACTGAAAAGCCAAAAGCATGATGACAAGTCCGGGACATCTGCCAAGAGCCCCTGGAAGACGGAGAAGTTGCAAAAGTTGAAATATTGACTACACGAACTTGTTATGATCCCATCATTTGAAACAAATCTTATCCAGTAGAGACATCCGTAAATGTATCGAAATTAGTCATGAACATTCAATTTTCTATTCATTATTTGGGACAATCTATGCGTGAGAAAATCTCGCATAATATCGAAAAAGTACCAAGATGACATTATTTCCGCCATTCATCCGTTCTGAACAAAGAAATGTAACTTTATAGAATGTAAATTTAGTATAAATATGAGCAGACTAGAGAGGTCTAGCGCCACTTCTTCCTGAGCTGATGATCCGAGGTCCCTATGCTGACGGAGAGGACGATGACTCTACATGACAGCAGAAAACTCTAATTCTTCTACAGAGGACCGGTTTTGACTTAGGATCTGACATTTAGACAGAATAGGTAAATATGAGAGAAATTAATTTTGCATTTAATTGGCTTTTCCTACAATTTAGATAAAATGAACAATCTGTTTGAATTTCTGTCTCGGGTGGTTATTTCTTGTCACTTTTTATTGAATTTATTTGCATATTGTATTAATAATTCTCGTTAGATTTACAAGCAACTCAGCAGATGCCATTGACCTCAAAGTACAGGCAGATTGGATAGAGTTCATGAAAGGGGTTTCTCCTTTACAGGGCACAGATAGAGTGATTTAGGGTGAATGTTGGTGTAATGGGCCCCACCAGCGTGTGATGTGTGTATGCGTGTGTGACTGTGAAATCATTCCGTCCGTGGAAGTAGAGGGGATTCAGAAGCTCTGATCTGCACCAACATCACATGACCCCAAAGACATCACATGGTGTGAAATCACACATCCTTTGACCTTAATATCAAATGCCATCTGTCTCTGAAGGCATTATAGGCATAACAGGAAGTCACATAGCTAACACAAAGTACAGTATATACAAGATCTAATAACAAAAACGTCACTAAAATATACAAAAGGTATTTTAATTGCCACTTGAACATTACAAAGGAAGCTGAAAAATATACCAAGTCCAGATGTAAAATTATAGACAATAGTCTAGTGGGAACTTAAATGCCTGAATGAAATCTCACATGCCCAAGCAAATTCTCACATTTCTGGGAACATACACGGAATTACAGCCTCATATGTGCAAGCAGACCCAATCAATGTCTCTAAATAGCAGACATGGCTTCAAATAGCCAGAAACACCTCAAATGCCCAAGCACAACAATCATATACCCAGAAGCAACCCTCACTTTTCAGCTTGCACAGCACATGAATTTCTGGTACTGACACATTTATTGAGCTGTAAAAATGCACAGCTATTTTAAATTGCCCTAACCACTGAAACATCAAGAGAGGTTTTCCGATGCACCTCAATCCTGACATACATGACACATTAGTTCACCAGTGCCAAGACGACTGCAGACCTTGTGCAATGCAACCATCTGGATTTGCACTGTACTCTGGACTCCAAATACTAAAACCTTATGGGCCACATTATGAGGTTTTTAGTACGGCAGCGTCGCAAGGAATCTTGCCGCGCTGCCGTATGTCAAAACAAAAAGGGAGCGAATGTGCCGTATCTATATAATACGGCGCATTCCTATTTTTTCCTCAGTGCTGGCTCACAATGGGTTCCCGTGCGCCAACGCAGGCACCCTTGCACCATGGTGCAAGGGTGCCTGCATTGTGGGGCTGATTGATTTTGTGCAGGAAGGGACACCTTCCTTCACAAAATCAATCAATTCAGGCGATTTCCTTTTTCTATGTGTGCTGCAGAATGCAGCACACATAGAAAAAGGAAAGCACCAGCAGAAATTAAAACATTTCTCCTTGTTGTGTTTCCCTAATGCCACCCCTGGGGTGAAGTTAGGTTCTGACACATTCCTAGGTTTACGATTTCTTGTAAATATGGGAATGTGTCCTATTCCATGGGTGTTGCGTTGGAACACCGATAGCAACACCCACGGAACGCGACTTTTAGGTAATTTTCTGTGCAAAAGAGGTACATATTTATAAGGCCATGAAAAGCCTTATATAGTGGCTTTACGTGCCCTTATAAATATGCTGAGGCACATTGCACCACCAGAAGGTCAAAAAAAGTGATATTCTGGCAGTGCAAAAGTGCTGGTAGGGCCTTTGAAATAAGACCCTATGAATTCTAACATCTATATTGTGGTCCACAGTATACATTTGTAGCAAAGTAATTCGATCCTATTAGAGCTTTCACAGTGTAGCTGCAATCGGATTTGCAGTACACCCTGGAACCACAGTATCAAAACATGCAGAAGTCTCTTGAAAAGAACCTCAATCCGGGTTTGCAACATGCACTAATATGTTAATACAGAAAGTACAGTAGTGCTCCTATAGCATTAGTCTGCCTTGATTTGAAGTACACCCTGGTATCACGACATTTTCTAAAGCACTTCAAACTCAACTTGTAGGTTGCCCAATGTGCTAGTACTAACAACTTCATAATATTCCATCCTGACATAGCATTGGTGCATAACCTGCACCACAGAGGCTAATACACCCGCGAGACTGTTGCAAGGGTTAATACATTTGCTTCAAGGTCTTTGTGTACATTTGTACATTATGTACAAACACATCTCAACAGTAGATACATTTACCATATAAGTTGTTTTACTCGTCTCCCAGCCTCTGATATGCAGGATTCACATAGCTCTCTTTGTCCGGACAATCACCCCCTTGAACTTTAGTATTGAGATTTGGGTACTGGGCTATCTGGGGTTTGGTGCAGGTCATTATAGAAACGTTAACTCTAAAATTAAGAGAATTACCCTCCTTTAGCCAAAAGGGACATGGTAGATCAGCCAATGTTAAAAAGAAAATCCACTTTTGTGCTATCACCTCTCCGTAAAATCCAATAAGAATGCACTGAAAGATGTAAAATGTAAAGTTTTAATACTCAATATTATTAATCAACCACTATCCCCTGTGCTTATTCAAATAATATTTAATCATGGCTAAGTATAAAAAATATTTATCTGTCGTAAAACAATTTATAAACATACACTTTTGACAAACATCGACCATCCTATACAAATTCAACAATTCACAGAAATTCATCAACCAAGCTTTACATACTAAAGATTATCGCAATATGTCAATTGTCCTTAGATTATAAGAAGAACTTCATTGGACTAAAAACAAATACATTTACAACAAATACTAATTCATTTAAAAGTTAAAACGTTATCATATTCGTCCTCAGTCCTTTTTCTTTATTTTCTTTCAAAATAAAATTTGCAATTATGTCGATGCAGTCTTTTGGCAGCACTTTGAGAAATTTCTCCTACTTCTTCAGGACAAATTCAAGTTTGTACACATACTCAACATTTCGTAATAACATTTTTGCACCTATTCTGCATAAGTCGAAGGTTGATCTGGATTATCTCTTCTCCAGTCCTTCGTTATGATTCTATTGTCACAGGGGCCGGGTGGTTTAGGTTCTGTGGGCCAGATGTACGACCATTTTAAATTGCGACTCGCAATTTGCGCTCGATTGCAAGTTGCAAATTGTGACTCGCATTTTATAATGTACAACAGTGTCTGAGACACTGATTGCGATTCCCAATGGGGTCACAAAATGTGAGCCTCATGAATATTAATGAGGCATTCGTAATTTGCGACCCCATTGGGAATGGCTGGCCCTCCCAGGTATGGTGGCCTGCTGGGCTCAGCAGACCTCCATGTCTGGGACTGCTTTTAAACAAAGCAGTTTTTTTTTTTGTAAATGCTGCCCATTTTCCCTAAAGTAAAACGGGTTGCATTAAAAAAACAAAAACATTTGTGTTTCATTTTTTAAGGGCAGGTAGTGGTCCCTGAGCCCACTGGCAGCCACTAAAAAATATTTTCCCCAGGCATTTACAAAGGGGAAGGGGTCCCCAGGGGTGCATTACCACCCTTTTGAAGAGGGCGGTAAATTGTGAGTGTGTTGCGACCGCCATTGCGGTTGCAAAACATTCATACATAGGGCTGCAAGTCGCAATTAGGAAGGGACACCCTTGGAACGCCCCTTCCTAATTGTGAGTCGCTAAACACTATTTTGTGAGTCCCAATTTTTTGTGACTCGCAAATTAGTGTTTGTACATGGCCCTGTCAGATTTTGCATGCGCAAACAGGTTGCAAACCCGTTTTTGCATGCAAAATCTCGTCGTACATCTGTCCCTATATTATTAACAAATGGAACTGACTGCCTTTTTCTCAATCTCTTTTCAACACTCTTTAATTATCTGGGTTTTCATAATGATGGACCATTTTCCAAGCGAGCAAGACTGTCTCATCAGTCTCATCAGTCATTCTTTTTTTTCTTATTTTTTTTCTTATTGTTTATAGCTCTCTGGTCCTGAACAGATCTGCTGGGAGCTACATGGACTGAAGGACGTACGTGCTATAATAGAACTGATGATCTAAGCCAAGGCCCTCAACTGGATCTGCTCCTTCCTCTCGGGCAGAACCACCTGCGGAGTCCCCCAGGGGTCCTCCCTCGGCCCTACACTCTTCAACGTCTACATCGCTCCACTCACCCCCATCGTCAGAACCTACGGATTCAACATTGTGTCATACACAGACGACACCCAACTCATCCTCTCCCTATCCAATGAACCCAATACGCCAGACACAATTTTCGAGAAGGCATGGCAGCTGTCGCCAAATGGATGAAAAACAGCTGCCTACAAGTAAATACCAACAAAACCGAAGTACTCATCATGGGCCCAAACCCCGATGCATGGAATGACACCTGGTGGCCCCCCGCCCTCGGAAGCTCACCCACCCCCACGGACCACGCACGCAACCTGGGAATCATCCTGGACTCTGAGCGCAAAATGGGCCGCCAGATCAACTCCGTCTCGTCCTCCTGCTTTCACACCCTCCGCCTCCTGCATAAGACCTTCAAATGGATCCCCCTCGAACACACAAAGCCCATCACTCACGCCCTGGTCACCAGCAGACTCGACTATGGCAACGCACTCTACACCGGAATAAACAAAAACCTCACCTGCAAGCTACAGAACATCCAGAACACCGCCGCAAGACTGGTCCTCGACCTGCCAAGACACTGCCACATCTCCCAGCACCTGCGCACACTCCACTGGCTCCCCATCGAAGCTAGAGTCACCTTCAAGATGCTCACCCACGCCCACAAGGCCCTCCACGACACCAGACCAGCATACCTGAACAGCCGACTCAAATTCCACGCACCCCAGAGGGCCCTACGATCTGTCCAGCTCTCCTATGCTGTGGTCCCCCATACCAGAAAGACCAGATCGAGAGGCCGCTCCTTCTCCTCCCTCGCAGCCCAAGCCTGGAAAGCCCTGCCGCTCCACCTCAGACAGAAAACATTGCTCCCCATCTTTGCAAGAAACCTCAAAGCCTGGCTCTTCAACAGACCCCCCCCTTGATGGACAGAAGCCTGCTAACCCCCCCCCCCCCCCCCCAGCGCCTTGAGCCTCTTACGGGTGAGTAGTCGCGCTTAACAAACGCCTGATTCATTGATTGATGATGAATATGATAAAGTTTTAACTTTTAAATTAATTACTATTTGGTTTCACTGTATTTGGTTTTAGTGTAATGAAGTTCTTCTTATAATCTATGTACAATTAATACATTGTGATAATATTTAGTATGTAATGCTTGGTTGATGAATTTCTGTGAATTGGTGAATTTATATAGGATGGTCAATGTTTGTCAAAAGTATATGTTTATACATTTTTATACAACAGATACAAATTTTTTATAGTTGTCATGAATAAATATTATTTGAATAAGAACAGGAGATAGTGGTCGATTCATAATATTGAGTTTTACAACTTTATATTGTACATCTTTCGTAGCATACTTATCGGATTTTATGGTGAGGTGATAGCACAAAAGGGGATTTTGTGTTAAACATTATAGAAATACACCACAAGAGCTTTCTAAACCTTTCAATATTGGGATGATGATGCATGGCTTAAGTCAAGCTTTGCCACTCTTTAGGTACTGAAGCACTGGCTTAAAAGTACTGTCTCAAACGTGTCACATCCATGTTTGAGTTTTCTTCTCCTTCAATCAGGGCTTCACCCAAATATCTCATTGTATGACTCTTACCTCTACATTTCACAGTTTTGCTTCAAAATTCATAAGTTTCTAGTTCTCTTACCAATCATCTTCTTTTCTATTTATATGCTTCTCTGTCACTACCTTTCTCAGCCTATCACTCCATTCTTCACGTTAGGAATTACTTTCCATAACTCACTCCTTTATACAGCTTACTCTTCAAAGCTCTTCCTCCTTCTCTGTATGCTCTCTACTGTTTTTTTCTCACAGGTTCTTTCTTGAATTCTTAGTTCTCTTGCATACTATGTCATTGCTGCTCTTTTATTTCCAGTTTCTTTATTGTATGTGTAACCTCCTCTTTATTTGTGTATTTATCTGTCCTGTTCTCATTCCTTTCTGTCCCATGTCTCTCAATCTTTGTTCTCTCATTTGAGACTTCTCAACCATGACTAGGAAAACTTCATGTCATTGGACACTTAAGCTAGTAGAGTGCAGTTAATTGCTTCTGGTCATTGTTTAAAATAAACAAGTACCCATTTAAGAAAACGTGTTTCATGCCAAAACTGCACAGTGGTTCTTTTAAAGCCTCATTTATTGAGTTGAGACCATCCTCCTTAGGTGGTCTTGCATCTGTGCTGTGCAGTGCAATATTTAAAGGCATTCAAAAATGCAAATTTTTCATATCAGCCTTCCAGTACATTTTTAATTCGGCAACTCTGTATAGCGCAAACTTGCCCCGAGGACGTTAGAGCACTTTAAAAGAGGACAAGACATTAGACATTTTTGGGCACAGGTGATTTGTCCAGAATCACACAATGTTGAGCAGTGCCCAGTATTCAAACCTGGCTCCCCAAATCCAAGGTTGGCAGCTTTAGTCCTAGACCTGAGGCAGTTGAGTGCAATCAAGTAGGTTCTACAGCTATTACATTGTTGCAGCTAGGCACCATCCTCTGTGTATGCATGTGTGCATTTTGTGTAAACGTACACCGTATAAATGTGTCATCCCAGATCTGTCAGTGTCTGTCGGACAGACCTCCAGGCCTGCCAAGTATCACGCATCAGGCGTGACTCTAACGAATTTCAGTGTGGAGGGCCATTACTGCACGGAAATGCATTGTCACGCATTTAAATGCCACTGTCTCACTCCGCTGTACCAGCACTGAAACCGGCTGCTAGATCACGTGCTGGCACCTGCGGCAGACATGCCGGCCCGGGCGCTGCCACTATCAGGCTCGTAAACAGTTAATGATGATCTCGTGCATAGCATGCTGACTGCTACAATGTATTGTACTATCCTGCTCAGTGTTGGCTGCATTGAAATTCCTGCCCGCGGCTGTCACTGAGTCACTACTCACTTCCAGGCCTGACATCGCCTACCAGCCGAGAAGTCAGTCCTGTGCCTAATATCAGACCCGGCGGGCAGGGCCTGCTCTCATGGGCGGTCCGCCCGCGTCACGTGTGAGCGGGCGGCAGTTATGTTTTCTTAACGTTTGGCAGCTAAAGAGCTGCAGTGCTCACTCACACCGTTAGTGTTTTAGTTCCCTGATTCGTTGGCTCCTCAGAGTGATGCAGCATGCCAAGCAAGTCCTTACCTTACCCAGCCGACCATGTGCCTGTGCTGCAGCTGGCATTATGCCACCTGTGCAAGTTCCTGGATCGGTCCAGTGCCGTAGAAGTAGTGGCGGCTGGCCCATACATGCCATGGCTTGCTCTGAGTGCCTGTCACTCATTGACAGGTATTTATCATTCTTCTGGGATCAGGGCTCGAGTCGGGGTACCACGCGGGTGGACGGCGTCCCCCCACTTATTTTACCAGGTTTTTCCGGGTGGACGCCGTCCCCCCTGCCCAAAAGTTGGACAGCATTGTGTGAGCAGAGAGCCCGGGTGGGAGGGAAGTTTCCCGTAAATTACCAAAGATATGCTAATATTTGTAATTGGAGACTTTAAGAGGCACCGGTGGTGTGTGCAGGCTGGAGTGATTGGAAGGCGGAGCGAGCAGGCGATGGCGGTTAACGCTTGGAATGTGTGTCCTTCTGTATCTTGTGCACTTTTGAGCACTTCGTTGTGCACCTGGGGCACCCCCTCGGGGGAGGGGGGGTTGCACAGGACATCGAGGAACAGACCAGGGGTAGCAGTGCTGTGAAATGCCCCGTCATCTAAAGGCATATGAATACTCATGAGATTCCTGTTGTGGCGTCACTTCCGGTGACAGCGTCCCCCCACTTCTTTTCATGAGATTCCTGTTGTGACGTCACTTCCGGTGACAGCGTCCCCCCACTTCTTTTTTTAGGACTTGTGCCCTGTCTGGGATACTATTTTTAATTCATCGCGTCGTGACACTGGCTGCTGAGCCTGTTGGCTATAGCTGAGCCTGCTCACTGACTGTGCTGGACGGGCTACAGGCCGCGGGCTGGGCTGCACTTTTACCGTATTAGTAGATTAGTCTCGACCAGAGGCGCAACTAGAGCCACATTTCGGGGGGGGGGCTAAGAAAATATTTCGGGGGGGGGGGAGCTGAATCTTTAAGCAATAGGCAGAGTGGAGCTGCAGGGGCTCTTAGAAGGGGTGAAACAACAGCGAGGCCTCATTAACATGCAAATGGTCTTTTAAAGACCTGTGAAGTGCTCGGGTGCTGCTGTGTGGTGCCGGGGAAGCTGTCTCATCCCGGGCTGCCACACACGAGGGGGGGGCTGAAGCCCCATGAGTCCAATGGCCTGTTCTCGACTCATTAATGGAGTCCAACTGACGACCAGCCAGGACACAAGGGAGTAAAGGTGAATCTGGAAGTGGGCGGACAGCAACCAGCGAAAAAATTAAAATAATTTTTCTGAGCATCGTCATTGAAACGGCCTGTTGCAGGAGGTACAAGGCCAAGAAAATCCCAAGCAGGCCTGCCTAGGCCGGCGCTTCAGACCCCTATCACCACACTGTAACTGCAGCCTGTGGCCCGGCCAAAAACACTTTCTGTCTCAGCCTGGCTGCAGTGACTCGGGAAGCACATTGATCATGAGATCCGTTTTGTTTTTGTGAAACTTCTGCCGCACACTGCACCTGGAGCTCACCTAAGGTGTAGTGGGTGCTTCGTTTAAATAACATGAGGTTAAAACCAACTGTTAGTGGAGCTAAATTGTTTGTGTGCCCAGGAGTTTTCATGCAACTAATGCAAATGTCTAGATAGCTCTGGTGAATGATGGAGTGCTGGGGCAAGATCAGCTTTTATTGAGTGACAGTTTTCCCAAAAGAATATGAACCACGCATATTATCAAAACTCAATTTTATGAGAATTTGCTGTGAGTTACTGCTTTTTACTTGGTTTGTGCCCTTCCATTTCTAGTGGTTTGCAGCAGTTTTAAGATCTTGTTACAGTTTCTTGTTGCTCAATTGGGTTTAATTTCTGATATTTATATGTTTCCCTCATGGTCATTGCTTGATTTTACTCCCGAGAAGGTGTCACTCATAGTCGTTGAATGTCACTCATATTGACAGTGAAATTATGAAAATGTCCCACATAAGCAATCTGAAACCTTGGCAGCTATGGACCTCAACTTTACAAGTGTTGCCTCCCCCTATTCCAGTCGTTACCAAGGTGGTATCATAACCCTGTTAACTTTGAAATTGTACTAGCCCTATATTGGAGCATCACACACTTTCTGGGGTTCTGTTTTCTTCATGTCACAGTGAAGGATTTGCTTTATTATGAATAGTTCCAAAAAGTCCATAATCTTTGTTTTTATCCAATGGCTGTCAAAATAGTATGTCATTTCTGGTATTTAGCTATCAGAAAATATCTAAAACTTCACTGTTTATCCAGCTGCAGGCTAGTTAGTAGAGATCATGTAGTATTTGCACGTCAGCCAGATAACTAGTGTGAAAGAGGTCCTTATTTAGGCAGATATGAAAAGAAAAGGGGCTCCAATCATTGGCAAGGTGGAGGTCATTAGTGATGGGGTGTAGGGAAGTGTGTGAAGCATTTGAAAGTAAGGGGCCTATTCTCAAGGAACAATCGCCGAGTTATCGGCACTTTATCGCAGCCAAAGTCGCAATAAATTTATCGCCCCATTCACAAGCTGGTGCTAACAGCCGATACCACCAGTTTACCTGCGATAGCATCTGCAAAAAACATCGCCACAGATGACCCTGGCATCTATCGCTAATGAGATGCAGAGTAGGCGTTCCCGAGCAAAAAGCCACGACAACACCACACCGCAACACCACAAAACAGGCAATAAGGCACGTTAGCACCAGGAAATTAACACCTGCTTTGACCTGGTGCAAAGTCAGACGACAACCTGCACCAGAAAAGGGCGCCCAGCCCAGAGCCACACCAGAAGAACAAAAGATGCCATGGAGCTACTCATCATGCAGCTTGGAGCTCCAACCGGGCCACAACACCCACCGCAACCACCCCCAGGCTCGACATCCCCCCGGACCCTTCCCCTGGACCACCACGGAGGCAGCGCAGACAAAGACAGTGGACCTTCAGGAAACCCACCAGCCTCACAGACTTAACACCAGAGAATGTCATTGCCCTCTACAGACTCAAAAGGACAATCATCCTCCTCATCCTGAACATCATCGCCCACAAGCTGATGGTACCAACACAGCGGACAACCAACATCCCACCTCAGACAAAGCTGCTGGCTGTGCTGCACCTGTTGGCCCCTGGGACATTTCAACTAACAACCGCCAGAGTCGTAGGAGTCTCACAGCCAGCCGTATCCAAGTTCCTCACACCTGTCCTAGATGCCATCATCAGCTTGGTACCCCAGTTCCTATACTTCCCCCAAACTGCGCAGGAACAGCTGGAGACCAAGCAAGGCTTCTACGCCATAGCTGGGTTTCGGCACGTGTTGGTGGCAATTGACTGCACACATGTCCTACTTGTGCCCCTGCCAACACTGCACACAATTACCGCAACAGAAAGCACACACATTCCATCAATGTGCAGGCAATAATGGACCATCGGGGACACTTCACCAAAGTTGTTGCCAACTACCCAGGCAGTGAGCATGACTTATACATCTTCCGACAGTCCATCGTCAACCGGCGCTTCCAGGATGGCACCTACGGAAATGCAGTGCTTGTTAGTAAGTACCAAATGAACACACCACACACCTCAACTCCACAATCATGCAACTCACAACTCTAGGAATGCACATGTTACAAACTCACATACAACATGCCAAACAACATGCCCACCCACCATATACGACAGCACAACATACTGCGGTAACCTGGGCTAGCCATGTACATGAGCCATCAACGGCATGGCACCTCAGCCACACAATAGCAGAATCTGGGGAGAGGTGGGAACCAGGCATGTGCGAAGGAGGTAAGTGACCCATGAATGAGAATGCACACAATGCCAAGTGTGGCGTGGATGTACTGGACAGACTGCAGTATGCATACCAGAGACATATCCATGTCGACATATACTGCTGGTGGTGGGAGTGTTGTGGACAGTGGACGCAACCATATCAACCCAGCCAGTAGGGAAGATCTCGGAAATGTAGCTTGTTACGTCCCCCCTGTAATCGTGTATGGAGTGGGCTGACCCGGCATACTCCAGACTAACGTAGGGGTGTGAATAAAAAGCACGTAGCCCCGGGCGTGGTTCTTTTCCGGAATGGCCAACGTGTCTGCCAGGGTGGCGCCTCTCACCCCGCCACGAGGCCGACCCCGTGAGCGGTGTTGCCTGCGATCCTGTGCGCCTGCTGCACCCCAGGCTGCTGGTCCCCAGACCCGTCTTGGCCACCCATGCGCACCCAGGCCTCACTGCTCACCTGCTGACACCGGCGTGTCTCCAAAAGCGCCCACCACATGCCGGTGCAAGCTCCAAGCCCGAGGCTCGCGACCTTATCAGCCTCCTCAGACCATCACAGCCTCCATGACACAGGCCCCCAGTACTCCTTTCTCATTGAAGTACTCCACCGGCATACACAGCGGACACATTTGGAACTGAGTCTTGATTGCACAATGGCAGCGTACATATTTTATGGCTGAGTTTTTGTCACTATACTCCCTTCGATGTGGTGCCACCAACTCTGTGCATAGCATTCCGACCGCACGTGTCAGTGGGCCCTTGCTGACCGCTGCCTCCGGCCTACACTGCGGTCGAGTAGTTCACACATTTGGAATTGAGTCTTGATTACGCAATTGCAGTGTACACACTTTATGGCACAGTTTATAACACTGTACTCCCTTTGATGTGGTGCAACCAACTCTGTGCACAGCATCCGCATGACACCTGTCTGTGGTCCCGTGCTGACTACTGCCCTCAGCCTACACTGCGGTCGAGTAGGTCACACATTTAGAACTGAGTCTTGATTCCTGTATGGCAGAGTTCATGTCATTGCACGCAAGGAGAGGAGTAAGAGGAAGACGTGGTTCAGTCCTGAGGAAAAAAGGATCCTCATTACGGAGGTGATCGAAAACTACCAACAACTGCTCTGGTGCCACTAACTCTGTGCATTGCAAGCCAACAACATGTGGCTGTGGGCCCATGCTGACCGCTTCCCTCGGCCCACACTGTGGTGCTGTAGGTCACACATTTGGAACTGAGCCTTGATTTATTCATGGCAGAGTTGATATCATTGTACAGGCCTCATCGCAGACTGCATCCCTTTTCAGCTCTGGTGCCACTGACTCTGTGCAACGGGAGTCAGGGACACTCTCTGGTTGAACTTTGGTGGAATCTGAGTCTATGGCCTGGGGGTTGTCTTCATCATCATGTAGCTGATACTGACATAGGGGAAAAAGGATACTGTAGCATTCAACTCCTCCATGTTGGCTTTTTCTACTTTCTTCTGCCCTCTGCATCATGCCCTGGATGGACACCTTCCACTGTCCCCCGTAACACTCCGTGACATTCTCCTTGGACATCAACGAGGACCTGCTCAGCTCTCGTGGCCGTATCTCAGTGCACCGCAAGTCACCGTCCCTTGCGGGTGTGCCTGTGCCGGCTGCAGTGCATCCGGGGCCACTAAGTCTGTGCAGCTCAAGTCATGGACCCTTGCTGTTTGTACTTTGAACTTCTGATTGCCTGATCACTGTTGTAGTTGTTGCCAGCACCAACCAACCCCTGAGGAATGACTTACAATACCCAACACCCATCCAGCACAGGCATCACTGGACGTGTGACCCTGGCAATAAAAGGTGCCGGGCGCATGTGCCCATAGCCAGTTCCACAAATTACCTCAGTGTGTCCGTGTGGTCATTATGTATGCATGAGGGCCCCAGGCCATACCAGATTACATTGTGCAGTGTACGGAATGGGCAACCATGTCATCTCAGGCAGTGGGGTAGACCTGGGACGTGTAGCTGTGTCGGACCCCCTGTGAGCGTAAGGGAGTGGACCGACGTAAGGCAGTATGGCGTAGGGGTGTGGTCATTCAACACGTGGCTCTGGGCGTGGTTGATTTTAGGCCTTGCCAAGAAAGTTACTAATGTGTGTGTCTCTGGTGAAGTGTCGGCACCACCCGTCACGCAATATACAATGTTGCTATGTAGCATGCCCCCGGAGTGCGGGCTCGGCCGAGGGGTACATGAGGGTGCTCAAGCCCGCTTGGGATCAGGGATCAGACATGCCAACTGTAGTGTGTGTCGCTATTTCCGCCGAATAAACCAAAGGTCTACCCTCAACCACATGGCGAGTTCAGCCAGGCATGAACTCTATATCTGTGTCTGCCCTGTCCTTACCATAGGC
The DNA here is from genome assembly GCF_964204655.1 of Triturus cristatus. Taxonomy (NCBI): domain Eukaryota; kingdom Metazoa; phylum Chordata; class Amphibia; order Caudata; family Salamandridae; genus Triturus; species Triturus cristatus. The sequence goes on along the minus strand of NC_140591.1, from coordinate 1,152,164,932 downwards.
CTACACACGTGGCCACCCACCTTCAGCGCACAACATCACTGTGTCGTTGTCAGGCTTTTGGACATGCGCAGACAGGCATGGCAATGGTGTGCCGTAGGAGTGTAAGTGGTGCAACCGCGCTGTGCACACTGTTGAATAGGCTCGTGGGGAGGGAGGAGAAGCAGTGAGGCTACGTAATACACATTGATGCCGCTCATTTGCAACAAGCAGTACATGTTATACAGAAATCACAAAGTCACACATATCACACACCAATGAACCAGTGAGCCTGCCAACACATCATGCAGTACCAACTATTGACTCATGTCTCTCTGAACTGTCTCAGGTGACCAAGGATATGCACTCTGCGCTTGGATGATGACACCCCTCCGAGCCCCGAACACACAGGCCCAGAGGCAGTACAATGCGACCCACAAATGCACCAGGGGCATAGTGGAACGCACATTTGGCATGTTGAAGTCACGTTTCAGGCGCCTGGACGTCACAGGTGGCAGGCTCCTGTACAGCCCAGACATTGTGTGCAAGATGATCGTTGCATGTCGTGTGTTGCACAACATATGTGTACACAGCAATGCCCCATGGATACAAGTGCCAGATGCACCAGACGATGATGATGAAGATGAGGCAGGTGCACCACACCCCACTGCAGCCGCAGCAGGAATAGCCCATAGGAGCATCATCATTGACAATTTCTTCACATGAGCAAGCCACAGACAGTCCTTAGCAATCATGGGACACTACAAAATGACTACAGGCACAGCATGTGCAAATAAATGCATTCCAATAACACATTCCCTGAGTGCATGTCACTCATCTGTACAGTCACATCACTCAGACAAGAGTGAGTGCGACATGTAGTGCTGACAATTTTTTGATTTGGTCGTGGATGGTGGGTGTTCACCTCTGTGCAGAGAGGCTGTTTAGGGTGTCATGTATTCGAAATGCCAGTTCTGTTATCACAGTTAGTAGGCAATCCCACTCTTCAGCGTTTCACATGTGTCCAAAATCATTCCATTTTGGCTGCCATTTGTGACCTACAGGTGACAATAGGGCTCCGTTTGGGGTCAGATATGTACCACCATGAGGCAGGCATGCCCCCTGTGACTCAAGTCCCACAACTTGGGCACCATGTACTGAAGTGGGAGTCACTGCCCCTACATTCTTCCATGCTTTCATAATTGATTGATCATGGTCATGACACGTCTGTGTGCAGGAGGGGTTGCTTGTCCCTCTGCAATGTGAAGGGGAGATGCAGTTTCACAGTGTGTTCCATGCATGTTTTAGCATTGGCGCAGTTTACATGCAGACTGCCCGTCAATGTACAATGTGACTGTGAGGAGATGCCTATATGATGCCGGACAATGGTCATTTGTTCCACGTCATGGATGTGGGGTTGTGCTCATACATTGTCATCTCACCGTTTTCTTACTCTGCTTTTATGGTATATTTTCCCGCTGATTTTTGTATCGCGATTGGCCTAATCGAAACTTTTTTCGTGTTTGTGTTTCGCATTTTTGTGGCGTCGCGTTGATTTTAACATAGTCATTTGATGCGTTATCATGGGACTATCGCTTGCTACCGCCGTGTTGGGAATATCACATTAACATGGAGTAATTTTCCCGCGATAGACTGTGATATGAAGAGTTGCGTTGAGCGAATTTTGCGTTATTTATCACACGTTCTTGAGAATATGCCCTTAAGTGCGTATACAAATGGGCAAAATATGTAGAAACGTTAATGCGTGAATTAAGCCAAGTTCTTTACAAATTAAAAAAACAGTAAAATCATTTTTGAATAAAATAATTTACTTTAATACTTATATTTAAAAACAAATCTGTTTCAGGAGCTTCAGTATTTTGCACACAGATATTTTGTCTTGCCATGCAGACAAATTTGTTTATCTGCAAACACAAATTAGTATGATTATGATGCATGTTACATACATGTTTTCTTCACTCATGAGAATGCATTGAGTTTTTTCAATGATCATGGTCTTCATTGTGATGATTCTTGAGGGCTTGGCTCATTTTGGGCTTCTTATGTAAGTCGTTGTGCTAGTGTTGAGCTTCTTTTTAAATGGAATTGTGCTTGCCTATTATTTTGCACTTGGCAATGCAGCAGCTGCCAACAAGCAGTAGCTAGCAGGGAATATAGAGAGAAGGGTGGTATTTGGGCCACAGAGGCAACATAGTTGCATAAGACTAGTGGTGCTATGGGGCACAGTTCTTAGGAACACTTGCAGGAGGTAAGTTGAAGGGGTCACAATAATGTTGCTTCAGTTTACCAGGGGGATGGAAAGCCGAGGCAGGTATGCAAAGTATCTGGGTAAAACACAAGAGAAGTGTCTATTCACTCAGCTGAATAAACATATTTTTGCGCACTACTCTCTCAGCCAAATGGGCATCATGGCTGGATGCTTATTGTTACCATGTAATGAGTGGGTCCTTCGGCCAATCCAGGGTTATCTCGAGAATGATAGTTCTGTTTTTAACATGCAAATGAGTGTTTAAAGTAGGCTGGGTCATGTCTGTGCATGACCTTGATTTCGGTCCGTGATTGTTTGTCGCAGCAAAAGAAATATGGAAGCCCAAAAAAAAAGTCTGAGTGGCAGGCTTGGAGGTTGTGCCCAACTAAATTTATTTGGAGGGACTTGTGGAAGGAAGGATGAGGCCCTGTAGAAGAAGGATGATGAAGAATCAGAGGATAAAGGTCTGAATGTGGAAAGCCACGAGGGCTATGAGGACCAGGGCTAGAAGAATCAGGACCTGGGTGATCCAGGCCTGCGGGTACCAGGAACAGATGGGTGAGGAGGAGGAGGACCAGGACCAAAAGAAACAGGACTAGTAGAACCAGGATCTGGAAAAGAAGGACTGAGAGGAAGTGGAGGGGGGGGGGTCCGGATCCAGTGGACCTAGGCCATAGGAACAGAAGGACAAGGGCTATGAGTAACATAAGGCCCTGGACCAGTATGAGTTCTAGGAGGGTCTTATAGCAATGACCAGGACCAGATGGACGAGGAAGGCCAGGAATAGTGGACTCAGGTGGACAGACCCAAGAGGATCACTGCAAGCAGAACAATGGAAGGGAGGAGCAAAGACAGGACGCTTAGGACCAGAGAGATCCGAACAAGGAGGATGAGGGGGTAGAAGTAAAAGAACTAGGACTGGAAAAACCACAACCACGAAGGACCAGTGTTAGCAACCCTAGGAGTCCCTAGACTAGCAGGACCTTAATGAAAAGAAAGGACCAAGAAGTCCAAGCCCTGTGGCAGCAATATCACAATTTCCCTGAGGGTCAGACACAGGAAAACCCTAAACCAGGTTGGGAAGGACCACATGGACCATGGTGGCCTGCATAACAATGGAACTAGGAGGATCATGGCATGGAGGACAAAGAAGAACCAGAGCTAAAGAGGATCTTTATTAGGAGGGTGATGGAAGAAGGGACAAGGTTGAGATAGACAAGAGCAAGGTGGAATAAGCAAACAAGGAGACCAAGGTGACTAGTAAGACTAGGATGGGGCAGGAGGAACATGTAACTAGTAAGGCAGTGGAAACTAAGGCTAGTGCAACCAGCATCAGAGGACCAGCTAAATGAGTACCAGAACTAAGACTAGGATTACATGTAGATGGGAACAAGGAGCAGAAGGATTAAGAACAAGCAAACCAGAGGAATTAGATAAACCTGGGAAGCAGGACCAGGAGGACAGAGGAACAAGAATTAGGATGGGGAGAGTGAAAAGGGCCAGGAACGAGAACCTATTATACAGAAAAACCAGGATCCAGAGGACCACAGCTAGGAGTACATGGCAATGATGACAAGAAGGACCATAAAGGCTAGGACCACACAATCCTGGACCTTATGAACTAGGGAAGGCTATCTTCCCTCACCAACACACATTTTAACAGACGTGCTCATGTAATATTAATCTGCTGCTACTGTGACCTGTCACCGTACAGCCTCGGTTTAAGACTAATACTTAATCTCACTCATAATGGTATAATTTGGTTGTCCGCAGTCATCACAGTCCTACCAAAACAGAAATGCAGATGGATGTAATGCTTGCAGAGGACATGAATGGTTGTTCAGTTCTCCAGAAAACAGAATAGCCAGAATCACTGATAGGGTGTAGTGGTAAAGTACTTTCAGGTCATGCAGAACACTTTTCTCTAATTAATTCAGTTATACTTTTTGATCTAGTGAGTGATTATTATTCTGAGCCCATTTGAAATATTTCTATACATTTCTTTAATTCATTCTTTGTTAACACCACAAGTACCACAACACCAGCATAAAGAAGGAATAATCATTTAATTGTTGATCTGTGGAACACAAAGTGACCAGTTGAAAGCATGCATGCCTCTAATTTACATGCAGAAAATATAAAAGGATTTTAGACTGAACTACTGCACAGCTATGTGGCTATACTTGTTGACTGCAGTTTGAGTACTGGTTGTATGAAATCAGTGCTACACTGTTTGTTAAAACAAAAAACAATACAAATTTAACAAAAGGATAATCAATACCCATGACTTTGGAACATCAACAGTGTCAGCAGACCTGTAAAGGCAAAACATAGAGCTTGCCTTGAAGGATTCATATATTTGGAAATCAGATTATGCAGGATATATCCTTAATCCGCTGTCCATGTTGCGTTTTTTTCAAGGATTTAGACTCAAATAACGATGTCCTTATCAACCACACTCATTTAGTCATATCTAATATTTACTTGCCAAACATATTTACAAAGATATCTGACAAAAAGATTGACTGACATTTGGTTAGGTTTATAAATTCTATTTTTTTAAAGATATATACTTTTTCTTCCTTCTATCATATGAGGTTGGACTGAACCCTTTCAATTAAACTGCATTGCTGACTTTCATAATTGGTCCTATGCAATTGATTCTATTTTTAAAAGATCACTCAAAATATTAGATGGTACCATGCCACTGGTGTTGGACCTGTTAGCCTTAGGGTGCTCTTCCCCCAAAACCTTTTGCCTTCAACCCTCCTATTTTTGAGAATCACATTTTCCTGGCCTTAGGAATCTATGCATTTTATCATTGCTATCCAGTGCTAGTGATCTTACCCTTAAACATAGTAGAATTGGTTTATACCCTATTAGCATATTACATTTACTTGTAAGTCCGTAGTAAAGTATTATTACATGTACCCAGGGCCTGTAAATTAACTGCTTCTAGTGGGACTGCCGCACTGATTGTGACATCCACTTAAGTAGCCCTTCAACAGATTTTGGTTGAATTGAAAAATATGAAAATATCTCAAGAAGATGCACATAAAAAAACTGAGTCACAGCTGCTCGCAATCCAATCACAGATCCAACAACTCCAGCTACGCATCGTCAGCGCAGAGCAGCGGATTTCAGATCTTGAAGGCAGCTTGCCACGTTAAACAGTTCAGGTGACTAAATTTCAAACCGAGTTGGCCGAGCTCCAATTCAAGGTCGTGAATGCGGAAAACGGGTCAGGAAGATCTTATTTACTTATAATGGGAGTGCCAGAGGGGCGTGAAAATGGCCAATCGGTAGCAGCTGATTTTATTTCCAAATATGTATCTCCCCAAGTAGCAGTTCAGAAGATTGACCTCACAATTACACAGGATCATTGTGTTCCATTGACCAGCATCCTAATGCCAAGTATCCTCAAACTATCATTGTAAACTTTGGCGACTTTAGAGTTAAGGAGCACATTTTGGCATGTTCTATTAGTGATAAGGCCTACCAGACTGCTGACAATTTCACGTTCAAGCGAATCTCAGACATGGGCGCATTTTAGGCTTGACGCCAGAAGGAATTTAGAGGCATGAGTAATTATTTTAAGCAGCTTGGTGGCCCTGCCAGCCTCATTTAACAATCAAAGGATAAAGTTCTAATAAAGGGGAGGACACACATTTTTCAGTCAACTGAATTGGCTCAGGAGTTCCTCCAATCTCTACAGCATCTAGCTGGGGAGCAAGGGATAGCACTGCCAAATAAGCCTCAAGGCTCTCTTCATTCTTGTCTCTTTTCTTCTTCTTTTCTTCTTTTCTTCATGTTTTTCACAATGTACAATGCTGAGTATATGAAGGTTTTTCTGTCAGTGTGGTTAAGTTGCCACAGGGTTGCCAGCTACCCACTTAACTACCTTGGGAGCCAAGTCAGAGCGCCCCTATTCAGGGTGGGGTGTAGGGCAGGGGTGGGGATTGAGTGGGTGTAGAAGGGCACTTGGGAGGAAGAGCGGGTGCCTTCCCAGGGACCCCAGGTGGGGATGGTCCCCTCACAGGAGAAAGGTGAAGGGGGGATGGAATAGGGGCAAAAAGTAGGATGGTTAAAATCTTGGAAATTGATGGTATATTATACTCTAGTTTACATCAGGTTGCACTATGGTGATCAGGGCATTTAATTTTTATATTTTGTAATGAATAAGATCAGAATAGCTTCATGCAACACTAATGGCATCAATAATCAGAATATATTTTGATCTATTATAGCATAGCTAAAAGAATCAAATGTGCAGGTGATCCTACTTCAGGGAACCCATTTGAAAGCTTCAGCAAAAGCTCACAGGATGCCACAATATATATCGCAGGCATTTTTTGTGTCAGCTCGCACCGTAGTTCGGGGGTTGCAATTCTTTTTACTAATACATTTATGGGGGAGAATATACAGGTTATGCGAGATCCCTACGCTAGATGGATTAGGTTCAACTACAAACTTTATGGCCAGGTTGTTCACTTAATCAGCTTTTATGGGCCAATTGAAGATGACAAAATTTACAATACAATCGTACCCCTCAGAGGACTAATTCTCATTGGAGAGGATTTCAATCTCATTCAGCGTGTGGGCTGGGATGGCTCTCACTCAAACAAACATCAGAATAAGCCAAAATCAGCTTGGGTTTTAGCTATTCTTTTATGAGATTTCACACTTGTGGATCCAAGGAGAGCAGACTAACCTACCAGACTGTTATATTACTGCTTCTCCAAACATTTCAACTCTGCATCACGTATTAATTAGTTTTTAAATATCACATAATTGGTAAATGGTAGGGACTGGTATTATGTCAATCCCCTTTTAAGACCACTCTGTACCATTTGTAGATCTCAAATTATGCAATTCCCATATGGCGAGACCATGCTGGTCCTTTGATAAATCGTTACTGACACAAGAGGGTTGGATTGCGGTCATTCGCACTCGACTGGTCGATTTTCTGGCAGCAGAATGCCAACACCACAACTATCCACTCTATTTGGGGGGCTTGTAAATCATTTATTAGGGGAGAGGTCATATCTTATACTGCTCAGTGTAATAGCGCAAGGCAGGAGGAAATTTTGGTTCTTCAATCTGAGCTCTGTCAATCTAGACGGTTGGATACTCGGGTATTTTGGAAAGCATCTAGGGATTCATTTGGACAAGGCTAGTCAGAGGCTACAGGAATATTTTCTTTCTCAGGATATAGTGAACCAACACAATTGTTTCCAGAAACAGTATGAAGAGAATGAGCTTACTGGTGGCCTTTTGACATGATCATTAAAAAAAAAGAATCGGAATTTGTGAACGAGATCTGGTACGGGACCTCTAATTCCATAGTTTCCAATTCCGACCAGATAGGGAAGGTCTTTCTGGAGCATTATGATCAGCTCAATACCTCGGGCTGTAATCCTCCGTCCCATGTATGCGAGACCTTTCTCCAATAGATTGTACTTCCTTCTCTCGAAAATGATACCGGACAAAGATTGAAGCTCCCATTAAACGGGGCGTAATTCTAGAAGCTATAAAGCTGCTTGTGGCAACGATGGTATACCATCTGAGTTTTATTAAAAAAAATCCCAGAAGATTGCTGATCTTTTGGTAATATTGTTCAATTACTTCTTTAAATGGGAGAGAGATTCCTCGGAATATACAAAGGCGGTGTTTGTTAGTTTTTTTAAGAAAGATAAGCCGCCCAAACAACCTGGGTCTTACCGTCTGATATGCCTTTTAAATTCCGACTATTAACTATTTGCAAAGATAATGACTCCAAGACTAGCCCCGCTGCTCTGTCACTAGTACATCAAGACCAACATGGCTTCTTGCCAGGCAGAACTTTATCTACCAACACCAACTTCTTAATACAAGCAATAGACTACTATTCTAACAGCAATGTTCATCGTTATGTTAGACTCCAAAAAGACGTTCGACCCTGTAGAGTGGGACGTCCTTTTTATGATTCTTCAGTGGTTGGTACCCCCCCAAAATGGTCAAACTAGTACGGAATCTCTATTTCAAGGCCAAGGCTATGACAATGGTGAATTCACAGTCAGCTGGAATCATTTCCATCTCTCTGGGCATGAGACAGGAGTGTCCAATGTCACCCATACTATTTGCTCTTTTGTTCGAACCTTTAGCAGCTGCCCTCAGGCAAGATCCTGAGATTCGGCCACCATTTCCCAACACTCCCAAGCTGAAGTTGTTTGCTGAATATATAATTTTGTACTTGGCTGGAAATAGCCATAATTTCGACAATGCCTTTAGTAGAATCCAACTGTACTTGGAAATTGGGGGCTATAAGATTAATCAGGCCAAGTCTGAGGTTCTTCTCTTCCATTGTCAGCACATGATCCTTCCTTTGGAAATACAGCAACATTTCTCAGCAACTCGCTCCGTAAGATATCTAGGTAGCTACATATATAACCACTTTGCTGATCACTTATGATTGAACTATTCCACCACTCTTAGTAACGTTCGCGGGCTTTTAAATAAGTGGCAGAACCTACCAATATCCACTATTGGGCGTGTGGCCATTAGTAAAATGTCAGTTCTATCCCAAATTATTTTTATTTTTCCCTACATTATTGTTTTTACTAACCAGGCATGTTTGTCTTGAAATAGATCAACTACTTCACAAGTTTTTATGGCAGGAGGAAAAAAACTCAGTTATAAACTCTACAGATGTCAGTTGCCGATGGAGAATTAACACTCCTCTGTAGTCACAATTATTACTAAGCAGCTTTTAATGACTTGATGAATTGTGCAGCAAGGGGTTCCCTAATTAGTTGTTTTTACCTCCAGTATATGCTGAATGAACAGGGCGGACTTGTATGGTCCTTTTTGAAAATCCCTAAACTACCCAAGCACTCACGGTACAAAACTCCATAGATGGTGGTCAGGAGATTTTGATGTTTACAGGTTGAATACAGTTTTCCGTTTTCCCATTCATCTGTGCATTTATCAGAAATGAAAACTTCAGGCCTATCTCTGCCGAAATTAATTATTAGGAAATGGGAAAAGTCAGGGTACTGGGTTTTGAGTCATTTTCTTTTGGGAGGGAATATCAAAACATAGGCACAGATATTTGAAGACAGCGAAAATGTTACACCCGAGTTGTCATTCTCCTACCTTGAAGTTTGTGAGCATTTTTGGATGTATGTTCAGGTAGCCAATGTAGGAGAGTAGGATCTGCTTCACATGGATAACCCCACTTTTTGCTGGTGTTTCACTGTTTTTCGACCTTAGTCTGGCTGTGGCCCTGCTAATCAGGACCACAGCCTAGCTGCTTCCTCTCTAAAATGGTTTGCATGTACATTAGGTACATATCTCATTAGATTCTGGAGTGCCTTATAAGCCCCTAGTATATGGTATACTATGTACATAGGGCATAGGTACCTCAGAGGCCTACCAGGGGAGGAAGCATGTATTATGCCAGCCCTGGGAAGCACTCCAAAATGGCACCACAGGTCTGCTACTGCAGCCTAAGTAAGGGTGTGCTTGCACCCCTTACAGAGGTATAGGCTACCTATATCACTACCATTGCACACACATATAAAACCTATAAGTCACTCCTATGGCAGGCCTTAACAATCCTGAAGGCAGAGTGCTTGATTTTTATGTAAGAGGGTGCCCCTGCCTGAGCAGAGCCCCTCTGCAGCATTCGGAGTACCTCCTCTGATGCTGTTTGTGGTGCAGTCTGACCATATACTCTTAAGTGCATTATAACCTCGCGGTAAATGCTAACTTTGGGATGGCTGCACGGAAACATGTCTTGTTTGGTGTCAAACGCTTTGGAATACTACCCCCCCGCCAGTTCTGGTGGCGGGGGTAGCATTCCACCCTTTTAGAGGGAGAGATATGTTCACACTGGTCTAACCCAGTAGGACTTTCTACAGCCCTGGCATCACAAAATGGATGCCTCTGCCACAGACACGGGTCTGGCCTCCTGCTGCTGACCGAAACTCCGGCAGGGGAGGCCTAGACAATAGGTTTCCTGTCACAGGGAGGTGTAACCACCTCCCCAGACAGGCAGATGTGTATTGGGGCTTGGCGGGAGCACTCTCTGGTGCTTTGAAGTCCTGCACTGGGGGCACATTTGGTGTCCCTGTGCATAGTTCAGTTCAAACCGGTTGCAGGGGCTACCTGCCCTTTCTCTGGTGTGAAACTGAACAAAGGAAATGGGTGTAACCACCCCTCTTTCCAAACACTCCCATAGGTGGGTCCCTAGATTATGTCCAACCCCCAAACTTAGCATAAGTATGGGAACCCAGTCCTTGAGACTTTAGATTACCCTGGACGAAACTTTGCAATATATATCCTGGACCTTTGATGTTCTATCCTGACTAGAAGACTGAAGAAATCTCCCTTGGAGTCAAGGAGTGACTCCCCTGCTTGGCAGGCACCAAAGAAGCAACTGTCCGGTCTGCAATTCCAAAGCTCCCGTTGGACACCAAAGTCTCTGCATCACCAGAGGTGGATTTCCTGACTTTCCCAAGGCTACCCTGAGTCCACAGAAAAGCTGAGGCCCGTGGCTATCGTGGGTGACGAGGAACTGTGACCCCTGGGCACCGCGCACTATTGCTGGTACATCGACTTCCTGTTCATCGTTGAAGTTCTGCTTTGGGCTCCGAGTATCTCCAGCCTTGAGCACGGACTGCATCGAAGATCTCTGGCCTCCACTCCACGAGTGATCCGTGGGCCAGGTTCCAGTGTGACCTCTGGAGGCTCCTTCGCGATCGCTAGCCTGTTGGCTAGTGGGTCCCCAGGAAGGCAACTCCTCTTCTGCTTGGGCTTTCCTTGTTGCACCAGACGTGGCCTGACTTACCCTTTCTGGGTGAGTCCCTTAGACCTTGCTGGTCTGCACCGACGTCCTTCTTCTCTTTCCACAAGATTTGCCGTTGCCAAGTCTTGTTGGGTCTAATCTGGTCGCCGACACCACAGCACTCAACAGACTTTGTGGTACAGCTAGAATCCGGCTCATCGACTTCGTCGATGCCTCCTGGACCTCATGGCTGAAGATTCAAGACACCTGTCAACTCACCTGAACCACCCGACATTTGTGGGCATTGGTCCATCCTGCCCTCGGTCACTGACTAGTGACCCAGACTCTGTCCCCTCTGCTTTCATGTTCCTTCTCACCTAGATCCAGGCTTGGATCTCTTCGGATACTTCTCCTCTTCACGGCAGCAGCAGATCTTCGCCAGCTTCCATTGTAATCGACGATGCGACCCGACACCAAAAGACACCTATGCCCCCGGCTTTCCTGGGTGAGGTTGCTCCAGCGTGGAATTTCCTATCCTCCCTTCGTCACAAACCAGATACCATACTAACGCTTTCACTCAATACATTCATTGGTGGGGCCCATAACACTAACACTCACACACTCTCATTTATTCTGTTCTTACAGGAAAGATAGATGTTCCAAACGCTGGCGTGAAAAGAATATCTTATAATCTAATGAAATTCTATTTACATAAACATACACTAAATATCCTCAATCCAGCACATCTTGATCCTGAATCTCAAGATATTCCTTCCACTTAGTCGATGGATTAATTTAGTTGAATTTGGAAAAGTGATTCAAATCCTTCTCATTTAGATTCAGATGATAATAATAACCCAACACATTTGCTTGTTAATCAATAATATTTTTATCTAATAAATGCAAATTTTTAGTAAGAATTTTAATCAATTCACATAACATCATAGTTACCTAATCTGGCTATTAGTCGTCCTCTTAAGTCAATCAATTCGTCATGCAGCACGCTACAGTCCCAAAGATTGAGTCTGGACCATAAACGTGCCCGTATCAATCAATGCCCATCAGTCTAAGAGTCCTCAGTTCATCAGGAAAATGGGCAGCAATCTAGTCTGTCAAAGATTCAGGGAAACAGCTGTCCTGCAGTGTCACCGTCCTCTCCGTCAGCATAACGTCAGGAAACAGGAAAAGAGCGACACAACTCACTATTCAACCGTCTTTTTATAATGAAATTAATGATAAAATGTAGCAAAAGTCAGTTTTAGGCACTTCTGATTGGTTGGTCAAGATCGTCCGTTTCGGTTTCCCGAAGTCTATGATGTCACACTGTCAGACATGATCCATTCGGTTTTGCTAAGATTGTCCATTATTAAAGCTCTTGGCAGTAGTTCAGTCACGACCTTGTCAGTGGTACAGGCTGTGTGGGTCATCTTGAGGCCACTTGTTCAGGAGCCTGGAGCACGTACATTTAGTCGGAAACCTCGTGAAATGGTAGCTGTTTCATCGTCTCTATGGGTCGGCCATTTTATCATAGGCCAAATTGGTCAACTTAAGCAAAACAAACACAAAAAGTAATTAAAACATGGAAATAACGAATAAAATGTTTAACCATCACTAATTCCCGTATGTGTGTGTAATTATCTAGCATATTGGCGACATTTAAAGCGTTTATACTCACCCAATGATGTCATCTGGTGCAACTTACAATTACATCACAAAGGCAACATATACCATGTAATATTCTATATTTCTAGTGTTAGTATGCATACGTATATTAGTTTACACATTATTTTATCCATGCAAATGCAAATCCCACGTGTAATTCATACATTAGTAGAGTTGATTAGGTAGCAAACAAACACATTAATACTTATTATAATTAATAGATTATTCTAATTAGTATGAACATGCAGAATGGGAGGTATACAACATTTTTGTTTTACCCACTCCATCAATGCCCCCTTTGGTGATTTTATCACCACACCATTAACATTTTGTATTCCCCTTTTCAAGGAGTAAAAGTGAATTCTTGCTTTTATTGTTACATCTCAGTCTCCCCAATTTCTTCAATTTTGGCTGTCTTATACATGTCTTCTTTTATCTCCTTCAAGTCTATTTCTTCAAATTCCCTCTTCTGTCTCTTCTTCTGTCTCCTTAAATGTTCTCTTTTTAACTTTTTCTGAATTTTATTCCTTTTATAACAAAGACATCCTAATCTTAATATTAATACTAAGAAAATCACACATGTTAATGGAAATAAGATTTTACCTCTCAAGGTAGTACCTAAATTTACTAAGAAATCTTAAATAGAAGATATTTTATTAACAATCTTTTCCCAAACACCTTCAACCACCAGTGGTGCAATTTCGTCATGCAAATCAGTTATATTTTCAATATAAATTTTCAAATCTTTACTTTCGTCTGGTGTGTAAGTACAACAATGTTGGACTTTCAACATTCCACAGACTCCACCCTCTTTTGCCAATAAAATATCAAGCGCAAGTCGATTTTGCATTACCATGGCATGCATGGCAACCATTTCAGTATTTACCAATAACAATCCTCCAGCGGTGCTTGTTGACAAGCGATCCACTACTTCTGACAGTTTTCTAAATTTATTTGCATTCAGAGATATTCCCACTGCTGGTATCAATGCTCCAAAGATATCACCTACAATTTCTGACCAAGATTCTCTCTTTCTACGTGCTAAATAACTACCTAAAGGATGTACACCATCTTATTCTCTTTTCGTATGAAAGATCTTTGGGAAATCCAGGCCTACATAACATGTGCCATACCAATGGTCTGGTAAACGATAATACGCCCTGTTCCCACAGATAAAATATAATCCTGGAAAAACTGGATCATTTCCTCCTTTAAATCCCCATCCACCCATGATTCGGTATGTATCATGGCACTCACTGTTACCTACAAAGTAATTCTCATATGCAGTCTTATTCCTCCTAATACACAAATTTCCTTTCTGAGGCCAATCTAAAGCCATAGTTGGACTAGCTTCTTCCTTGAAGTGTTTTTCCATATCTACATCCCAAACTGTCTTTTCTGTCTTCCCTTCAGAGACCCTCTTTTGCATTTTCAGTCTTCTTTCTTCAACCATATCTAAAAAAGTCCTTTCTTCTTTCTTTAAACTGCAAGTCAGATTATTTCTGTATATATATTCTAATGTTAATTCTAAGAAAAATTCGCCTAATACCTTTGCAGGTCTTACCCTATTTAGTTTGTTAATTGACGGTACTTGTGAAAATATGTTATCTATATCTGTAAAATAATATTCTAACTTCCCTGTTCGATAAAATAAACTAGCTATTACACTATTTGTTATTCCATAAGTTACAGGAAGGTGGTGATAAGTCACTCCCTACGAAACAGATGCAGGTAACTGCATACAGACGTAGCAGTCCCTCACGTCCATTGTCTTTACGTATTCATACGGTAATTTCGAAAATACATTGTTAGCAAAATCAGTTATTCACCTGTCTTTATGCATATAAATCTTATCTATTATAGTGTGATCTATCTTTTGAATCTGCTCTATATTAGTCTTGTTTTCACTATGTTCTCCTATTGTCTCAAAGCTAACCTTAAATTTAATCATCAATGCTAATATACTCCATAGAAGCATTAGTAATCCTGTACAAAAACAACACATTTTACACCATCGTTTCAAAAAATATACATCTACTTTTTCTATCATCTGTGTCAGTCATTTTCATGAAATGAACAGTGACTTTTGACTTAGCCTATTCTACTTCACAACTAGTTTATCTAACCCAAGGCTCTACGCACCTACTTGAATCCACCAGTTTTTATCTTTTTCCTTATTTATTGTCTTTCCATCAGTAGCATTCTTGTCTTATTCAGTTTGGCATCTCATCATTCTTCACCTTTCCTTCATTGTCTAGATATAGGATTTCCTGAACATCCGTCTCTTCTCCAATATCGGATAAGATAACTCTCATGATTTCCGATTCTTCGTCTTCCTCAACCACTTCTGGTATAGTCACCTCTGGATTTTCTTGGCTATCTGCCTCTTCTTTAATTTCAGGCAGGGCTACATATGTCCATTCTGGCGACTTATACTTCTGGTTAGGCTTTCTTGCTTTCCTCAATTACAACTGTTTCTTCGTCTTATGATTTTTCTTGACTCGTTATTTCATTCACCTGTTCAGCTCTTGGTGATTTTACTTTTGTCAGTCAGTATCTCAACTTCTTTATCTTGTTCGGCCAAAATTCATCTTTTGCTGATCTTTTCAGTTTATTTCCTTTATCATTCTTTTCAGTCTTCCAAGCTCTCTTTCTTAAGACTCTACCTTCTGGTATTTCGTCTTCACTTTCTTCCGACTCAGTTTCAACTTGCTTTTTCCTTCCAACCTCTCTTCTTTCTTTTGCTTCTTTCATTTTCCCTACTTCTGTCCCTCCTCGGGTTTCTTGCGCACAATCTTCCTGCTGGCTACTTGTCCCTTTCTCTAACTGGATGTTGGAATTCCCTACACCTCCTCGGGGGTCTTCCGCAAGAATCTTTCCCTCTCTCTCTGTATCTAGTACCTGTCCATCTAATTTCGTTACTTCAGGTGGAATTTCTCTCAATTTTTAATTTGGAATTTCTCTATCAACAGTTTCTTTAATTGTCTTTTCGCTGTATTTTTCTTTTCTCGAATGTAAAGTTGCTTGTTCAGTCTCTGAGTCTGAGCTGGTATCAGAAATTTACAATCTTCTTTTCAAGGAAACACTTCTCGGGACAACTGTTTGATCTATCTCCAATTCCCCCCTTTCAGGGTTTTCTTTTGTTCTTGTCTCTTCGTCGTCTGATTTAGTACTTGATTCTGTCTCATCAAAATATTCCTTTTCTGTGCTATCCACTGGATTTGGGATTCTCAACGTCTGACTTGCATGAATCCAGTTTTTGATTCCAGCACACTTTACAGCTGTAGTTGTAGTCAAAATCACTTGTCGTGGTTTTCCCCACCTTGGAACCAAACAGTTTCTTCTTCTGTGTACTTTGATTCTTACCCAGTCCCCTGGGCTCAGGTCATGAGCTTGCTTCTTTTCAAGGGTGGTGGCATCCGCTCCAACCTGATGAAACACAGAATGAACTGCGTCAGCCAGGCTTTTACAGTAATACAACACCATGTCATCAGTTATAGGCAACAGCTTGTTGACTGGTATGAACACGTGGTGCATGATAATTTCATGGGGGCTCAGCCCTGTGGTTCTGTCTGGAATTGATCTAATTGTCATGAGTACCAGAGGCAAGACATCAGGCCATTTCATACCCATGGCTAAACACATTTTCCCTATCCTGTTCTTGATAGTACCATTCATTTGTTCCACCACACCAGAAGCTTCTGGGCGATAGGCACAATGTAGTTTTTGCTGTACACCTAATGCTTCACAAATCAGTTTTATGATCTCATTCTGAAAATGTCCTCCTCGATCTGATTCAATTGTTACTGGGAACCCGAATCTGGGAATAAATTCCCTCAAAAGCAATTTTGCCACTGTGATTCCATCATTTCTTCTCGTTCGGTAAGCTTCTACCCATCTTGAAAACAAACAGACCATAACTAGAACATACCTCAACCTGTTACAGGGAGGCATTTCAATGAAGTCTACTTGCATTCTGGTAAAAGGTCCTCCGACTCGACCTATTGTTCCTAGACTCACCACTGTCTTTCTTCCTGGGTTATATTGCTGACATATGAGACATCTCTGACATAGACTTTCTGCTACAAGTCTAAATTTTGCATTGTACCAGGTCTGTTTAAACGACCTTATCATGGCATCTCTCCCTATGTGTTCCTGTCCATGATACATCCGTGCCATGGCAGGCATCATGCTATCAGGCATAACTGGTCTTCCATCCCGATAGACCCATACATGATCCTTCTCTCTTGGTGCACATCCTGCTTTTACCCACTGTTTCATTTCCTCATCTCCTGCTTCTTCCTGTACTTGTCTCACTTCCTCCCAGGTACCCATAATGTTAGTAAACAGTATGGAGCAAGAAGTCACTTCCTTTTCCTTTCCCCTATTGATTGAATTCTGATATCGTGCACAGTATTGAGCCATATCGTTAGCGTATTTATTGCTTACAGCAATGCAATCGCCAGACTGATTATGTGCAGCACACTTCACAACAGCCAATTGCTTAGGCAGCTGTATCGCCTCGAGCAATTTTCCAACCACTTCAGCATTCTTAATGGGCATTCCACTTGATGTCAGAAATCCTCTCTGTAGCCATATTTGGCCTAAGTCGTGCACCACACCAAAGCCATACTGGCTGTCAGTGATCACAGTCTCTCTCACACCTTTCCCAATCTTACATGCTCTAGTCAAAGCAACAAGTTCAGCTACTTGGGCTGATTTTACTCCTTTCAGATAGGATGCTTCCATTACTTCTGCAACCGTGCATACTGCATATGCTGCACTCTACATTCTATCACCTGTTCTCAAGCAAGAACCATCTACAAACATCACAAAATCACTTTCTGACAATGGTACATCTTTTATATCTGGACGTGGCTTGGTACAGAAATATAGTACATCCAGACAATCATGATCTGCTTCATCTCTGACTTCCACTTTCTCGGCATCAGGCAATAATGTTGAAGGATTCACATTCAAACACCTCTCAAGGCTCACATGCGTTGCACCTAATATGACTTTCTCATATTTAGTCAGCCGACTATGTGTCATGTATTGAGTGCGACTCCTTGTTAAAAGGATTGCCACATCATGAGGTACAAACACTTTCACAGGATATCCCATCACAATCCCTTCACTTTGTTCCAGGCTTCGACGGGTAGCAGCTACCGCTTTCAAGCACCCAGGTAAAGCAACAGCTACTGGGTCTAATATTGATGAAAAGTATGCAATTGGTCTTCTTAGATTTCCATGTTTCTGAATTAATACAGAAAGTGCACATCCATTCCTCTCACTGCAATACAACTCAAACTCCTTCTCATAGTCCGGCATTCCCAATGGTGGCGCTTCACACAAACTATCTCTCAATTGTTTGAAAGCTGCCAATTCTTCTTTGCTCAAAACAATGGGATCTCTCACATCACTTTTTGTCAAACGTACCAATGGCTTTGCGATTAGGGAAAAATTACTTATCCATTGACGACAATATCCAACCATTCCAAGAAACATCCTTACCTCTCTTTGTGTCATAGGGGTTCTCATTCCTTTTATGATCCTGATTCTGTCTATTGTTATTTTCCTCAGACCCTTTTCGAGGTTATGGCCTAAGTAAGGTACTTCTTTCTAACAAAATTGTAATTTTGATGGTGACACCTTAAGTCCTCATCAGCCAGATGATTCAACAATGTGATAGTGTCCGTTACACAGGCCTCGCGAGTCTTTGACGCCACAAGTAGGTCTTCGATATATTGTACTAACACTGAATTCTCGGGCATCTCTAGGCTTTATAAAGATTTCTTCAGTATCTGATTAAAGATTGAGGGGCTTTCTGTATACCCCCGTGGAATTCGGCACCATGCCAAAACACGCTCACCAAAATGAAACGCAAAAATCTGCTGGATGTCATGGTGCAATGGAATGGAAAAGAAAGCATGGCATAACTCAATTACTGTATACCATTCTGCTTCATGGGGAATCTGATACAGAATCACAGATGGATTTGGTACAATGGGAAAACATGGCGCAACAATTTTGTTTATTTTTCTCAAATGCTGTACTATCCTGAACTTTCCATTTGGTTTTTTCAGTCCCATAATTGGGGAATTACATGGACTGCTCATTATTTCCCTTAAAATACCTTGTTTTATCGTTTTCTCAATTATAGGGGTAACTCCTTCAATTATCTCAGGTGTCAATTTATATTGTGGAATATTCGTATAATTTATTCCCTCTTTTACTGTTATTCTTACTGGGTCTATATTTCTCATTAGTCCCACATCTTCTCCTGTGAAGTCCCAAACTTCTGCCTTTACAGTTTGTTTCAATTCTTTGGGTAGGTCATCAGGGTTAAATACAGCATAGGCTTCAGTAACCTCAGTCTCTCTGTTTGCTATGGTCATCTTATACAACACATCTTCACCAGGGGTCTCAAATGCTATACCATCAGGAGTACAGAATATAGTGCAATTCATTTTGCACAATAAATCCCTTCCTAACAAATTCACAGGACTGGTATCGCACACAACAAAGCGGTGCATTTAAAAAAATTTCCCTATGCTAACCTTTACAGGTTCTGTCAGATAAGTTTTAATCTGTCGGTTGGATACACCAACTACTTGGATTGTTTCATCCGAGAGAGGAAGATTTTTAACATCAGCTGACCTAACAGTTGATCTAGTAGCACCAGTATCTACCAGGAAAGTAACATTTTCATTATTTATCTTTCCATCCACAAATGGGCCTGTCTGGTCTACTTCTAGAGTTGCGCCAAGTACGCACTCTTCTCCCTCCCTTTGGCACCGTCAATAACCTTCTTCCGAATCGCTTGCATCGCGTTGAAGCCAATACTGCGAAACAGCGTTAGCGCGCGGCAGCTTTGTTACCTGTTCTTCGTTGTAGATTCCTGTTTCATTACTATATTTCTGGGAGTTTTTGCTCTGTGGAAAAGGCGGTTTTGGCACCTGATTCTGTTGGGTTACAACCTGCTGCTGTTGCTGCGGTTGACCACTCACCTCATTCTGCACCTGTGGATTCAATGATGTATTTTCATTGTTAGTACAAGGGGGAAATTTACACTCAGATTTCCAATTCTACCACAATTGTGACATGGAAATTTCTTTTTGGCTTCTTCTATGTTAAAATTTCCCTTACCTTTCCCAGGAATTAACTTTTTGGGACCTATATTATTCGCTTGTTCCACTAACTGGACTTCCTGTCTCTTTTACTTGTGCCCACATTGCTTTTTCTTTTAACTTTCGTTGTTTGGCCTAAATCTCATCACTGAAATATTTTGCATGTCTCAATACTTCGTCCATTTTACTTGTTTTGCCAATCTACGGTATGTTGTTTGATCATTTCACTGATTTCTGGACGTAGACCATATACAAATCTATATACAAAATGACTCAAGTCCTTTTTGCTTAAATTTTCATCCCCACTAAATTGTTTAAAAGCCAAAATCAACCTCTCATAGTAAGCATGTACCGACTCCTTACTTGCCTGATGAGTTCTGTCAATCTTTACCCAATCTGTTTCTTTAGGAGGTACTTTGTTTTTCAAAAAGACAATGACCTGCTCGTATTTCTTCATTACCTCGGGGTCTGGGGCTCCTGTCTTTGGATCCCTAGGATATTCTTGTGTGGGCCAATTTATCATAAGTTTGCATTCCGTCCATAAATCTGCTGGTACTATTCTGTCAAACAGGCTGTTTAGATCAATCCAGAATACTTTGGACAATTTTACAAATCTGTCTACCTGCCTATACCACTCGACGGGTTTTTCACGTAGTCGAGGGAAATCATTTGTGAATGACAAAATATCTTGTCTAGTCCATGGGACATGTACATATCCTCCTCCTGGAATTTCTCTCATAGGACATTCTGTTACTAACTTCTCCTTTTCTCTAACAGGGAAAGCTGCAAAAGTTTTGTCTAATGCATCATCTAGTTTTCGATACCATCTGCTTCTCCATTTGTCCACATCTCCCCATTTCCTCAGCAGGATAATTATTTCCTTAATCTGACTCATTCGTTCTGTGGTATTCAAATTTTCAATTTCCTTTTCAGTGAAATCTATTCGATATGGTTTCTTTAGGGCCTTTACCTTTTCAATGTCTATACCCATTTCATTTGCTACTTCTTCTAATCTTTCATGGAGATTTTTTGCTCTCCAAGTTATGCTTTTACACAGAAACAACAACTCCTCATCCTGGTAAGTTTTTAACTTCTCTGTGGGAATAGTTCTTACTATTAATTCTTCCAATACCATTCGTAGTTTGGCTACATCTATTGATTGGGATTCTTTGTCTTTTCTCTGCAGACTTCTCAACCATTCACTCAGTTCTTCTGAAGATGGGCCTACTGGTTTTTCTACATTAGTTTGTTCTAAGTCCCTTTGGGTTTCAAATACTGATTCCATCTTCACAGTAGGGCTTTCTGCAACTTTTGGGCCTAGAAATGGGTTATTTGAGGCATTTGGCTCCATCGTACCCATTGTCTGTCTCCATTTATTCTCATTTGAGCTCTGTCTTGATTTTTAAATTTGTTTATTACTGTTATAAGGAACCATTAAATAATGTTCACTAGCCTTCTGTTTGTCAAAAATAGGCATTACAGGGCCTATAGTCACTGGAACAGTTACAGCTTCTAAATTTTTGGTCAATTCTCTTATCTTTTCAGTTAATTCTAAGGTTGCTTTTGCTAACTCTTCTGAATTTTCACTACTCATTTTATCATCTGATTTTCTTTCTATTTCTCCCATTGTTTTACTTTCCCCTAATTCTTTAAGTACTTGCTCTGTCTTAATGACTCACAAAGTTTCTCTCATTGGGGCACTTGGTGTCAACATTTCAGATTCTGGTTGATACAGAGGTGGATTTTTATAAAACATATCATCAAGAACATCATCCTCTAGTTTGTTCACTCCGTACCCCTTTGGTTCTAAATTATGTCTTTTTTCTGTACATTTTTTCCCTCCAACTCCTTCAACCATTCTTACAGGAAACAACCCATCGGTCATACTCGCATTCCGCCACCTTCTCATTTTCTCACCATGAGTATCATGCCCGTATCTGCCAAACATGTATTTATACCTTCCGCCACTCCTCTGTCTTTCTCTGTCATGCATCTCATTTTCCCATTCTGTCAGTGCTTCAAACTGTGTTGGTCTAGGTCTCGGTTCTAGATTCATCATTCTTTCTATCAAATTTCTCAAAACCGCTAAATTAAACAAACCATGCTCTGGAAATGCTAAAACTCCATCACTACTGGTATATTTTACCCAATTGTCTAACCAAATACAAGTGTGATATCCATATTTCGCAACCATAAAGGATGCACAGGTTTTCGGTGGGGGAAGCAACTGTCCTTCCCTAGTCACAATCGGTTTGTACTTTTTAAACCATTTCTTGATTTTTCCAAACCAGGACTTTTTCTCTTTTCAAGGTGGATCGTAATACATCATTTTGTCTTTTCGTGTATCACTAGTCTCTCCTTTACGTCTATTCTGTTATTTTAGCCAATCGTAGCGCGACTCACACTAACACACCAATGCGGAGCGTCTGTGTCACTCTGTAATTCTCCACTCCTAGCGCGACTCACACTAACGCACCAATCAGGAGCATTTATGTTTCTAGCTGACTGGCCAAACCCAGCGTGAACTTTCTGATGTCAGCAGCCGCTGCTCTTACTCTGGCTTCTACTGACCCCTCCTTTACAAAATTCTTCTCGGTAAGTTCTTTTCGCTTGTTCTAACGTACAAATCTGTTAGTAACGACATAAAACGCCACCATTGTCCGCTTCGCTAACCAAGGATAGTTAATGACCTTTTTCACAAGAATCTCGTCTGTCCCGAGAGCAGGGCTTACCTCTGCCCTACTACGGAATCGTTACTTCCGTTGAAAAAGTAGCACATCCCTCTACCTTACCCCTCTAACAAGCATTAGCTAACCGTTTCTCCAGAATTAAGACACCTAGTTGGAGACCCAATGCTCCTGAGAAATAAAACCAGAGTTTCACGATTAACCCGAATGCTATTTCATTCACGCACTTTCATACGGAAAATGTAGTTCATTCACACAGAATTCTGTCTTTCCCGAGAACAGCGAACAGTCTGTCCTACTACAGAATTATGACACTTGTTAACAAAGTAGCGCTTCCCTCTACTTTATCCTTCTATCAAGCTTAGCAAGCACCTATTACCTTTCTAGTGATAAGCGTTATTGGAGGGCCATCTGGACCCCTGGTTCCTAAGACCAAAATTTCACATGTGACCTTTGCTACCATACACTTCTTTCATACAGGAGATATCTCTAATGGCAACACACGACGATGTTACCGAATCAAACCCAGATAATGCGTCATGCAACTTCAATGGTCTCACGTTTTCCCCATGTACCTACAGGGCAACCACAATTCCGTCTTTCCCGAGAGCAGCGCTTACCTCTGCTCTACTACGGAACCGGTACAAACTTCCGACTTCCTACATCCCAGAAGTCGTGCAAAACAACATAGAACTAGACGCGACTCAACATAGAGTGTTAATACATAAACCAATACCTATCCACAATCAATAATCAATAAGATATTTACAAGCAATAATCACCAAACCAAAACAATAAAAACCATAACTCTGCTACCAAGAAAAACTGCTCCAGCGTGGAATTTCCTATCCTCCCTTCATCACAAACCTGATACCATACTAACGCTTTCACTCAATACATTCATTGGTGGGGCCCATAACACCAACACTCACACACTCTCATTTATTCTGTTCTTACAGGAGAGATAGATGTTCCAAACGCTGGCGTGAAAAGAATATCTTATAATCTAATGAAATTCTATTTACATAAACATACACTAAATATCCTCAATCCAGCACATCTTGATCCTGAATCTCAAGATATTCCTTCCACTTAGTCGATGGATCAATTTAGTTGAATTTGGAAAAGTGATTCTAATCCTTCTCATTTAGATTCAGATGATAATAATAACCCAACACATTTGCTTGTTAATCAATAATATTTTTATCTAATAAATGCACATTTTTTGTAAGAATTTTAATCAATTCACAGAACATCATAGTTACCTAATCTGGCTATTAGTCGTCCTCTTAAGTCAATCAATTCGTCATGCAGAATGCTACAGTCCCAAAGATTGAGTCTGGACCATAAACGTGCCTGTATCAATCAATGCCCATCAGTCTAAGAGTCCTCAGTTCATCAGGAAAATGGGCAGCAATCTAGTCTGTCAAAGATTCAGGGAAACAGCTGTCCTGCAGTGTCACCGTCCTCTCCGTCAGCATAACGTCAGGAAACAGGAAAAGAGCGACACAACTCACTATTCTACCGTCTTTTTATAATGAAATTAATGATAAAATGTAGCAAAAATCAGTTTTTGGCACTTCTGATTGGTTGGTCAAGATCGTCCATTTCGGTTTCCCAAAGTCTATGATGTCACACTGTCAGACATGATCCATCCGGTTTTGCTAAGATTGTCCACTGTTAAAGCTCTTGGCAGCAGTCCAGTCACAACCTTGTCAGTGGTGCAGGCCGTGTGGGACATCTTGAGGCCACTTGTTCAGGAGCCTGGAGCATGCGTATTTAGTCGGAAACCTCGTGGAATGGTAGCTGTTTCATCGAGTCCATGGGTCGGCCATTTTATCATAGGCCAAATTGGTTAACTTAAGTAAAACAAACACAAAAAGTAATTAAAACATGGAAATAACTAATAAAATATTTAACCCTCACTTATTCCCGTATGTGTGTGTAATTATCTAGCATATTGGCAACATTTAAAGTGTTTATACTCACCCAATGATCTCATCTGGTGCAACTTACAATTACATCACAAAGGCAACATATACCATGTAATATTCTATTTTTCTAGTGTTAATATGTATACGTATATTCGTTTACAAATTATTTTAGCCATGCAAATGCAAATCCCACGTGTAATTCATACATTAGTAGGGTTGATTAGATAGCAAACAAACACATTAATACTTATTATAATTAATAGATTATTCTAATTAGTATGAACATGCTGAATGGGGGGTATACAAAATTTTTGTTTTACCCACTCCATCAATGTAACTCGAGTACTCCGGTGCTCCCGTGGGTGCTAGCCCTAGAACTCCTTAAGTCCAAAAGAGTAAGGTCCTGACTCGATTCTAAGTGTCCCTAATCTTTAAAATTCCAACCGCGGCAATGCCAATAGAAGCTAACGGGAACCCGCGGTTGTGTTTACACACTGCACACAGTCCCCGTGTGTCCCCTGTGTCACTACCTTGGGTGGTTCCTTGGGGTCCCAGTGATTCTACAGGCTCTAGGCCTTGTGTCTAGTTCAGTCGTGGTTCTTATACCACTTTATTGGTATATGGTTTGGTACGCCTCTAGGGCCCAAACGTGTATTTGTGCTATTACTGTTGATTGCTAACTTGTAAATTAAGTACTTCGAACTCCAGTCTCATAAAGAGACTAGAGGGGTGTGTTTTATCTTAAATACATATATTTTAAATATATACCTGGTGTGGTTGTCCTTTCATTTGATCATTCAAGAGATTATAGGCTGGTAAAACAAGCTGCTTTACATTCCTTCAAGACTTAGCATGAAGGCTGCTCTCCATAGCTATCACTAGGATAGCTTTTAATAAAGGTTGTCTTTAACCAATTCACCATAAGGGGTTGTTTGGAATGATACAAGGTGCCCACTAGAACTAGTGGACAGCATATATCAGGCCACCTTCTCACAGCCAACACTGCCAAATATTATATTAGCAGAGCACATTTCAGAATAAAGCTTGTAGGCATCAGCAATTGATATCAACTGCTATATTCACATGTGCATTCGTCCTCGGCCACATTAGACTTTTTCCTTGTTGTCATTACTTCTTGAAGGAAGGATGGATTTTACAAGCTGGCAGCGGTACAATCTCTTGGCTTAGAAAGCCATACGCTGAGTCAATTTTAAACGTATGGCTTTCTTTTCCAAATGGGCCCTATATTATACCCTGCATTGCTTCAGTTTAATATATTTGTCTGCTTCGGCTAACTGCTTTAGATGCAGGCATGCCTGAGGGATTTTGGCCCATATACTATTTTTCTGCTGAAAATTATTTACTTTTTGGGGTAAGGTTATGGAGGGCTTAATTTATAAACTACAAGTATTAGTCAAACCCGATCTACAAGGGCCGCTATTTGGAATCCCTTCCTTTGAGTGCTTGTTAACATTACGCCAACAGCAACTTTTTTATATCAGGTCACTAATAGCCGGATCGTACCATGGTTTGAGCTCTAGGTGGGTGAAATGAAACATGTTACGAAACAAGAAGAACTTTATGCTCAAAGGATTGGCGCTACAAAAAAAGCTGTAGGAATTTCGGCACTATTGTGGGGTGACTCAAATCTAAGTGTGGCAAACAAAAAAGGTAAAAGGTAGTGGTAGCGTAAAGATTTTTTAGATTTTTGTGTTTGTATTTATATTCTGTTCGATCTATCATGCGTTTGTATTAATTAACTGATCTTGCTTACACAAATGTATCTCTATCATCCTGATTATTAAAATAAAGAAAGAAAAAACTTAGCCCTTCTAAACATGTATCTGGCTGGCCATTGCAGCATGTGTGTACAGCTCTAAACTGCCATTTTGACCTGGCAAGATAAACCTCTTGCCTGGCCCAAAGTTTCCTTTTTAATTCATAAAAGTCACCCCTAAGGTAGGTGCTACATAGCCCACAGGGCAAGGTGGGGCAATATATTTACAAAGTGTTACTGTTAGGTTTTATATGTCCTGGTCATGAAAAACTCCTACATTCATTTCTCACTACTGCAAGGCCTACTTCTCCCATAGGATAACAATGGGTTATCTTATTACATTTAACAAGTGATAATCTTCAATTGGAAGCATGTGGACAGCTCAAGTTTGGTGGCTAAAGAATTGTTGTTAAAAAAAATGTTTAATGGTAAAGTTGGATTTGAAAATATCACTTTTAGTAAGTTCATATTTTTTGCCCCAAGCATTTGGTGGCTGCTGTCTCTATTCCGGGTCACATGACTAGGTGTAGTTGGCAGGTGGTCTTTGTGTATTGCTAGGTGAGACAAAGAGGAAATAGGTGTTGGCAGCATGGGGCACTCTGCATTAACCAGGAGGATGACCTATCATCTATCACAGTTGCATATCTCAAAGGACCTGCCTGGGCACTCTCACATAGGGATTGGCCCTAGTCTATTGTGACCCTAGACAAACTGAGGCCAGGGCAGGGAGGCAGGAAATTCCAAGCACCTCTGGGGGGTGTGGAAACTTCTAGAAGCTTCTCCTACTTCAAAGTGGGCACCAGGTATAAATATTGGACCTCAGACCCCAACTCGTCAGTACACATATGGACCTGTGGAAGACTCAGAAGGAGGACTGATGTGCTGCTCTCCTGCAAGGACTACCATGCTTCTGTCCTGCTGTGCCACCCTGCTGTCCTCCTGAAAGAGTCAACCAGATTGACTCCAAGGGCTTGTTGACTGGCCTCCTGATCGGAATCCTTAGGGATAAAACAGTCATCATCCATCTCCTACCCTGCACCTGGACTCTGCAAGCTGTGAGTCCTTATCCCAAGTGGTGCCACCCCAGTCCTAGAACCTTAGAAGTGGGCCTGAAGGTGCTCCATCAGCCCGAACTGTGGTCCAACGCAGAAGTAATGCCTTGGAGCTGCAGTGCGATTCATTGCCGATCAGAAACTCTGCATCTGAGCCATTGCACAACACATCACCTCAGAAAACTCAGCATCTGGACTGCTGCGTGGTACCTCTCAGTAGCTGGACTTCACACCGCCATCCAGAGCCTTCAAAGAACCAACAGTGTGCAATGCATCCTTGACACAGGCCTTCGTATTGCAAGCCCCTCGTCAACGGCATCCTCAACGATGATGCAGGACTCATCATCGTAAGCCCCACAACTTCTTTAGAACTAGTCGGTACGCAACGCATTTTGAAGCATTACTTTACACCTCAATCCCTCTTCGATGACATCCTCGACAATGGTGGAGCACTTCACATCACAGGTTCGAAGTTCCTAGGAATCACCCCAACGTATCGTTGATGGGGGACTTCGCATCACTCCGCAACCAGAATTTCAGGTACTCTTGTTCAGCAGGCCTAACTGGGTCCTTGTTGCCAGCTCATGCTCCATTGTGGTGAGCCTGAACATGTGACTTTTTCCTGGTCTGACACAACCTGATATTCACAGTTGCTGAATGTTCTTTTTGGCTCTATTTTCATTTACATTTTTCAAATTACATATCTCCGTTTCTACTGATTGGATTTTTGTCATTTTGGTCTTGAAATTATTTATTAAATGTTATTCTATTTTTTTTAATTGGAGTGCGATTTTTCTAGTTTTGTCTTTCACTTTGTTACTGTTTGAAGTGCTGCATCAATACTTTGTACATTGCCTGCAAGTTAAACTTGACTGCTTTTCTGCCAAGCTATCAGAGGGTTCAGCACAGGTTAATTTGGGGTTGCTTGTGACTTCACCCTGACAAGGATTGTGGTTACTGCTTAAGTACAGTTTATCCCCCACCACCAATGACCCAATTTCATACATTGATGTTTAGTGGTGATGATTAGGACTTGCGTTTGTGCAGTGCCATAGGGTTATTATGTGGTACACTAAAATACAGAGCAAGTAATCTGAGACCAATTTGAGCCTTTTTTAGTTCACCTTTGTTCTCAGACTGACTGTTTTCCTTTTTTCTAAATGTAAGTTTCTTATCTCTTTGACTCATGCCATGGAAGTGGAGAGTATCTATGTGGATAACCTCAGCAGGGCTGAGCTGCAGAAGCTCTGCAAGGAGAGGGGATGTGTGCAGATAAGAGGACACAATGCAGGACCTTCAGCTAGCCCTCTGTGCCTATGAGGATGTCAGAAGATTGCAATCCCAGCCTGAGTAGTCCGAGGATATTAATGAGGATAATCCTGATGAGAGGGAACTTGATTTAGGAGTGAAGGGGGACCAACTGCCCACTGAGAGAGAGCCCAGTGTTATGGCAGGGAGCAGTGTGCCCTGCAGAAACTTGTACCCAAAGGAGCTGGCAGACAGGAATGTAGAATGGGAGTTCAGGCTACTAATGGCCTCACTTGAAAAAGAAGAAGAGAAGCGTGAGAGGGTCTTTCAAAAAATAAACTGCTGCTGGAGTGTGATAGGAGCCTAAAAGACCTGGCGATTAAAGCTAGAAAAACCTCAGAGTTCAACAGCAATGGGGCAGCTTACTTGTAGTGTCTGAAGGTGAGAAGAAGGTCTGCATATCTAAAGATCTGGTGCCCGACTATGTGGTGGGAGATGATATTGACAAATGGTTTGCTGCATATGAGATAGCTCTAAGTGTATACAAGATCCCAGAGGAATACAGATGAGGACAGCCTCAGATGATTTCTGTAGGATGTGCTTCACATGTGACTCCAGTGGGAAGACAGGGAAGAAGCTCAAGGCTCCCATGAGTTCCATGCCTTTCATTGGTACCACCTGTGAGAGGGTGGGCATCAACATTGTTGGTCCCTTGAACCCCAAAACAGCCTGGGCAACAGCTTTATCCTGGCTTTGGTGGACCATGCCACATGGTATCCAGATGCCATCCCTCTGAGGACCGTAACTGCACCTGCAGGGGCTAGGGCCTTGATCGGGATTTTTACCCAAGGAGGTTTCCCCAAGGAAGTGGTGTCAGACAGGGGCACAAACTTCATGTCTGTGTAAATGAAGTCCACGAAGATGGAATGTAAGGTAACCTACAAGTTCTCTACACCTTGCCATTCCCAGACTAATGGGTTTGTTGAGACGTTCAACAAGGCTCTCAAACTGCATGATTATGGGCCTTTCTGAGCCTGTGAGGTAGAAGTGGAACGTCGTCTTGCCCTGCCTACTCTTTGCATGCAGGGAGGTACCAAATAAAGGAGTTGGCTTCAGCCCTTTTGAACTCCGCTGTGGTCACCCTGTAAGGGGATGGCTCATTTTGGTGAAGAAAGGAATGAGAGCAAGCTCCCAAGATGCTCCATCAGGATGCAGTTAGCTACATGCTAGCCCTGTGCAACCAACTTCAGAAGTTCTGGAAGAAGGCTTCCAAGAACTTAGAACCTAGCCGGGAGGTAATGAAGGAATGGCAAAACCAGAAGGCCCTATGAGGTGATTGTGAGGAAGCGGGTGGATCTCAAGACCACCAGAAACATCCTATGCATTTTCCACCTCAATCACCTGCAGCCCCACAATGAAGGGCCTGTGGTCATCATGTTGATAGTGACAGATGATAGTGTAGAGGAGGCGAATGAGCATCTTCCTGATCTCCCTGACATAAACAACATTTACAGACTATCAGACAAAGTGAGGTCCAGTATCAAGGAGGAGATCTCCAAAATGCTGGAGTTGGGGGTGATTGAGCACTCCACTAGTCCCAAGTACAGCCCAGCATTGCTGGTTCCAATGGCTACCCCACCGGGCACCACCCCAGAACTTCACTTCTGCATGGACTGCAGGTGGTTTAATTTAGTCACATAGACTGACACTCACCCAATTCCCAGAGATGATGAGCTCATCCACAGATTAGGGACTGCCAAGTTCTTGAGTACCTTTGACTTGACTTGGGGGTACTGCCAGATTGCCCTAACTAAGGGGGCTACAGGGAGGTCAGCGTTTTCCACACCAGTGGGCCACTTCCAATTCATGGTAATACTCATTGGCCTATAAAATGTCCCTTCCACCTTTCAGATGCTGGAAAACCAGGTTTTGGCTGGGATGGGGGACTTCAGTAATGCTTACCTGGACAGCTATGGGTCTTTAGTAGCAGCTGGGAGGACCACCTCTTTTTCCTGGAAGAATTGCTTCAGGCTCTGCAACAGGCAAGCCTGACTATAAAGTTCAGTAAGTGCCAGATAGGGCAGGACTCTGTGGTGTACCTTGGCCACCTGGTCGGCTGGAGTAAGGTGCCGCCCCTCCTGGCCAGGATAGAAACCATCATGGCCCAGAAGCCCTCCAACACGCAGACAGAAGTGAGTACCTTACTTGATCTCCCTGGATAGTAAAGGAGGCTTGTCAAGGAGTATGGCACCATTGAGGTCCCCTTGACTGAAATGACTCAGAAGAAGCAGCCCAGGAATGTGATTTGGACAGAGGCCTGTCAGAAAGCCTTGGACTCACTCAAACAGGCCCTGTGCACAGTCCCTCTGCTGGAGGCCCCTGACATTTCCAAATAATGTAATGCATTGTGCCTACAAATGCATTAGAACATGGCATAGGAGTAGGATTGTCACAGCTGAATGAGGAGGGCCTAGATCAACCCGTAGCCTTCACTAGTAGAAGGTTGCCTCCCCAGGGAACAGAGGTGGAGTGCCATGAACGCAAAGCTTTTGCTGTTGTCTGGGTATTAAAAAAAGCTGACGCCATCGCTGTTTGTGACTTACTTCTGAGTTCAGACATACCACAGGCTCCACAGATGGTTGATGCAGATGGGGGTAAGAATCCAAAATTGTTAAGGTGGCCCATCTCCTTACAGGGAATGGACGTTGCGGTGGAATATCTTCCTGGGTCAAACCACGACAATGCTGATGGCCTATCCAGATTTTTTAGCCTTAGTTATGAGAACTCATAGGAGGCTGGATAGTTCTCCCCACTTTTATCTGGCAGAGACCTGTGTTAGACCTGTCAGGTTTAGGGTGGTCTTCCCAAACCTTTCTTCTTCACCACTCCTATTTTTACTAACATAATTGTTGGCTGCCTTAGGACTCTGCACTTTACTATTGCTAACCAGTGTTAAAGTACTTGTGCCCTGTCCCCTAAACATACCCAATTGTCATGTTTAATTTACTTATAATTCCCTAATAAAGTGGTACCTCATATACCCAGTTCCTGTAAATAAAATGCTACTAGTGGGCCTGCATCTCTGATTGTGCCACCCACTTAAGTAGCCTTCCTAAACATGTCTCGGGCTGACATTGTAGCCTGCATGTGCAGTTTTAAACTGACATTTCAATATAGCGAGATAAACTTCTTGCCAGACCCAAACCTTCCTTTTTAATACAAATAATATGCCCAAGGGGTAGGCCCTACTCAGCCCAGAGGGCAGGGTGCAGTGTATTTAAAAAGCAGAACATGTATATTTAAGTTTTACATGTCCTGGAAGTGAAAAACTCCTACATTTATGTTTCACTACTGAAAGGCCTACGCCTCTGAAATGATAACATTGGGTCACCTGTTAAAATTTAATAAGTGATAACTTTCCATTGGGAGACGGTAGACAGGTCTGGCTTGGTGTCTACAGAATTGTAATTAATCACCATCTTTAATGGTAAAGTCAGATTTTTAGTCAAAATTCTGAACATGCCACTATTAGATAGTTGGCATTTTCTTGTCCCAACCATTTGGTGTCTGCTGACTGTATTCTGGGTCACACCACTAGGTGTAGTTAGCAGTTGGTCTTAATGTATTTCTGCCAGACAGTGAGGCAAAGAGAAGCTAGGTGTTGGCAGGATAGGCCATTATGCATTAACGAGGCGTAGGAACTGTCACCTTCCACACTTGCACATCACAAAGGCCCTGTCTGGGTAATCTCACTAAAGGTTTGACACTAGTTTATTGTGACCTCAGACAAACTGGGGCCAGGGCAGGGAGGCAGGAAGTTCCAAGCACCTCTGTGGGGTGGAAACCCCTGAAGCTTCTCCAACTTCAAAGTAGGCATCGGATCTAAATATTAGATTTGAGACCCCAACTCTTCAGTACACATCTGGACATGTGGAAGAGTCGGAAGAAAGACTGCTGCATTGCTCTGCTGCATGAAGGACTGCTAATCTGCTGCCCTTCTGTGCCGCACTTCTGCCTGAGTGAAGGACAGGACGGGCATCTTGAACCCAAGACTCCGAGTGGCACCAAAGGCTAGTTGGCTGGCCTCCTGATCGGAAGCCTCAGGGACAAAACAGGCTTCCTTCATCTCCTACCAACCTCCTAGACTTTGCCAGCTGTGAGTCTTATCCTCCCAAGTGAGTCCTGCAAGCTTGGCAGGGGGCCTGAAGGTGCTCTGCCAACCCCAGCCATGGTCCCAGCAGAACTGACACATCGGAGCCTCAGAGTGACGCATTGCCAACCAGAAACTCCACAGTGGAAATGCTGTGTGACGCTTTACCTCATCAACCGCCAAATAAGAACTGCTGTGTGGTTTAGTCTCCGATGCAGGACTTCGTATTGATGCCCAGAGATTTCCAGGAACCTCTGCTGCACGATGCATGCTCAACACAGACCTCTGCTTTGCAAGCCCCTCATCAACAGCATCCTCTACGATGACACAGTACTATGCATTTCAAGTCCTACAGTGTCTTTAGAATCAGCCCGTACATGAACCATCTTGGCGCAGGAATTGTATCACAAGCCCCTAATCCACGACATCCCTGACAATGCAGGACCTCGCCTCTCAGCTTTGAAGCTCCTAGGATTCGCAGCTGTGCAACGTACCTTCCACGTGGGACTCTGCTTTGCTCTGCAACCAGGATTTATGGTACTCTTTTTCAGCAGGTATACATTGGTCCCTGTAGCTGGCTTCATCATGGTCCACTTGAACCAGATATCCACAGTTGGCACTTTGTGCTTTTTGGCACTATTTTCACCTAAATCTTTGAAATTACATATCTCCGGTTCTATTGATTGGATTTTTGGCACTTTGGTCATAAATTATTTTCTACATTTTCCTATTGTTTTTTTTTACTTTGTTACTATTTGAAGTACTGCAAAAATACTGTACACATTGTCTCTTAGTTACACCTGACTGGTTTTGTGCCAAGCTACCAGCGCGTTAAGCAACGGTCAATTTGGGGTTGCTTGTCACTCAGGGCAGAAAAAGAGGAGTTTGGTT
Source organism: Triturus cristatus (assembly GCF_964204655.1). NCBI lineage: Eukaryota > Metazoa > Chordata > Amphibia > Caudata > Salamandridae > Triturus > Triturus cristatus. The sequence goes on along the minus strand of NC_140591.1, from coordinate 1,152,131,389 downwards.
AACATGTAGCCTTTTGAAAATCTTATATTTAGCCCTAGATCATTACCATGACTTTGTGAGCATGGCTGAATACATACCTGTAGAAGAGTAAACAGCTGCAGCTGGCTTCGCAAATAATTAAATCATCTTTATCATTAGCCACCTGTGAAGGTAAACTTAAAAGAGCATTTGTGGAGTAAGTGACAGCTCCATAAGCCTCCTACCCTCCACCCCTCCTGGTCGACCTATCTAGGCCCTTGGTAAAATGGAGTGGCATTCTGTGCAATGTCTTTCAAATTAATTTGGAAACATTCAAACATTCTCTTTGATGGCTATTGATACCTTTAAACCATCGACTTAGTTCTGTTAGGGTGCAAATTGCATTTAAGCCAGGTTTAGCACTAACTTGCATTAGGACATGGGTGGCAATTATATTCACTCCTTGTTTGCATTTCTACCTGGTGGCAGTTGCCTGTTTAAATATGCTCTATGCAGAATATTACATATTTTCATCTGTTTAGACATAAGGCAGATGGTTAGTGAAGTGTCTTGGCTATATGCACATCTACTAGCCACACTGTGCACACTATCTGCTATTTAGCCAGCCAACAGGTGAAAATGAAATTTCTTATGTATTTGCATGGTTACTGGCCAAACAGTACATAGTTTCTTTCATACAGTTAGTGGCTAGTTAAATAATGAAGAATAATGAAGTTTTTTGCAATCAGCAAGGCCGCCTGCTAAATAATGCATAGTGCCTGCTATTTAACCAGCAGCCAGGTAAATAGTGACATTTCTTTGCTATTTGTAAAGCTACTGGCCAATTTGTACTTAATGTCTGCTAATTTGCCAGCAATTATAGTGAGGTTTCTTGGAAATTAGCCTGGCTGTTGGATAAATAATGCATCTCCACCTTCCCCCAAGAGAACGCATGACACCAATTCTGCAATTGCGCCAATGGCTACTTGAAACTAGAAGGGCAATGTTCAAGGCACTCTGCCTTATCTACAGAGCCTACCAAGGAAAATGACTGCTATACCGACAAGTTACATTCAAGCAATACAAACCAAACAGAACACTGCGCTCCAGGCTTCAGCGTCTAATAATCAGGAGGCATTGCTGTCTAAATACAAGCTGCCAAACTCTGGAACTCCCTCCAGCCAGCATTAGGAGCACCCAGGAGCATAAAAACTTCCAACAACAGTTGAAAACTTGGCAATTTCCTAGATAACTGCACCACCCAAATCCAGGCAACATAGCCTAGAAAACAGTTGCACCCTCAAGCACAATCCTCAGATAACAACCCAGGAATCGCAGACAAGTCAAACAGCAAACTAATTTTGATATGCAGGTAAGCTAAGAAAGTCTGACCAATGGTTTCCCGTGGCATTATGTAGTTATGTTCTTCTATATGTAACAGTTACGGCCCACAATAAAACCATAATATGAAGCAGTCGGCAACAAATTATAATGTATGCCTCTTAAATTCACATAGAACATAACTGCTGTGAGGTTTGCCCAACATTAGCAATTTACAGCCAAAAACAGCCATCACCAAATGAACAGGCATGAAATAACAGAAGAGATCTGTCACACAATGCTGGGCAATTTGGAGGACTTTAATATAGTCCACCACTACAGATTCATCTATACATTGTGACATCTCACAAAGATACTAATATATGGGAGGATAATAAAAATGCCTATCCCAGATCTCAAAAAGAACAATTGATAGATGGAATGCTGAACAATGTCAAACATTCACCGCCAGTACAGAAATCTGGGTCTAAATCCCTACTTTTTTCTGCTCACCGTGCCATTACACTTTGGATCCACCCATATGCAAATCAGTCGTGATCCTGCTCTACATGGCACCATTGTATACCAAACTGCTATGCCAGATCCTCCTTGGACCGGAAAACAAGCATCTTGGGATCGGTTTCAGGACACCCTGAGACCGGTCCCAGGATGCTTATTTTATGGTCCAGGGAGGACCTGGCCTTGCAGTTCGGGCTGGACCGTTACCATGGGGAGAAGGGTCGAGACTGATTTACATATGGCTGTACCCAAACTGGGGTGGCAAGGTGAGCAGAAAAGTTGATTTAACCCAGATCTGTGACTGTGGGTGAATGCTTGACAATGTTCAGTATAATCATCTATCATTTTTTTGTGTTGCTATAGTCACCCTAAGTGGTAAGGGTATTCCCAGATGTCGGTTCTATTCTTGCTCTTACACTGGATTCAAGCTATCCTGGCTGATAAGGGATGATACCCCAAAACCTGTCCCAGTATGCTTGTTTTCTGGTCCTGGGAGGACCTGGCCTGGCACTTTGGGCTGGACTGTTCTTAATGGGCATGGTTGAGACTGATTTGTATTAGGCTGGGTCCAAACTGGGGTAGCATGGTTAGCAAAAAAACAATGGATTTAATCCATATCTGTGACGGTGGGTGAATGTATGACAATATTCAGCATTCCATCCATCACTTTTTGTGTTGCTATAATTTCTCTAAGTGGGAAGGGTAGCATAAATTGTTCCCTTGCTTGCCATGCCACAGGATTTAAGCTAGTCTGGCTGATAAGGGGTGATACACTGAAACTGGTCCCAGGATGCTTGTTTTCTGGTACAGGGAGGACCTGGCCTGGCAATTTGGACTGGACTGTTCCAATGGGGGGCAGGGTCAAGACCAATTTGCATATGGCTGGGTCCAAACTGATGTGGCATCATGTGTAAACAAATGATGTATTTAACCTAGATCTGTGACAGGGGGTGAATGTTTGACAATGTTCAACATTACGTCCATCATCTTTGTGTGTTACTATAACCGCCATAAGTGTGAATGGTATGCCCAGATGTCGATCCCATGCTCATTATATCACTGGACTCAAGCTAGCCTGGCTGATGAGGGGTGATACCATAAAACAAGTTCAGGGATGTTTGTTTTCTGGACCAGGGAGGAACTGGCCTGTCAATTCGGGCTGTACTGTTCCCATTGAGAGCACAGTCGAGACTGATTTGCATATAGCTAGGTCCAAACTGGGGTGGCAGGGTGAGCATGTGGATTCAAGCTAGTCTGGCTGGTGAGGGGTGACACCCTGAAACGGGTCCCAGGATGCTTGTTTTGCATTTTAGGGAGGAGCTGGCCTGGTAGTTTGGGCTGGACTATTCCCATTGGGAGCAGGGTCAAGACTGACTTTCACATGGCTGGGTTCAAACTGGGGTGAAATGTGAGCAAAGAAACAATGAATTTAACCCAGATCTGTGACTGGGGGTGAATCTTTTCCAATGTTCAGCATCTCGTCCATCATTTTTTTGTGTTGCTATAGTTGCCCTAAGTGGAAATGGTATACCCAGATGTGGGTCCAATGCTCACTATGACACTGGATTCAGGCTAGCCTGGCTGATGAGGGGTAATACCTTGAAACTGGGCCCAGGATGCTTGTAAGACCTGGACTGGCAGTGCGGGCTAGACTGTTGCCATGGGGAGCAAGGTCTGGAATGATATGCGGGCAGAGTTGACCGATCTGCATATGGCTGGGTCCAGAATGGGTATGCATGGTGAGCAAAAAGGTGATGGATTTAACCCATATTTGTGACTGGGGTGACTGTTTGGCAATGTTCAACATTCCATCCATCATCAGTTCTGACTGAATTGTTCCCATGGGAAACAGGGTGGAAACTGATTTACATATGGATGAGTCCAAACTGGGGTGGCACGGTGAGCAAAAAAACAATGGATTTAACCCAAATCTGTGACTGGGGGTGAATGTTTGACAGTGTTCAGATTTGTGGCTATCAGCTCTGTATTTCTATAGTCGCACTAAGTTTGAAGGGTCTGCCCAGATGTGGGTCCAGTGCTCGCTATGCCACCGATTGAAGCTAGCCTGCCTGATTAGGGGTGACACCCTAAAACTAGGCCCGGGATACTTTTTTATCAGTCCAGGGTAGGACCTTGCCCGGCAGTTTAGGCTGGACTGTTTCCATGGGGAGCAGGGGCGAGACTGATTTGCTTCTGGCTAGGTCCAAACTGGGGTGGCACAGTGAGCAATAAAATGGTGGATTCAACCCAAGTCGGTGACTGGGGGTTAATGTTTGACAATGTTCAGCTTTCCGGCCATCGTCTCTTTGTATGGCTCTAGCTGCACTAAGTGGGAAGGGTATGTTCAGACATTAGTCCAGTGCTCACTATGCCACTGGATTCATGCTTGCCTGGCTGATGAGGGGTGATACCCCAAGACCAGTGCCAGCATGCTTGTTTTCTCATCAAGGGAGAACCTGACCTGGCGGTACAGGCTGGACCATTTCTATGGAGAGCAGGGTCAAGACTAATTTAAAAACAGCTAGGTCCAAACTGGGGTGGCGTGGTGAGCAAAAAAATATGGATTTAACCCAGATCTGTGACTGGGGTGCATGTTTGACAATGTTCAGCATTCCTTCCGTCTCCCTGTTTGTGTTGCTATAGTCGCCCTAAGTGAGAAGGATATGCATAGACTTTGTTCTCGAAATACCTATCCCTCTGGATTCAACCTAGCCTGGCTGATGAGGGGTGTTACCCCGAAATCAGTCCAAGGATGTTTTTTTTTCCAGTCCAGGGAGGACCTAGCCTAGCACTTCGGTCTGGAGTTTTTCCAGGGTAGCAGGGTCAAGACTGATTTGCATACAGCTGGGTCCAAACGAAGATGGCATGGGGAACAAAAGAACATGGATTTAACCCATATCTATGACTGGGGGTAAATGTTTGACAATGTTGAGCATTCTGTCCAATAATCTTTTTGTGTTGTTATTCCAGATGTCTCCACTTCTCTCCCCCTCGAATAATGTCTATCAGAACCACAACTATGCACAAAATCTCAGAGTGGGCAACCTAGTGCAGCAACCAGTGAATCAGTGTTTACCAAATGAAATATCATAAAAGGAACTAAAGAGCTGTTTATAGCTACTGGCTTACTTAAAACCATTAAACCGTAAGGCTGTCCCTCACACTTCTTCATCTAATAACCTGCTACGCTCTGAGTCCCATAACAAGATAACCACACTTAAGTGGTCATCGCACACAAAATAAAAACACCTTCCAAATAGGATCAATTCAAATACAACATTGTTCCAACCACACATCCCATTCATGTAGCGTGCCACTCATGTAGGCATTTACTTTAATGCCCCCCATAGGGGTAGTAAGCGCTAGCTAAAGGCTTCAATATAATTCAATACAATGTTTACTATTTAGCCATTGTGAAGTGAATACTAAAGTTTCTTTGCTATTTGCATGGCCTCTGACCACATGGTACATAATAACTGTCACAGGCCAGGTAAATAGTTCAGTTTCTTTAGTTTTTGCATGACTGCCATCCAAACAGTGCATAATGTCTGCTATTAAGCCAACATATGGGTAAATCGTGAACTTCCCTTACTATTTGCGTATTTGCCAGCCAACCAGTGCAGAATCTCAATTATATAGCCAGCGGCATGGTAAATAGTGAAATATTTCTGTTATTTGCAAGGCAGTAGACCAAATATTAAATATCTCTACTATTTAGTAGCTGGAAAAATAGCAGACAAAATTCACTATTTGCGTGGTGTCAAGCTATATAGAGGCTGCCTAAATAACAAGCATTGGCATAGCTAATAGGTCTCGCCTTTGGGACCTTATACGTATTTAGTTATGCAGTACTATATCCTTGGTGCAACAACATCAACTGTTGCATGGCTAAACATTTATAAGGTCCCAAAGGTGAGACCTATTGGCTATGCCAATGCTTGTTATCCAAGAGTACCTGTAGATAATGGAAGCACCTTTTGCTGCAGGTTCCAGCACTATTTTGTATATTTTAGTATAGTATAGTTGCATAGACTGCAGGCAAGTCAGTATGTTGATTTGGTGTGCGTAGTTGTGGTGTGTCCGACGGAACTGGATGTGATGTCTGCGGTTCCAACATATGGTATGGTCAGCTCACTGCCGGTTGGTCTACTGATGTTGTGGGAAGCAATGAGCACTCTCAAAGCAGATTTTTGTTTTCTATGTGACTGGTCAACTGGTCACTGTTTGGGGGATGCGCAAACCAGCGGCACATGACTAAACTAATGAAAAACAGCCTTGTAGTGAAAAGAAAGAGTGTGGCGCTCGTGAAATGGGTGCCGCAACCAGTATATGAAAACAATGGGCTGCACCTTTGAGCCTGGTCCACGGAAATGATGCCACACAAAGCGCATCGACACAGCCAAAAATAATAACGGAAAACCTTCAAAGTTGGAGATGAAGGTGAGAGAGGGGAAGGAAGCAAACGCTTCGAAGGGCGGAGGGTTCAGGGTGACGAGAAAGGCGCGCGGCTCGCGCTGAAGGAAAAACAAGCTGTGAGACGTGCTCTGTGGTGGGGGAGGGGCATTGAAGCGAGGCTCGTGCCTGTGTGCGTAACCGAACACTGTATGCCACACAAAGCTGTGGTCCGACTTTTAAAAGCCCACTCACAAAATGTCTCGCCAGAGCAGCGCATGTGCTGGCTCAGGCAAGACCTAAAAACCAAGCAGACACCCCACTTTATATCAGCACAAAGACTTGCACTGGCTTCCGGAAGCACAGAGAATAAATGTGAAAAACTGCTGCATCCTCTTGAAAGTTAGTGCATGGCCTGTAATACCTGCAGTCGCTGTTCCAGTAATATGTATGCAATTCTAAACTGAGATCCAGGAATGTAAATCCGTCGTCGCAATTGCTCTACTGATCAATTCACATTGAGATGCATTCTCGGTTACAGATCACAGGGAGGTGCTCAATTGCCTATGCCAACTTATCTGAAGAAGGCTTTCATAAATAAAAACGTGAAAATTCAGTTGGCTTCACGTGCACTATAAACTGTATAGAAAATATGCATGTCCAATAAAGAAACTATATTTTCTCTCCGAAAATGAGGTGTACTTTTGCCTCAAGATTCAATTTAAGCTTTGGGTGTAGACATTGTACCATTCTGGATTTCCTATTTTTTTTACTTAAAATATATATATTTTTTATGTATTTTTTCCTCTTGGTTCTGAAATGCATTTCTCCTTCTCTCAGTACTCTTTTATGGGAGTCCCCCTCTGCTGAAACTCCTTCAGTCAGGAGACACTGGTGAACTCAAATAACATGGGGATGATAAATAACAACCATACAAGGGTGGGGTGGCTTCAGGGAGATAAAACACACTAAGAAAGAAATACACATTTATTTGCACAGCGACTAAAGAAAGATACAAATGCAGATTATGACCGTTTGTAAGGGTTCAGTGACTAAATATTGAGGGACACAATATAGACTGCACAAAATATCGATGCCAAAATATAGAAGGACAGAATATCGACTCCCTATCTACAAACAGGTAAGTACTAAAATATCGATTCCAAAATATAGAATGTTAAAATATAGTTAGCCAAAATATCGAATTTTTTCAATGTATTAAAAATAATCTAAAATTAATTAAATATTAAAAACAATTAAATAAAACATACATAATATAATATAAAAAAGCTTAAAATGTAAACATAATAAAAAAAATGTAAAAAAAGTAGAGATTTTGTTGGATAGTGAGAGCGTAAAAATTACTATTCCCACTCCAGTAATTGCAACAGTAGGGAAAACGTTGGATAGCGTAGGGGTAAAAATTACTATTCCCACTCGAGTGAGTGCAACAGTAGAGAAAGCGTTGGATAGCCGGAATCACCACTGTTTCGGCGGGTCCGGTTCCGGGGGTCCCGATAGGTCAAAAGCGGCCGCCATTTTGGATTGGTCGTGGTGGCGGTTTGGGTGCCGCCATTTTGTGCGGTCTAGTGGTGCTGGACACGCGCGGGCAGTCTATTTAAGGCGGTCCCTTAAGCGGGTCAGCCTGAAAAAGGTCTCTAGTTCCCCAGAGCTTCTGTGGACTAGTGTGCTGAAACGCTGTATAGCAGGTGCGCAGCGCTGTATTTTAACTTCCTATTTTGTATCTGAGTTCTGATTAAGTTTAGTATCCCCTGTTTTTACTGTTTTTACTCTGGGCTGCTTCCCTCTTACCTGCACTATAATTTTGTGAATCACCGCTGTTTTGGCGGGTCCGGTTGCGGGGGTCCCGATAGGTCGAAAGCGGCCGCCATTTTGGATTGGTCGTGGTGGCGGTTTGGGTGCCGCCATTTTGTGCAGTCTAGTGGTGCTGGACATGCGCGGGCAGTCTATTGAAGGCGGTCCCTTAAGCGGGTCAGCCTGAAAAAGGTCTCTAGTTCCCCAGAGCATCTGTGGACTAGTGTGCTGAAACGCTGTATAGCAGGTGCGCAGCGCTGTATTTTAACTTCCTATTTTGTATCTGAGTTCTGATTAAGTTTAGTATCCCCTGTTTTTACTGTTTTTACTCTGGGCTGCTTCCCTCTTACCTGCACTATAATTTTGTGAATCACCGCTGTTTCGGCGGGTCCGGTTCCGGGGGTCCCGATAGGTCGAAAGCGCCCGCCATTTTGGATTGGTCGTGGTGGCGGTTTGGGTGCCGCCATTTTGTGCGGTCTAGTGGTGCTGGACACGCGCGGGCAGTCTATTTAAGGGGGTCCCTTAAGCGGGTCAGCCTGAAAAAGGTCTCTAGTTCCCCAGAGCTTCTGTGGACTAGTGTGCTGAAACGCTGTATAGCAGGTGCGCAGCGCTGTATTTTAACTTCCTGTTTTGTATCTGAGTTCTGATTAAGTTTAGTATCCCCTGTTTTTACTGTTTTTACTCTGGGCTGCTTCCCTCTTACCTGCACTATAATTTTGTGAATCACAGCTGTTTCGGCGGGTCCGGTTCCGGGGGTCCCGATAGGTCGAAAGCGGCCGCCATTTTGGATTGGTCGTGGTGGCGGTTTGGGTGCCGCCATTTTGTGCGGTCTAGTGGTGCTGGACATGCGTGGGCAGTCTATTTTATCCAGTCCCTCAAGCGCGCAGTCCCTGCCCGTCTGCGCCCGTCAGCGCTGAGGAGGCGCGAGGCTCGGGGATACTCTGTGTGCGGGTGGGAATCCTTTGTGATGCGCGATGACTCCGGTACGTCGGTACACTAGGAATGAGTTATTGATTATTAAACAGTCGGTCCATGTCTGCACTCGTGAGCCTGTTAGCCCTCTCTGTGGCAAGTATATCTGTGCTTGCGGGATGTGGTCACTTGAGGCCCCCTCTTTAATCTCATCCCTGATGGAGGCTAGGCCTGTTAAGTTCTCTCACAATCGACCCTCGGTCACACAAATGTTTTCCTTCTGGAGTCATAACGTTAGATCCCTGGTGAGACATCACTCTGAAATTTATGAGATCTTACGGGATGAGACGCCGGATGTGCTTTTTATGAGGGAAACCTGGTTACAGGATGTGGACACGGCTGTTGTGAATCTTGCTCTTCCCCCAGATTATTCTATTTACATGCATAATCGACCTTCTAGGGGTGGTGGCATTGCGATGGCTGTAAAGTCCTGCTACCCTTGCGAATGGAGGGTAGTTACGCTCCCAGGATGTGAGAGTGCGTTTTTTCGTATTTCTATTACTCAACAGTTTTCCTTTTCTGGCCTTCTAATTTACCGGCCTCCTGGTTGTGATACTGCGTTTAGAAAGGCTCTCCCAGACTGTGTCAGTACTATGGCATTGGGATGTGCTAATTTTAACATTCTTTGAGATCTTAATCTCCATTTTGATTCTGACCATTCCCCGGCCATCAGTGGCATTCTGGCCGATTTAGAGGGGGGGTCACATTCTGGATCCTGTATTCACTAATCTGACGGGGATTTAATTTAATTTAATTTAATTTAAAACATTTATAAAGCGCAGCGTGCACCGAACGGTTTCTTGGCGCTAGTGGAGGGGATTGGCTACAGAGACAGAAGGGAGCCCGGGATTGGGCCGGAGAGGGGGTTTACACAGGGAATGCCTGATTAAAAAGAAATGTTTTTAGATCCTTACGGAAGGATAGATAGTGGGTAGACGCACGTAGGTGGTCTGGAAGGGAGTTCCAGAAAGTGGGGGCCAAGGTGGAAAAGTTGGACCCACCCCACTTTTTGCGTCTGAAGCGTGGGATTTGGAGAAGGGACTTGGAAGAGGAACGAAGTTGTCTAGAGGGAACGTATTCTGTTATTAGTGAGGAGATGAAAGCAGGTGCGGTGCCTTGACGAGCCTGGAAAACCATGCAGGCGGTTTTGAACAGAGAACGTTCCTTTATCGGGAGCCAATGAAGCTCCCTGAGGAGGGGTGTGGAGTGGTGGTAGCGTGGGAGACCAAAAACCAGTCGGGCGGCTTGGTTTTGGACCACCTGTAGCCTCCTTAGGCTGTATGCTGGTATGCCGTTGTAGAGGGCGTTGGCGTAGTCCAGTCGTGATATGACTAGAGCGGCCATGATCATTTTGAGTGTCTGGGGGGAGAAGAAGCGAGCGACAGTGCGGATAGTTCGGAGAGTGAGGAAGCAGGAGGAGACTACGGAGCTGATTTGAGAGTGGAGGGTAAGCTGATTATTCATTTTAACCCCCAGAGTTTTGACCGTGGTAGAAGGAGTGGGGGCAGGACCAAGGGTAGGGGGCCAGAAGAGAGAATTCCAGGGACTGGAAGAACCTCCGGTAAGAACCAACTCGGTTTTGTCCGGATTCAACTTGAGATGGTTATGGTTCATCCAGTCCCTGATAAATGTCATGGTGTACTGGAAGCTGGAAACAGAGAGGGGAGAAGAGGATAGATCAAAGATGAGCTGGAGGTCATCCGCGTAGTTAAACACGGTGACCTCCAGCTGTTGAAGAGCGAAGATGAGGGGGAAGATGTAGAGATTGAATAGTAGGGGGGACAAGGAAGAACCCTGGGGGACACCACACGTGACGGGGAGTGGGATGGTTGTAAAATCTCCGAGCCGGACCGCCTGAGTGCGGTCCCTCAGGAAGGAGGAAAGCCACACCAGGGCTGCTCCCTCAATTCCAGCCGCCTTGACACGGGACAGTAAGATGGTGTGGTCTACCGTGTCAAATGCGGCCGAGAGATCGAGGAGTACCAGGGCCTGGTGTTTGTTATAATCCATACCCTTCCTGAGGTTGTCCAGGACTGATACCACGACTGATTCAGTCGAGTGCCTAGGTCGAAAGCCAGCCTGGCGGGAAGCCAATCCCCCATTGGCCTCTACATGGGTGCTGAGTACCGTGGTGACATAACGTTCCAGCACCTTGCCCAAGTAGGGCAGCAGGGAGATGGGGCGGTAGTTGGCTGAGATGGATGGGTCAGCGCCAGGTTTTTTTAGGATGGGCACTATGGTGGCTGATTTGAGCGTAGGGGTCACTACTCCCTGCGCTAGGGAGCTGTTAAGAAAGGTAATGGGGGGTTCAGGACAAGAGGAGTAGATTCGTTGGAGAATTCGCGCCGGACAGATGTCTGCCGGAGAGCCTGACTTTACTTTGGGGAGTAAGTCTAGGAATACCTCTTCAGTGATGGGGGGGATGGAGGTGAGAAGGTTTTGAACAGTAGGAGGAGAGGGGTCGACATAGGCTGATGAGGGGGGGGGATGTTGGCTTTGATGGTAGCGATCTTATCGAGGAAGTAAGTGTTTAGTTGATTACAAAGGGGCTGGGATGGGGGGATTTGAGGTGAAGCCTTGTCGGAGTAAGCCAAGTCCTGCACTATGCTGAAGATCTCCCTAGGTTTGTTTTCGGCAGACATTATTTTGGTTGAGAAATAGGAGGTTTTGGCGGATATGATTGCGATCTTATAGTTGGCGAGTGATTTCAGATAAAGGGATTTGAGTGAGGGACAATAATTTTTCCTCCAGTGCCTTTCTGCCTGTCGAGCGGACAGCTTTAGTTCTTTTAGGTGGTCATTAAACCACCTGTTAGACTCCTTTGGTCGCCGGACGGAGATGCGGCGCAGGGGAGCCACTGAGTCACAACCTCTAGCCAACCAGGTATTGATAGTGTTGGCTTGGGAGTCGGACGAGAGATCGGAGAGGGACGGGGTAGAATTCTGAAGGTGAGACATAAGAGTGGGAAAGTCAACTCTGTTCCAATTCCGCGCCCAGGTGTTTTTAGCGTGGGGGACTTTGGATATCGGGTTGAGAGAGACGGAGAAGGGAATAAGGGCATGGTCGGACCAGGGACAGGGGGAGACCGTCACCGGGGAAACTGGAAGATTAAGAGACCAGACCTGGTCAAGAGTGTGACCGTGAGAGTGAGTGGGGACAGAGATGTGTGGTGTGAAATTTAAAGATGTGAGAGTCTCTGTGAATTCTTTCGAGGCTGTACACTCAGAAGGGTCCGAGGGCCAGTAGTTGAAATCCCCTAATACCAAGACCGAGGCATAATTGACCACCATGTTGGCCAAAAGGTCTTGAAAAGCCGGCAAGAATAGAGGCAAAGACTGGGGAGGACGGTACATTAGGAGACAGGTGATAGGAGGGGAGAGGACGAGGGAACGAACAGTGAGGAATTCAGTGGAGGAGATGGGGGGAGAGGGGATGGTATGAAAATTTAGTTCCGACCGAACAATAATCGCTACTCCACCGCCAACCCTACCTGCTGGGCGGTCAGCGCGTAAGGCCACATAGGAGGGGGGGAGGGTAGCCAAGAGAACAGGCAGGGAAGAGTCACAGAACCAGGTTTCGGTCAAGAGCAGTAAGTCAGGCTTTTCAGAATCAAGCAAGACAAAGAGCTCATGATGGTGCTTGACCGCAGACCTGGTGTTAAGCAGGAGGATGGATAGTGACGGGGTGGGAGGGGAAGGGCCGGGTGGGAGAGGGCATTGCGGGAAACAGATGGGCAGAGAGAACGGCAGAGTAGGAGTGGGAGAGGGTGCAATCCCTAGAGAAGTAATATGCCTGCGGACATAGTCCGAGAGTGGCAAGTGGCCCTGGAGGGTGATAAGCTCCTCAGAGGAGTAGGAGATAAAATTGGCATGGAGTCGTGCCCCTAGCCCCATCCGGCCGCGGACGGGCGCAGACGGGCTTGCCTTAGGCGCGCCTTCGGCGCGCAAACGTCGCGCCCGCTGCACTCGTCCGCTGCGCTTCCTACCAAGACACATGCTTTATGCCGATGGGTCGGGGGGTTGGAGGGGGTGTGGCCAGCCGAGGGGGCGTGTCTCGCCTCGCCCTCGGGAATGGCGGCCGAAGGAAGGGAATCGTTGCAGCGAGTAGCGCTGTTTCTGAGAAGCCAAATGTTCAGGTAGGTGGGGGTAACAGTTAAAAAACACAGTATCACATCATTAAGGTGGCTAGGCCATGTCCAGTGGCGTGGTCTGACCATTTCTTAGTCAAATCTTCCTGTTTGATTAACGGACATCCGTTTACATCTCTTGATAGAGTGCTGTCCAAACGTCATTGGAAGAAACTTAAATTGGAGGACTTTCACCATTTGCTGGAGGTTAATCCTATGGGTTCCTTCTCTAATGTTGAGACCGGATATGACCTCTTTTGTGTCTGGGTTTTCTGGGCTTTGGATGTTTTGATTCCCGTAGTGTCAACAAAATGTCTCCCTAGAGCACCTAGTCCATGGTATGATAGTTCTTTGGTACTGCTAAAAAAAGCCTTTAAACAGGCAGAAAGAGATTGGCGAAAATCTTACGAGCCTAGGAAAAAATCTCTGTATTTGGCTAAAGTTCAATACTATCACAGAGCTGTGTGTAGAGCACGTGCGGCTTTTTACGCACAGGAATTTAAAACTAGCCTTAATCCGTCTAAATTAATTTTTAAGGTCCTAAAGAACCTGACGGCTACAAGAGCCACTGCGACGGAAATTTGTTCAGTGGCTCATTGTGAAGACTTGGCCACTTTCTTTCTTGAAAAGGTTCAGGCTATTTACCGTACCTTTCCTTCAACAGGAGTAGTAGCCGAATCTCCTGGCCGTATATTGACTGTTGGTGAGTCTTTAGCCTCATTCCCTAGTCTGTCGATGGAGACTTTTCTGAGGCTGGTTGGTAGGATAAAATCTGGTTCTCCTAGGGATCCTATGAAGCCAGCTCAGTTCAGAGATTCTGCTGCTATTTGTCTCCCCCCAGTGTGGCAGCTTAAAAATCTGTCTCTTGTTTCAGGTGTTGTTCCAACTAAATGGAAACAAGGCGTTGTAACACCGATTTTGAAAAAATCTACGCTGGATCCTTTAAAACTCGAGAGCTATCGTCCGATTTCCCTCCTCCCCTGGGTCGCGAAGCTAGTTGAGTCCCATGTGAACGGGGTGTTGTCTGAACATCTTGCTGAGAACGGCATTCTGGATTCTTCCCAGAATGGCTTCCGTGCTGGTCATAGCACTGAGACAGCTTTGCTCTCAATGACGGAACACCTCCGCTCCGTTCTCGATTCTGGTCAGACTGCGGCACTGATATTACTTGATCTTAGTGCCGCGTTTGATACGGTTTCGCATGGGATCCTTCTTCAGAGGCTAGGGGAGGCAGGTGTTACGGACACTGCTCTCGATTGGTTCCGTTAGTTTCTTACTGAACGATCGTTTAAGGTGTTGATCCCACCGTTTGAGTCCAAGTCCTAACCACTGGATCTGGGTGTTCCTCAGGGATCGGTGTTGAGTCCCCCATTATTTAATCTTTATGTGAGACCGCTAGCTGCTGTCGTCAAACAGTGGGGCATAACTATGGTCTCCTATGCTGACGACACGCAGCTGGCGGTTGTACTCAACGGAGATGCCGACCTGGATGCCCCCAGATTCCGGGATGGTCTGTTGGAGGTAGCTAGCTGGATGAATACCAACTGTCTCCAGCTAAACGCTAAAAAAACGGAGGTTATGACTGTTGGTAAGCAAGCAGATCTTTGGGGTGACATGTGGTGGCCTCCTGAATTGGGTATTACTCCTATCCCAGTTTCAGAGGTAAAAAACTTGGGGGTCTGGCTGGACCCAGTTTTAGGTTTCAGCACTCACACTAAAAAAGTGGCGGCTACTTGCTTCGGCATCTTACGTGGGCTGAGGCCTATCCTGCGATTTTTTGATGCTCCGACTAGACAGCTAGTCATACAGGCGTCCATCTTATCTCGGCTTGATTATGCCAGCTCGCTCCTGCTGGGGGCCAATCAGGCTGAGATTGTTCGGATGCAACGTATTCAGAATGCCGCAGCCAGAGCACTGGTAGGTTTACTGTGGTTCTGCTCTGCGGAAAGTACCATCCGTTCTTTGCACTGGCTACCGATAGCACAGAGGATTTCTTTTAAGACTCTGTGTCTTTCCTTCAAGATTCTCAAGTGGGCTTCACCCCCGATTCTTGCCAACCTTTTGGTACCTTATGTGCCTGTGCGCTCCTTAAGATCTTCAGGCCAAAATCTTGTGGTGGTTCCACGGTTTAGGCTTTCTAGAGCTGGGGGACGGTCTTTCCGGGTACTAGCTGCTAGACTCTGGAACACACTCCCCCCTAACATCTGCGAAATTAATGAACTTTTTAAGTTTAGGAGGGCTATTAAAACGCATCTATTCCCCATGTAGCTTAGTTTTTCGACTGTGTCCCCCTGGCTGTACAGAGTGTTGTAGTGCTGCGATCTTTTTAAGCGCCGGGACGCCCCTTGGCTGGGTCATCTGTGCGCTATAGAAGTGACTGTAACATAACATAACATAACATAACATAGCGGGAAGGTAAAAATTACTATTCCCACTCGAGTGAGTGCAACAGTAGGGAAAGCGTTGGATAGCGTAGGGGTAAAAATTACTATTCCCACTCCAGTGAGTGCAACAGTAGGGAAAACGTTGGATAGCGTAGGGGTAAACTTTACTATCTCCAGTCCAAAGAGTGCAACAGTAGGGAAAGCATTGAATAGCGGGAGAGTAAAAATTACTATTCCCACTCCAGAGAGTGCAACAGAAGGGAAATCGTTGTATAGCGGGAAGGGAAAAATTACTATTCCCACTCCAGTGACTCCAACAGTAGGGAAAGCATTGGATAGCGTAGGGGTAAAAATTACTATTCCCACTCCAGAGAGTGCAACAGTACAGAAAGCATTGTATAGCGGGAAGAGAAAGATTACGATTCCCACTCTAATGAGTGCAACAGTAGGGAAAGCGTTGGATAGCGTAGGTGTAAAAATTACTATTCCCACTCCAGTGAGTGCAACAGTAGGGAAAACGTTGGATAGCGTAGGGGTAAAAATTACTATTCCCACTCCAAAGTGTGCAACAGTAGGCAAAGCGTTGGATAGCGGGAGGGTAAACATTACTATTCCCACTCCAGTCAATGCAACAGTAGGGAAAACGTTGGATAGTGTAGGTGGAAAAATTACTATTCCCACTCCAAAGAGTGTAACAGTAGGGAAAGCTTTGTATAGCGGGAGGGTAAAAATTACTATTCCCACTCGAGTGAGTGCAACAGTAGGGAAAGCGTTGGATAGCGGGAGAGTAAAAATTATTATTCCCACTCCAGTGAGTGCAACAGTAGGGAAAGCGTTGGATAGCGGTAGGGTAAAAGTTACTATTCCCACTCCAGAGAGTGCAACAGTAGGGAAAGCATTGGATAGCGGGAAGGTAAAAATTACTATTCTCACTCCAGTGAGTGCAACAGTAGGGAAAGTGATGGATAGCGGGAGGGTAAAAATTACTATTTCCACTCCAGTGACTGCAACAGTAGGGAAAGAGTTGGATAGCGGGAGGATAAAAAATACTATTCCCACTCCTCAGAGTGCAACAGCAAGGAAAACATTGGATAGCGTAGGGGTAAAAATTACTGTTCCCACTCCAAAGAGCACAACAGTAGGGAAAGCGTTGGATAGCGGGAGGGTAAAAATTACTATTCCCACTCCAGAGAGTGCAACAGTAGGGAAAGCGTTGAATAGTGTAGGGGGAATAATTACTATTCCCACTCCAAAGAGTGTAACAGTAGGGAAAGCGTTGGATAGCGGGAGGGTAAAAATTACTATTCCCACTCCAGTGAGTGCAACAGTAGGAAAAGCGTTGGATAGCGGGAGGGTAAAAATTATTATTCGCACTCCAGTGAATGCAACAGTAGGAAAAGCGTTGGATAGCGGGAGGGTAAAAGTTACTATTCCCACTTTAGAGAGTGCAACAGTAGGGAAAGCATTGGATAGCGGGAAGGTAAAAATTACTATTCTCACTCCAGTGAGTGCAACAGTAGGGAAAGTGTTGGATAGCGGGAGGGTAAAAATTACTATTCCCACTCTAGTGACTGCAACAGTAGGGAAAGAGTTGGATAGCGGGAGAGTAAAAAATACTATTCCCACTCCTGAGAGTGCAACAGTAGGGAAAACGTTGGATAGCGTAGGGGTAAAAATTACTATTCCCACTCCAAAGAGTGCAATAGTAGGAAAAGCATTGAATAGCGGGAGGGTAAAAATTACTATTCCCACTCCAGAGAGTGCAACAGTAGGGAAAGTGTTGGATATTGTAGGTGGAAAATTACTATTCCCACTCCAAAGACTGTAACAGTAGGGAAAGCGTTTGATAGCAGGAGGGTAAAAATTACTATTCCCACTCCACACAGTGCAACAGTAGGGAAAGCATTGGATAGCTGGAAGGTAAAAATGACTATTCTCACTCCAGTGAGTGCAACAGTAGGGAAAGTGTTGGATAGCAGGAGGGTAAAAAAGCTATTCCCACTCCAGAGAGAGCAACAGTAGGGAAAGTAATGCTTTAATTTTAAAATAAGATTACATTAATTATCAATACCAATAAAAAGTTAATTAAAATTAATTACAATTATTAAAAATTAATTACCATTGGTAAAAAATTAATAAAAATTAATTACAATTAATAATTAATTATCAATTAATTATCAATACACATAAATTAAAAACATTAATATTGACTTTATTACAATTAATTTACTTTCCACCCAATTCCCCTATAAACCCACAACCCACTCACAATACTAAAAAATACAATTAACATTATTATCAATTAATCAATTAATAAAAATTATTTAGCAATTAATAAAAATTAATTAGCAATTCATACAAATTAATTACCCATTAACACAAAATAATTACCAATTAATAATTAATTATCCATTAATTATCAATACACAAAAATTAAATAATTAATAATTACAATTAAATTACTTCCCACCCAATTCCCCTATAAACCCACAACCCACTCCCAATAATAAAAAATACAATTAACATTATAATCAATTAATCAATTAATAAAAATTATTTAGCAATTAATAAAAATTAATTAGCAATTCATGCAAATGAATTACCCGTTAAGACAAATGAATTACCAATTAATAATTAATTATCAATTAATTATCAATACACATAAATAAAAAATATATTATTTACTTTATTACAATTAAATTACTTCCCACCCAATTCCCCTATAAACCCACAACCCGCTGCTAATAATAAAAATTAAGATTAACATAATTATCAATTAATCAATTAATATAAATTAATTATCAATTAATATAAATTAATTATCAATTAATAAAAATTAATGACCAATTAATAATTAATTGTCAATCAATTAATTATCAAAACATATAAATATAATTAATATTTAATTTACCATAATTAAATTATTTCACACCCTATTCCCCTATAAACTCACAACCCGCTACAGAATTAAATTACGCAAAAATTAAATTACATAACATTCATTAGTTTAAAAAATTAAACATACATTACAAAAATAATACATAATTTTAACACATATACTACCATACATAACACTAAAAAAAATTAGATATAATGGAATTCTATAGTTTTAAATTCGATATTATGGAATTCTATATTTTTACATTCTATATTATGGGAATTGATATTTCGTACACCAATTTCGATATTCTGACCTATCTATATTTTGATTTTCGATATTCTGACCTATCTATATTTTGAAGTCGGTATTCTGTCCATTCTATATTTTGGAATCGATATTTAGGTCGTTCACCGTTTGTAACACCCAAAAATACGCTGGGTATGCCGTCATAAAGGCTACAGAGCCCAGCTTGGAAAGGCACACAACATGACACAGGGGGTTGTTTGGCATTGCAAGACGATGGAGTCACCAAACTGCAGAGAGCATGCGACAGACGAAGGCGAGGCCATGACACACCTTATTTCACAAACAGGTCCATAACCTACTTACAGGAGTGACTCCTCCTCCCGAACACGCACTTCAACGTGCCGAGAGAGTGGAATACCAAACTCCACTACCGAAAGGAGCGCCCTGTGCACTACATTATTCCACCCTCGCTTTGTGGGGAAGGGGCACACGCCCGAATGGTCAAACAAAGTCATTGGCATATAAATAGATCGTGCAAGGTAATGTAATTAAAGAGTAAAATTACGGGAATTAAATCCCAAAAAATTATAAGAAAATCCAAATGAACATCAAAGTACAGCCATAGTTACAGTGGAAAAATAATCAACACCTTCCTAATGGCTGGTGTTCAAACAAGAGCTTCCGGTTTACACCCCTCACTGGAACAGGCATGCTTGCTTTTCCAGATACTTGAACCAGCCTCCGCTGCTTGACTGGTTAAGTACGCGGGCCTTCCATGAAGCAGAATCGCAATGTACTTTTTCGTTCAATGGACCGCTTGGGAATCAAAACGAGGGCCTTTCTTTCGGGCGAGATTACTCAGCACAGTTCTGCCAAAGAATACTCAAACTAGGGACATTTTTTTGTCACGAGCAAATCACCCCAGCGCATACCAGGAGTAATTTACTCAGGAACCTAGAGGAAATCTCCTGAGTATATCCTATCTCTTACACCACCACGCATGTCTCCATCCAGGGAAATAGCGTGTAACCTTAATCCATCAACGAAAAAGACTGACAAACTTTCAGGTGTAATCATAGAATCCAGACAACTCATGTTACCGCTGTTTTTTTTCCCCCAGTTATATATAGCGCAAACTCAACCCGAAGGTACTGGAACGCTTTACATGAGCACCAGTTACATTACACAAGGACAAATTCATTCTTGGTAGCCACCTAGAGATTAGGTGGTTTGCCCGGAATCACAAGATGTTGAGGCGACGCAGTATCTTGGTTCCCCAGCACCAAAGCCGACAGCTCTGTCCGTTAGGCCACATCCTCTGCCACCGAGCGTAAAAAGGTTTGAAGGGAAAACCGCACCATACTATTCAGAAGCAAAGTTAGCATTAGATTTGCATGCCGCGCCAGAATCTGTATTTACAAACTAACACCAAGAAGAGCTTGTGAGAGAGGTAGAATGAGCGACAATGTCAGGAGTTGTGCTGAGGTCCAACAGTCATTCTCTTACTGCGATAGTATCACGGAAAACACGGCTGAAAAATCTGAATGCGAGGACCAAGACAATGCTACAAGTTCCATAAAACATCAGCGTCTCCTTAAGTCAAGGAGAATATCAAGAAAAATATAATTTGCATCACAGGACCACAATTAACAAGTAATTAACAAGCCTGTTTGGCTTCGGTCCGATTCTGCAGTCATGAGGGGTTCACTGTGGCAGGCCCCAGGGTAGCTACAGGGGGCAGGGAGAAGGTCAGGGGCCTGAGTGGGACGGGTGTTGTTGGTCCCCAGAAACTACGATCACGTGGCATGCACGCCTGTTGCATGTCGAGGGAGACCACCCCCTCGACGGGTTTTCCTCGAGAGGGGGGCAGCAGTCGAGCACGTGGGGTGGGGATGAGGTTCTGTAGCGATCCGAACCCGTGTATTCGGTATCGTAGTACTGACACGATTTTGGTACCAATGAACCGTAAATGATCCATTATATGCATGACAGTGTTTTCGCTGCGCAACTAGCATGAATTCACTGAAAAATAGGGCATTCTGTTGTTAAGTCATGGCATCCATTTTAGTTACGGCATCCATTTTGTTTCTTGCCCTCACATAGTCAATGAACGGGCAATGACCCCGGCAGAATCACCTTGTTAAGGACACGTAAGCTCGAGCCCCGAGAAAGGCTGACGCTGCATGACTAGGCAGAATCAAGCTGCCTCCCTTGCCTGAGGCCAGTCCTGCTATACTGGTTCTCGTGTCCATTGTCCTGACTGAAAGGCCGAAGACGGTAGCCATGCCCGTTTATGATCCATAAACACCTCTTATCCTACTTTTCAATCCTTTGCACCTGGCTCTGCTCCTCTCCTTCTGGGCTTTTACAATGGGGCGGTTACGATTTTTATGATGGGGAGGATCGGGCAAAGAATGGAAAACTGACAAGGGGACCTGATCGAATACCGAAAACCTACGACTAATTATTGTTTGATGTCTATTTACTGTTTGTTTGGGATACCGGGTTGGGCATGAGAAATATTTGTGTAATGTTGCCTAAAGACATTTTTCGTGTATTTAAGGAACAACCCACTTAATGCAATTTGAACAGTCTTGTAGATTCTGCCTCTGTGTGGTTCCTATGACTTCTGTGTCCCTGCAGTAAAAAAATCTTGGTCTCTGACGCCACCATCGAGAAACCCGCGTCTCTGTTTATTTGTGCACCGAGACAGGAAGGAACTCAGGGGTCTTCGGGTGTTGTTTCCCTGACACCTCTGGACTCTTAAAAGTCCAGAACCTCAAATTGGCGCCCAACGTGGGGCGACGTCATCTGGTCCCGGTCCAAAGCCTGAAAAGTTCGAGGAGTTTCGTGTGAAGATTCCGGAGGGAGGTACCCCGCTTCATCGATCCCTGCATGTCGTAAAAGTGGCCCGATGATCTCTTCCACGAGGGTTCCCGTTCCCAGACGGCTACAGAGGACCGCTGCCCTGACTGTCGCCCTGTCTTGGACCCGAGGTGCAGACCTTAGTACGGCGAGACGTAGACGGGTTCTCCTTGGTGACGTCTTCCACATTTCAGTTAAGTATTAAGTGGGTTACGCTCAGTTTGGTTGTTCTTTGTTGCTCTGGTTTAATTCGTAGATTATCATTGGTTGCTCTTGTTTAGATAATCTTTGTTTTGGTATTGGTTCATTTTGGTAGGCCTAAGTTCTCTGCGCATTTTGGTTGGAATTTGTCTTTGTTTGTCATGACTAACAGTAGTAATTGTTTCCTGTCCTGGTTACGTTGCAACGGGGATTCACGGTTGGAGTATTCGTGTTCGGTTCCTCCGATTGGAACTCCTACATATGAGCTCTATTGTAAACATGGTGTAGGTCCTATTGCGTATAATGAAGTATGGGTCCGTTATACCAGAAAAGATGGTGTCCTTAGTTGGCCACCGCATGGTAGCTTTGAAAGCGAAATTCTAGACAATCTAGAAATGAAGTTGTTCAAAAGAAAAGCCCGGCCGGCAATGTTTGATTCTTTTCGCGTATGGCGCAAAGAAGCCAAACAGAGAGAAATTAGGAAGACGAAGAAAGAACAGAAAGAGAAAGGGTTGACTTTAATGGAGTCTGCTAGGCAGCTGCATGTCAACGAGACTGAGAAAGCAATGGAGATGGCGAATAGAAAATATAATTTGGCAATTGATAAATGCTACCCTGTATTGCCATCTTGTCCTACTAAGCCGATAGAGGACCATGAAAAGGATCCTCTGTTGTCTTACCTGTTGAATTCACCTCCACCGTATGCACAGGGTATTACAGCACCACAGTTACTACCTGTTGTACAGCCAGCTGCTGGTCAGCCTGGAATAGTCGCTCCACTTCCTTTGATTCCAGCTCCTGTCCTTCCCGTGGTTAATGTTCCTTCGGCACCCCCTCTTCCTGGGTCGCCTGTTCCGCCTTTGCCTGTCGTTTCGCAAACTGCTTTACCTGCTACTCCCACCCTTACTATTTCATCTGCTTCAGCTGCCCTGCTCCCGAACCCTGTGAATATTCTGACTCCGCTTTCCGTTCGTCGGAAAATAACCGACTCTGTAACTAATATCTTAACTCCTCTCTACAGGTCTTTAATTGGGACCCCCGTTTCTGACTCTATACAGAGACGTAGCCAGCTTCCTGGTCCCCAGGAACGAGAAATGTTAGATTCGACAGCTCTTAGGTGGATGTCGAAAGCTGTGAAGTATGATGCACGAAGAGTGTTAGATACCTTTATGCAATGGAATGAACCAACTCAACGTTATGTTTTTGACGTGATGTGTTCTCTTGTGCGTGAGGAATGGGAAGATGATGACTTAGATTCCGTCCCCTCTGATCTGATAAATGTCCAGCAGAAATTTGCCGCAGGAATGGTGATAGGTTCAGAAGTAAGGGGAGCGATAGAACTGATTTTAGCTTATAGGGATGATTCCCCTCTTCGAGCGCCAAGAGACCCTGATGGTTCACCGATTACTAGGAAAAGACGAGGTCAATATCCGATGAGGGAAGTTCCACCGATATGGCGTGATGCAGTTCAAGCTGATGGGGCTAATGGTATTGCAGCTGCTCCGGCACAATTCCAGAGAGTGTGGATACACATCCCTTGGAAGCGGGCCGAAGTATTAGCAGTAAAACAGGCGTTGCCGGACCCGCGTAAAAATCCTGCTGGTTATTATAAAGAGTTAACGCAGACAGTTCAAGCGTGTGTCATGAATTTGGCAGACATTGAAATGCTATTTGGCAATGTAGTGCCACAGCCTATATGGGCCAAGATTCGGCAAGAGAACCACCCAGTCGCCCTAGGAGGTGATTGGCCAGCTATTGTAGCGGCAGATGCGCAACAAGTTGGCGGTGCTAAACCTGAACCTCTGATTGCTGCCTTACCTGGCAGAATAATTAATCTGATGAAAACGCTGATGCCAGCGTCACGAGTTAATTGGGATAAACTATCGGCATGCAAGCAAAAGAAGGACGAAAGCGTCTCTGACTTTTTCACTAGATTTGAAGAGACCTTCGTAGACCACAGTGGGCAAGATATGAGTACTGAGGGAGGCCAGAGGTTGTTTGTCGACAAGTTCGTGTTTAATTTACTACTTGAGCTCAGTAACAAGTTAAAGGATTCTGAAAGTGCATGGGCAGTGTCGACGACAGCACAGATACTTGCAACTGCTCAGTATTACGAGAATAGAGAGAAAGAAGAGAAGGAAAAGTCAGAAAAGAAGACAAAAGATTTGAAGACTAAAGTACTATTGCAACAGGCGTATCCGCCTCGCTCGAATCAGTCAGATTCACAGCAACGACCCCAGTTTCAGCAACAGCCACAATTCCAGCAAGAGACGTCCCAAAGATTTAATTATGGTTTTTCCCGACAACAATTAGCATGGAATCAGTGTGCCTATTGTAAAAAGGAGGGTCATTATAAGAATGAGTGTCCGGTACTGCACGCACAGACTAGTGGTGTCCCAGCTCAGAGAGGTAATGTTGGGTTTATGCAAGCTCCTAGAGGTAGAGGATGTGGTACAATGACACCACAGGCCGATCGCCCATCAAATTATTTCGATCAGCGAAATGTACAACCTGCGCAACCGGGTAGATCTCCACAGTATCATGTTGAAGATTATTATGATCATAATGAAGAGATTCAGAGAAGCGAGTACTAGGACAGCCACAGGCAAAGAGAGGGAGTAGTATCAGTTCCAGTTGATCAGAGTGGACCTTATGTCGCAGTAGTTACATCAGGCGTGGTCGAACCGTTTCTGTTGGATACTGGTGCGGCAAAAAGTTCAATTATGCATGCAAAACTCCCTGGCGCACCTTTGTCTGGCTTAACGAACACTTCAGTAGGTTTCTCAGGCGCCCCTGTTCACAATCCTGTTTCTAGTCCTTTATCAATTTCTATTGGGCCATGCGAACTAGAAGTACCCCTTATCCTAACAACCGGTTGTAATGAAAATCTGCTTGGTTTAGATCTGTTGAAACGCCTGCATGCGACACTGTACTGTTCTCCTTCAGGAGTACAGCTCACATTAGGCAAAAGAGTCATCTCTCCAATGTATATGTCGATGGATAAGCTCCCACCGGAGCTGCGTTCTCTCCCTGATACTCTTTGGGCGACTGGTCCTAACGATGTAGGCCTCTTGGAAATTCCCCCTTATGTGGTAAGTCTGAAAGCGAATGTTAGATTCCCACGCATCCCCCAGTATCGGATTTCGAATGAAGGTGAACGTGCACTCTTGCTGATTGTGAAAGACTTAATACAGAAAGATGTGATAGAGGAAACTAGAGGAAATGTCTGCAATAGTCCTGTTCTGCCGATTTTGAAACGCACTGACCCGTCTAAACCTCCAATCTACAGATTTGTGATTGACCTCAGAGAAGTTAACAAAATAGTGATTCCGGAGTTTCCTGTGGTACCAGATATCACTGCATTATTGACGTTGATTCCTGCCTCAGCCTCATGGTTTACAGTGATCGACTTGAAGAATGCCTTCTTCAGCATTCCGATAGCCGAGGAAAGTAGAGACATTTTTGGTTTCTCCTTAGGAGGTCGCAGTTTCAGATTCAAACGCGCTCCACAAAGTTATTGTGAGAGCCCTTCAATTTACAGCCAAGCATTGAAGAGTCAATTAGATGCTCTTGTACTTCCTCCTGGTGTTGCTCTGATCCAATACGTAGACGATCTTTTATTGGCTGCTGATGACAAGGAAACTTGCAAAATAGCTACAATTTCTTTATTACGTCATTTGTCAGACTTGCATCACAAGGTTTCACCTTCTAAACTGCAATATTGTTGCCAAGAAGTGACCTACTTAGGTCATCTTTTGTCAAAGGAGGGAAGAAGGTTGACCCCAGAGAGAATCAAAGCAATTTCGCAGATGACTGTACCAAGCACACAGAGAGAAGTACGTGCGTTTTTGGGTATTACGTCATACTGCAGGCAATGGATCCCAAATTTTTCTCTCATGACAAAACCATTGGTAGCCCTGACTGGAAAAGGTGTTCCGAGCCCTTTGCCATGGTCTGATGAATGTCAACAGAGCTTCTCTGACTTACGTGATGCGCTATGTTCAGCGCCTGTGTTGGGTACTCCTGACTACAGTAAGCCGTTTACTTTATATGTCCATGAAAGAGAAGGTTGCGCGTTGAGTGTATTAACGCAACAATTTGGTGACAAACAGCGACCTTGTGCATATTTCTTATCCACATTAGATCCGGTAGCCCGAGCATTGCCAAGTTGTTTGAGAGCTACAGCGGCAGCTGCAGTGTCTATTCGACAGTCTGCTGGACTAGTCATGAACAACATGTTAGTAGTCATGGTTCCACATGCTGTGGATACACTCATGAATCGAACAAAAACTCAGCACCTCACCAGTGCTAGACTATCAGGCTATGAGCTGACACTTTTGGCAAGTCACATTCAGATCAAGCGATGCAACATATTGAATCCAGCAACGCTGTTGCCGACTACTCTGGAGTCGAGTGATTCAGAGCCCCATGACTGTTGTTTCAGAACTGAGGAAGAGACAAAAGGTCGGATTGATTTAAAAGATACTCCGTTACTAGATCCAGATGGTACTTTATATGTCGATGGATCGTGTTTCAAACTACAGAATGGTGATGTGACGGCCGCGTATGCAGTTACGACTTTGAGTACGATTGTTGAGACTGCAAGAGTAAGTCAGAATTCTGCCCAAGCTGCAGAATTAATTGCATTAACAAGAGCGTGTGTTTTAGCTGAGGGAAAGAGAGTGAATGTGTTTACTGATAGCCAATACGCCTTCGGCGTAGCACATAGTTTTGGACGTCTGTGGAAAGAAAGAGGTTTTCTCACGTCCCATGGGACTAAGATCCAACATGGACAGTTAGTCAGCGATCTATTGGAATCTCTGACCCTACCGAATGAAGTTGCGATTGTGAAGTGCAGTGCACATCGAAAGATTACGGATGATGTTGGCCGTGGGAATGCGTTCGCTGATGAGGTTGCCAAAGAAACGGCCAAGAACATGATGAGCCGAATGTACGTTGCAACGTCTGCAAGATGGATTGCTGAATCAGGGATGTGTGAGAATACGATTGAAAGTGTGAAGGCAATCCAGAATGCAGCAACGGAAAATGAGAAGAATGAATGGAAGGAGAAAACGGGTAAAATGGATTCAAGTGGATGTTGGGTTGATTTGTCTGAGCAGCAGCGTTGGATGTTACCTGATGCGTATGTGCTCGCAGTAGTCACGATGGCGCATGGAGCGGCGCACATCAGTTCGAAAGGGATCTGTAAAATGTTAGCTCCAGTATGGAAGAATGATGGAATTACTAAGTGTGCGGAAAGAGTGGTGAAAAACTGCATGATATGCCTGATGCATAATCCTGGCAAGGGAACCCCAACCCCAACTGGTCATTTTGCTCCCCCTTCTTGTCCCTTTGAAGTGATTCAGTTGGATTTTATCCACATGGACAGGTGTAACAATCTTAAATATGTCCTAGTGGTAGTCTGTGCCTTTTCAAGATGGATTGAGGCATATCCATTAAAGGATAACACTGCTATGTCCACTGCCAAAATCCTTCTCAAAGAATACTTCCCCAGGTATGGTATGCCACGGATTGTTTGGTCGGACAATGGAAGTGAGTTTGTAGGGAAAGTCATGAAGAGTGAGTGTACGGGTCTGGGTATCACCCAGAAATTCCACAGTGCGAATCACCCACAGTCAGCAGGTTTGGTTGAAGGGAACAATGGTACCCTGAAGCTGAAACTTGCTAAAATTCAAGCTTCCACTGGTCTATCTTGGCCAGATGCACTGCCTTTAGCTCTACTGTCCACCAGAGCGACTGTACACTCTCGAGTAGGGCTTAGCCCATATGAGATTGTGTTCGGTCGTCCTGCTAATGTTTGGGGAGTCCCTAGGCCAAAGGAATTCGAACAGATCGAATATCCAATGTTGATTGATTATCTTTATGACCTGACTGCTAAACTAAGCCTTATTCATCAACAGGTATTCGAATCCTTGCCTAAACTGCCAGAGAGTCCAGGCCACACGTTGAAACCAGGCGACCAAGTGGTGGTGCGGAATTTTGAGCGAACCCGGAACCTCCAGCCAAGATTCGTGGGCCCGTTCCAGGTGCTCCTAACAACGAGAACTGCTGTACGCCTAGCTGGAAGGAAGAATTGGGTGCACGCTAGCCATACGAAGCGTGTCCCTCTCCCACTCCCCTATGACAACTGGGTTAGACAGGGATTTGGTGTATCCGAGACAGAACCTGTTCCTAGGCTCATCCCTTTCAGTGATGCAGAGTACATAACGGACCCACGAACTGAAACGCAGAACTCTGACACCTCAGCAGGAACCGCTCCTTTGAACTTTGGACAGAGTGTTGTACAAAGTGAACATTTGTCACCTATGGAGTCGAACATTTCTGCACCTGTAGACCAGCTATTCCAAGATCAGACAAGACCCGGGAAGTACAGATATAATCTACGTTCTCATGCTATGAACTAATGACATTGCATAATTACCTTTCTGTTTGAAAACTGTTTTGATCTTATTGCATTCCTTTCAGTCAGGAAGTTTGCTCTAAATTTTTATCTTTTTGTTTCTGTTGTTCTCTCACCTTGCCGTCTGGGTTACCGTAGGGTCATAACGTGTGCCTTGTTTTAATTTGCAGGGAACCAGACACAAGGTCGGTTTCTTCTGTTTACTTTGGGAACTCCCAGGGTAGACAGAGGCAATTTTTTAACAGGTACAAACCATCCGTTGCGAACGGTTGTAGAAGATGGAGCTTCCTGAACTGCGACGGGTTAACGTCATAAATGTGCACAAGACAAAACTATATGACATATTGTATAGCAAATGTTTTCTAATGCAATGTGCTCTGACACTTCTGATTGTTTTAATAACTTTGGTAGGCGGAATTATTTTTGGTATTCAGTTGATATTTACACCTGTTACATCTACAGTATCTCCCCATGTTCCCGTTTCTCCGACTGTTGTTTCTCTTCATTCTTTCCATCCTTTTCCTGCCCACGAGCACGCTCGACGCTCTGAGTTTATAAATAACACTTTCATTCAGCTCTTGCACCAACATCAACTAGTGGTTAACACAACAAACTGCTGGGTGTGTGGCTTGATACCACATACCATGGACAAGGGCATCCCTTATCTGGTTCTGCCCTTAAGTTATAATGGATCATTCTGGGCATTTCAGACCATGTTCGCTTATGCCCTAGAGACCTATCCTCCACGACCTCCGCGTTCCACCAGGTATAACTCCGCTAATAGAGCCTTGGTAAAAGGAATCACTGACATGGTTAGGGACGTCAATAACACTCCGTTCATTCCCAAGGATGAATTGCGAGTTTACATGGGTTGGAATGTTACGGAATATGGCATTACTTTGAGTGAGAACAAACGTAAAAGCTCGACTCCGATCTGGGTCGTACCCCACCAAGGTCAGGTCTGTTTGCAAGGAAATGGGAGAAATCCGAAAGCTCGACTAGGGAAGAGTGACTGTATCGAAACATACGTTTTCCCGTCACAGTCTTCCCCTGCATTTTTAGCTGCTAAGGGCACCTATTTTGTTTGCAAAGACAGAGCATACACATGGCTGCCTGCTGACTTCTCAGGCTCATGTTATATCGCTCAACTGTTACCTCCGACATACACTGCTGCACCGGACTATCACAAAACTAGAGTTGTGAGAGGTGTTTTCAGTAAAGAAGATACTGCTGGCCAAGAAGCAGGAGACTTCTTCAAAGGTTTCCTTCCATTCTGGGGGCCTATGGCCAACAGTAGAAACTTACGTCAACTAACACGGGTAGTTGAATCCACTATCACCGAAACTGCGGGTGCCCTTAGTAACCTGACAGCTGAGCTTCAAGCGGATCGCCTCATGACGTTACAGAACCGTATGGTCCTTGATGTGTTACTTGCAGATCGAGGTGGGGTATGTAAGATGATCCAATCGAGTTGCTGTGTTTTTATCCCAGATAATGCGCCAACGGTATACAAGGCCATCTCTAAGTTACACAAAATCTCTGACTCTATTCATGTAGAGGAAGGTGACTGGTCATTAATGGGATGGTTCTGGAGTCTGTTATCTGCGTGGGGATGGAAGGTTCTAATAGTCACTGGTGTTGCGTTGGTATTTTTATTTTCGTGCTGTCTCATTGTTCAGTGTGGTCCTGCCTTATGTAGCCTTTGTGCTTCGACATGCGTAAGAAGACCACCTGTTTTTAGAGATACGCCACGGGATAGAGTAATGCTTCAACAACATATCAGTGACCTGATGAACATAGAAATGGACTCTGACATAGAGTAAGTTATTGCCTATGTAAGGGCAAAAGGACGGTCTGAGGTTCTGTAGCGATCCAAACCCGTGTATTCGGTATCGTAGTACTGACACGATTTTGGTACCAATGAACCGTAAATGATCCATTATATGCATGACAGTGTTTTCGCTGCGCAACTAGCATGAATTCACTGAAAAATAGGGCATTCTGTTGTTAAGTCATGGCATCCATTTTAGTTACGGCATCCATTTTGTTTCTTGCCCTCACATAGTCAATGAACGGGCAATGACCCCGGCAGAATCACCTTGTTAAGGACACGTAAGCTCGAGCCCCGAGAAAGGCTGACGCTGCATGACTAGGCAGAATCAAGCTGCCTCCCTTGCCTGAGGCCAGTCCTGCTATACTGGTTCTCGTGTCCATTGTCCTGACTGAAAGGCCGAAGACGGTAGCCATGCCCGTTTATGATCCATAAACACCTCTTATCCTACTTTTCAATCCTTTGCACCTGGCTCTGCTCCTCTCCTTCTGGGCTTTTACAATGGGGAGGTTACGATTTTTATGATGGGGAGGATCGGGCAAAGAATGGAAAACTGACTAGGGGACCTGATCGAATACCGAAAACCTACGACTAATTATTGTTTGATGTCTATTTACTGTTTGTTTGGGATACCGGGTTGGGCATGAGAAATATTTGTGTAATGTTGCCTAAAGACATTTTTCATGTATTTAAGGAACAACCCACTTAATGCAATTTGAACAGTCTCGTAGATTCTGCCTCTGTGTGGTTCCTATGACTTCTGTGTCCCTGCAGTAAATACATCTTGGTCTCTGACGCCACCATCGAGAAACCCGCGTCTCTGTTTATTTGTGCACCGAGACAGGAAGGAACTCAGGGGTCTTCGGGTGTTGTTTCCCTGACACCTCTGGACTCTTAAAAGTCCAGAACCTCAGGGAGACTCCATGTTGAGCCAGACATGGGCCGTGTTGTGCTATGTGGTGACTTTGTCGCCTGCAAGGCAACTAGGGGCTCATGTGGAGGCTTGCACAAACCCGGCAGCCACTTAGGACTGCGTCTGCGGCTTTTGGCTCCCTGGAGGGGAGTGGGTCGGAGGCCTGAGCGAGATGGGTGTCATGGTCCCTGAGATGGCAATCCCGCGGCATGCATGCCGATGCAGGTCAGAGGAGACCGCCCTCCCCTCCTCTCATGGCCTTGCCTCGCGGGGGGCAGTCGAACGCGTTGGTCTGGGGCTCCATGTTAGAGCAGACGCAGGTGAGCTTCTGTTCACTTCATGAAGGCCGCACTCGGGTGGGGCAGGCTGCGTCGGCGTGTGAGGAGGCGAGTCCAGGTCTTTGTATCCTGGGCTCTCCCCCCTCTTGATTTGTGACCGGAGGCTTATGCCTCCGGGCCTTTTGAGGGGTGCATCCGGTTTTATTGGTGGTGAATGCTAAGGCATGGTCTTGTCGTCCCCCCCTCACCTGGAGCAGTCTGCCTTTTGAACTGGCTGTTGAGCACCATGTGGCGGTACGTTCTGCTCGCCTGTTACGGGGTGCAGGGTGGGTTGTGTGCCCCTGCAGGCTGTTTATACTCCTTGGTTGGCGCAACACTTATAAAGTGATGATATTCCCCTCTGCGTCAACTAGCATTTAAGTTTGCAACTATGTGTTGCGTGCACTGACATCGGAGGGGTGGAATTAGTCAGAGCTTTTGTAACGTAACCCAGCGTGGCCCTCCGATTTCTGAGCTTTCTGAAATTTTTATCAGAGGCGTACAGGACATTTTCTATGGATTTACCATAAAGGCAATGGATAAAGAAATAGTGCAAACAGTGGCCCCACCTCCGCTACCGCTGGTCAGGATTCACTGGGGGGCTCACTCCGAGCTAAATTCAACACACATGGTGGTGTGCATCTACTGTATACAGGCAGGGGCGTGCACTGAGCCTGTTTGGCATGTTATGAGGTGGAGTTCCGCTGCACCACTTCGCCAGAGGGTGTGCTCCCGGCCCGCAGGTGGGCTAGCTCCCACTAGGCGAAAGAGAGAAGCACCGGGCTCCCTCCGGCTGAGTCTTTAGGCAGGTTTGATGTGGGGTGAGTCGAGGGGAGGGTGGCGAGCGCATGGCTCCCCCTCGTGCTAAGAAGTGTCTCAGGTTTTCAGCAGTGTTTACTGGCAGAGCCTGTCAGGGCAGACTGCAGGGTTGGCCTTTCTGCTGCAGGGCCCAGGTGGAAAAGACATTCCTCACAACACGCTCTCCTTTGTGAAGGGATAACAGGTAAAGATACAGAGTCCCAGTGAGTTTCCATTGCGCACAGTGTCGCGGCTTCATTGCCCGGGTCCTGTGCACTCGCTGGCAGCCATTACATTAGGTCAGTTCTTAATTCTAGAAGCAAATCCCTCGTGCCCGGTATATTACCTCGTGATGCTGAGGTAATGCACAGCCACGCCTAACCTAATACTTAATAACACTTCCTGCAGTTTCGCCCATGAACGCTCGCTCACTCCTACAACAAGCGCTCGCCAGGCATCCACGGTTTATTTTTGCATCGCGCTTTCAAAAGTGAAAGCGAGATGCAGAAATAAACACGCGGCAGAGCTTGTCTTTATGGGGCCATGTGTTTAAACACATGGCCCCATAAAGATAAATCCCTTGTGACTTGAACGGAAAGCAGGTGAGCCCGTCTAAGTGGGACGGCAGAAAAAGCCAAAGGGAGGTAACACACACAGCTCTTTTCCAATGGCTGGCCACCGTTTAGCATAAACGGTGATGCCAGCCAATGGAAAAGAGAGGCAGGGCTTAAAGCCCTTTACTGAAAGTCCTCAAAAACGTTAAATCTCACCGAGCGAGCTGCGCATGTGCGCAGCAACGCTAGGCGAGACCTAAAAATAATGTGGGAAGTTGAATGACCCAGTGACCTGGTCTATGGTTCTCACAGAAGAGAATCTTCAGCCCCATTAATAGTTTTAAAAAATGCATCTTTAAATGAAGCACAGAGCAAACCTTTCAATATTGTAGCATTTTTTTAAAATAATAAATATTTATTTTAAAAAATCTGTTCAGAGGACTCATGATCGGGCATTTGAATACATCATAGCCTGATTCACAGACATTTCGACATTTCTGAGTTTCCTGGGCCGCCTTCAAGCTGCTGCAGAGTGCAGCTTAGAGGCGACAGATTCACCTTCTTCTCCACCAGACCAATATATTTTTTTCACGTTCCACATGGCAGGGTAAAACAGTGAAGCTTTTCTGGATGACCTTTGATGTGGGTAGCAATAACAAAAGGCATCAAAATGATCATTATATTTCTTCGCCAACACTGATAACTGTTTTTTAGAGAAACATAAAAAAACGGCATGGAATTCTTTCAGCCTTTTTTGTGATAACACATCTTTGCACAGCTTATTTTCCAGACCCAGGATGTTCCATACTCTGGACCACAATACTGCACTAGTTAACTGTTTTTTTCCCCAAATTAATGTGATGCTTTGGGCCTGATATGCATTTTATTGCGCTTTATAAATAACAATACCAAGGGGTTACGTTATCTATCGGGTGTGATAAATAAAACCTATCACGAGTTGATGACTACCCCAATTTCCCCTGAGCCCTAATAACTACCCCATATGGATTTTGGTGTTTAGCCCATTAAAATCTGCATGATACAGTAAATACCGTATGCTTTTCCCATATTAAACTTGGGCAGATTTGATGAAGGTTGAGGTATTTAACCATCCAATAATTATCAGATGCTTTAAATACCTACCGACTTTGAATTCCAACCCGTGCACAACCAGGGGTTTCACACATGGATCAGAATATAATGACCAACTTGTAATCAGGGCCTACGTGTGATAGGTACAGAAGCAATGAATCAATTCACTCAGATGCCTAAACTGCTCTTTTCAAAATCTTGGAATATAGGAGCTCAGGCAGAAGATCTGAAAAATCGGTATTAATTCACTTTCTTTTCCAAATCTTGCCAATGATTACTTGGTTTTATGCAGGAGCTCGCCTTTTTTGTCCAAGCAGTTCTAAACATTTTGACGACAGAACTGCTGCACTAAAAGATTAAAGTGAATTTGCTCAGGATCACACAATATGTTTAAATGGAAGCAAGATTAGAATTTCGGTCTATTAGTTGCACAGTCGCCAAATGGCTAGAAGCCCACATCACCACCTCATTGAATGTCACAGTACTAAAATGTTGAATGTACTGCATGCCAAGATTGAGGTGGTGTGCCCAAGTACCACTGTTACAGATGATTTGGGAACATTGCTTTGCCCCTAGTTGCACTAATGGAATATTCTTGGTGTTACAATGCTGAGGTGCCGGGTATGGGTCACTGTCCTAGTTGTGACTTTGCGTTTTGGATGCTTCCAATGTTAGTGCTTGTAGCACGCTCACTCACCCTAACAAGCATTTGCAATGCCAATAGGTCAGGCTTTAAAAGAATGTTATATGGTGATGAGAAGCATTACAAGTAAATAGCATGATAATACATTTGCGTGGAAGCAAAGAGCTGTAGAATAATATTGGTGTAGGTTAAAGTTTATGAAACAGTCCTACTGTCAAGCCGGACCTAATTATCCATGTAGGTCAGGGTTCTTCAAAGTTGGTCTCGGAGGGCGCAGATCCGTTGCCAGATTTTAAGCATATCCCCATTTAGATAAATATAGTTATCTTAAAAATCTGACATTGATCCGGCCCTCCAGGACCGAGTTTGGAGAACCCTGGCGTAGGTTAATGACTTCTGTTCTCCCATGTGTGCTGCTGCCAGAGAAAAAAAACATAAATTATCTAGTTATCTAAGACACTTTATTAGCATTACAATGCCATGTGTGTATCCCTGAAAGGTCAAGCTCAGGCAGCTGGATAAATAAAATGATCACAGATATGTGGAAGGCAAACACATTTTGGTGGAAGCACACAACTTCTTCCCGATCAAAAAATATTCTCCTCGCTACCAACATGTGGAACGAGCCAAAGCCCCTCTCTAGTAATGCTCACATAATTGTCTGGTGACAGCTGCGTTGTCGAGCCAGACCATAAAAAGGGTATCCTAGCGTGAGGGAAAGTAGACTGACAACAACTGAATGTAAACAGGGCTTCAATAAACAGGGTTTGATCTTCTTTCTGAAAGTGGAGAAGGAATTAGTCAAGTACAGATCAAGGGGGAATTGGTTCAGATGTGGGTGCCAGATACGAAAAGGATCATCCTTCACATAAGAGGGACATCGGCCGGTAGTTGATGCTATAAACACAGTTATCTTCTCTCTGATAGATACCATGGGCCAGTGTTGAAAAGTGCCCTGTGAGCATGGCAAAGAAGCTTGAATAGGGTTGTTTTTCCAAACAGGAAACCAATGGAGGGCCTTGAGAAGGGAAGATAATGAGAATCATACTGGGAGATTCAGAAATAGCTATGTAGCTCCATTTTCAAAAGCTTTTAGTCTTTCAGTTGCGTAAACAGGAATGCCTAAAAGGAGGGTATTGCTGTAATCTAGACAGCAGTTTTGCGAGACTCAATGTAAATCCAGCTGAATACTTTGCAAAACCTTTTCAAAATTGCAAAGCAGCATGCAGAGACTGATGTAATTTGGTAAATCATGGAAGGATTATTGTCTACGACTATGCCTAGTTTTCTGAAGGAATAGGTGGGCCATGGGGTATCCCCCAGCTCAAAGGGACGCCAGCCTTGTGCATGGTAAGCTGAACAACATTACCTTAGTTTTTTCAAAATTCACCTTAAGGCAGTTGGCGTGCATCCAATAACACTTGGAGCTTACAGGGGCTATAATTAGTTAGAGTAGCAGTGATGTTTTTCAGAGATGTAGGTGATGAGCTGGGTATCATCAGCTTAAGGGATGATTTTAACGCTGTAGGGTCTGATTATGTTGATAAGGGTGGGGGATATGCAGATGCTGAATAGGATTAGGCTCTAATCATATTATCATGGTTGAAATTCCATTAGATCATACATTATTGGTCCTACCTCATTCAGACTCAGCCCAGCTTTCCACAGCATCAATAAACATCAACTGTGGTTAGCAAATTTTAGAGAAGCACTTTCTACTGTTACAATCCTCCTTACTCATCACAGACCCTCTGAGTCTCCTACTCTGTTATAATTCCATGGCAACTGCTCTGAATGAGACCTTGGTTTGCAAATGGCACCATACAAAAAGCAAATTGTTCTTACATAAACAAATCCTTTAAAAATGAATGGCATTGTATAGTTTGACCGAAAAAAATCTGAAACCGGTGCCAAGAAGGCAAACTTGTCCATGCAGTTATCAATCCATCTTAAATGTCTCCAAAACAAGAGATTTGTACTTTAATCCAAGGAAGAACAAAGGTAAGCCATGGTTTAATTTGATTGTGAAATATGTACTTCATGATTTAGAGTGTCATTTTTAGCAGTCAGGCAAGAGTTTGGCAAGAGAGAAGAAAGCTTGCTTTTGACAGTTCCATATGAAATTACTCAATACCTAACAAGTCCGATACATTTTGTGAAACCCTTTGTTCTCTTAAGTTACTGATTTAAATACACTGAAAAGTCAGTACTGAATGTTAACTGCTTTTTATCCTAGAGAGCTGAACCATGCTTCTTCTCCTGGCCTTCATCCCTGTTCATATCACACCTGCGCTAGCTTCCTACCCAAGAGCCATGCCTGTACTGTGACCCCCACATCTTGCATCAATCCTTGACGTGTGCCTCCAGCCCTACCTCTGCCTCACTCAGTGCACCCTTGGACCACCTCTGCTTTCTTTCTCTGGCGTTTCCTACCGGTGCACATTCTTTCTACCTTTGCTGACTTCTGTCAAGAGAAGTCTCACTCTTCCATCCATTATCTTCACGCATTACTCATTCATTTATACACAGCCACTCTCCCATTTATTCGTATGTGGACTGCATCCTGCGTCCTTTCATCAAAGTTTTCAACCAGTCAGTCACGTATAATCCTTTTATTTCAGTTTATAAGAGAATAACCCATACAAGTACAATACATATGCACAACAATACAACATTCAAACCATCTAAAAAATCCAGATAGCATTTCTTTAAAACTACAATAAAACAAGCTAAAACTGTACATAACTAATTCATGCAAATCAGCATTTAGAATAGTTAACAATTCATTGATAGTCTAAATTTACCAGCCTCCCTCAAAAAACCAAGCCATAGAAAAACAGACGTGCTCTGTAGGCAATGGCTGTAAAAATATTGGTTGTGTGATGGAACCACACATGCATTTACCACGCATGCCATTTCCACACAGTCTGTACAACGCAAGTCTTAAACACAAATATGCCTTTAACTTGCATGTCTTTACAACAATTTATGCTTTGTCAAAGCATGCATGGTAAGCACAGTTCCGTGGTTAAGACTTGACCCCTCCGACCCCTGGCACTGCCATGAGTCCTAAAATTACCCCATTCCCTCTTGAAAACCGACCCCCTCCCCTGAACCCTAAAAACGTCCCTGCCTCCAGTCCTAATGACCGCCCGGCCCTCCCCGAAGCCTTCAAAATTACCCCGACATTCCCCGGAGCCCTAAAAATGACCTTACCCTCCCCTAATCCCTAAATACTACCCCAATTCCCCCTGAGCCCTAATAACTACCCGAGAAAACTACCCTGAACGCCCATGAACATTTCAACAAACAACCCCACACCTGAAACTACCACAAGCCTTCACCCCTGAAAACTACCCCGAACCCCCTACCCCTGAAAACTACCCCGAACCCCCACCACCCCTTAAAACTACCAAATCCCCACCACCCCGGAAAACTACCATGAACCCCCACCACTCCTGAAAATTACCCCGAACCCCCATTACTCCTTAAAACTACCCCAAACCCCTGCCACACTGAAAACTACCACAAACCCCCCTGCCCCGTCCCACTTACCTGTCTGTGTCCACTTCCCAATGCTCCTCTTTCAAGTTCCTACCCATTCTTAACACTAGAGTGCATTGCCTTAACCACGTATATGCGTGTTTAAGGCAAATTAGTTGTTCAAGCAAGCGTGGTTATGATTGCAGGCTTATGGAACTCGTGGCTCTGGCCGCATAGTTCTGGATGTTTACCAAAAAGGTTAGGTATGCTATGGCTTGATTGAAATGTAAACCCTTTTAAACTGGAACTATAAATATGACCCGCAAACGCACATAAAAGCCTAAATTATAGATTAGGCTTCCAGACCTGGTGCTAGTTGTATGATTTATGTAAGCTTTGGAGGCATGGGGAACCCCAAAGATACCGCAATAACACTCCCACAGGTGTTTGTGGTAGTTTTCAGGGTGGAGGGGGTTTGGGGTAGTTTTAAGGAATCCAAAGGCATCAAAATGATTATTAAATTTCTTGGCCAATACTGATAACTGTTTTTTAGAGAATTCTTTCACCCAATGGGCCCTTCAGGGAGGCTCTTTACCGGAGTTCTTTTATCCTGAAAGTCTGGCCGTAGATAAAGTAGGTGTGTGTGGGAAGTGTGGTGTATGTACAAATGAGAGTAGCATGTGAGACAAGTGCGAGATAAAACTAACTATGGGAAACCAGCTGAACTAACTTCAATTAGCAGGTTCCATGTCATGATTAAAACTTTTGCTGCTTGTATGTGGTGAATCTAATAATCCCATTAAATATTAGGTGAGAATAGTGATTGACATGTTTCATGCCCTATGTTTCTTGAAGATCGTGGCATTTCATCAGAACCTTGAGCAACTATTAACTACTCATATGAGGGTGATTCACACCTAGGTATAGAAATGGAGAACCATGCCCTCACCAAGTACACCAACTCTGGCCTCCAGAATTGACGGAGGGTAGGTTACCAGCTATCAGCCGAACCAGACAACCGAGTCGGTCTCGACGCTATTACGCATCCCATAACTTGAGAGCCTTCGGCTCCGATAACAGCTCCTACCCGGATCCTGAACTGGAGGACCCCTGCAGCTGTTGGTGTACTTGGTGAGGGCATATTAAAAGATAAAACCCCAAATTTTTTTTAAGCTGCAATCCCATGGAAGTCCCACGATACTGCGGCAGGATTGCAGCTTTTTTTAAAAACAAAAATATTTTGGTCCCACACGGCCAAGGTGGGCAGGGCATCCCTACGCTGCCCCCTAATATTATTTTTTATATTTAAACTCAGGACAGGGGATTTGGTGTGCATTACTGAATGCCAGAAGCAACTTCACTGGAAAATAACAACCTTTAAATACCTAACTTCTCACGAGCCAGGCACTCAAACTTAGTCTTTGGAAAAACTAGTACAAAAAAACTGTGAACTACTTTGAATGAATACAGAGACATTTTAAGGCATGGGCAAAGTGGGATCTGGCCCAGGGCCCCAGTCTTTCAGGTGGGGTGGGGGGCTGATAGAGCTTGATAGGTTCTGCAGAGTCTTGCCAAGATGACCTTGTACATTTCTTAAACAGATGGTTTTAAATACCATTTTCCTTTCATTTATTTTTAATGTGGGTGATGTGTGACAATCTATTACAGATATGTTGCAGAAAATGTGTTTCTGTTTCATGCAACATCTATAAAAAAAGTTTTTGGGATCAAAATAGGACCTCACATATGAGAAATGGAAGGGTGTCACGGAGAGTACTTGCAGTAATATTAGTGAGCTGCTGCTGTGTTACAGTATTTAAAAAAACATGTCAATATCTCTGAATACTAGATATAAACACATTTAGAAGTTGGACTAGTGTGCCTGTGCACTTTCAGTGACTTTGGCCAAAGAAGGCATAAAGAGCTGAAACTTGATCATAAATCAAAGCTGTTACGAACAGGAGCCCCCAAAATATGTTTGGCCCAGGGTCCCCAAAATCCTGAATGAGCGCAACAATTCTGAGCCCATGTTTTCTTCAAGAACAGTAAGAACAATGTCAATGGAAAAAACCAAACATGACTTGCCTTGACTGTGTGCCACATAAATATTAAGCAGTAATCATGCAGTATGAGACATCCATTTTTAACACAGTGGTGTTGAGGCTTGAGGCCTCATAGGCAGAAGACAGGAAAAGGAACTTCAGCATGTCATATTAACTTTGTTTCTTAAGCAATAACATTAAATGGGTACACATATATACAATTGAGTGTAGATCCACATTTTGCACCAATGTTAATAATCCACAATTTTACGAATGCATCAAAAACTCCCACAATTTCACTATCATATAGTATTTTTTAACCAAAACCAGTGAACCCCAGATGAAAAGGAATCATCATGCAAGCTCTCTAATGAGTGGGAGTAGTGTGAAATATTCTCAGGTGTTGTTTTTCAAGTTTAGTTTCAAGTTAATTGAAATTGATTTAGACCTTCACTGTAGTCAACAATAAATATAAAATCATCCATAACACATACAATTCATCAATACTTTAATATCAGGTACCTTTAAAAAATGTTTTTAAAAAATCTTTGAAAAATCATATAGATTGTAACAAACATTTTCAGTTGGAGAAGATAAAATTAATTTAATAAAATCCTTCCTTCTTGTTATACTAAATTTGGCATGTAAAATGTTCAAGAAACGTTTCCTAGGTTGTGCAAGCACTGGGCAAATAAAGAGTACATTGTGTATACCCTTTTGACAATAATTACATAACACACAATTATAACTCTAAACTGTCCATTTTCCTACATACGCTTTAAGAAGTAACCAGCCAACCTTAACAATAACAAAAATCTTCTTAAATTGTGTTCTAAGAACAAAGATACATAACGTTAATACTGCTTAAACTATATAATGTTGGTAAAAGATCTATATATTACAAGGTTCCTACAATGCAAACAAACAAGATTAAAACAACATCAAGGAATAGCATTTAAAAAAATAATAATAAGTATACGAGGGACCAAACCTGGAGAAGATCAAGTCTGCTTTCAAGTGTGTCTAAAGCAAAGTGAAGATTAAAGGTACATTTTCCTTTCATTTCAACTTGAAAGATCTCCTGGTTTAACAATTAACTTAGAGAGCCCGGATTTGGCCTGGTGTGGCAACGTAGCAGCAGTTATGTACAGCGTGCCAATTAAATTGTCAGTGGACCCGTTGGTACAAAAAATGTAGTGCAAATAATGTCAGGTTACTGAAAGAAGTCCACCCAGAAATGTGGAAATAAAAATAAAAATTATAAAAACAAAACTTTTTGGGATTCACAGGCAACAAAAAACTACGTCGATTGTTTGAAGTGAATTTCTACAGTTTGTGAGTAAGTGTTGCAGAAGGGTAGTCCTTCCTTCGTGTTTGAAAGCCCCTGGAACTGAGCTCCGACACAAGGTGAGTGACTCAGAATGCTGCCAGTAAAAGGTGGAAATTTGGGGCGCATCAGAGAAAAAATGGCATCTAAAAGAAAAGAATGCTTTGGAGCGGTGATGCTTGCCGGCCATGAGAGGCAATGTGATGTGGCCCATAGACACTCTTGATTCGAACAGTAGCAGAGGGACAAACAGTGGGGCAATGAGTAAGAAAGTGAAACATCGGGAAGGGTTTCCTTCAAGCTTCTCACAGAAGAAAACAGAGCCATAAAGTGGATTTTAAATGATAAAAAACTTTCTCTAATGGGGGAAGAGCACTGTCTTCTATTTCACTTTCCTTTTTTCACCCTCTCACCAAAGTCAAACCGTAACAGGTTTATTAGATCTGAGGTCTCAAAGACCTCTGGACTCAGTAGGGTGCTAGAAACTTGCTTTTGGGCACAGGAGTGGCCACTCTCACTCTGAAGTCAGCGGACCTGAAAGTGTGAGGCTGTCAACCTGTTGGCGCGACTGCACGTGGTCTCACTCTAGGTCAATATGCAAAAATGATGGGGCTGACCTAATAACGCTGGGAGCCAGTCGACCAGTATATAAAGACAGATAACTGTAGTTCCTTTGGGAGACAATGGGGTCTTGGGGGGGCAGCTGCCCAGGGAGAGGTCTGCTCCCAGGAGAATTTAGGCTATGGTGAAGTCCAGCAACTATACTGATATATTTGGGCTGGTATTGGGCTATAGAGATAGACAACTATATAACACGGACATTTTGGGAACCAGCCATCATGTTGTCTTAGGTGGCACAGTGACTGGTTTTAGGAAGTTAATTTTCCCACCTGCCCACTCCTTTACCTTATGGTTGGGGTCTAGTTTTCTTATTAAGTGTTGACTTTCTCTGGGAAGGCTTTATCTTGGAATAGGTGTGCAGGCAAGAGAAATATGAATACGTTATTACTCTTAAGCAGGTACACAGACAGATGGCTAAAAAGTTGTCAAAGGTTAGCAACTGTTTTTGTTGTTGACAGCTGCAATCCAGGCTGAAAAGTAACGGGTAGACAAGCTCATACCTGGACGAGGCAGGAACTTAAATGATCATTAGGAAGTTAAGTTAGTTAGAGGTTGATAGATGCAGTAAACCTGGATGGGAGGTAAAGAGCTCAAGTGTGGAAGATCAGCACAGGAGGAAGTAGAGACTTGCAGATATAAGATTGTTGGTGGGTGGGGGTCGTTTAATATAGATGAGCATTTGTGTATAGTGAGGTTTTTCAGTTTTGTAAGGCAAGTACAAGGGGTTGTTTATGTGATGTGCACCTGTTTCAATAAAGCAGCGTTTTCCACACAATCCAGTGTTAGTGGTCAGTGCTTCGCCCCCTCTGCCCCAAAGAAATAAAGTGCTGAATCTAATTGGAAAAGGTGACTTAATCCCATATGCTGTAAAGGGTGTTATACTGAAATTGAAGAAAATGGCATAGTTAAATGAAAAACCTTTCACATGACTTAAATCGCATTAAATCTCCTACTGGATAGAAAATAAATTTATATGGAAATATTTAAATTTATGTGCTAAAGGCATGGATTGCATTCTATAAACGCATCAGCCATTCTATTATTACACGACGGTGCCCCACACAGTGAAGCGTGTGATGGCACAGTGAAAGAATAAATCAAACATACAAAAAACATGAACAACACAATACAAAAAGCCCTGCCTAATGAACATTGGCTATTGTGTCCGTTTCAAAGGCCCATGAATTTATTGCACAGATCACTAGATTAGATATGCATGCCGCTTCATTCAATTTTGTTCTTTATATGTAGCCTAATCTAGGCAGTCCCAAGAAAGGGATGATGTCCATGTTTCGATCA
Source organism: Triturus cristatus (assembly GCF_964204655.1). Taxonomy (NCBI): domain Eukaryota; kingdom Metazoa; phylum Chordata; class Amphibia; order Caudata; family Salamandridae; genus Triturus; species Triturus cristatus. The sequence continues at coordinate 1,152,088,369 of NC_140591.1, read as the reverse complement.
CAATGTGTAATTTACATGGGGTCATCATCAAGGCAGAGTCATAGACATGTTGGGGTAGCAAACTTCATCAACTAAAAGTAGAAGGTGAGCAAAACATGCAGTTGCACCTCTCACTGGTTTTAAAAATACACCCAATTTAGGACAGAATAAGAAGAACATCAATTACGAGAACTCATGGTCTCGTGCAGTCAGGATCTGCAGGGTGTCTGGGATATCCCAGTCTGGGAATTTGTGAAGAATTGCTCAGTACCTCTAATGGAGAACTCAAGGAATTGCAATGATGCAAGAAGCTTACCAGGAAAGCAAAGAGGCAACGGCAGTGCAGGATCATTGCCGCCCTTGCCAAAAAGGACAGTAGAGTAAGACTCAGAGGAAGCATCTGAGTCTCACCACTATCACTGTTCTGGGGACAACAAAATCCAAATAGAAACATTTAGTGTATTTGTGGTAACCCCTTGCAGTAATCTCTCTGTGTTGACAAAAGGAAGTGCCTCAACCTTACGCTCTGTTCATTTAGCGTGGATTAGTATGGTAACCTACTATGCATACCATTAATATTTGTGAGTAAAAGGTGTGTAAATAAAAAAAAAATCACAGTGGGGGTAATATGGTAAATTAACCTTTCTTTAAGGCAGAATAGCATATCCACAAACATTGTGACAAACATTGTATACAATAGAAAATCAGAAGATCAGAAAACCTGTTAAGACAAGATTTCCACAGTATGAAGCCCCTGTCTCAAGGAAAGAGCAACAAACAAAATACAGACAAGTGATTTCAGCTGATGACATTGACTGTAACTAGTGTCCTCTTTTAGAAAATACCCTCAGGGCTCCCAGCTTTATTTATTTATTAAGACTCAGTTCCAACTGTGTGAGTTACTCGACCGCAGTGTAGACCGGAGGCAGCTGTCAGCAGTGGCCCACAGCCACGTGTCGTTGACTCGCGATGCACAGAGTTAGTGACACCAGGGCAGTTGTCGGTAGTGTTCGATCACCTCCGTAACGATGATCCTTTTTCCCTCCTGACTGCAATGCATCATCCTCTTCCACCTCTCCTTGCATGCAATGATATGTACTCTGCCATTGAGAAATCGATGTTCACTTCCAATTATGTGACCTGCTCGGGCGCAGCGTAGGCCGAGGGCAGTAGTCCGCGTGGACCCACAGAATCTTGTGGTTGTGATGCACTACTAAGGCTTGTTGGCACCACATCAAAGGAAGTATAGCGACATCAAATCTACTATTAATGAAGTTCTCTGCCATAGTGTAATCAAGACTCAGTTCTAAATGTGTGACCTACTAGTCCGCTGTGTATGCTGGTAGAGTACGTCAACGAGAAAGGAGTACTGTGGGCCTTGATCGCGGAGGCCTTGATGATCGTAGCAGGTTACCAGGTTTGTGTGCCTGGGGCTTGGAGCTTGCACCTGCACGTGGTGGGCCTTCTTTGACACACTCCGGTGTCGGCAGGTGAGCAGTGATGCCTGGGTGGGCAGGGGCGGGCAAGTCGAGTTCGGGAACCAGCGGCCTGGGGTGCTGCAGACACACAGGATCACAGGCCATACCGCTCATGGTGATGGCGACGGCGTTGTGGCGGGCTGAGGGGCGCCGCCCTGGCAGAGATGTTGGGCATTCCGACAGAGGACCACGCCCAGAGCTGCGTGCTTTTTATTCACACCCCTACGCTGGCCTGGCGTACGCTGGGCCAGCTCACTCCGCTCATGCTTACGGGAGGGACGTCACAAGCTACATTTCCGCGAGCTTTCCCAGTGGATGGGGTGACATGATTGTGTCTACTGTCCACTGTACTCCATACACCAGTGGTGTATGTTGACATGGATATGTGTGTGGTCTGCATACTGGAGTCTGGCCATCACATCCACGCCACACTTGGCAATGGGCACATGCCTGGTTCCCTCCTCTCCCCACATTCAGCTATCGTGTGGCTGATGTGCCATGACATTGATGGCTCATGTACATGGCTGGCCCAGGTTGCCACAGTAAGTTGTGCTGTCGTGTCTGGTGGGTGGACATGTTGTTTGTCATGTTGTATGTGAGCTTGTAACGTGTGCATTCCCAGTGTTGTGTGTTGCATGATTGTGGAGTTGAGGTGTGTGTTGTGTTTATTTGGTACTTGCCAACAAGCTGTGCATTTCGTTAGGTGCCACCCTGGTAGCGCTGGTTGCTGATGGACTGTTGGGAGATGTCAGAATCATACACACTACCTGGGTGATTGTCGTCGACATTGGTGGGGATTTCCCGGGGGACCGCTATTGCCTGCACATTGATGGGATGCGTGTGCTTTCTGTTGCGGTTATTGTGTGCAGTGTTGCCAGGGGGCACCAGTAGGACACGTGTGCAGTCAATTGCACCCTCAACGTGCGGAAAGCCAGCTGTGGGCGTATACACCTTGCTTGGTCTCCAGCTGTTCATGCACAGTGTGGGGGAAGTGTAGGTACTGGGGTACCAAGCTGATGATGGCATCCAGGACAGGTTTGAGGAGCTTTGATGGGGTTCCACTGACTCTGGCAGTTGTTGGTTGGTAGGTACCGGAGGCCAACAGGTGCAGCACGGCCAGCAGATTTGTCTAAGGTGGGATGTTGGTTGTCCCTTTGAGCCTGTGGTGTGTAATGTCATTCTCTGGTGTTGTGTGTGTGAGGTTGATGCGTTTTCAGGGGGTTGCTGTCTTTGCCTGCGCTACCTCAGTGTTGGTCGGGGAGGCAGTGGGGGCCCAGGGGGTGGGGAGTGGTCCTGGGGTGGTAGCGGTGGGTTTTGTGTCCCTCTTTGGTGTCCGGGCCGCATAATCAGTTGCTCCAAGGCATCTGTTGGCCTTCAGGTGTAGCACTGGGCTGGGCTCCCTTTTGTGGTGCAGGCCGTCGTCCAACTTTGCACAGGTAAGAGCAGGTGTTAGTTTCCTGCTGCTAACGTGCCTTATTGCATGTTTTGTGGTCTTTTCGCATATCTGGCTGGTCATTGAGAATGTTGCGGAGTGGAGTTGTTGTGGCTTTTGGCACGGGAACGCCTACTCTGCATCTCATTAGCGATAGTTACCGGGGTCATCTGTGGCGATGTTTTATGCGGCTGATATCGCGGGTTAACTGGTGATATGGGCTGTTATCACCTGCTTGTGAATAGGGCATTAGTTTTATCGTGACTTTGGCTGCGATAAAGTGCCAATCACTCGGCGAAAACTCTTTGAGAATATGCCCCTGGGTTTATTGTTACCACTGGGGAATGTCTGCAGCATGAGCTTACTGACTTGAGTTGTTTTTTTCAAATTATAATTTAGTGCTATATCTATTGGAGTTTGCGATTGAGCTATGCTCAGTATCCCTTTCTGCATCTGTGACTCCCTGACGACCAAAACATTCCAGGTTTCCTTGCCCAACACGTTGGTAATGTTGTTCAGATAATGAGGCAATAACTCACTATATTGGAATTCCCCAAATAATTTTTGTGGCTTGTGTTGCTATCCACCCTTTATGGAACTCTCACCCAAACGCCAATATTTATGTACATCATATCATGAACAGCATAAGTCACACCCAAATGCCAATATTCATGAACATCATATCATGAACAGCATGATTCAACATCTCACCTACATTCATGCCTCTTAAAGCTCTCTGTCCTGGGGGTGCAGGATGGATACTCCAAGTTGTTTCCTCTGCCATTCAAATGCTGAATTACTCCTCTGCTTGCTAAGATGTCGTCCCTCTTCATTTCATTGAGCTTCTACGACCGCTCACATTTTTCCATTTGGGGTGCAGTGAGTATGCTATGTATCTCACAGCATCTCGACCCTCCCCCTTCCTTTGCTCCCAGGCAGCCCCAAAATCTTCTGTGCTGCCTTCAGGGACGCGATGGTGTGTTGTGTTCCTTCTAAAGTAAAGAGCAGCCTAAAAGGCTGGCCTCACCTGTATTTGACATTCTTGCTGCGTAGATGCTGTGTGACTAGGTGAAAAGCTCTATGCTTAGCCAGGCCACTGCAGATGGAACATGGTAGGTTTGCAATGTCATTCCTTTGTATAAAAATGATCCAGCATCTCAAGCATTTTTCAGAAACTATTCCTTGTCTCTGTAATAGTGCACCCTCACAACCACATATAGTGGTCTGCTCCTTCCAGGGTTCACAGGGGCCACTCTGGATGCTCTGCCAATGTCCAGAGGTGGGTCATCTGGCTCCACAAGTATTACTAGGAACAGTATATCTGGTGATATCACTTTTTTGGCTTGTGCAAGGGTTCCCCTGAACGTGAATGTTGTTCTGCCACTAGTACTTTTCTAGGTCTTCTCATTTATCGTAAAGTATTATGTATTGTTCTTCCAGGGCCAATGAGCATGCCCTGAGCATTTTACCTTCCTTGGTTCGGTAATCCACATTCTTCTCTAAGATGTTCAACCTTCCTCCAACTTCAGATATTTCTCAGCGTACTTTCTGTAGATCTTTTTGCAGCTCTATTTTAATCCCTGGAATGTTCTCCTTTGAATGCTTGGAAAAAATTAGAACATCATTTTTTTTTAGATATGGACAGCTGCATGTAAAGACATATGTTGATTTGGTTTTGTACCTGCTTAAAGCAGTCAGTGAACCGCTTCCCTCCCTGTGCATCTCTGCCTGGTAGCTGCTGCCCCTTGCAGATCCATTGACCCTTTCTGGCTGGTGTTCGAGGCCATCCTCCATCCGCAGGCTCCTGCCTGCACCTTGTCTCTGGTGGGCTAGTGGGGAGCATATTTGTTTTGCTGCTGGCCTGCCTTCTGTCCTTGTGCTTTCTGCCTGTGCATCTTTTTCCCCTCTATCTGTACTTTTTCACTTTTCCTCAAATTCCCCCTTTTTCGATTATTTTTTTCACTTTTTCTTCACTTTCTCACTCTCTTCATTTGCGCCCTTGCCCCTGCCGCTGCTTGACCCCCACTGCCCCATCTCCTTCCAGCGCCACATTTCCTGACTCCCCCTTTCACCTCCAAGACACAACTTAATGGTGGCCGAAGTCATGCCAAAGGCAAGCCAGTGTGCATCCATCCCCGCCTGAACCTTGCCAAGGACCCTGGTTCTCGGACCTTCCACCAATACGAAGCCAGCACCCTCCTCGCTCTCAACACTGAATGCCATGCCACCTGCCACATCTTGTCACTGAAGTACACTCAAGGACCCTTCTCATGCCGAAACTGCAGCTGCATCCTCATCTACCTCCTCACTCAAGCTTATCTCGCTGTCCGGTCGACCCACAGCACACCGACCTGCTCAGCTGCATCCTCATCAACACGTGCTCCCTCCATAAACATGCCACAGAAATCTGGGACCTCCTCGACTCTGTCTTCCCCGACATCGCTTTCCTCACAGAAACTTGGACTAACCCCAGCAAGGGCCTAGACATCGCCACCAACATCCCCGACAGTTACAAGATCATTCACAAGGACTGCAACGACTGACCAGGAGAAGGCATCACCATCACCCACAAGAACTCCCTCCACCTGACCACCCACTCGGACAACCCTATAACAACCATGAAACATCTCCACTTCCAGGTGAAGACCAACCCTAACACCACCCTCTGTGGCACCCTTGTCTACAGACCTCCTGGCTCCCACCCATTCATAACCGACGCCACTATCGATTTGATCGCACCCTATGAACTCACATCTACTGATTATAGATCCTACTCTGTGACCTCAACTTCCACCTGGACAACCCCAATGACCAGAAGATCTCTCCTGAAGAACCTCGTTAACATCGGATTCAAGCAGCTAGTCACCTATCTGACTCACGCAGCAGAACACACACTCAACCCGGTCTTCTCTGCCAGAATAAGCATCACCTACAGGCACATCTCCGAAATCCTCTGGACCAATCACCACAGAATACATTTAGCTTTCACCAAACGCACTGTTCTCCTCCGCACCCACTGCCTCCCTGCTGTAAGTGGAACAAGATCATCTAAAGGACATCTCACTACTTCCCTCAGCACAACCCCACCGCCAACATTCACAGGCACCAACATCGCAGCATGCAACCTCCACCAATGGATCTCCAACTGTCTGATGCTCAGCACTCCTCAAGAAAACACCCAGCGAGCAACACTCTAAGAAAGCCAGCTGGTTCACTGCTGCCCGCCACAAGTCCTGATGCACCCTAGAAGGCATGAGAAGAGATGGAGGAACAGCAAAATCCCAGAAGGCCACACAGCCTTCAAAGCTGTCACTGCACACCATCTCATCCACAATAACACAAAGAAAATGGCCTGCCAAGACAGAATCAACGCCAATGCACACAACAGAAAAGCACACTTCGCCATCGTCAAGGAGTTTGCGCAACCCCAACAGTGAGACCACAGAAGTCCCAACCTCCCAAGACCTCCCAAGACCTCTGCAACATTCTCAGCACCTACTTCCACCACAAGATCAAGCAGATCTATGACAGCTTTGACACCCAACACCTGCCCATCACTCCCGCCACCACCACACTTGACGACGATGCCCCCAAACAGATCCTACTCAACTGGATCCCACTCACCACGGACTAAACTTTCCATCACCCCTAATTAAGTCCCGCCATCAACTGCTTCATCAAGACCGCCACTTTCCCCATTGACTGGAAACATTCCAAGATCAACCCCCTAATGAAGAAACCATCTGCCGACTGGACAGACCTAAAGAATTTCAGACCCATCTCACAGCTCCCCATCCCAGTCAAGCTCATCGAGAAGGCCATCCACCCCAACTCTCTCAGTTCATCAAATCCAACTACATCCTGGACACCTCTCAATCCGGCTTCCAAAGCAAGCCCAGCACCAAGACCACCCTCCTCGCTACCACCGATGCCATTCGCTCATTCCTTGACTGGGGAGAAACACCAGTCTTCATCCTCTTTGACTTCTTGGCCGCCTTTGACAGTGTCTCCCACTGCACCCTCACCACAAGACTCCACAACGCCGGCATCCGTGACAAAGCCCTAGTCTAGATCCACTCCTTTCTCATCAGTAGAACACAGCGAGTCAGAATTCCACCATTCCTCTCAGAACCCATGGAGATCAGCTGCGGAGTCCTCCAAGGCTTTCCCCTGAGCCCCACCCTCTTCAATGTGTACATGGCCCCGGTCGAGCCATAGTCAGGAACCTCGAACATAACATGCTCGCCCACGCTGACAACACCCAGCTGATCCTCTCCCTCACCAACGAACCCACAATCGCCAGATTCCACAGCGGGATGAAGGCCATTACTACCTAGATGAGAGACAGCTGCCTCCAGTTCAACTCTGACAAGACCAAAGTCCTTATCCTGAAGCCCAACACCTCTGCCTGGAAGGACTCCTGGTGTACCACCACCTTAGGAACCCTCCCACACCCACGGACCACACACGAAACCTCGACATCATACTGGACTCTACGCTCAAGTAGAACCGCCAGATCAAATCCATCTCCTCATCATGCTTCCACACTCTGCACCTGCTCCAAAAGACCTTCAGATGGATCCCCACTGAGTCCAGAAAGACGGTCGTCCACGCCCTCATCAGCAGTGGACTTTAGCAATGCACTATATACAGGCATGACCCAGAAACTCCTCCGGAAACTACAAAACGTTCAATATGCCGCATCCAGACTGGTCCTTAACACCCCACGACACAGCCACATCTCCAAACAGCTGCGAGAACTCCACTGGCTCCCAATTAACAAAAGAGCCAAATTCAAGATCCTCACACATGCCTACAAAGCCCTCCACAACGCTGGACCAGCATACCTGAACCACCGCCTCTCATTCCATGCACCCACCAGACACCTCTTCTCTGCCGAACCGGTCCTCACCCCGTCCCTCGGATCTGCAAGACCAGGGCCGGAGGAAGATCCTTCTCCTACTTCACTATCAAGACTTGGGAAATCCTGCCTCTCCACCTCAGGCTATCCCCATCGCTGACCAAGTTCAGGAAGGATCTCTAGCCTGGCTCTTCGGCTGAACCTCAGTGTACAGTAGGACCTGCAGCCTCCCCAGCACCTTGAGACCCTCGCGGGTGAGTAGTCGTGCTTAACAAATACTGATTGATTGATTGACTGATTGAAAGCACTGCTAAAGACTCTGCATTATTGCACATTGACATCCATTTTCAATATACTGCCATATTACAATTCAGTGCTGTACATTGCACATTTAGCTTGACTGTATAAATAAGTGTGTCCTTGTGAGAACTGCAGATTTAGTGTAGTCAGCTTTTCTACTGCACATATTGCAACTTTTCCTCAAGGCCTTTTCGGATTTTTCCCACAAGAGAGCTAGGCTCTTGCTTGTTATGTCTATCTTGAGTTGTAATCTTACTGTGTGTTCTTTGCTCCACTTACTGCATTGAGAAATTATATAAAAGTAGCATGAAAATGTGTAGAATTTAGCATTATGTGCTCCAACTGATCAGATGGTGAAGCACTGATCCGTTGGCATTGCAAATTACACATTTTGATGATTGCTAATCATTATTGTATTAAAAATGTGTTAGACTTCTTTGAGCTTTCACTAGTGTCTGTTTTCTTTCACTAATACCTTTGGTGATGTTTTCCCCCTGCATTTGTGAGGGAGCCCCTACCTCATCCGCTTGATCTGTGTCCAACAATTTATCCTCAGGCTGCCTCCTCTATTGTGCTTGCCGGAGCATGTCTTTGATGCTTCTTTTTTACTGTTACCTCCTTTCAATCTTAGGTGGCTGCTTGTGGGACGATCTCCATTTAATACCTCTCAGTGATTGCTCCAGCTGTGCCTTTTCCTGTCTAAGGGTAGGAGAGGATTACAGAACCTGTGGTGCTGTATGACTAGCCTTGCAGAATCCTCACTCTGCATCTACTCCTCATACGTCTGGGAGAGAGGCTCCTGATAGAGCGCCATGTACTCTGAAAGTTTGTAGGGGTGCATCATATTCACTGTTATTCCGCACCCACATATTAATCGAAATGGTATTAAGGTGTGACTTGGAAATGTATCACTCAAATCTGCTTATAATAGTATGATAAAATATGTAACCATACCTTTCATAAAGAGCAATGTCGTAGTTCACTGCAAATGTATTTTAGTCAACGCATAATGATTGGTTTCATGTAATGCGATGCATTAGGTTTAAACGTGCACCATATTAAAGTTGCACATGTAGGGACCGATTCACAGAACTAACTTAAGACAAAATCCTAACCTTACTATCATTTTCCTATTCACAGAAGGCACTTACTCATTTTGGTATTCACAGAAGGCACTTACTCATTTCGGTATTCACAGAAGTTAGGAGTCCTAACTTTAGGACTCCTAAATGCCTTCTGTGAATACCGAAAGTCTTAAAATTAGGATTTTTCTCAATTTAGTAGTAATAAAGTTAGGAATCCTAACTTTAGGACGCATAAATGCCTTCTGTGAATACCGAAATTCTTAAAATTAGGATTTTTCTCAGTTTAGTAGTAGTAAAGTTAGGAGTCCTAACTTTAGGACTCCTAAACTGAGAAAAATCCTAATGTTAAGACTTTCGGTATTCACAGAAGGCATTGATGAGTCCTAAAGTTATGAGTCCTAACTTTACTACTACTAAACCGAGAACAATCCTAATTTTAAGACTTTCGGTATTCACAGAAGACATTTAGGAGTCCTAAAGTTAGGAGTCCTAACTTTACTACTACTAAACTGAGAAAAATCCTAACTTTAAGACTTTCGGTATTCACAGAAGGCCTTTAGGAGTCCTAAAGTTAGGAGTCCTAACTTCTGTGAATACCAAAATGAGTAAGTGCCTTCTGTAAATACGAAAATGGTTGTAAGTTTAAGATTTTGTCTTAAGTTAGTTCTGTGAATCGGGCCCGTAGCTTACATATTCATATATAAAGTGTAATAAAGTTAATGCTTATAGTGTGATTTTAGAAGTGTGGATTTAAACTGTGTAAAGGCCTGATCGCATATACGTTTAAAGAGAAAGGCCTGTTCATTTCTTATGTTAGCTAAATATTGTAGGCCGGAAATGATTTCCATTGGTAAGGCTTTGGAGTTTCAGGACGATAGAAAATCTCATAGAAGAGGAAAGTTTCTTGTTCTCATGTTTCTGTTGCAGGTGCAAGGACACTTAGGGCCCGATTCACAGAACTAACTTCAGACAAAATCCTAAACCTACTACTTTTGGTATTCACAGAAGTTATGATTTTGTCTTACATTTGTCTTAAGACAAATTTAAGACAGACTTAAGACAGACTTAAGACAGACTTAAAGACTAAAGTACTGGAAGAAGACCTGGATGAAGAGGTGTGCCGGAGGGCGTGTTCTATGTTTTTGGGATTTTGTATTAGTGACAGTGCCCCGAGGGTTGAGCAGTTGAGGCTTAGATGGGAAGCTAGAAGGAGCATCTTAGAGCAAGCTCTGACTAAGTGAGTCCACTTTTAAGGAAGTCTTCACTTATGACACCTTTTACTCTCTTACCTGGGAGGGAAAATGCTAAGTAGGGATGTCACCTTAGAGATAGCGTAGGGATAGACTAACTGATTTTCTTTTAGGCTAATGACTTCTAATATAGAGACTGGAGTAATTATCGCTTTTCTGATGTTATTTGAATTGATTCTTCTTCCTATTCTGAGCTGGATGCTACTCCTGCGTAGAATCTCTTTTGCATTAGTGTCCATTTATTTTCTTCACCTTGTACTGAGGTGCTTGTATGTGCAGGTATTCTTAGTTGTAATAAATTCCTAAAATTTGAGATTCTGAGTTAGTGGTCCTTTAGAGATTAAATTCAATTTATTGATTATGTGTTAAAATTTGATTTCCTCCCCTCTACACTACTTAGCAGAGAAAAAGATCCTGGCGACCTGAAAGGATTCTTGGTGATGGTAAGGTAGATAAGAATCCGGTGTCATCAGTTGGTAGCAGAGGATGGTTATCTCTGATAGTGAGGGGAGATCTAGATCAATATAAGATATTCTAGAGGCCCATAGAATTCAAGGAATAGTGACCCATCGGATGGTGAGTGGCAGACAATGGCAGTTGATGGAGATTGATGGAAAGTAGCGGTACGGCGGAAAGCAGCAGTTCGTAGAGGAGTGAGTATAAATAGGGTGATGTGTTTTATTAGATTGCGGTGTTGATTTGATTGTGTGATGTCTTGCGGAGTTGGTATGAGAGTTGAGTGAATGTGGGATCAGGCTGTGAGCGGGCGCAGCCTGGGGATTCGTAGACTCGGCGAGTAGTCTGAGAAGTTGTGGTGTAGAAGACACCCAAAGTAGATTTTGTTGACCATTGTAAGGGAATCGTGAGACATCATCGATTACCCAGACCGAGATAGGGGGAGCGAATGCGTGAGTGCGTGAGTAACTGACGCTGGTTGTGGGTTGTTGTATGTGGAACATTGAGCGTTTAAAGCCTATCAGTTGAGGCGATTGTCTGGTCGTTTCGCGGACAGACAGTTGCCAGGTTTGAGGTCAACAATTTCGAGAGACTGTCGGAGGCAGTTAGAGAAGTTATTGTCCGGTCATTTCATGGACAGATAATTACTTCAGAGTGTGAATGGGACGAATGCAAGGGTGAGACGCGAATTGTGAAGAAAGGGAATTGCTGCGAGCGGAGGAAGTGTAACGTCAGAAGGTGTCGCGCTGCGATAGGTCGGTTGGTGTGAGTCGCGCTGCTATTGGTGGACTGACATCGGGAAGTGAACGAAAACATTGTGCACAACCAAAAATTTGTTCATCATAAAATGTTTTCAGGTTTTCCAGAATTATGTAGAGCTGACAATCATGTGGTTACTCGAGGGGGAGAAGAAGCCCCTCCCGATGATACTCCAGCGCATTATATGGCAAAGAATGTGGGATTGCATACTATAATTTGGCTTGAAAATTGGTATAAAATGACTCATGGTGAGGGAGAACTGACTTTCCCACGATATGGTACTTTCAGGTTGGATGTGTTGTATCATTTGAAATCTGTGATGTCTTCGTTGTGACCTCTGCCTAGACCAACTCAGTTTGAGGCATTACATGCATGGAATAGCAGCGTATAACAGGGAAAGAGACAGAAGTCAAGAAAGAGTGAAGAAGTCAATCAGGGCATTCCAGGATGCAAGGTGGGATGCACTAGAGAAGAGGTGGAGAGTGGAAACAATTGAGGGGGATAGATTGTACCCGCTACTAGAGAAAACAGACAGTGCGAAGGCAAAGAGCGTAGATGAGGATGATAGTGATACGGATGACAGCTTGGTAGAGAGGTTGTTGGCCGAAAGACCGCCTCCGTTCAATCCAGATTCCTATGAAGGAAAATCGGATCCAGTAGAAGGGACTAGTGGAATACAGACTCAGTCAGAGGTGAGAGTAGTAGGGAAAATCTCGACAGGAACGGAGGACATGAGAATACAGTCTGTAGTGAGTACACAAGATGGGAGAGGTGTGAGGTTACCGGATGCTTTAAAAGTACTGGTTACTATTGGACCCATTGTTTCAGTCTACGACCCGGACCAGGAGAGAGTTGGTAGTCTAGCACAGTCGGGTGCTGGATCAAGGAGTGTGGTTGAGGGAAACGGGACAGCAAGCGGGATGGAGCAGACTCCGAGACCTATAGAATGGAGTACACCATTGCCAGCCACTGCAGACTCCTCTAGGGGACAGGTGGATGTGAGACTGATAAGACCAAAGTCTTTGGCCGAGTCAAGATCAGATTTTAGAATGTGGGTACCGCCTGCGAGGAATCAGTGTGAGAGAACTGTAGAGAGTGAGGAGCAAGGTAATTCAGGAAACCAACCAGTCTCCAGGAACATTGCAGAAGAGAGTAGACCTCGAGAACAGAACTGAGAGTACGACAAACGTAATGGTGCAGCTTGTCGAGAAATATTGAAAGGCGCCGCGAAAGGGAGGATGTTAGATGTAGTAAGATTGAAAGCAGAAGTAGACGAAATAATAAATGGAAATTTGCTTCTTGAAAGAATATACATGTATGAACAAGATGAGTTACTTTTTGTAGCGAAGGATGTGACTCACAAAGGCAAGAACTGCACATGAGAAACTGACAGAGTTGGCCAAGAAGTATGAGGTGGATTTGTCTAAAACAAAGTCATTACAGGGAAACCATAGGTTGCAGTATGGTGATCAAGAACTGGAAGAGAAAAGGGTAATGGGGCTGACAACCCATATCAGAGATCTGATTATAGTGATGCATGCATGGATCATGCTTGATAAATGGGAGGAAAGATGGTCCAAGAAGAAGAGTTCCAAAAAGATAGTAGGAGAGACGCCACCCCCAGGTGGAGGGACGGTAGGCATAGGAAATTTTCCTTTACGAGAGGGACAGAATGGAGGATACGTGCATGTGCCTTGGAGTAGGGGTGATTTGGCTGCATTTACGAACGATTTCCCTCGGCTGAGGGAGAAGCCTGTACAATGGTACAAACAGGTTGATTGCTTTGTCAAGATCTCAAAAGTGCTGTGGATATATTTGAATACGTTGTTTGACATCGTGGTTCCAGGGGACTTATGGTCCGCATGTAAAATTGCTGTTGAATGGCCGACTTCAGAACCAGAAAGGAATCCTATCACAAATTGCCCCTCACCTTTAGTTATGAAAAAGTTTGAACAGGTGATTACGTGGTTAAAGTCGAAAATTTCTCCTCAGGATATTGATTGGGTTAAGATAGATCAGACAGTCCAAGAACCAAAAGAGACGGTGCACGAGTACTATGAACACCTGTTGCAGACCTTCAAACAGTATAGCGGATTAGATGCCTTAGATACAAAAGACATGGGACAGTTTATTTAGAAGTTTGTGTTGGGGTTGAGACCAGAAGTTAGTCTCATGATACAGCAACATCTGATCTGTTGGCAGAACAAGCCGGTGGATGAGATCTTGCGGTATGCCAGATACTGCAGTGATGAGATAGATTCTAAGCACAAGAAGTTGAAAGACAAATTGATGCTTGTTCAGATGCAAACGGCTCAAGTTCAGCCTAGCGAGGGGACGTTAGGAAGGAGACAGGGAAATAACCATGGAGGAAACCAGAATGTCCAAGGTCAGGGAAGACCAAATCCAGTTGATCCTAAGACAGGAATGGATGTGGCAACATTGAAGAAGACCACCGCGTGTCATCTTTGTCACCAGATTGGACATTGGAAATGTGAGTGTCCTTTGAATCCGATTAACCAAGTGCAACAGGAAGTAGAGACAGTTCAGGTACTGTACTTGAAGCAGACCCTATAGTGACTAGACCAAAGTCGATGAAAGGGGGGACGTTCAGTCCACAGGTACAAGTTCCCTAGCCACCTAGAGTTCAATATGCCCAGCAAGGAGCTCGGTCTTATCAACAGATGCCCTTGTTCGAAGGGTATGAGGAGTTCAGCCCAGATCCGTTGGCATGATGGTGCCTGAGAGGGGAGGAGGACTGCACCCTTAGAGCAGTCTTGGAGGTAGACCAGAGGGGACCATTTGTAGAAGCAGAAGTTGATGGTCACCCTACCACCTTTTTGGTTGATACTGGTGCTACCCGGTCCGGATGTTCTTGGGGAAGGTTGGCTACTGCCGACAATGGATTCCCAACTTCTCATTTGAAGCAAAGCCCTTACAGAGGCTGATACACAAGGATGTGAGTGATCCAGTACTATGGGACAGCGACTGCTTAATGTCGTTTATAAGGTTGAGAGAGGCTGTGGGTTGCGCTCCAGCTTTGGGAATGCCTGATTACAACAAAGCTTTCTCATTGTTCTGTTGCGAGAGAGAAGGTTGTGCATTGTCAGTTTTGACTCAGAATCATGGAGGTGTCCGTAGACCAGTTGCCTACTTCTCAGCTACATTAGATTCAGTAGCTTCTGCGTTGCCCGGATGTCTCAAATCCGTTGCTGCAACAGGTGTCGTTATTGAAAGGTGTGAGAATATTGTCATGGGACACCCACTTACAGTTTATGTACCACATTCGGTTGAACTGTTGATGACAAGGACCAAAACACAGCACTTCACAAATAACAGATTAACACGCTATGAGCAAGTTCTACTTGCTGCAGAAAATGTGACATTGAAGAGGTGTTCTGTTTTGAATCCCGCCACATTGATGCCCATTCCAAATGCAGATGGTGAAGATTGTGAGGACCATGATTGTCTCAATGTGACTGAACTATGCACCAAACCAAGACCAGACATTGTTGATGAACAACTCCCTGATCCAGATGAAACTTTCTTTGTGGACGGTTCATGTTTGAGGGACAATGTTGGTCGATTAAGAGCAGCGTTTGCTGTATGTACCATCACTGGAGTTCGTGAAGCTGCTTGTTAGAGGGAGTACACTCCGCACAAGTAGCTGAAATCATTGCTTTGACCCGTGCCTGTTTGGCTGCGTATCAGATTTGGATAACAATCTACACTGACAGTCAGTACAGGTTTGGTGTGGTTCATGACTTCGGGCAGCTATGGTCACAGAGAGGTTTCATGACATCTTCAGGTTCGCCCATCAGAAATGGGGAATATGTGAGACAATTGTTGGAAGCATTACAGTGTCCCTAGGAAATTGCGGTTGTCAAATGTTCTGCTCATAGTAGAGGGATCGATCGATTTTGTTTCATTGGGTAATAACTATGCAGATGAGGTTGCCCGTTTCTGTGCAGAACAAGGATGTATTTTCACTGTAGGTTACACTGGAGAAAGCCAAGAAAGAAACGAGCTCAGCATGATGTTAGCCATAGCAGACACTTGGGAGGAACTAAAACGATTGCAGGATGAGGTTACCGACCAAGAACGAGATGGCTGGATAAGATCAGAATGTGAGAAAGGAGATGTGGATGTGTGGGTCTCGAGTGATGGTCGAGCTGTGTTGCCGGATAGTTTGTTGAGCCCAATGGCAAGATTGATACAATGGTGCAAGTGTTTAGACAGACGTGGTGCAATACAAAGTTTCGTGCAGCTGCTGAAGCTGTATGTCAGAGGTGTGTCACGTGTCAACAGATAAATGCAGGAAAGAAGACTGACATAACTTTGAGTCACATTGGGAGGTCAGGAGGGCCTTTCAATAGAATGCAGTTGGATTTCATGGAGATACCAAAGTGTAATGGATTGAGGTACATCTTAGTTGTAGTGTGTGTCTTTTCAAGGTGGGTGGAAGCTTACCCAACACGTAGGTGTGACACACTCACTGTAGCTAAACTGTTGTTGAGGGAGCTCATCCCGAGGTTCGGTTTTCCGACCTCTTTGGAGTTGGACACAGGGACACACTTCCACAGTGAGATCATGAAGTTGCTCTGTGCAGCTTTGAATGTGGATCAGAGACTACATTGCAGCTACCGACCAGAGGCTTCTGGGATTGTGGAGCAGGTTAATGGAACTTTGAAAGCACGGATGGCAAAAGTGTGCACTTCGATACCTCTGAAATGGCCTGATGCACTGCCCTTGGTCCTCATGAGCCTTCGTAGTGTTCCAGATAGGAGAACGGGGTTATCACCTCACAAGATCCTGATGGGGACGGCAATGCGATTACCAGCGATATCTGCGACTGCTCTAATTAGCATCACTGATGACTTAATTCTCGACTACTGTAAGGGACTGGCTGACGTAGTCCATTCTGTGTCTCAGCCGGTACAAGCAGCAACTGTTCCAGCCGCAAGTGACCAGTGCCACGACCTGTGCCCGGGAGATTGGGTGCTGGTTCGCAAACACCTGAGGAAGAGCTGCCTGGATGTTCATTGCGTGGTCCGTATTAGGTAATACTGGTCTCGAACACGGCAGTGAAGTGTGGAGGGTTGCCAAACTGGGTGCATGCCTCTCATACCCGTAGAGTTCCAGCACCCTTGGAAGAAACAGCCGCTCTCGTTAATTAAAATCCAGCTGATGTGGCAGGGCCATCTGAGAGGGCAAGTCAAGCTGTGAGGGTTGCTGACGCTGGTGTCAATCAGAGCCCCGAATTTGACAAGGACGGAGAAAGCATTGCTGTGGGTGGAGTAGAGTCAAATTCAGACGAAGAAGGAAGTAGTGCACAGGGTACCCAGAGGGAGAGCAGAAGTGCCACGAGAGCAGAAGAGGTTTGGCCCGTGAGTCAGAGGTGGCTGAACCTGAGGTTGGCACCTGAAAGAGATTTCGCCCCAGTTTCTGAAACGTCTGAATCTGAACAGAGTGACGAAGAGCAAGCCCGAGGTGGTCTGAGGAGATCCAGGAGAACAAGAGTGCAATATCAAAGATACGCCTCACCGGAGTGGACATACGCTGTGACTGATGCCAGGAGTTGTGATCTCGAGGAGGCTGAAGTCCTTGATGTTGGTCAGCGAATTTCTGAACCTTAAAGTGGATGTTTTGCTGTTGGTTCCGGGAGTGGAGATCGAAGGAATACTGACTCTCACTATTCTGAATCCTCCACGTCTAAGCAGAATTTGTGAACTAATCCTGGAGAAGCTGGTTTTTCCAACCTTTGGTTATGTACCACCGCATCAGGAATTAGTGTGGCTTTGTCTTGAACTTTTGCAACATGGTTTAGAGATTCTGGGAGCTGATCTTATTGTGGACTGAAGGTGAACTTTATTGTAAATAAAAGTCTAAAAAGAAGATAACCTAGGCCCGAGTGGAAGAAGAAACAATTTAGGGACTTTTCGTCAAGACGAATAAGAGGGCTAGGGAACTCTTTTGTGGACCGTGTAAATAAGGAACTGAAATTACAAGGGGATTTCCAGCTCTAGAAGTATTGTTTGAACTGGTTAGCAAGCGACATCTGAAGGAGAAAAGAGACTCTTAATTGGTTGCTGCTGAAACCAAGAAGTTTGAGAACATTGCGAGAATCATGGATGCTGGAAATACTCATCGTAGATCCAAATTAGTAGTAGGTACACTTGCACGGGATAGTTTCTATAATCGTAATAGTTGTAGCCTCATATATCATTTCACATGAGCAGGAAGCGGAGGTGCAGGGAACACCTACACCTACCACTTCTAGCCAAAAGGAGGTCGCTATAGGAGCTAAAAGAGCTTTACTAATCGAAGAGAGTCATAAATTTCACATAGATTTGTCTAGAGGTGATTTTAAGCTTAATGCGTATGCGAGGCTGCTATATGAGTACGTGGATGCAATGGATGCGAAAGACTGTTACGAATGCATGCAGTAACCTGCCTCAGTGGACGAGGATATTAGATATCACCATCTTCCACTGACGTATGGCATTTATTGTAGCCTGTTGCTTAGTATCTTTTATGACAGAGGTCAGTTTAAGTATTTCTTTTCCAATTACGATGCAGTGCTTCCTGAGCTTCCTGAGGTTCCAGCTTACAAGCATTTGAATAAGTATGATTATTATAAGTCAGAAGACAGACTCCGGAAGTATTTCATACCGTCTTTGGGACTGGATACGGCTTATGCTCATTGGCATAACTTGACCTGTTCATTGTCAGATGTAGAGAAGAAATTTGTAGATCAGGTAGAATATAGATATAGAAAACTAACACAAACACGAGATACAGGAGACAGTCCAGTAGATTGGACTGATGAGGAAAGATTACACAGATCCAAAGGGAGTTATGGTCCCATAGCATTGGACAAGGAGCAGGGAGGGAAGCTGTGTGTGAGACGTTATCAGACCTATTATGAAAAGGTTACGGTAGGCCCGAGTACGTGTGATCATGTCTTCACCATGGAAGATTCTGCTAAGAACTTTCTGCAAGGCTCAGTGCAAGTGATTCCAACCGTTTATTATGTGTGTGGAAAGAATGCCTATGTCAGATTGCCTGCAAATTGGTATGGTACATGCTATTTGGGAATAATCTTCCAGAAAATTTACCATGCAGAGGATTTGGAGCTTCTGGAGAATAGACGGCATTCGAGAGCAAGGAGAGCTGAAAGTGCAGGAGCCGTGATTGGAGACATCTTTGGAGCAATGATACCGAGTTTGGGTGTGGTCTTGAATGATGTGAAGATCAGAAGACTGGCGACTGTGGTTGATGAGTTTTCAATGAATACAGCGAAGTCATTGATACTTGTGGATGGAGAGATGTTATCGATAAGGACGATGGTTTTGCAGAACCGCCTTGCTTTAGACGTATTATTAGCAAAAGAGTGCGGACTCTGTAAATTATTGAGGGTTCGGGAATGTTGTATGTATATTCCAGATAACAGCAAGGATCTGGAGAAGTATATAGATAACGTTACCACGATCCATCATGAGATAGAGGATCTGACAGAAGAGGGGGTGTGGGTAAAGGATTTGGTCGTGTGGGAAGTTGATTTGCCAATTTGGGGAAAGGGTTCCTTGGCTTTGTGCTAAAACCCCTCATCATTGTTGTGTTTTGCGTGGTTTGCTTGTGGGGATTCATCAGAGCTTATAAGTGGTACAGAGGAAACAGAGTTGAGAGAGCTCTGAGAGCGAGTGAAATGCGAATGGCCAGACTGCAAGACAGTCAATATCAGAACCTTAAGAATAGAGAGAGACTCCAACGGGGGAGGATGGTGACAAGTACTGTTTAGGTCGGTTCTTTCTCCAAGGGAATTGTGAAATGGTGTGATGACCCTAGTCATCAAAGGGGGGAACTGATACAGTGCCACGTATTGTGAAAGTTTGTAGGGGTGAATCATATTCACTGATAGTCCGCACCCACATATTAATCGAAATTGTATTAAAGTGTGACTTAGAAATGTGTCACTCAAATCTGCTTATAATAGTATGATCAGACATGTAACCATGCCTTTCATGAAGAGCAATGTCGTAGTTCACTGCAAATGTATTTTAGTCAACGGATAATGATTGGTTTCATGTAATGCGATGCATTAGGTTTAAACGTGCACCATATTAAAGTTGCACAAGTAGTTTACATATTCATATATAAAGTGTAATGAAGTTAATGCTAATAGTGTGATTTTAGAAGTGTGGATTTAAACTGTGTAAAGGCCTGATCGCATATACGTTTAAAGAGAAAGGCCTGTTCATTTCTTATGTTAGCTAAATATTGTAGGCCGGAAATGATTTCCCTTGGTAAGACTTTGGGGTTTCAGGACGATAGAAAAATCTCAGAGAAGTGGAAAGTTTCTCGTTCTCATGTTTCTGTTGCAGGTGCAAGGACACTTAGCTCGTTAGAGAGACTAGGCCTTTGTTTTAGGAGTTAGGATGGTAGGAAAAGCCAATATGGGAGTATACTGGATTGTAGGGATGATACTTTCGGCAGAGAAGGTGCCTGGGACCCAAGGTCAAGCTAACCGTCGTTGGATGGGATAATACAAGTATCACTGGAAAAGTACTGGAAGAAGACCTGGATGAAGAAGTGTGCCGGAGGGCGTGTTCTATGTTTTGGGGATTTTGTATTAGGGACAGTGCCCCGAGGGTTGAACAGTTGAGGCTTAGATGGGAAGCTAGAAGGAGCATCTTAGAGCGAGCTCTGACTAAGTGAGTGCGCTTCTAAGGAAGTCTTCACTTCTGACACCTTTTACTTTCTTGCCTGGGAGGGAAATGCTAAGTAGGGATGTCACCTTAGAGATAGCGTAGGGATAGACTAACTGATTTTCTTTTAGGCTAATGACTTCTAATATAGAGACTGGAGTAATTATCGCTTTTCTGATGTTATTGGAATTGATTATTCTTCTTATTCTGAGCCGGATTCGACTCCTGCGTAGAATCTCTTTTGTATTAGTGCCCATTTATTGTCTTCACCTTCTACTGAGGTGCTTGTATGTGCAGTTATTCTTGGTTGTAATAAATACCTAAAATTTGAGATTTGGAGTCAGTGGTCCTTTTTAGATTAAATTCAATTTATTGATTATGTGCTAAAATTTGATTTCCTCCCCTCTACACTACTTAGCAGATAAAAAGATCCTGGCGACCTGAGAGGATTCTTGGTGATGGCATGGTAGATACGAATCCGGCGTCATCATTACAGTCAACAATGGTGACTAGAGCTCTCTGTGAATCTTGTGCCCTCCCCTAAAGGCAGAAGGATCACCTCTTTTTCTTCCTCAGTCTTGTGGGCAGTTTCAAGGCTCAAGTTGTCTAGCATGAGGCACAGCGAGCCATTGCAAGACCCCAACAGTGCTTTTAATTTAGTTTAATCTGATGCAAGCCCAGTATTAACCGTGGTGCCAGACAAACCTTAGCAGACACCGGGTGTTTTCCCAGTGATCCAGAAGGTGGGGGACGTTTTTTGAGCGGCGGTGACCGTTTTTCTTAATGGGGGCTGTTTTTGCAGCAGTGCTGCAATATGCCCCCTGTAACAAAAGCAGCACAAGTCTTCTCACTAGCATCTCCCCCACTGGGCCAGACATGATTATCTGTCCTGCTTATCCTGCTGGGATGGTGGTATGGCATCCCAGGTGTGTTGCTAGATGCCCAGGGATACATATTCATGCGCATCAGTTATTTGCTATCTTTCTGTTCAAAGAGCCTTTCTTGGTAAATCAGCAGACTTCCGTGTCAAGCAACAGATGCCACCTTACAGTCACTCCTTTGCTGATTATATGTTGCATGCCTCATTGTTTCACACATTCATTGTTTGCACACTGGTACTCTTGCTCTGTCATCAGGAGTTAGCCGCACACCAATCCCAAACTGGAATGTGCATTAAAATCCCCCAATGCTTCAGCTTATAGATGGCCCCCCAATTCTAGCATCAGAATTATAATGTCTTTTCAAATCAGACCCACCACCTCCGCTCCCACACACAACAATGTGCACTGCAGGCCTATCTGGGGCCCTATTACACACAAGGCGCACTTTCCCTGCTTGCACTATATTGCACCTTAAAACAGGTGCACAATGTGCAAACAGGGAAAGGGCACCCTATTGCATTGAATGTGCTGTCCCCAGGGCAGCCGCAAAGTCGTGCTACCCTAGGGGCAGTGCATTCAAGTGAAAAACAAAGCAGCTGCTCCATCTGTCACTGTGTGGGCAGCAACCCGCCTGCACTTTTAAGAGGGGAAGAGATCCCCTTGCATATAGGGACAGTCACAGGGAATGTCTGGGTGGTCCACGGGACCCCCTTCATCGGGCTGCCATCAGGGCATGCTCCAACAGTGCGCCACCTTTATGTGGCACACTGTCAGTGCCCCTCCTGCCAGCGTTTATGCCTCTGTGCCATAATCTATAATACAGTGCAGCCGCAAAGGGATCACCTCATTTGCATGGGGGGCATACCTGTGTGAAAATGATGGAAAGTGCACCCTATTACATTGACTGTAGTGGCCCCAGGGCAGACGCAAAGTCGTGCCGACGTGGGGACAGTGCACTCCAGTGAAAAACAGAGCGGCATCGAAGCACCCGCTCCATGTTTCACTGTGCAGGCAGCAACCCGCTTGCACTTTTAAAAGAGGACAGAGATCCCCATCCATGCGGGAAAAGTCACAGGGGATGTCTGGGGGGTTCATAGGACCTCCTTCCCTCTTCAGAGAGTTGCCATCAGGACAAGCTCTGACAGTGCACCGCCTTTAAGTTGGCACACTGTCAGTGTCCCCCTGACAGCTTTATTGCCTCTTCAGAGGCATCTATAATACGGTGCAGAAGCAAGTGGGTTCCCTCTTTTGCATGGGGAAATGCCTGTATGCTAATAAGGGAACATCCTCTGGTCATAGCGCGGGTGCTATTTGTGTGCATGTGCTATCTGTATTACAGAAAGGGCCGCACAAGTATCTGCTGCCCAATCTGCAATTCCAAAGTACACTTGGGGCGCATAAAGTGGGTGCATGTTGCTGCTATGCCCCTGAGGTGCTTTCTGTAATACGGCCACTATCGGCTCATGGCAAGCAGGTCTTCCTCTCGCACTGTTGACACTCACTGCGGCCTCGGCAGAGCATCACTTGGTCCTTGCCTGCTGCACTACACCCTCTCCAGAGGCACAACAATTGGCTTCTTCTGATTCACCAATCACCATGGCGGCCTCCAGAAATGCTCCATCACGAAAGGCTAACAGGGGGATTTTTCAGAATACAGAGTGCCCTCTATGTTTGCACCGGGCGAAAAGGTGAGCCCTGCACAAACAAGGAGAGTGCGCCGCATTGTATTGAATGAGCTGCCCCCAAGGCAGCCATGAAGTCATGCTACCCTGCGGGTTGCGCATTTAAAGGAAGCAGTCGCTCTGTATTTCACTGTGCAGGCAGCAACCCTCCTGGACTTTTACTGGGGATTAGAGGTCCCCTTGCAGGTGAATGCAATGAGTGACTACACCTGCCTGCAAGGGAATGTTTGAGGTGATCCATGAGACCCCCTTTCCCCCCCAGAGGGCTGCTATCAGGGGGCACACTGACAGCTTCTTTGACCTTGTCTATAATAGATCGCGGTTGCAGATGCAAACCGATTCCCTCATTTGCATGGGGCTATGGCCCCATGTAAATCAGGGAACGCCCTCTGGTGATAGTATTGGCGATATATGTGCACCAGCGCTATCTGTATTACAAAAAGGGTTGCACAAGTGTCTGTGACCCTTTCTGTAATACCAAAGTGCCTGTAGGGTTGGGCAAAGCAGGTGCACACTCCCATTGCCCCCCAGGGTACTTTCCATAATACAGCCAAAGGAGAGGCCACACTTGGTACATTGCTGTTTCCTGAGTTTTCGTGTCGCTCTCATGGGTCCGACCTGAGCACACTGTCTCACCCCTCTTTTCCTTCTCTAGAGGTTGTTGGTGCTTGCCTAGATGCATGGGCTTATGAGTGGTGCACGCCCACCACCTTCAAGGACTAAGCCACTTCCCAGTCCTCACTTTTAAAGGCACAAGGGAACTACTGATAATGTGAAAGCATGTGTGTGAACTGCGCTTGAGTGAAGAAGAGTCATTTCAGGGACCCTATAGGGTCTAAGAGTACTAAGAAAGCTGGGAACGGATGTAATTGATGGCCACATACAGAGGCAGCGATAAAACTGTAAAAAGCCAAGGGTAAAGATGCATACCACATATGGACTGCAAGGAAAGAATGGGCTGTCAGTGCTCTTCCAATGCCATACAATAAGATATCTCAATCAGTTTGATTTAGTGCCTTGTGTTGATACCCCATGTATCCAAAACTATCTTGTCATTACCTGTGATCTGATCTACGTCACATCATTTGATGTCATTTCTTATGATGTCCATTATGTTATCATTATGCCAATTATAATGTTCCAAACCTGAGAAATCCTAATACACATTTTGGTCATTGAATGCTGGGAGGTATAAAAATATGTTTTAGGAGTACCAAGATATTAATAGACTTGAAAGAGAACATCCGATAGTAATGAAGAGGGAACCAGTGAGGAAGGAACCATGTTGCTTCTGTATGACACAAGTTCGCAGGTCAGTGGTGGCACCTTCTGAAATTAATACATCAGTGTGAGAGGCCACGAGGTAGGAAAGCAATGATCGAGTGGATAAATGAGTGAGCCACTGCAACATAGAGTGACTGCACTGCAACAAGTGAGAAAGTGTACTTTCATAGTGCTGCTTGTTGAGGGAATCACAACCAAAACATGGGCATGCACTGATCGCCATCACTGCATGGACATATACTAATGACACTAATGCACAAAGATATATTGATTGCCAAAGATGCAAAATATATACTGCATCCCTATTTTCTTCTCTTGACACAGTAAAAGTGGTAACTATTTATCAAAAGACTAATGGCCTGATTTAAAATCTGGCGTACGAGTACATATGTCACAAGCATGGAGGATATCCTATCTGCCTTATTCCAAGTGCATTACATCCTGAATTAGGCAGGATATCCATCATGCTTGTGGAAGAACACCCATTCTCCAGATTCTAAAGTCCAGATATACTAACATGTGGCACAATGCAGGACAACTGCTGTGCTTCGTCAAATAGAGTGACCAGGAATGCACCATATTTACTTAGATATGACACATTCCTGCTCTCTCTCTGCACTGGCTCACTAAGTGCTGCCCTGCGCCCTGGTGCAAGGGTGTCTGCGTCACTGGCAGGATTGTTTTTGTGTTGGAAAAGACACCTTCCCGCAAAACACAATCAGATGCATTTACCTCTTTCTACGTGTGCTGCAAAATGCCTTCACACGTAGGAAGAGGAACTAACGAGGAGCAATAAACATATATCTCCTTGTTACACCTCCTTGGGATGGTTAGCGTACCATTTTGATGCATTCCCAGGTTTACTATTTTAGTAAATCTGGGAATTTGCCAAAAGCCATGGGTGGATGCCTGTTAGCGCCCAAACCACACCCATGGAACACCTTTCCAATGCTGAGTAATGCAGGGCTGCAACTTACACTGCCTTACGTTACTCTAGATTTACTAAGACACATAGAACCGAGGAAGGTAGGTTTACGTTACTTGGAGAATCTGACTTAAGGGCTTGCATCGCCTCACGCGATACAAGGGCAACAAATGCACTTAGTAAATTGAGGCCTAAATCAGGCCCCAGGATGAGGGAGTGTGGTAGAGGGGTAACTCCGTCACAAACTATTACAAGTGCATTATATACTAGACACTTGTTTTATGGCAGACAGGATATCTATCAAATGTGTGACAGAGTATCCCATCCACTAAACATTAGTGGCTGATTTAGAGTTTAAAGATGGGATACTCCATCAAAAATGTTGTAGGTACTTTGGCCCAACAATTTCATTATGGCCTATGGTACTTTTAATACAGTATAAAGGATAACCAAGACATTTTTACGGAGTATCCAGTCTGCCAAAATATAAATAACACCCTCACCTAGCACCTCTGATGTGCCAAGCAGCAAAGGACATGTTCCTCTGACACAGAGACAGTAAGACCTATCTCTCAAGAGCTTTTCAAGGCCTGTATATGTAAATCCGCAACCCTGCACCACACCGTGTACCCTGCAAAACCCTGCCATGCAGCACGTGCTATAGCAATCCATACCCTGCCCAGCAACACAGCCTGAAGCCATTGTCATGTAATACAGACTAGAATGCTTGCACTGCAGCACAGCATGAATGATTGGCACGGAGGAACAGCCTGGAACTCTTGCCAAGCAGAAAACCCAGGCAAGCTGATTCCACAGCACAGTCTAGAGTCCTGTTCATGCTGCATAGTTTGGAGCCCAGAGCAGAAATAGGTTGGTGCCTCCAGCATAGCCCAGAGACCCTCTACTGTACAGGACAGTCCATGGTCTTCTATACCAGTCCTGTAGGACAGCCTACAGTGATCCATTTCCTGCCCTATAGCACAAGCTGGAGCCCTCCTTTACCTGCCATGTAGCACAGCGTGGAGGTCTTCTGTCCCAGCCCTGCTGCACAGCTTGCCCTGCAACATAGCCTGGAGCCTTCCTGCTAGTAGCACAGTCAACAGCCCTGCTAGTCCAGCACTACAGCCAACCTACAGCAGTCCAACAATCCCTTCAGCACAGCCTGGAGACCACCTGCTCCTGCCATGCAGAACAGCGTAGTGCCCTCCTGCCTTGGCTCCACATTGAGCCTCACTGCCTTACAGCACAGTCTCCTGCCCTCCTATACCAGCCTTACAACACTGCCTCCAACAATCCATCCACCGCAGCACAACCTGGAAACCTCCTAACCCTGCCATGTAGCATGGAGTGGATATCTACTGTCCCAGCTCTGCAGCACAGCCTGGAGCCTTCCTGCCAGCACAACAGTCTAGAGCCCTTCTACTCTAGCCCTATAGTACAGCCTAAAGCAGACCAACTATCCCGGCAGAACAGCCTAGAGCCCTCTTACACCTGCCATGCAGCACAGTGTGGAGCTCTCATGTCCCAGCCCTGCTTCACAGCTTGCCCTGCAGCACCGCCTGGAGCCTTCCTGCCAGCAGCACAGTCTACAGCCCTCCTATTACAGCCCTACAGCCCACCTACAGCAGTCCAATAATCCCCGCAGCACAGCCTGGAGCCCTCCTACACGTGCCATGCAGCACAGTGTGGAGGTCTTTTGTCCCAGCCCTGCTGCACAGCTTGCCCTGCAACACAGCCTGGAGCCTTTCTGCCAGCAGCACAGTCAACAGCCCCTCTAGTCCAGCCCTACAGCCCACCTACAGCAGTCCAATAATCCCTGCAGCACAGCCTGGAGCCCTCCTACAAGTGCCATGCAGCACAGCGTGGAGGTTTTCTGTCCCAGCCCTGCTGCACAGCTTGCCCTGCAGCACAGCCTGGAGCCTTCCTGCCAGCAGCACAGTCTACAGCCCTCCTATGCCAGCCCTACGGCCTACCTACAGCAGTCCAATAATCCCTGCAGCACAGCCTGGAGCCCTCCTACACGTGCCATGCAGCACAGCGTGGAGCTCTTCTGTGCCAGCCCTGCTGCACAGCTTGCCCTGCAACACAGCCTGGAGCCTTCCTGCCAGCAGCACAGTCTACAGCCCTTCTATTCCAGCCCTATAGAACAGCCTACAGCAGACCAACTATCCCGGCAGAACAGCCTGGAGCCCTCCTACACCTGCCATGCAGCACAGTGTGGAACTCTCTTGTCCCAGCCCTGCAGCACAGCTTGCCCTGCAGCTCAGCCTGGAGCCTTACTGCCAGCAGCACAGTCTACATCCCTCTTATTCCAGCCCTACGGCCTACCTACAGCAGTCCAGCAATCCCTGCAGCACTGCCTGGAGCCCTCCAAAGCCTGCCATGCATCACACTGTGGCACTCTCTTGTTCTATCTCTGCAGCACATCCTGTTCTGTAGCACAGTCTGGATCAGCCTGCTTAGCAGCACTGTCTATGAGTCTCGTATCTCAACCTTACTATACTGCCTTTAACAATCCATCCACCGTAACATAGCCTTGAGCCCTGCTACCCCTGCCATGTAGTACAGCGTGGACTTCTCCTGTCTAATCTTTACAGCACAGCCTGCCCTGTAGCACCATCTGGAATGCCCTGGTTAGAAGCATTGTCTACTGTCTCTTATCCCAGCCTTACTGTACTGCCTTCAACAATCTATCGCCTGCAGCACAGCCTGGATCCCTCTTACCTCTGTCATGCAGCATAGCTTTAAGCACTTCTGTCCCAGCACAGCCTGCCCTGCAGCACAGGCTGGAGTCCCTGGCTTGAAGCACAGTCCCTGGCCCTCACAAACCAGCCCTGCAGCCTAGCATAAAGCCTTCATCCCCTACTACAATCATGGAGCCTTCTTGATCTGACCAAGCAGTGCAACAAATAACCCTCATTGGCCTTGCAGCTTATCTGGAGACCTAATTTATGTATCACTTCAAAGAGTCCTTGCTCAGCAGCAGAGCCTGGAGTCATAACCATAAGATACAGACCAGAACCCTTGTCCGGCTGCCAGCATGAGTCCTGGTCCTGCAGCAAAGCCTGGAACTCCTGCAGCACAGTCTGGAGTCCTAGTCATGCAGCATAACCTGGGCCCACAGTCCAGAGGCCTCCTATACCGGCACTGAAGCACAGCCTAGATCAGTGTTTCCCTGCCTGTGCTTCGTGGCCTAATGGTGGGTTGCAAGCCGATTTTTGGTAGGTCATGAAAGTCCAAGCAATAAATAAAGATGCCTTTAAATTCTGTATTTATCTTGTCTCATTTGCTGCGCCTCAATGACAGAGATCAAATGTCTTCTGACTAATTGCTTGTTATGTGTTTTTTAACATGTTCACAAACTCCTGTCACTTTGCAGTCAGAGAAAGAAAAGTAAAGTGAATAATATGACAATCTTGCTCTGGTACAGAGAGTGTGACAGGAAAGGCTGTAGGAAGTCCTTTTTTGTAGCACACAACAAAAAGTAAATACCTGTAAATGAACCATACACATTCAGCATTCGAAAAGCAAAAGTGAAGCACATATTTTTGTCATTTGTAATTTTGTAAATTTTGTAATTCTGAAGTTTAATGGAAACAACGATTTTAATAGGTTCAAAACAAATCAAGTCATTTTTTCTTGGTGATGCACAAATGATAAATATCCACTGAAACCCAATTTCCGCACATTGGGATGTGTTTGCAATATAGTTTTATTAGTAAAACTGTATGTCTGTATAAATTTAGTGGCCATTTCAATGGGAAATGGGCTGTCTGGAAAAACAACGTGCTACCACAGAATGCTATAGTTATATTAGAAAAATGCCTGTCATTCCCGTTAAAGCTAGGTGGGCTCAAACATTTGTCATGCTAAAAACTAATTTGGGGGTTTTAAAAATATTTGGGAAGAGCTGGCCTAGATCCTTCCTACCCTAGTGCTTTCATGGAGCCTTCCTGCTCTGGCCCAGCATCACAACATAGAATCCACCTTCCTGACTATACAGCACAGCCAGGGACGCAGATCCTGCAACGCTACAAGAAGCCCTTGCACTCCAACACAGCCTGACGTCACAGCCATGCAATGCAGACCAAGCCCATTCCCTGCTGCACAGCATAAGTCCTGGACCCTTAACCCCAATTAGAAACAAACACATTAGTACGAGTGACATGTTTACAGATCTTACTGTTTGTTTTGTAGCCTTTCATTTGATGGAGAAATCAGTTCATTACGAAAGAGAAGATTGGGACATAAGTGGTATTAATCAGTGTGATTAAGTAATCATAGTTGCAAAGTGAGAACTCCGCCCAGGGAGATTTTTTTATTGCACAACTGCATGAGTCAAGGAAATGTATGTTCGTCGTTGGGAAAGTGGAAATGCATGTAATTTACTTAAGCAACAGCTGGAAGGAGTTGAGAATAAATGGTAATAAATACCTAGCAAAAGAAAGTACTTAAACTCACAATCTAGCTTTAAAGAGTGGTGTTATGGTAGTGATTGGTGCAAACATCTTTTATCACGGTATTATGAAAACGGGTTTGTGAGGTTGGTAATGTGTGACACCGTGTATGCATATTTGTTGTGTAACATTTTGTTATGGTGGTAATGTGTTCTCTTTAGCGTATATTTACTAATATATTGTGCAAGGCAGCACAGAAACCCAGGTTTCAGTGATGCGTTGCCTAAGAGGGAGAGATCAGGACAGCACCATATTTACTAAGATATGTTGATCCTGCTTTCTTCCCTAGCGGTGATGCACAATCAGGCTTCCACAATGCAAAGGTATCCTGTGAGTCTAGCATAGGTTTTTTGCTGAAAGTGTACCCTTCCTGTACACAATACTCCTTAAAGAGGTATTATTTTCTCACTCAACCACTGTCTTCTATTGTCAGGGTCACTGGAATTATGTGGCAGGAGCTGTCCAATATATGCTGCAGGGTTGACTAAATTATGCGGCAAGGAGAGGCAAATTATGAGGCATAATGCAGCACATTTTTTAAATAGTATTACATCATTATTTTGTTCTTTTTTTCACATGTTAATGCTGTCTGAGCTTTGGGTGCACACCGTTAGTACCAGTTTAATACCCAAATATAGCAATAAGCAACAGAACAGTGACCAGTCAATCTTTGCAAAGGACCTTCCACTGCCCTGTAGTAAGAACAGCTGCATTTTTTATAACTTTTGAACCCTTTGAGCTAGACACATTTTTTAGGGTTAAAATCTGCAGATTATGCAGCAGATGATGAATTGTGCTACAAATGTGGGAAATCTATATTTATGAGAAAATTACATGACCACACAGTCACATAATTCCAGTGGCCCTGACTATTGTTAATTGAGTGGACTTTGCATCAGAAACTATTGGTGATTGCAAGTCAACGCCCACGTACCACCAGTGAAACTTCCCAATTGATGAAAATTAATGCAAAGCTGTGCACGGCGCTGCTTTGTGTTACATTCGTCCAACTTTTTAACAAAACGTCTCAAACCAACATTTTGCATTTCTTTCCATCACTTTTCTGACGCAAACTGGGTAAACCTGCCCTTTTATGCAATATGGCGAGTTGACTCGGCTCCAAAACTATAAAATGCTGTTGGAGATATCAACGAAATTGGACAATTCTGGAGGTTTTTTTAGACTTGATGGTTTTCAGTTATGTATTTCTCCATTGCAAACTGTCATGACATGTCTGTGCAACCCACTCACCAGCATTTCCAAGTGACCCACCAGTGATAAGGTGGTTTCCCATGCCTCACACCATAGTGCTTGGTTTCAGTTTTCTCTTGTCTAAAAATAAGTGATTAATCCATAGAACATCAAGGGGCATATTATCAAGGACGGCGTTAAAAATGATCGCCGGTTTAGTGGCAGAAAACTGCAGCAAAAGCGGCGATAATGGGCTTGATAATATGCCGCAGAGAATTCCAATAGAAGTCCAGGTTCTGGTGTGAACATGGGCTTCTATTGGAATTCTCCAGGGCATATTATCAAACCCATTATCGCCGCTTTAGCAGCAGTTTTCTGCCACTAAACCAGCGATAATTTTAACGCCGTCCTTGATAATATGCCCCCAAGTTTACAAAAAAAGTGAGGGAATCGTGTCTAACGCTAGAGTTTATAGTAATCTAATTGACAACTAATCCGATACATCGAAATACATTTGACTGTTCACACAGGACAAATGTTAGATTACCAAGCAGGTAATTGACAGAATGATTATTGGTTGACTGTCAAAAATGGTGATTAGTGTAATGTCGAGACAAAGATGTCGCCATTGAAATTCTGAACCTGGCTTAATGGTCTCTAAGTCTAAGGCCTGTTCATTTACGTCATTCGCAAAAACTGTAACATGCAATTATTATTTTCTGATAAATACTTTTGATGAATCTTTTGTGCATAAAATCGAATTTTATGGTGCAACCCCTCCCTCCCACTTTTTTCAACAGCTACCCCTTCACTCTCTGTCCTATGCTACCGCCATCCACTCTCATTCTTCCATAGCGTATTTTAAATACCTTGTGGGAAAACGAAGCAACTGTCCTCGTCTTTATTTTTCAAATCCTCTACCAAGTGCTTTATGGTAACACTCCCACCAATCCAGAGGGTCCCTGAAGACATGTCTAACCAAAGCACTGTGCTGATCTGGCCCTGCTGCACTGCGGGACCTGGTTGTGGTCAGTTCCATCTCTTTCTTTGTGTTTGTGGACAACTGAAGCCCCACAGACAGTCCCATGCACATCGAAACATTCTGACAGCCTCACATGCTGGAAGACTTGTAAATTGTGTAAATGTAAAAGTTGGCCCCTTACACTGCCCTACTGTGGTACCAACTGCTGCTGTCCTTCTCAAAGCTTTGGCCACTCCCCTTTGTAGAGGTTTTCTTGTGTTTGGAACCGGTAAGCATTCAGTCAGGATGTAAATAGCTGTGTTGAATTTACACCTGCACCACCTTTCACTGCTTCCCTGCCTGGTCTCAACTCTCAGAGGACCTGGAAGCTTGCGAGGACCTAGTTGCACCTGAGAAATATGAGGTTGCCAGGCAGGGGCCGTAGTGGTTCCTGCTTCAAAAGCAGGATACCCTACCTTAGCTTTGTGGGGTATAGAGGAACAAAGTGTAGCTCCTTTGCCGCAATACTGCGAGCACAACTAAGGGCCTCATTACGAGTCTGGCGGTGCATCAACCACCAGACTTGTGGGGGTGCTGCCTCAGCCACAATCTCCTGACCGCCATGTTACAATTAGGGAAGTCAGTTCGCCATTGCCCCGCCGTAGTCACCAGGGAACTGCCATTCCCTGGTTGTGTTGCCACAGTCAGGAAGCATCAATATGCTTGGCAGGACCGAATATAGCATGTTACTACGCATGCTATTACATCGCGTTCTATTACAACGCGGTCGTTACAAAAACGCATTGTTAGAACAAGATACTTTTACATTGCAAGTCATAAGATCGACTTGCTGTAGGGGGCGCGCTGGACTTAGGAATAGTATTATTTACTATTCCAACTCCAGCGTGCGCAACAGTAGGGAAGGCGTTGGAATAGTAAATTATACTATTTCTTAGGTTAGAGCGTCCCCTACAGCAAGTCTATCTAATGACTTGCGATGTAAAGGTATTGCGTTCCACCAACGCTGTTGTTGTAACGACTGCATTGTAAAAGGACTGCGATGTAATGGCAGTGTTGTAAACACTGGTTCCCGGAGGGGCTGTAATGGTCCCGCCAAGCATATTAAGCATTTCCTCTCCTCCATGAAAACTCTGGCTGAGAGGAAACAAAGTGGGCCCTCCAGGGCCACCTTCTGCCTCTGCCCCCTGGGGTGTATGCAGGCGGCACAACGTGTGTGACCCTATGTTCATGCACCCCAGTTCATGCACTGCATGGACTTAGTCCATACCACGCAGGAACCGTTTTTGGCGTTCCCATTGCAGTGCCCATTTTAAGAAGCACTGCAGTGGGAAGGCCCCAAAAAAGCCCTCCAGACAGGAGGAAACTCCTAAACTGGCGGGTGTCCCGACCATGGTTTTGGCTTTACGGCAGCAGGACGGACCCAGCACTGCACCGCCAAACTCTTAATCAGGCCCTCCAGCTGTTTCAAGGCTATTGCCAACAACAGAATGGAAGGCAGCTTTACCAGTGTCTTTCTGTAGTACCTTTTATTATGGTTACTAGGCTTCAGCACTGGTCATGTTTCTGGGAGCTTGAGACCCTGCCACTGTCCAAAGGAATTATCTCTGACAGGATTTCACTGCTGCTGCTATCTCTTCCGTTCATGTCACTTTGCAGAGGGGGGGTTGGCATTCCGTGGGCTGTGGGATCTTCCAGTGCGAATGGAAGCTTCACAATCCACACACTGCAATGGAAACAATCATTTGGCATGCATAAAAAAACAGGATGCCGCTCTGTGAGAAATACACCAATGAGCTATGAAATGGCCTTTGTCTCAGGGATGCCAACAAGTCATGACAGTCCTTTTCAACCTGGAGTGGCTGAAATGTGAGTTGTTCCAAAATGTGAATAATATTTCCAACACGCAATGGGTGAAGTGTCCTCATCCTCTGACTCACTGCCCCTCCTGCTGCTCTTAAGTTTTTATGATTTTTGTGTTGATGACATTAGCGCCGTCAAGATCTAAAACTGCCTCTAGCCACGCCCATTAAACGGACCATTCAGCAGCGTGAGGTTTAGTAGTGTAACTCACTCTGTGGCACATTTAAATAGTATTTTCCCCAAATCCATACATTCGAGGCCTGCAGAAAACAAAGGCATAAATAAAATAACAACCAAAGAAATAGTGATTGTTTTTTATGCATGTAGAAGCTCAGCCTATGTGCAAAGTAAACAATGTTTACCAAAATTGTGCAGAAGGTAACTTGATTAAAAAGCGTTTCATCTTTTCGAATGCAAACGATCCTTGTGAAATAATCAGATACCAGTTTTGAAATAATCGAGAGTAAACTCATCTTGTGATGTAATCAGACACTCATTTTCAAGTCATCCAGAAATCATCAGGGAGAACCTCATCTAGAGGAGTCAGCAGATACATATTTTTTAGTCATCCTCAAATCATCAGGCACACATTTCTAAGCTTTGCTGATGGCTTCAAGAGCCAGATGATATCTCATGAAATTAAGTTGGATGATCATCCAATGACTCCAGGATGACTTCTAAATAATCCTGTTTGAAATGGGATAATGAAACACTATTTTACTTCATACAGTTGACTGCCGATGTGTCAAGGTAAATTAGATAAATGAAGCAACCTAGTGTGTATTGCACACTCTTTGGAAAGCAGGTGCCTAGAAGGAGTGGTCAGGGCCTTTTGCAGAGCAGGGAGTGGAGTGAAGGGGGTAGCAGTGGAGACCTGGCAGGCATGGGGAAGCACTCTGTGCTCTGCCATGAGAGGTTATCATGCAGGGACATAACCAGCCTGTGCTTGTATCCTAATCTGCATATTATTTTACCTGCCAGATTTTTCAGCCTGCAAAATTGGACCCCTTGCTGTTGCACCCAGGAAATCTGGGGCCAGGAATATCATGCCTCTTCTGATTGGGGGGTCAGAAATCCACTTAGGACGTCTCATTAATTACACATTTCTTCTTTCTACAATACCTCAATGATTTAAACATAGAGAGCTCCCGCTTTGGTACTTTTCTTAAGTCTGTTAATGCATGTTTTTATTTTATTTTCAATCCTGAAGGAAGGTCCTGGGTTATAAGTTTGAGGATGCCCCTGCAAGACACCCCTACAAACCCCAGAGTCGATTATCCAAGATCAAACCCCAACACCGTTATCATGTTGGATGTATGATTTAATGCACTGGTGGCTCCTCTGGGAAACCCCCAGTACTCATGATAATAGCTTTCCAGGGTCTGCCGGCAAGCTAGTGCTGCTGCTGACCCCAGACACGATTCTGCCCTACTGCTGCTGAGCTGAACTCAAGGAGGGGAAAGTAGAACAATAGGTTTCCTGTCACAGGGAGTTGTGACCATTTCCCAGATTGGACTTAGTGTATTCGGCTGGGGTGGGGGCGCTTGCCAGTGCCACCAGACTGCTTTTAAGGGCACATTTGGTGCCCTCTTTGTATACCCCAGTTGGAACCACTTTTGGAGACACCAGACCCCTGGTTCTCGACTTCCAAGGTAGGACAGCTCGTGCACGCTTCTGGTCTTCTTCAAAATTGCCTGGTCGTCACAGCTGCAGCAAAATTGTCACGGTCAACTCCTTTGAACTGTCTGTCATCGGTGGGCACTGCTTTTCTGTGCATCTTGGTCACCTCCAAGGAGCATGGACTATGTCCACTCTGCTTGCAGGTTTTTCTCTTCAAGAATCCATCCTTGGATTCACCAGACTCTTGCACAATCTTTGCCAGCGGCATCTTCACTGAAGTCCTCTATTGTGGTCTATGGTGGTGTCCGACGTCACTTCGCACCTATGCGCCCGACTTCCCTGGTGTATGTATCCCAGTTTCTGGGGTATCCACGTGTGGGGTGAATCTCCAAACTTCTGTCTTCCATGGACTTTCTTTGAGGTACACTAGGAAGGGTCCTTCCTCTTCAAAACTGCAACTGCGACTTTCCCGTTGACTTCTATTTAGTAGACAGCTGTGTTTTCCACTCTGCACACAGCCTCCGTGGGGTTCCTGGGTACTTACCTTGGATGGTTCTCTGTGTCCCCAGCACTTCTGAGTCTCCTGGTCCAAGTCACAACTTCGGTCACAGTTCGCATTCCACTTTTGTAGTATATAGTTTGGTCTCCCCCTGGAGACTACTGTGTATAGTGCTTCCATACCTTATTACAATGGAAGTATTGGGTATATTTGTGCTTATATGTTTGGGCGGGTAGGAGATATACCAATGTGTTAATGAGTGTTGTGTAATAATTAGACATATTTGTTTATATATACACTGTGTGGTTCTTTTTCATTAAACCTATACTACATGATTAGATCTGGTGAAACAAGCTGCTTAACACTCCTTCTGGATGAGCATGAAGGCTGCTCTCTACAGCTACCAGTTAGAGAGCTTTCTAAAGTTGTCTCAGACCAAATCACCATAAGGGCTGTCTGGATTATGCATGGTGCTTCACTTAAATAAGTGTGCGCCATGCACTAAGCCAGCCTCCTACATTAGTGTGCAGCGGTTGGGATTTAAGCCTGCACTGTTTAACCAGCTAATCTAGGTGTGGATAGATGAAAAACCATCAGTATACTTTTTGTGAAGTAGTAAGTTCTACTCGACCTTTTGGATTGTTAGTTGGGGGTCTAGCACAACCCTTTCTACAATCCTTTTTCAAGTTTTTTTCCACTAGGGTTGGTAGGTGCAACACCACACTACACCTAGTTTGTCATGTCGTTAGTTAGGGAAGCCAGTGGGTCCCAATTATCTAGATACAGTGGTCCTTAGTT
Source organism: Triturus cristatus (assembly GCF_964204655.1). Classification (NCBI taxonomy): domain Eukaryota; kingdom Metazoa; phylum Chordata; class Amphibia; order Caudata; family Salamandridae; genus Triturus; species Triturus cristatus. Next base: position 1,152,051,885 of record NC_140591.1, on the reverse strand, counting down.
CCGAGAACCTAGGACCCTGGCTGCATCAAGGAAGTTAAAGTCAGGTAGCAACCCTAACGCTCAGCAACTCTTAGAGCTGCTGCTGCAGGATGACCTCCAGAAAGTTGGAAGGTCAGAAGGGCAGAACATTGTGGGTGGGGTAGCCCCAAAAGATGGGTCACTGGTGGTTAACACTAGTGACTCTAATTCTGAGCATGACCAGGAAGAGTCTGATCACTCCACACTGGTGAACTCTGATCCTCATGGAATAGTACAGAGGGTGTTCCTAGAGGTAGGTCCCCCTTTATTCCTCCTGGGAGAGTGCAAAGAATGCAAAGGAGGCCTAGATCCTTCTCTGTTAATTCCAGCACCTCCAACAATTCCATAGGGGCCTCCATCTCTAGTCAGACGGAGGATTCCTTAGAGAGCAGTGCTTTAAATGGGCCGGTACTCACCGGTAGTGAGTACCGGCACTTCTTTTCCCCCCCCCCAAGAGTACCGGCACTTCTCGGTTACCAAGGAGAGTACCGGTACTCACTGTATCAGCATGGCATTTTAGGTCGTATATAGTCATGTGAGCATGCATCGCATTTCTACTCTGCGGCGCATGCTCACATGATGGTAATTTAATTTCAGGGGGGGTCAGTGACGCTCCATGGCAGAGCAACGTGTGACGTCACCCTCCAGGTAGCCCTTTAAAAAGCACAATGTGCTCTGGCTTACCCTTTCTTCTTTGCCAGCACAGCAGTAAGAAAAAAAAGCTATAAAATTCCACCTGCGAGCAAGAAGCAGAATTCTTATCAGTGCCAGTGCCAGTCCTATTGAGGATCCAGCAACATGGAACTTTCTATCGCTCCATAGGTGAGTGCCCTGTGCACAGCCCCAATCTGCAGCAGGTGCCTAAAAACCCGAATGTGTCCGTATGCACTGCAGGGGCGGATGCAGCGCTTCACCACGATGCCCTACCGTCCCGGCTTCTACTCGATATGGGATGCTGCAGCCGGGGCAGGGCGAAGAGGAGAGCAGGTGGTTGGCCTCCTTGCATCCTTTGCAGGATGAAGTGTTTTTATTAAAAAGTTCTACTCACAAATTGTGTTAACTCTCACTGCGGCTACTTCCATGCAGTCCAGAAAGAAGCTGTGTATCTGGTCTGTGGAAATCGAAATGCTGAACTGTGTGCAAGATCCTTGGGTTATGTCTCAATATACGGCATATGACAATTACATTTCAGTAGGGAGATAGTGATCCTTTTAGAAATGCATTTGCACTTCCTTTCTGATTTGCATGAGGGTTGAAGCAATTTCTTATATGTTGTTCCAGATTGTGGATGTGGAGATTAAGAATATTTTCCCTCAGTTTTTTCCTTCTTGCTGTTCTCCATCGATGGTCTGCCAGGGTCCTGACTCCTTATGTTATTGGGAGAATTTATAGAGTGAACTTTCACCATAAGGGCTCTTGACACTAAGGAAGTGGGACTGTCTACCTGAAGTGGTTTTTTTCTTGGCCTGGCAGGTAAATGACTTGCCAACCCCCACCCCCCCAAACAGTGAATGTTACTGACATCCTACAATAATCACAAACAGGGATATTCATTTTTTTTCTGCATGTCAAAGACTTTCTGCGTTGGAGGACGGACACATACAGCCAGCCCTACACAACCTTTTAAATCAAATTGATGCAAAGTCAAGTAACTTTCCGGGGACAATAACTGCAGTTTTCAACTAATTAAAGTAAAACCCTCTATTTTAGGCGTGGTTTATCCTTCATTGGCGGCACTCCAACTTGGGAGTTCTGCACCCACAGGGTGCCACTACTGTGTTGTGACAAATGCATAATATAAAAACCGGATTTCCATCCATGCAAAATTAGTGAATTGGCAAAGTGGTATTGTCCCAAGAATGTAGCTATTATTTCAGATGTGTCCAGAGAGCTAGACCGCTCAGGCCAGGCAGGGAGCCTAAGAACCACCCACACCACTACAGGCCAGGACACATTTCCCTACACTGGAAGGAGGGAGCGGGCAGAGAACCCAAAAGAAGGAAGGATCATGGTTAGCCAGGGAATCACAGGCATGTCTTTACTTCTACAATGCTTTGGAGGCATCCAGGAGTGTGAAGTTTTGAGCAGTACAAAGATGTGATTGAGAAGTGCCAAATGTCTGCCCCTCCCCAAATGTGGTGGTGGTGGCCTAGTGGTTGTAGATGGAGCAATTGTTGCAATTTCCACTACAGCAGCTTAGAAATCTGTAGGGTTCCACTACACTGTGGTAACAGCAAACTGGTCGTCAGCACAACACAACAGGCATGACACAACAGCTGGCTGTATCTGGTATTCATGGGAATAAAAGTGAGCCAAACAGTGGGAGCACCATGGAACCCACAGCACCCAAGGGAGGAAGCCAAGCCTTGGGCTTGAGAACAAGGAGCAGGCCTAAGGGAAGCTTTGAGCATCAAACACATGTGGCGTGCCTCCCATATCAGACTATGGACTAGGTTTTGCAGAGTGGCACACTATCTGAAAGTGAATGACAGTGTGAAAATGTATTGCTCTGTTGTGAGACCCCAGTAACTTGCTTTACCCAGGATCATGACAGCTGACTGCTTCCTTCCACCCGATGCGAGTCAGAGTTGCATTTTAGGATGTAGTCTTTTTTCTTGCAATTGATTGCTTGTTGTAGTGGAGTTGTGCTGGGGGCTGCTCTCTTCTCATACGTCAGGCATACTCTGTATGCTGGCCTTTAATCCATAATTTTGCCGTCCTGTTCCTATTGGATGTTTGAGTTTGTGGCATCACTACTGCAATCCTGATTTGTAACTGGCCTTTTTTTGGTTCCGTGACACAGCTCATAAGCCTAATGCTGCACTGTCTGCACCTACTACCAACTCTTTTTTCATTCTTCTTTGCCCCATTGCTCCCTTCACACCAGCTTTGAATCTTAAGGACATTGACAAATGTTTTTGCATGTAAAATCCATATCCCTACTGATGGTACATAGGGGGATTTACCAGAGGGTAGAGATGCAGTGCAGTGAGGGTTCAGAGGAGAGATTTCAGAGGGTACAAGAGAACACATGGAGAGTGGCACTGGATGGTGCAGTCGGAACAGATCCAAGACCACCGGAGGGTACAGATTCAGGGACTGCTGCAGGTTCATGTACAAAGAAAGGAATGAGAAAGGGGCACTCATGGGCATATGGGTAGGTTACCTAGGGGGCATAGAGGTAGGGCACGAGCTTACAGAAGAGTATTAGGGTACATAGATCAGTGAGGAAATCAGAGGTACTCTCTACTCTATCCTTTCTCTTGCACTTCTAATCAGGTCCATCTCTTAATACTCTCTTCCCTTTCCCTTAGTATTCCTTCAACACATTCTGGCATTCTGCCCTTCACTCTCTTGTCCTTCATCAAAAAGTATATACTCCATTTTCAGGTTTTGTGTCACACCTGTCAGATATTTTGCACCCATGCAGGCAACTTCAATCTCTGCCCTGTACAATCCACTCCCACCATAGGTAACCTTCAAGTCCTTTAACAATCCTTTTATTCCCCTTAGGTACTCTTCTCCAAATAGAATGCCTCCTCTTATTTACACTTCTCAACCACCTGAGTCTGAAACTTCCATGTGCCAGCCATCCTACCCAAGTACCTTCGTTAATGTGTGGGCATGGGAATCTCCCAAATGAGAACACCCCAAAATGTACCTCAATAACTTGGCTTCAGATTTGATGATTTAGAAACATTGTTAAATCTCAATTTCACAAGGCAATGTGTCCCCAAGTTAAAGGCACCTGCACACACATAAAAAATCAAATGGATCCAGTAATGGCCCAATCAATAATTAAGTTCCATATCAACAGATTTATTACAGAAATTCAAACAGTACGATGGGGGCAGCCATAAAGGCTGTCAGTAAATACAGCATTACAGGATAGTGAAAAGTCAGAATTATTCCAAGTCCCAAATTAGCAGCAAAATAACACAGCGTTGCAGTTTAAAAATCACTCAATAGTGAAGTGATACTGCCACAAACTGTGCAGCATTACGCTGTATTTGTCTTTTCTTGATGCATAATTGTCTTATTCGATGCATAATTATCTTTTTCTTGATGCAAACCCTGCAGCATAGTTTGATCCTCCTCTGTCTCATAACTCTAGAGTTAAAGAACCTCACATCTGTAAGCAATCTGGAATGCTGTTCTTAATGCAATGCCATATTATAGGAACAGGATCATTCGTCTTTCAGTAAAACAAGTTTCTGCACCTTTTAATGCTTTGTTTAATATACAGGTGCCTGTAACAAAAAGGGAAACCTGATAAATACCTTTCAACAGGCTGTCAACTAGTACAACTTAATACATGCAAGGGCACCAACAATACATTACAGATTGAAGCAATTTGTCGTCATTTGCACCCCGAATGTTTTTGGTGCACTTTAAATGTTTTTCATTAGACCCGCCCTTAGTCCCGCCTCTAGCCCTACCTCCTAGCCACGCCCCCTAGCTCAATCTGATGAGTACCTGCACTTTTTTCCCATTTAAAACACTGTTAGAGAGGGAATACCACATAGTAGTAGCTTGCCCTTGATAAGGAAACCTTGGAAGTACAGAGGGCTATGAAGAATTTGAGACTAGAGTCCCATGGTGGCAGCATTAGTGTCCGGGAGAAATCGTTTGATGAGCAGGATAGTCCCTCCTAACCAGAAGGGGGATGACATCTATAAATTGGTCACTGCCTTGGAGAGGGCCTGTAAAGTACAGAAGGTCGCTTAAGGGCAGTTGGCAGCTATCCAGTAGCTCTCATTTGCTAGCAAAGGCAGAGACAAACTTCTCACTGTCAAGGAGGAAGATGCTGACATCTATGCAGTCTTAAAGAGTGCCCTCATAGATGGGGTTGGTTTAACCACTAAGCAATACAGGGTTAAATTCAGGAACACACAGAAGGTACATAACCAAGACATGGTTGACTTTGTAGACAGTGTTATTAAGGCTCTGGAAGGCTGGCTTCATGGGAGTAATATGCATGACTATGAAGGACTGTACAATTTATTGATGAGGGAGCACATCCTTAATAACAGTCCAAATCTGCAGCCGCACCAGTACCTGGTGGACTCTGATCTAACCTCTCCCTGAGAATTGGGAAAGAAGGCAGATAAATGAGTCCACACCAGGGTTAAGCAGAAAAACAATGGTGGTGGAGGTGACCAAAAGATGCAAGTTTCTTTTAAGGCCCAAGAGAAGGGTGGGGAGAAACCTAAAGACAAAAAGGAGTCTTCACAAGGTCCCAAAAAAGTTTCCGCTGGGGGTGGGTCCCAAAACTACTCTTCTGGCAAAATAACTTGATGTTACCAGTGTAAGTAGAAAGGCCACAGAGCAAGAGATTCCAATTGCTCTAAAGCTAACACAAAATAACCTACTACTACTGACCCTAGCACCAGTACAATTAGTAGTAGTGCCCCCAGGGATTAGTAGTGTTAATCTTGGGTTCTGAAGTGGGTTCTGGCCTAGTCAGAATACCCACTCAGGCTGTCCTTGTCTGTGACAGTGGCATGGAACATGCCACTTTACTAGTAAGCCTCTGGTTAATGGTCAGGGAGCTGTGGAATACAGCGACACAGGGGCCAGTGCCAATATGGTGACAGAGAAACTTGTGTCTTCTGATCAAATCATTCTTGGTCAACTTTACCAAGTGGCCAATGCAAACAATGCAAGCAATGTCAGGACTGATCATTCCTTGACAGTTGTACATCTCAGCTGGGGAGGAGTAACTGGCCCTAAAAGAGTTGTGTTTTCCCCCGACCTACCTGTGGACTGTCTGTTGGGCAATGACTTAGAAACTTCAGCCTGGTCTGAAGTGGAGTTCAGGACACATGCAGAAATGATGGGAATCTTTGCCAGTGCATTTGCTGTTACTAGGGCTTAGAACCTTGAAATCAAGGAGAGGGGGCTCTCAAATCCAAAGGGATGGAGCACCCGGTAACTGTAAAGTTACAAATAAATGTTCCCTTTGGATGGGACCTATGTCAGACAATTCACACCAGAAGTACAACAACATTCATACCTCAAACAAACCTTGCTTTTCAATTTATTCAGAATGAATTAAAGCACTTATAAACAACAATATTTAAAAAATATATATTTTAATCAATATAAAACTGTACAGATTTTAATTCCACACAGGTAATTCATAAAATCATTAAAAAACATATACATTCATATAAATTCTAAACACAGTGTTCCTAAATCTAAAGAACTGAAAAGGAGAGTATATAAAGACAATCGACTATGTTTTTTTAATGTTAATTTGGATATATGAGTTATACACAAACCACGGTCGAGGGAAGGCTCCAGGACACGTGGATTTCGTCCGAATCAAAACTGAAGACACCAAGGAGTTTTGTCACTCCTGTGTCACTTGCCAAGCCAGTGGTAAGTCAGGTAGCACTACAAAGGCCCCCTTAATTCTACTCCCAGTGGTTGGGGTTCCCCTTGAGAGGGTAGAGATAGACATAGTTGGTCTCTTAAACCACTCAACAGTATCTGGACACAGTTACATCCTAGTGGTGGTGGACCACGCCACTAGGTATCCAGAGGCTATTCCACTTAGGATCACTACATCTCCAGTGGTGGCTGGAGCGCTCCTGGGAGTCTTTTACAGAGTGGGCTTTCCTAAGGAGGTCTTGTCAGACAGAGGTACAAACCTCATGTCTAGCTACAAAACTGCACTTAGGAAAGAGTTTAGTGTAAACTACAAGTTTACCACACCCTACCATCCACAGTGCAGTAGGCTTGTTGAATGTTTCAACAAGACCCTAAAGGGTATAATGATGGGATTCCCAGGAAAGCTCGGGCAAAAATGGGATGTCTTACTACACTGCCTTCTCTTTGCCTACAGAGAGCTTCCTCAGAAGGGGTTGGGTTAGAGCCCATTCGAACTTCTGTTTGGACATTCACTTAGGGGTCTATTCTTTCTGGCTAAGGAGAGCTGGGAGCAGCCTCTCAAACCTCCTAAACAGGATATTGTAGACTATGTCTTTGGCCTGTTTTCACCTATGGTTAAGTACAAGAAGAAGGCCAGCATAAACCTTCATACCAGACAGGAGCTTCAGAAAGCTTGGCATTACCAAAAGGCTGTGCAGACTGATTACCAGCCAGGACAGAAATTGAGGCTCCAGCAGCTCCCCAAGACACGTGGAGTGGCCCCCACACCATCCCTGAGAAAAAAGGTAAAGTCATCTACTTGGTGGACCTAGGCACTTCCAGAAGTCTTCACAGAGTTCTTCATGTGAACCGCCTGAAGCTTTTTATTGAGAGGGCTGACATGAGATTGTTCATGGCAACTGATGAGGGGCAGGAGGATGCGAGTGATGCTCTCTCTGAGCTCCTCTCTCAGGGTCCTGTTGATGGGTCAGTTGATGGAGTGGTCTTGGCAGGCAGCCTCATTGAGCAGCAGTAAGCTGATTGCAGGCAAGTCCTCAATCAGTTCCCAAACTTGTTCTCTCTGAGTCAAACCATCTGGTATTGCCATGAAGTAGACACAGGTGACAGTCTGCCTGTCAAGATTAAAATAAATCTACAGACATCCTGACCTTGCCAGAGATTGCCACAAGGCTGAGGTCCAAAAGATGATGGAGTTGGAGGTTGTTTAACCTTTGGATAATCCTTGGGGTAATTCTGTAGTCCCTGTGCCAAAATCTCACACCCAAGATGGTAGGAGAGAGATGAGGTTTTGTTTTCTGTGCATATTTATCACACAAGTATAGTGTCTTGGTTTGTTTTGATCCTATTAAAATCTTTGTTTCCATTACACTTTAGAATTAGAAAAAAATATTTTATTTGTATATTTTTCCAGTATGTGACTTGACTATTTTCAATTGTCATTTGCTCTTTACTTGCTGCTCTATATATTACGAAGTTTGTGTAAAGTTCATTTAAAAATATTCCAATTTTACTGTGTGTTAGAAAGCATTTGGCAAACTCTATCCTTCTCCTGTCTCACTCTATCTACCCAGTAGATTTGTCACTTGGTTGCAAAATTCACCAACTTTTCAGGAAGCGGAGAGCAGAGTAAAAACCAGTCTCAATGTTAAAGAAGCATTTCCAATGCAATCGGTCTCGCCTTTGGGACCGTATATGTATTTAACTATGCAGCACATTAGCCTGGGTGCCGAAACATCTACTGTTCTTTAACATGGAAAGAAAGTAAGCACCAAACTGCGTGACACGCCAGGCATGGGAACACATGGAGAGAAATATTGCATTTCGGCAAGAAATAGTATAGTCCAAAGCTCTGTTTTTAATATAAAATCAGGGCCTTTGGTGGTCATATCACTGAAAATACAAAATTTGAAAAAAATATTAATGTCTACGGGTGTTCGTGGAAGACAATCTCTATGGACTGAAATCTAGAGAATGCTAAAGTGATTCTGGTATTTTACTGGCCTCTGCTATTCGTTTTCTATCATATCAAGAAAGTTTAATAGAGACAGTTGCCAGAAAAATTAAAAAAAGAAAGTCCCTCAGCAGAAAGCAATTCCGATATTTTACTGACCTGTACTGGTCGTTTTCCATCAAGACAATTAAATAGAGGCAGTTGAACAGAAACAAAAGTCCCTAAGGGGAAGCAGACAAGTCCTATGGCTGATATCCAGGGCCCACAAAGTACATACACATATAAGTATACACTAAAGTATATACAAGAGGTCTCAAATGCTCGACCTCAAAAGGATTTTTTTTGTAATACTTTGCCTGGCATTTCCCTTTTGTCTTCGAATGTCCAGCAAACGCTACAAGGTTAAAGCAAAATAAAAGATCTCTTTATTGATCACTCCCCTTTTGAACTGCGAAAAGGCAGTGCTTAATATGAGCCTGTGCTCGGCACCTGCACTTAATTGTCAACACTGACACTTATGACAGCTGTCACATAGTGGCGCTTTTTAAGTGATTGAGAGATTCTGCACGTTTCCAGTTGTCGGGGAAGAAGCCGGTCTTGAAGTTGGTGTTGATGGCGCATTGTGATACGGGTGTGAAGGTCGGTGGTGGCTCCGTGGTATATGTGGGGTGGGCAGGGGTCTGTGGGGGCCACGGAGTAGATGCCTTCCATGGTCTCGGAGGTCTCCTTGGTCCTGATAGGTGTCCAGGCGGAGATCGTGGTCTGTTGTATGTAGGTGAGGGGAAAAAAAATCCTCATCCCTTACTCGTCATTTAATAAGCATATATCCTTCTTATACTAGTTCTGGCCCAGAAACAGGGGGAGGGGCCCCTATCCCCCTAAGTTGAAGTAAGTTTTTTGCGGGTGTATCTGGTCTAGAGTATAAATTTCCGTTGATTAGGATAAAATATCCGATTGATACAAATGGATCAGATGATGAAGATAAGATATTTGTATTTTTTATTAGTAGCTGAAAAAGAAGAAAGGATGGCACAGCCAACACGTGTTTCACCCTCTAATTGGCCATCAGGCCTGGGGCTTCCTCAGGGCTGTACATAGACAAAGTAACATCAAGGGTTGATTAAGACAGGGTATGGTTAGTCACGTGTAAATCATGTGCATAGTAGTGGGTGGTAAGTGTAGAAGTGAAGCGTAAGAGGGAATAAGTAAGGGAAGAGGGAGAAGAGGGAGTGAGAAGAAAGTGAGAAACGGGTCAGAGTAGGGGTGCGAGGGATTGACGAGGTTTAATTAAGTTAAGTTTGTGGTATGAGTTGCAGCGGAAATGTATAGGTGAGGGGGAGTAGAGGTGTAGTAGAGCAGTTGTGCAGAATAAAGTAAGTTTAATAAGAAAAGGATAGGGGTGTGATTTGGATAATGAGAGTGGGAAAGGAAAAGTGGATATATTGGGCGAAAGGAGTCAACATATTTATAAGTCCATGTCAAGGAAGGTAAATGTAACAATTGCGACAGTTTTAGCACAGTAAATTTAGAAATACAAACGCATCAAAAACATTTTTTGGGAGAGAAAGAAAATAGGTATAAACATTCAAGGAGTGGTGCGCATATGCGAGACAAATTCCAAAAAACAATTTCCGGTTGTCAGGGAGCATGGTTGCGAAGAGAACATAATCACAAATACATCGTTGTTTGAAGTCAGAAGATCATATAGAGACAGAAGAGGATAAGAATAGTATGTCATATAGGAGCAGGGTGGTCAAAAGGAGTCAACAGTATTAAATACAGTCATCGAGCGTGCAAAAGGTTGTGATGAGATAACGCGGTCATGTGACGTATAGAAACAAAAATCAACATTCGAAAAGTTGTGGATATTTACAATTCAGCATTACGGGTATATGTTTAAACAAGGGCAAAGTGTCAATTGCCATGCAAATATAAGAGATAAAAGTATAATTACAGTATGGATGCGCATCAAGGTGGCCCGGTCAGGCAGGAGAAAAAAAAGAGGAAAGTTAGCATTAGTTAAGACTTAATATGGGCGAGTAAATCGGTGCGTGGCGCCAAAATGGTGAATCAGTGACTTAGTGCGAGTCGAGGTACTGGCGCTTCATCGGTCGCAAAGCATAGTCATTACGTATTTCAAGAATAGTGTGACTTGCAAAAATAGAATGGAAGTATAGTTATACAATTGATAGCACATCGATAGGTATGGTCTATGTCATAGACGCAAGCAAGTGATTTTGAAAGTGAGACTGTCGCCGAGTAAAAGCGGTGCTCTTAAATTTTCCATATATTGTAGGTGGTAAAAACAAGACGTGAATATTAGCCTGTACGGAGTTCAAATCAGTGTTGAGAGTAATGCAGGCATACGCATGCTTTGAGCTGATATGGTGAGCAATTGCAAATGGAATATTCTGCACAACTGCTCTACTACACCTCTACTCCCCCTCACCTATACATTTCCGCTGCAACTCATACCACAAACTTAACTTAATTAAACCTCGTCAATCCCTCGCACCCCTACTCTGACCTGTTTCTCACTTTCTTCTCACTCCCTCTTCTCCCTCTTCCCTTACTTATTCCCTCTTACGCTTCGCTTCTACACTTACCACCCACTACTATGCACATGATTTACACATGACTAACCATACCCTGTCTTAATCAACCCTTGATGTTACTTTGTCTATGTACAGCCCTGAGGAAGCCCCAGGCCTGATGGCCAATTAGAGGGTGAAACACGTGTTGGCTGTGCCATCCTTTCTTCTTTTTCAGCTACTAATAAAAAATACAAATATCTTATCTTCATCATCTGATCCATTTGTATCAATCGGATATTTTATCCTAATCAACGGAAATTTATACTCTAGCCCAGATACACCCGCAAAAAACGGAGATCGTGGTCTGGCTGGTGTTATCGCTGGGTGGGCTGACTGTGGGGTCGGAAGTGGGGTCGTTGAAGTTGCCGTAGAGGTTCTTTATCTTCATGTGTAACTAGGAGCTGAGCTTGTCGCGGAGGTCCTAGGAAGGGGTGATGTTCGAGGCTACGCTGCGGGGCTTGGTGAATTCCTAGATTACGCTGAACACTTCCTTGGAATTGCCAGAGTTGGCGAGGATTCTGTTGTGGATGAAGGTCCTTTTAGTAGCCCTGATGCGTTGATGGTATGCAGTCATTGCGTCCTTGTAGGCGGTGTGGTTGCTGGGTGTCTTACTGTTTCTCCAGGCATCTGCAGGTGCGTCTGGCTTCCTGGAGATTAGAGGTGAACCAGGCGGCATTCCTAGGGCGTTGCTTGTCGGGGTTGCACAACGGGGCAAGCTTGTCCGTCCATTTGGTGACCCAAGTGTGGAATTCCATGGCCGCGAGGTTGGCGTTGGTTGCAGCAGGTGGGTTGTGGCCATTGAGGCTGGAGTTGAGAGTTCTTTGGTGGCTCTTCAACTAGTCTCCTAAATTGAAGGCAAGGTTTGATTTAGGATTGTCACCTTTCACCTGCTTTTTTAAGTGATATAAGGTGTTTAGGGTGTGGGTGAAACGTAACTGGCAATGGACAGATGAAAAATGACATTGAACTATGTAGGATAAGATGCAAAGTAAGGCCAACATAGATATATGTTTTTCAGAAACTGTTTAACAAGCCACAAGAAAATCAAGACAAACGGCAACCCCGAGTGTACCAGACAAAGATTTCTGCCCCACATTCAATTGGTTGGTTTAATATGAGCAGAGGAACCAGCGATTGCATGTTATCAGCAATGGTATTTATACTGAGATTAATTCCTGGAATATCTGTCTTAAAGATACCACTGGGTGGGAGAGAGTATTAGGCCTGCAGTGAGACCTGAAAAAATTACCTTCTTTTGGCAGCTAAAGCCCTCCCTTTTAAATATTAGTTAGTCGCCCGTAAGTAGGTATTATAGCCCACAAGGTATGGTATTGAAAAGTTAAGCATGTAGACATTTTTAATGTTACATTGTCCCAATAGTGACACAGACCCAGAAGCTAATTTCAATGTGGCAGACTTGGCTGTCTCATGTAGAAACCCAGTATGCAGATTAAAATAGTTATACTGCTACCTCAGAATTAGACCAGACAGAAAAAAATTGAATCACTATTGTTAATAGCAATTAAAATTCCAATTCAACAGTGATGCTGGATTTTTAATAAATATAATTACCTTTTCTCTGCCTGAGCCTTCAGGAGGCTAATTTTAGCCTCTAACAGCTATTCAGCCTGTAATTGGCAACAAACAGGAGTGATTGTGGTGTGACCATCCTCCCAGGAGCTACACAACATGTGAATTTGATGGATAGGTCGAACAGAATGAGCAGAGATGCCATCTTGGAGCTCGGCAGAATGGTCATCATGGGGGTGGGGGGTGGGCATTCTGTTGGCACAACAATGTAAAATACTGCCTGACTGGCCTCTCTGAGGCACATGTAACACTTTGTGCTCTTGAAAGGGATCAAACAAGACCAGTTAACAATTATTGCTTATCCCCCCGTTGGTCACTGATGGATCCTGCTTTGTCTTACTAGACATCTGTCTCCTGTTTTGCTGTGGGTCCAGGCCTGCTTCAAACTGGATTTGATGTTAGATGTGGGAGAACATTGATGATTTCCCTATGACGCTCCCATATCCACACACACCCCTAACCCTCAAAGGCTAACAGGAACTCCTAACAAAGTAGAAACGGCATGGCCTGGGAACATTGACTCTGTGGGCCAAAGAGGGACTAGGAATGCCTTAATGTGTCTCTCACCCACATGCTGTGATCCTAAAAAGCCTGAACCTCACCTATAGATGTAATTTGAGGCTCGTTAGGGAGTCGCAGCTGCGACCTCTAACTTGCTCTTGGCTACTCCTGGCACTTCCTTTGTGACCCCTGGCCTCACAAAGGGGAGGAACCTTTGCCTCCTCTCACAAAGAAAGTGCCAAGGGAAGAGTTCTCTATTATCTTCTTTTGTGGAGGTTTTCGGCACAGTGGCAGATAAAGTAGATGTGTACTTTTAAGTGAAAATGTAGACAGTGCCAAGGGATTGGTAGGAAAATGTGGTATAACTACAGGCTGGAGGTATTCAAGGTGGAGACACGACTCTCAGAGGTGGCGACAGGAAGAAGAAACTTAGACTCCTTGAGTCAGAGTTAATCATTCTTCTCAATACTATGTCTCCAGAAGGGCTGAATGTGGATAAGGAACTCTATGTGCACATCGGATGAGTCAACATTTTGTATCCTCTGATATTGGAAGTTATCTCTTGCTTTGTCTTCTTAACTCCTTCTATGCCCCTGACGGAATGGTTCCGTCATGAGCACAAGTTCTAGTGTGCTCATGACTGAACCATTCCGTCATGAGCACAAGCTCAGGAATCCCTCTGCTGCAGACAGCAGATTGATTTCCCTATTTTTTTTTTGCCTGGGGAGGTGGGGAAGAGCTTCCCCAACCTCCCCAGGCATATTCTGGAATTTCATTGCAGACGATCGCGCGCATGGTGCGCTATCGTCATTGCAACAAAATCGAAACTGAAACTTAGTTTCAGTTTCTCAGTTTCGGTGCTTGTGGAGCTATCTTAGCCCCCCGAGCATCGAAAAAGATGGGAGAGGGATCGTTGGAAAGGGGAGAATGTCCCCTTTCCAATAGTACCCTTTCCTAGTGGATCCCTGCTTGGGGATCACCCCAGGAGGGCGATCCCCAGGCAATGATCCACCCTGTAGCACCAGGGAGGGGGGAGCAGCCCCTTGGGCAAGGGCCTTTGCTCTCCCATATTTGTTTAGTTGCAACAGTCTTTCTGCCCTCCCTGGGGGGCAGTAGCACCCAATCTGCCCCCCCGGGGGCAGAAAGTCCACTAGAAACTAGGGATTCTTTTTTATTGACGTTGGGGTGGGGGCTGCGCAAAAAAAGCATGGCAATGCCCCCACCTCCCCACAGAGAAATGTAGGTCTTTCTGCCCTCCCTGGGTGGCAGATGGGGGCAGTAGCCCCTAACCTGCCCCCCTGGGGGGCAGAAAGCCTACTAGGAAACATGGATTTATTTTTATTGACATTGGCATGGGGGCTACCCAAAAAGGGGCATGGCAATGCCCCCCCCAGAGAAATGTCAATCTTTCTGCCTTCCCTGGGGGGCAGATGGTGCTGTAGCCCCCAATCTGCTCCCCGGGGGGGCGGAAAGCTCACTAGAAACCAGGGATTATTTTTTTTATCATTTTACTCTGGACACTAAGGAGAACGCTGTGGGGTAGGGCATTTGTACCGCCACTGTGATTCCACACAAAATATGTGGAAAATGTGTTTTTTTCAGCTAAATGTGAGGTTTGCAGGGTATTCTGGATAAGGAAGTTTTGGGGGATCCACGCAAGCCATACCTCATTGGACACCCCAGGGTGTCTAGTTTTCAGAAATGCATGGGTTTGGTAGGTTTCCTTAGATGGTGGCGAACCCGGGCCAAAAGCTTACGTGCCCTCCCAAAATTAGGTAGTTTTGTTATAGGTAATTTTAAAGTCCCCACAGTACGATGTGGGCCATTTCCTGTTACAACCACTATGCCTACCCACACAAGTAGGGTACCATTTGTATAGGGAAACCTGGGGGAATGCTGGGTGGTAGGAAATTTGTGCCAGCTCGGTGATCCTATAACTTTTCCACACAAAAATGTGAGAAAAAATAGATTTTTTCAACAAAATTTGAGGTTTGCAAGGGATTCTGGGTAGGGAAATGTTGGGGGACCCACGCAAGCCATACCTTGCTGGACTCCCCCTGGATGTCTAAAATAAAATGTGTGGGTTTGGTAGGCTTCCCTAGGTGGCTGCCAAGCCCGGGGCCAAAAACTCATGGGACCCCCCTTGCAAAACCAGGTTGTTTCGCGATAGGTAATTTTGATGTCGCCTCAATAGGTTTCAGGCCCTTGCTTGTGGCGGGTACTTGACCCACCCATGCGATTGAGGTACCATTTTTATCAGGAGACCTGGGGGAATGCTGTGTAGAAGTAAATGTGTGGATCCACGAAGATTCCAGTATTTTTCCACACAGAAATTTGAGAAAAAGGTGATTTTTTCCAGCTAAATTTAAGGTTTTCAGGGGATTCTCGGTAGGGAAATGTTGGGGGACCCACGCAAGCTATACCTTGCTGAGCTTTCCAGGGAGTCTAGTTTTCAGAAATGTGTGGGTTTGGTAGGTTTCCCTAGATGGCCGCCGAGCATGGGGCCAAAAACTCATGGGAACCCCTTGCAAAACCAGGTTGTTTTGTGATAGGTCATTTTGAAGTCCCCTCAATAGGTTCTGGGCCCTTGCCTGTCGCGGGTACTTGACCCACCCACACAAATGAGGTACAATTTTTCTCGGAAGACTTTGGGGAATGCGGGCTGGGTGGAATTTTGTGGATCCACACAGATTCCAGAACTTTCCACCACAGAAATCTGAGGAATATGTGTTTCTTTTGACAAATTTTGAGGTTTGCGAGGGATTCTGGGTAACAGAGCCTGGTGAGAGCCAGACAAGTCACCCCATCCTGTATTTCCCTGGGTGTCTAGTTTTCAAAAATGTATCGGTTTGCTAGGTTTCCCTAGGTGTCCGCAGAGCTAGGGTTCAAAATCCAGAGATAGGCACCTTGCAAAAAAATGGTCCGTTTTCACTTTGAAAATGTGGTGTGTCCACGTTGCGTTTTGGGCCGTTTCCTGTAGAGGGCACTAGGGCTACCCACAAAAGTGAGGTACCATTTTTCTTGGAAGACTTTGGGGAACACGGGGTGGGGAGAATTTTGTGGATCCACGCAGGTTCCAGAACTTTCCACCACAGAAATATGAGGAAAATGTGGGTTTTTTAAAACAAATTTTTAGGTTTGCAAGGGAGTCTGGGTAATAAAACTTGCTGAGAGCCAGTCAAGTAACCCCATCCTGGATTCCCCTGGGTGTCTAGCTTTAAGAAATGTATAGGTTTGCTAGGTTTCCCTAGATGCCGGCAGGTCTAGGGTTCAAAATCTACAGCTAGGCGCTTTACAAAAAAAAGGTCAGTTTTCACTGTAAAAGTAAAGTGTGTCCACGTTGCGTTTTGAGCCCTTTTCCTGTCGTGGGCACTAGGACTACCCACACAAGTGAGGTACCATTTTTATCGGGAGACTTAGGATAACACATAATTGTAGAGCAACTGTTATTACTTATTGACTTTCGATGCATTTCTGCCTTCCAAATGAAAGACAATGTATAAAAAATAAGTCATTTTGAAAAATGACCCATAATTCTCATGCTAGTATGGGTACTCACAATTTCGGGAATGTGCAAATATCTACTGTTTCTAAACTGTATATTTTGTTCCAATTTCAGAAATACATAGGTGTCTTTCATACCGATTTTTCCATGTATATATTTTCCCAAATTAATTGCTATATACCCGTAAAAACCATTGCAAGATGCTGCTCAGTGTTTGGCTCTGGGTTCGTCGGGTTCTTGGTGAACCTACAAGTCCTATATACCTCCAAAACCAGAAAGGTCCAGCGGATGCAACGGTATATTGCTTTCAAACAGCTGAAATAATCAAAAGAAGTTACAGGTGAAAACGTTGATTAGCAAAAATAGGCTATGTCCCAGAAAAATGCCAAAACTGTGTAAAATGTTTTCGTTTGAAGACAAAAGTCTGCTTGTCCCTGAAAACTGGGAAGATGGTGATTTCAGCACCACAATCCCTTTTTGATACCATTTGCAGGGAAAAAACCAGACGCTGTAGCCCTTTTTTCCCATTTTTTCCCCCAAAAACCAAACTTACCTGTATTTTGGCTAATTTCTAGGTTCTCTCCAGGGGAATTCACAAACCCTGGGTACCTTTAGAATCCCCATGATATTGGAAAAAAAGGATGCAAATTTGGCATGGATACCTTATGTGGTCAAAATGTTACAGGGGCCTAAGCGCGAACTGCCTCAAATAGCCCAAAAAGGCTTAGCACATGGGGGGGGGGGGAAAGGCCTAGCAGCGAAGGCGTTAAGATATTCTCTTAAGACTCTTTAATTTGACTTTCTCTTTGGATTTTTCTTCTTTTCCTTCTTTTTGCTCTTACTCATAAGTTTTTTATTGTTTTCCTTTTTGTGCCCCTCTGACAATTTTATGGAGTTATCTCCAGGAAAAGACAGTGGAAGACTGTCTATTGGAGACCTACCAGGCATTCTTGTCATATTAGGGCTTTTTGTATTTCTGCTAATTTTCTGCACCTTTTGTGTTGAAGTTTTATTAGCTTTCCTTGCTGCTGCCACATCTTGAGACCTGTCTTTCACATACAGACTTTTCAGAAATATCATATGTTGACGAGATTATAAAATGCGTTCCGAAGATAGCAATAGTTTTCATTGCACAGTAATGTCTTTTGATCACATGGGTGTTGTGGAGGAGTTCGATTTGACAGTTTGGAAGTGCTTTTGAAATATATTCATGATTACTGTTTTTTTTTTTTTTTGTTTTTCAAAATGTATTCATTTATTGGTTTTTACTCTTTTTTAAGTTCAAAAGAGTTTTATTAAGCAGTAAAAAGGTAAATGCAATACAAGATATCAATTGGGGAGAAAGGGAGGAATAAAAGAGGCAGGAAGGAGGAGGGGAGTGGGATTACAAATAAAACCTATAAGAGAAATTGCATGTAGAAACAATGAACATGGGCATTGAAAAGAAATAAAGAAATTGTGTCAATTCTGATCAAACAGTAAATTACAAAGAGCATAAAAATGAAACAGCAAGGTAAAAATATGCAGAACATGAGAAAGGGTATCATGGGGGTTTGGGAACTTCTTGTTGGGCAGGCAGTGGACGGGAGGAGCGAGCAGCACAATTGTCTAAATATAGCGTAATGGGGAGCCATAAGTCTGCACGTTTAGCTGCCAAGTGAATAGGGAAGACAAATGCATTATCAAGTCTATGATTATAACAGACATTGTACCACCACGCTTTAAAGGAAATGTTGGATGCATTTTTCCAATTAACAGTAATCTGTTGAAAAGCAACAGCCAATAGCAAATCAACAATACGAGCAGATGTGTCTACATTATTCCAGCTAGTAGACAGACTGCCCAGGAAAAGATGAACAAGGGAAAAGGGGATGCTAGTGTGAAAAATAACATTGATTTGGGCCCATACCTGTAACCAAAAGTCATGAACAAGCTTGCAATGAAATAGCATGTGTGGCAGGGTGGCATTGGGGACATCACATGACCAGCACTTGTCTGGGGTAGCAGTAAATCGCTTATGTAGTGTAGAAGGAGTGTGGAGTAGCCTATTATAAATAAAAAATAGGGATTGTGTCAACGAAGCCGCTCTGGAGGTTTTGCGCAATTTTGTCCAAATTTTGTCCCATAAGGAAATCGTCCAATCCACCCCAAGGTCATCTTCCCACTGAAGTTCAACCTTGGATTTAGGCCTGGGTAACTCGGGAGTATGAAGGTATTTATAAAGAAGAGATGCCTTGGGGACAGTGCGGAGGAGAGAATGAAGTCGAACAGCAGGGGTGATAGGGATAGGGGGAGGAGAAGGAGAAGCCAAAAGTGGTATGTAAAGCTCCAAAACAGCAGCCTTGAGGAGAAGATACTTAGAGAAAAAGGATTTGGGTAAGCAAAAGGAGGAACAAAGGTCAGAGAAAGAAACAAAAGTGGAACCAGAAAAGAGTTGCGAAATCCAAATCAAACCACGGGATCTCCATGATTTCCAATAAAAGGGCTTATTACCAATTAGGAGATACTTATTATGCCAGATAGTGGAAGAGATGAAATCAGCCACTGTCACAGGAGGGCCGGGAGCCGCTGCTAATAGAAGCTTAAGAGTATACTTGTGGATAGGAGTGGGAGTCAATGAAGGCTTACGAGAAAAAGCAAGATATTCTGCAAAAGAAAAGGGGGAGAGTAAAGTACGCTCAACTTTAAGCCACAAGGGGCAAGGGGAGGTGGAATCTTGTAACCAAAGGGAAGCTTGACGCAATAAAAAGGCCCTCTGATACGCAGGGAAGTCAGGAAAATTAACACCACCTTCAGATGCTGGACGTATTAGCCTAGCCCGAGATATTCTTGGTTTTTTGGAATTCCATAAAAACGAGGATAGTGTTGAGTTAATCTTAGTAAAAAATTTCACTGGAATGGGGAGTGGAATATTGGAGAGTGTGTACAGAATAATGGGAGATATCATCATTTTGATAGTATCGAGGCGTCCCCACCAGGAGAGGTATAAAGGATGCCATCTTGTCGTGAGATCTGCAATTTTCTGCGAGCATTTGGACATACACATAGAGATAGTGTCTGAAATTGAGGGAGTAATATATAAACCTAGATATTTAATGTGGGACGGACTCCAGGTGAATCGAGATTCAATAAATTCTTGTTTGAAAGTAAATTTGGTTAGGGGAAGGATCTCACATTTATCGTGGTTACGTTTATATCCAGAGATAGAGGAAAACGTTCTTACTTCAGTCATGAAAGCAGGGATGGATTCTGTAGGTTTAGAAAGAAAGAGTAATATGTCATCTGCATATGCAGCGAGTTTAATATGCAGATCTGCAATCTGGAAGCCGTGAATGGCAGGATTTTGACGCAACCTGGAAAGGAAGGGCTCCAAAGCAAGGTTGAAAAGAAAAGGGGATAAAGGGCAACCCTGGCGAACGCCTCTGCCCAGGTCAAAATAAGGTGAGATTTGACCATTAGCAAAGACTGCCGCTTTAGGATGAGAATATAACAGGGAAACTAAAGAGATAAATCTAGGACCAAAACCAAACCAAGTGAGGGTGTGGAATAGATAGCACCATTCAACATGATCAAAAGCCTTTTCGGCGTCAAGGGCTATCGCTGCAAGTGAGTGCTGATAACGGGAGGACTTTGATAGGATATTAAATAAAAGTCTAGTATTGTCTGTAATGTACCGGCCCTTAACAAACCCAGATTGCTCCTCTCCCAGTAAATCGGGGAGAAGGTGGTCCAATCGAATCGCCAATGTTTTAGCAAAGAGTTTGTAATCAATATTGACTAGAGATATGGGCCTGTAATTTTTGCAGTGTTGGGTATCCTTTCCGGGTTTAGGTATAAGGCAAATATGGGCATCAGAGAAAGTTCCTGAGGAGGCACCACAAGAAATAAAAGTGCGCAATAGAGAGTGAAGTCGTGGGATTAGCAGTTTAGAGAAGTGAAGGTAGAATTCGACAGTAAAACCATCAGGTCCTGGGGCTTTGTTGGGTTTGAGATGTTGCAATGCAGTAAGTAGTTCCTATTGTGTGACTTCTGATTCTAAGGAGGAGAGATCTGGAGGAAAGTCAGCTGGTGTATGAATGGTGGAGAAGAAATGGTCAAGGGAGCTAGGGGTAGGTTGGGTTTCAGAGGTATACAAAGTTTCATAGAAACGTGAAAATTCAGCAAGAATATCAACATCAGTATGCTTTAAATTATCATCAGAGTCATAAATAGATTCAATATTCAGCTTATTGTGCTTAATCTTCAAATAATTAGCTAGGAGCTTTCCAGCCTTGTTCCTACCCCCGTAGAATTTAGCAGTAGATTTCAGCAGGTACAAAGAGGCATCTTCTGTAGACTTCTCATTAAACTTCATTTTTGCTGCAATGAGGGCTGTCAAGCTATCAGGAGAGTGTGAAGTAAAATACGCATGTTCCAGTGTTTTAATGTCGGAAAGGAGATTTTTGGTAAACCTTCGGGCATTTTTACGCTTGTTCGCAACATAACTTATAATAAAGTCATGTGCTGCTGCCTTAAAAGCATCCCAAATAGTATGATCAGGGAGGGTATCATCATCGTTGCGGAGGAAAAATTCATCAAAAAAGGAAGTAAAGGTGGCTGTAAATTTGGGATCTGTGAGGAGGGAATTGTTGAAACGCCATCTCCTAGGGCCAGTAGTTTTAGGGAGTACATCAACACTAGTGAGGACGGGGGCATGGTCAGAAAGCAAAATCGGGCCTATCTCAGAGTATAGGAGTGACTGAGCGAGGTTGTGGGAAAGAAAGATGTAGTCAAGTCGTGACTGGGAACGGTGACAGGGAGAATAAAAAGTATACTCCCGCAACTTTGGATTGGAGAGGCGCCAGGAATCTACAAGTTTGTGTTGTGAAATCGCATGACTAAACAGTTTGTGGGGCTTGTTGGAAACATAAGGGGCTTTGGACTCTCTATCAATAAAGGGATCAAGGGGTTGATTACAATCCCCCGCCAGGATAAAGTTGTGATCCATAAATTTAGTTAGAAGTGGAGAAAAATCAGCCCAAAAAGAAGGTTCGCCTGTGGTAGGACCATAAACATTGAGAAGAGAGACTTGAACACCTCTAAGGGACAGTTTAGCATAGACCCAACAACCAGAAGTATCCGACTCATGAGTGATAACCTGTAGGGGAAGAGACTTGCGACAAAGGATTGCCACACCATTACGCTTGCCATCCCCTTGTGAAAAAAACAATTCACCCACCCAACCACGCTTAAGCTTAACAGATTCAGCCTCAGTTAAATGCGTTTCTTGGAGGAATGCAATATCGACATTCAATTTGGCAAGATGTGACAGAATCCGTTGACGCTTAATCTGGGAATTAATACCCTTCACATTCCATGACAAAATATTCAATGACATGTTATCAACTTATTTATAAAGAATATACATGACACATCCAATGAGAGATAAGCCCAAAAAGAGTAGAAAGTCGAAAAGGTGAAAGAAAGAAGAGTTGGTAGAAACATAGTGAAAACAAGGGAAGCGAACAAGTGACCATAAGTATGAGCCGTAGCAAGAAAAGGAGAATAGGATGCAACAACGTCGTACGTGACCCAGAAAGCTAGGAGTAAGAAAGAAGTAGAGAGAAACATGGTAGAGACATTGGAGTAAGGAGCCAGAAAGGGGAAAGAGGTTGAGAAGCAAGTGTAGCATGAAAAAAGAAGAGTGCAATCCTCATAGGTGCAAGGAGTTCCGAACAATAATATTAAATCAACGTGAAAATATGCGGACGAGAACACAAACATAAGAAGAGATAAAAGGGAAGGGAAAGAAGAAAAACCAACGGATAAGCCAGGAAGATAAATAAGGAAATGGGGGAAAAACATACCTACAGAGGGAAGATACGAGAAAGGGTGGAGGGAGGAAGGAACCACAAGGGTGAGGCAGCACATCGAGGAGCAGCGAGACTGGGGTCGGGAGACATCATCAAGACACGAGGACAAACTCCTGTAAGATGAAAAAAGAAAACAAAGGGTTAAAATGTGCTAGGAAATCAGGATGAAACCATAACTGAACACGGAAAACAGGGAACAGCCATAATGTTTAAACAATAAAAGAAACATTAACAGAACCATATAAAGGAACAGAGAAATTCAGGTGAGTTATAACAATGAAAAACACTAAAGAAACACAGCATAACATGCAAAGCCATATAAGAATTATAAAAACATTATTCATCCGAAAGCAGAGGATGACGGTCTGGAGGCATCCATAGCAGAGGATTTATGTGCATTAATGAAACTTTGCAAACGTATTGGGTCCTCATAAGTTGTAGTCTTATTATTGTGGGTGACTTTAAATAAACATGGGTGATAGAGGCCGTATCGAGCCCCCATCGCCCGCAAATCCGCTCTCAGATTTAGAAAAGCTTTCCGCCGGGCAGCCGTAGCCTTGGCATAGTCTTGCGCAAAAAACAGGGGAGATCCAGACCAGGTAAGATTCGGAGAGGCTTTGGCCGCCGCCAAAACCATCAAAAGGTCAGTGTACTCCAAAAAGTAGATGATGACCCCTCTGGGTCTCTGAGAAGGAGAAGTTGAGGAAGGTGGACGACCCAATCTGTGAGCTCGCTGAATATTAAGGGACCTGTCCTGTGTCAGATGCAAGAGTTTAGGAAGGAACGACTTGAAGAAAGTGATTGGGTCAGATCCCTCAAGTCCCTCGGCCAGGCCATAAATACGAAGGTTGTTGCGCCTGTTCCTGTTTTCCAACTGTTCCACTTGTTGTTGAAGATCAGAGACTTGAGATTTTAAGTTGGAGACCACAGAAGATGTTTCTTGAAACGACTGAACAGACTTTTCAACTAAAGTTACTCTCGTTTCCATTTGCGACCAGTTATCAGTAAGGACCTGGAGCTTAACATTAGTCTCTTCCATAAAAGGACGCAGGGATCTTATCTCTTCTAACAACAGTTCCAAAGATACAGGCCCCGAATGTTTTGGAGGCAAAAGAGAGTTTGACTTGAGTCTCTTGGTGTTAGATTTAGAGGTATCCTGCGGGAGCTTAGATGGCTCCATTGGTGTATCTGAACCAGATGAGTTGAGAGAATCTTCCAATTGCGACAGAGCGGAGAAAACCTTAGAATTCTTCGCAATTTGGGGCGTAGTAGAACGAGGCAGGCGCGACATTGATTTAAGTCTGCCCATGTGGCGAATCTGTGGAGTGGCTAACTCATTGGAGATCACAGGAGGCAAAAATGAAAACAACACCAGAAAGAGCCCATCAGGGGAGCGACAACGTCTGAATATCACCAGAAAAGAGTATAGCTAGCTTCAAAGCACCTCAGCGAAAACCTTCATCTGAGCGGACATAAAAAAGTGAGTGAAGCCATCAGAGAAAGATCAAAATATCATCCATGCGTCAATGTAAAGTGGAGAGGTGGCATCAACTCACTTCATAACTCAAAGTGGACTTAAACAGAAAAGCGGAAATATGAAAAGAAAAGACCTCTCATGTACTACATAAAAATCCGCAGCGCAAAAAGAGCGTCGACAACAAAGGGCCTCCAGGTGCGATGTAGTGAAATAATTTGCTGCTGCAAATAAAAGCAGATGAAGAGAATAGTGAAAAGTTCATGACTGAAAAAAGAACCTTTCATGAAGGAACGTCGTCCTTAAAAGAAGTGGGCAGTGCAATAATGTTGACGCTTCATGACACAATAAGAAATCAAGAAAACAGGCATTCTGAGAGTCGTTGAGGGCCTGGAATTCTAAACATGGAGAATGCTGAACTTGTATCACCGCCGTAGCCTCATAATGCGTGTCGCGCTAAAAATTCAAAATGGCGGCCGGAGCCTGACAGGACTTACAAAAGCATTTTATAGCGTCATGGAGCCTCCAAAATGAAGTTGAAAGCAGCGAGTAGGGTCAGGGCATGTTCCCATACTTCAGCCGCCGTTTGTCATCCGGAGAACTGGGCAGAAACCGGCATGCCTTCCAACGCCGCCTCGGAGCCTCACCGATGCGCCGCCATCTCCTGCAGGCGCCAAGCCACGCCCCCCCCATATTCATGATTACTGTTGGCAGCGAACCTTGGGAGTTTTTGACTGGCATCAGGCCATCGTGCCATTATACAGTGTTTTCATTAGCATGCCTTCATTTACAGGATCAAGAATGCTGTGCTCATGTTTATTATCTTTATTATTTTTCAGTTGGTTCGAATTTTGAAGATAATAAGCGTTATGGTACGTTGACTAAGGCCACTTGGCTTATAGTAGTAGTAGTAGTAGTAGTAGATACTTTATTCGGTTGTAGATAACCATCAAAGTGTACATGATAAAAAATGCAATAGCACAACATACAACATATAGAAAAGTCACTTATCTGGAAAAATAATTATGAATAGTGTTGGACTTGGCCCTTTTTGCAGGGTCATCCCTAAACTTTTTGCCTTCCTCCTGCATTTTTTCTGACCTGTTGTTGGCTGTTTTATGACTCTGGGCACTTTACCACTGCTGATCAGAGCTAAAGTGCACATGCTCTCCCCATTGTAAATTGCTATGTTGGTTGGATTCCATAATTGGCTTATTTGGTTTACTGTCAGACCCCAGTAAAGTGCACCAGGAGTGCCAGGGCGTGTAAATACAAATGCCGCTGGTGGGCTCGCAGCACTGGTTGTGCCACCCACAGAAGCGGCCTGGTAAAATGTGTCTAGGGTCTGCCATCGCAGAACCTGCGTGCAGCCTGATACTGTCATGCTGACTGGGCAAGTGCACCCACTTGCCAGTCCCTAAACCTTCCCTTTACTTCATATCAGTCACCCCTATGGTAGGCAGGGTGCATTGTAGCATACGGTAGGACAAAACCTGATGTGTGTGGCATGTCCTAATAGTGAATTCCAGCCATTTTCGTTTTTCACTATTATAAGGTTACCCTGTTCTCATAGGCCGAACGGGCTGTTAAGATTGTTACATCCTATGATCCTAACAGACCCAGGGAACATAGTAGAAAATCGAGTTTAGTATGCCTGAACTCAGAATAATAAGGCACATCTTTTCGTAAGGTTTATTTTAATATACTGCGTTTGCAAATGCCACTTTTAGAAAGTTGGCCTTTGCTTGCCTAACCATCTCAGCCCGCCTCTGCGTGATGTGTATCTGCTGTCTGGCTTGTGTGAGTGACAGGGCTGGGGAAACCCAGATGGGCAGGGCTAGGTAGCCTGGTGGTGAATAGAAAGATTGCACGACGAAAACAAAGAGAGGGTGAGGGAAAATCACTCTTGATCCCCCTGGCTTAATAAATCAACAACGAAAGAGTGAACAGGGGAAGGAGCAAAACTAGGAGTAACAGCGTGGGCAAAAACCAAAATAATGTGTTAAAAGAACCCTCACTCACCAACCTAGTTGGTGACATGCTTCATCATCGGGTTCCCACCAGAGAGGCCGAGTGCCTCTCTGGTGTGCTGCAACGCCTGAACTACAGCGGAGCTGGTTTTTGAATGAAAAGGGAGTGAAATTTAAAAGGTGAATGGTTTTAACCAATAACCAATTTAATCCTGGTAAACCAAAGACCGAATAAAAACAAGTGAGTTGGACAGGAGCCGGCCAATTAGGTAAGACAGGGCTCGTCCGAATCAAGGAGAGGTCAACATGTTTCTGCTTAACATGCCCAGTCGGCTAAGCATTCATCAGGACCATATAGAACACCACGGCGGTATGCACACGCTAAGGTGCACCCTAACCAGTGGCGTTTAGGCGGTAAAACTCACTGTTCTACCGCAAAGCCATCCTACAATTCAGGGGCTAGTAACGCCTGTAAAAGAAAAAACAGACATAACACACATAAAGACATATAGAGACAAACACTTTTTGTCACTTGAATTGTTATACTTTACGTGATTCAGGTGAACACATAATTTGGTAGTTCCGTGCTGTGGAGCGGGTGTGGGTGTTAAATAACGATTTGTGGTTAAGAAACGCCCACAGTGGAGTGTAGTGCTCTATAAGCGACAAAGGACCTATAAATCTATCGACATGTTTCCTTAAGGTCCTACGCACTAGTTGTGCCTGCGAAGAATTCAATAAGTGTATTGACAGATCGACAGACAATGTACAGTCGAAAAAGGCTATTTAGCCGTTATGTATGCCGTAAAAGTAGCAGACTCGTGCAAGTGAAATGCATGCTGAAACGAGCGCACGTAGTGTTTGCCAGGCGCCGTTGCTCCAGTGCATGACTAGCAATAAAAGAATGATAAAAACAACAGCATGGAAAAAAGAACCTCTTACTCAGAAAGTTGGTACTGTTTGCGTCATGGGTCCGAGCGGGGGGTAGTGAGCTATAGTATCTGTGAGGATAGATAAACAGGAGAACCTTATCCATCTGGATACTCTTAAGCAGACTACACAGGGACCAAGGGGATGTGGCAGAAAAGAATTTCCACTTACTTCCATGCTCGCACACTCCCGCGAAATACCTGGTTCAGTCCTACTCGGCCCAGATATTGGTGAGTGTAAAGCGAACCCGGAAGAAATACTAACGGGATCCCGTCACGTGGTCTAAACAACGTGCGTCAGCGTGTGATGTCATAGGAAGGGGTGTGTTGAAACGGACGTGCTCCCAGGCATAAGTAAATAAGGGCTTGGCCCTTGTAAAGGAAAGGGGAACATTATTCCTTAGATATCTGAGCTGTATTTAAAAGAAACTAAGGGCTGTAGTGATATATGATTACTGCATGTAAAAAATGCGTAAACATTAAATCGAGTAGTGCTTTTTCACAGAAAAACCGCTGACCTGATGTGGGTTAACTCGTGTTGGCTGCTAATAGCTATCTGCTTGTAAATGGTTTGTTATGGTAAATGTCGTGATAAAAAAGCTTTGATTGATCATAAGTCAACAAAAGTAGATCTTATGTCAAAATGTAGACCAACGATATGTTAGCTGTCTTAAAGATAATCTTAGTCAAAGGCACAGAAAAAGACACCCCATGATCTTGCGGGTGATTGGCAGAGAAATCCAACGAAATTATAGACTATGCTGCACGGAGGCCATCAGGGTATTATCCTTGATTGGTGAAATTAGGTTAGCACTTTAGTTTTTAAGGACAGAGTTCCACGGAATATTGTCATTAAGACCAGAGACATGAGTCGAAAGGCGATAGACCCATCGTTGTTCTTTCTCGAAGAGTAACTGCTGGGTGTTCGATCCAGGTTTCAGTTTCTCAATGATTGTCCACTTCATGTCATTTGTTGTGTGATTAGCCACTAGAAAATGTTCTGTCAGTTTTGTGCTTAGTTTGCGACAGCGAATAGTGCTGCGATGTTCGCAGATGCGCTGTTTTATTTTCCTGCCTGTCATTCCGACATATCTCAGTCCGCAGGGGCAGGTAATTAGGTAGACCACGTCTGTAGAATTGCAGTTGGTATGCGTTCTCTGCACCCATTGTTTTCCTTGTTCAAGTTCAAGATACTTCGAAGGGGAAGTCAGATGGCAAACACTGCATGAGCCACAGGGGTAGTGGCCAACAATAGGGGGAAGGCCCCACGCACTGGTGATAGACAGATGCTGATCTTTGTCTAGTGCTTTAGGGCGAGTATGAACCAAAGCATCCTTCAGACTTCTCGCTCTTTTATAAGAGAATAAGGGTTTCTCCCAATAGTGTTTATTGCTAGTCAGGATATTCCAATGTTTCCTGATGGACTTACTGACTGCATTAGATGCTGCATTGAAGGTGGTCACACATGTGAGAGGTAAGGAATCCTGACCATCTCTCACATGGTCTTCCAATAAAGCCTCCCGGTTTTGGTTACGGGCTCGCTTATTACTCTTCGAGAGGATCTTATCAGGGTAGCCACGGGCTTTCAGTTTCCAAGTAAGTTCCTGCGCTTGTTTTTTGTATATAGAAACTTCGCTGCAATTTTGACGAAGACGAAGGTATTGGCCAAAGGGGAGGTTTTCCCTCAATGGGCGAGGATGGTAACTGGAAAAATGTAACAAATTATTTTTTGCCGTGGGCTTGTGATGAGTTTTGGTTTGCAAGGTGTTGCCTGTTCTGGTAATGACCACATCCAGGAAAATCATCTCGTCTTTGTTGTGTGTGTGGGTGAATCTAAGATGAGCATCGCAAGTGTTTATCCAGATAAAGAAATCCTGGAGGGATTCCTCCGAGCCCTGCCAAATGATCAGTACATCATCAATGTATCTTTTCCAAAAGAAAATGTTTGACAAACAAGGGTTACGTGGAGCTAGGATGAACTTGCTTTCAAAGTCGAACACGTACAGCCCGGCTACCGAAGGCGCAAAAGTGCTGCCCATTGATGTACCAGTCGTCTGCAGAAAAAGGTCTCCCTTATATTCGAAAAAGTTCTTTTTTAATGCGAGAGTAGCACAGCTGACAACGAAGTCTCGTGGAGTGGTATAGTTCCAGCTACTGGACTCAAGAGTGCACCTTACGACATTAATGGTGTCGTCCTGAGGGATACAGGTGTACAGACTTTCTATATCCATTGTTACCAAGAAAGATGCACCATCTGGGAGAACAATCCCTTGAAGTAGTGCTAGCAGACTCTTAGTATCTTTGAGATAAGTGCTAGTAGATTGGATGAGAGGTTTTAGAAAGAAATCACAGTAGCGTGACAGGGGTTCCAGCAATGAGCCGATCCCGGACACTATAGGGCGGCCAGGAGGGGGTGTTCTGTTCTTATGGGTTTTGGGCAGGGTGTAAAAGTAAGGGATCGTGCCTTCACATTATTTTGGTTTTTGCCCACGCTGTTACTCCTAGTTTTGCTCCTTCCCCTGTTCACTCTTTCGGTTTTGAATAGAAAGATTGACCTGTAGATGGGTGGGAGGAGTACACCTGGACTCTGAATAGGGCTGTGCTCTGCCACCACAATGCTGGCTCCGCCCCCTGTGGAGCATCTGATGGCTCTGCCCTGCACCCTGAAAGAAGAAGCCTGCATCGCATCAACAAAGTGCTCCAGAACTGTACTGAACTAGGCAAGGGCCCCCCTGGCCTGGAAGAACAAAAGAAATGGTGTATAAAAGAAGGAGCCCTGCTCCTAAGAAATCAGATCCGCTTTTGACCCAAGAAGAATCCCTGCCTGAGAAGGAGGTGCCGGGAAAGCTGCAAGGAGGAAGACTGTCCCTATCCTGGGGCACTGGCCTGCAGTGGTGACCTTGCTGCCAAAGGAGAGAAGAGGAACCTTTTGCTTTATTTTTACTTTAAAAAAACTTGTGCTTTTCAAAACGATCTCCAAGGGCTGAGAAGCGAGCTTGCCCCCTGAACTGAGCCCCAGGACCATTGGGCTCAACCTGACCTTCACTCGCCCGCCGCTGGACTGTGGTGTTACTTCTCTCGCCGGAGTCATGACTCTCGTGCCCCCCAGCCCCTCCTTGAGCCGTGACCGGACCGCTTAGCCGCCCCTACCTTGGAAAGAGCCTCGCTCAATCTGAGCCGCTCCCCCGACGCCGTGCTGGGCTGCCCCCATCACGTCGCTCGCCGGAGGCTCGCTGCGCACCTTCACCCCTCCCGCCGGAATCGGCGTTGTGAGCATCTCCAAGCCTCGGACGGCCCGGATGTAGACAGCGTGCCCGTCTGCCCCGCTTTGTTCACTTGCCACCTGTAACACCCCGCTCTTGCCATGAGCCTGAAGGACCAGACCCCCCTCGTGAAGTGTGGGAGCCCCGGACACCGCCTTGCCCTTCTAAAGAGAGCCGCTGAATTCCCGCACCCACTTTCACGAAAAGAAACAAGGTACTGTAATTACGAACTAGACCGCGAGCTCGCATCGGATCCAGGGTCCGCAACGTTCGGTTTTCCCTGTCATCTGACGTGTGCCTCCCGGTTGCCGCTTCAGCGCGAAGTGCGCGAAGGCCCGCAGTTCACCTTGTTACCCGCCTAAGAACTTTCCGTATAAAGAGAACTTTCCGTATGCACAGAGATTGTGGCCCCACCGTTTCACCGTTACTGGGTCTTGTACTAAGTCTGCTGAAAATATATAAAAGCCTTATTTTTGCATACAACCTGCTTGGTGTCCGTTTGTGGTGCATGCAAAGAGGTTACTGTGTGTATAATTGCAAATGCTTAACCGTGTATGCCCTGAAGTTTAGCCTTGACTGCTCGCGCCACGCACCTAGAGGGTGAGCAGGGGTTATTCTAAGGAGTCATCCTTCGCCCTGACTAGAAGTAAAGGGTCCCTGCTTGTCACTGGTACTTGCCTGCGCCAACCAGAGTCCCCTCATTTCTAACAAATACAATACACAAAACACTTGGGGCCAGATGTACGACTGTTTTTTGCGGCTGCAAACGGGAGAACGTCCCAAATATGTGTCCGCAAAAAAAGGGTAATAGCATATACAAATGCTATTTTGCGAGTCCCTGACTCGCAAAATAGCATTAGTGACACTCGCTATTAAGAAGGATCATCCATTCCTAATAGTGAGTGAAAATGCTTTGTACTAGTGTTTTGCAACCGCATTTGCGGCCGCAAAACATTCACAGTTTACCACCGACTTCAAGTAGGTGGTAAACCTCTCGCAAAGCCCCTTTGTGAGTATGTTGGAAAATATTTTTCAAGAGCAGGCGGTGGTACCAGAGACAACTGCCTGCCCTTAAAAAACATGAAACTCAAAAGTTTAATTTTTCTTTTTTAAATGCATCCCATTTTCCTTTAAGGAAAACGGGCTCCATTTAAAAAAAAAAGTTGCTTTATTAAAAAGCAGTCCCAGAGAAGGTGGTCCGCTGAGACCAGCAGGCCACAATCCCTGGGAGGGCTGTCATTCCCAATGGGCTCGCAAATTGCGAGAGTCTCATTAATATTAATGAGCCTCACAATTTGCGACCCCATTGGGAATCGCAAAACAGTGTAATAACACTGTTGTACATTTCATTTAGCACCTCGCAATTTGCGACTCGCAATGAGTTGCAAATAGTGAGGCGCTAAATGAAAGGATCGTACATCCGGCCCTTTATTCATAAGATGAAAAAACATGATTACCAGACCATATACATAAAACTTAGAGGTCGATTAGGATGTAGGGCGGATTGCCACCGCCCGCATGGCAGTGGCGATCTGCTCTACAACACACCCCGCCACCACCCATTTTCCCCCCGACATATTAGTATGGCGGGGGGCCACGGCAGATAGAAAGACCGTCTGCTGGTTTTCTGCCAGTCACACAGATGACCGGGTGGAAAAGGGGCCTGATATGGTGGCAGTGTCTGCTAGATACCGCCATCCATATTAGAAAGGCAGCGGGAAGCAGCCTGTCCGTGGAGGAATTGCCACCATGGAAAGGCATGTGGAATGTGCTTTCAGGGGCCCTTGCGGGCCCCCAGGTTATTGGGGGTGCACATGGAGGGTACCTACGGTACCCCCTACATTGTCAGTGTAAATTGTGGCTGTGAGCACCGCCCACCACAATGCTGGAATGGAGGATGCCACGGTGGCGGTGGCATCCTAATTGCAGGTGCGGGACCGCCACACCACTGGCGACCGGTCCCAGCACCGCTAGGGTGGCGGGCACACTAAAGTCTGCCCGCCATACTAATCAGCCCCTAAGTCATTAAAATACATGATTCGTAAAAACAGTAGATATATCTAATCCTAAATGTTATTCCTTGATCTGAGCAGCATTCTAAATGATATGACATCTATTATCAGCTAAAATAATCCCATATCTGTATAAGGTGAAGCAGTTAAACCTCAAAGTGGTTGTGCATAATAGTAATGTGCAGGAAGCAATCTAATTAAAAATGATAAAAGTATTAAATAGCCTAACATTAACATACTCTTAAACAAGCAATTTTAAAATGTAAGTTCTCCTGAAACAAACAGTTTGCAGGAATTTGCTAACCGCAAATACAATTTTTTGGGATGTATCACTTTTTAAAATCCTGAAAGCTGCCAAATGACATGTTGTGCCCATCTTGCGGCAGATGGGCACAATCCATTGGTGCCGTAGGTTGCTATACTCAGAGCAGAAGAACATCACATGCATCTCATCCTCAATGCTCAAACCACACACATGTCATGTTGCAAGATCTTGGTTTAAATGCCGTTTGCCTGTGAAAGATAGTATAGGAAGAGATCCATGTCAAAAAGGTAAAAACAGCTTCCTTGATAGGGGCAGGATATTAAAGATCTAAAA
This sequence comes from Triturus cristatus, assembly GCF_964204655.1. NCBI lineage: Eukaryota > Metazoa > Chordata > Amphibia > Caudata > Salamandridae > Triturus > Triturus cristatus. Next base: position 1,152,019,232 of record NC_140591.1, on the reverse strand, counting down.
ACGGCTTAAATACTGGGAATGACTTAAAATCTAAAAACATGTCAGTCAAAGACCCGCTAGAGCTGATAGTTATATATCTCTCATTTATGAAACTCAAGCAGCAAGTTTTTATCATCTTAAAATCATTATTACGAATCACAGTTGGATCGTCCCAGTAGCTCTGCATGCCAAGTTTGCCCAGCCAGTCTGAAAAAAGTTCGACCCAAGGTATGTTCCTTGCTCCTGGGATGTTTAGTAGGTCTAGTAAAGAGTCTCTGTATGTGCCAAGTTCTGGTGTAGTCCAGAGTCGGACCCAGTAAATTATAGTTTTTAAAACTACTAGATCAGCGATTCTTTTCATGAGGGGTGAGCTGGATGGGAGGGAGAGCAATTTCCTAATGAATGTATTTTCCGCTGATGCCAACAAGTGAGAGTCAGCATATCCCCAGATCTCGGCCCATACAGATCTGCGCCCTGGGCTGTTGCTCGATAAACTTCCAGGGCGGGTGAGACTAAACTTGATGCTGTTCGGTTAGTCTCACACCCAAATAATGAAAAGTATGTACTCTTTCTATGGCCTCTCCACCTGCATTAACAGAACAGCATTTCTTTTTGGTCTTCTCAAAGACCATATACTTGGTTTTGTGTACATTCAGCTCTAAGCCTCAACAGTTACAGAAACTTAAAAACTTATCAATTAAAATCTGGAGTCCCATAGGTGTTTTAGAAATCAAATGGGAGTCATTGGCAAATAAAATAATAGGAATCGTCTTGCCATTCAGGGCCAGTGAATAATTCCTACATTGCTCTAGGAGTGCTACCACATCATTAATATATAGAGAAAATAAGGTGGGTGTCGGACTCCTCTTTTAATGGGGATATGTTCTGTTTGTTCTCCGTTCGGGCCCCAGCAGACTTGTGCATAAAATATTTAGCTGTAGTTTATTCAATAAATGTACTAAATTACCAGGGGCCCTCCTTTCGATCAAAGTCTGCCATAATATTTGTTGAGGAATTAAATCGACTCTGCTCAAAGATCAATAAAAGCCACATAAAGTTTTTGATTCTGTAAAAGAATGTACTTCGAATAGAAAATCTAAAATCTAAAAATCTGGTCTATTGTGCTGACCTTTGTCCTAAAACCAGCTCGGAGGGGAGACAATATTTTATTTGTACCCAATCAAGAAGCCTTTCCAAAATCGGTTTAGAAAAATATTTTTGGGCATTATCGATAAGGCTAATAGGCCTATAATTTGATGGGTCACTTGCGTCTCTCTTTTTGTGGATTGCTATGATTTCAGCCCAGAGTCAGGAATCCGGTACCATATCCCCGCTGCTATTGCGTTGGACAGTAGGTTTAAATATACAGACCAGATCAGGGGTTCTGATTCATATAAGTTTCCAGGGATTTTAATTGGGCCAGGAGCTTTGGCAGGTTTTAGGGAATTGATTGCTCTACCTGTGTCATTAGGACTAAAAATGATCAGGGTAGTGGGACCCAAGGCTATAGGATCATCAGTCTTATCAGTAATAGTGCATAAATCATGCAGGTCCCCAGGCACATAAAGGGAAGAGAAATGTGACACCCATTTATCAGGTAAGATATTATAATTGTGTGATTTAAACTTATCTGCCTTTGAATTGGCAATGTTTTTATTTTTATTAAATTGAACCTATAGGTGTCTCAACATTCTGTTAATTTCTGCTCCTGTTGCTTCTGGTTTGATGTATGTGAATAGCTTTGGAGGGTTTGTTAATTTACATACCCAAAGTGAATTATACATTTGACATTGAGTCCAAGATTTTCTTCCAAAGATTATTATCCCAACTTCTTTTTGCCTTTGTCAGGGCTCCCTTATAGGTGGATCTTCCTACACTAATCCTAGCCCAGTTACCCTCAAGTACAGTCTTTCTTAACAATGCTTTTGCTATTTTACACCCTTCATCAAACCATTTTCTTCCTTAGCAGGGTTCAAATTCACACTGGAGACCTTCTTGTACAGGACCATTCTCAACTCTTCAAATAAGCCAACATGTATATGAACATATGAAAAATAGGAATTTCTTCCTCACTAAGTCCCACATATTTCTCAAAATGCATAATGGCAAGACTATAGAAATGCCTCTATAGTTCTTGATTAGACATTACATTTGGCCATGAGACATATCAGGGATTGTTTGTTCTAAGGGGATCAGGTACAATGGTTGTGCAAACATTTACTATATGTCTCAACAAATCTCCCTCCAGAGGAACTTCTAAGGAGTTATGATCACTATCAAGACGCATTGCAATTGACATGTCAACCAAAAGTGGCCATAATCTCAAATCAACAAGTACGTAATCGGGGGCGTGGCTTCGGAGCCGTTGGTGATGGCCGCTGCTTTCGGGAGCTCCGCGGCAACGTAGACAGCGGAGAGTTTCCACGCTTCTTTTCCTCTGTATTGGACCGCAGAAATCGGCATTTCCTTCGTTGGAATACCTCAGCTATCGATGTGAGGATTAGCGGAGAGTTTCCATGCCGTTAAGGTGATTTTATATCGGAAAATGCGGTCAGTCAGAACAGCGGCCGCCATTTTGTTTTCTGTGACGATATTTTCCTGATGCATTCGTTGCCTTTTTATCAGTGCCATTCACTACAGGATTTCTACTATAACATATGAACAAAGGTTTTTCTTCATTTGCGTTGTAACTTCCTGGTCTTCTTTGTGACAATTATTGGAGTACCTCCTGCAGAATCTTTTTTCTTCATTTTTCTTTTTCTTTTCAACATCGCTTTGTTGCGGATTTCCTCTAACTTTGACAAGTATTGCTATCCGAATTATCTCTCCTTGCGACCGTCTCTTCCATCACCAAAAGAGACTTTGTCTTCCTTCTCTTCATGGCAATGCCGCGTGGTGCTCGTAGTGGTACTCGTACTGGGGCTCACCAAGCTATCTCCCCGCCACTGGCTGATAACAACCCTTTTAATGTCCTACGAGATAATATGGATGAAGCTCCCCCGGAATCCTCTGACCCTAAAACCTCCTCCTTGGCGGATACTCGCCCCAAACAACTCTCCAAACTACCAGCAGCTTCGCCCTCTGGCAAGCGGGTAAAAATTAACCCTCCTTCTCCTACTAATCCACCTTCTTCAGTCTCTATGGAGCTTCTCCTTGATGAAATTCGTGCTCTGAAGCCTTATATGGAGGAAACTAATTTGCGCTTACAAAGCCTTGAAGACAATTGGTCTCACACCATCCAGAGAGTTGTGGCCCTTGAACAAAGAGTTGACGCGTCTGAGGATACCATACATCAAGTCCCCATTTTACAATTGATCGTCTTAAACAGCAAGTCGAACAATTGGAAAACCGCAACAGGCGCAACAACCTGCGTATTTATGGTTTGGTTGAAGGCCTTGAAGGTTCTAATCCAATTTCATTTTTCCAGTCATTCTTACCTTCTCTTCTTGGTCTTCCTGAATCTCCTCCTTTGAACATTCAACGCGCTCATCGCTTGGGCCGGATGTCTGCTTCTTCCTCCTCCTCAGCGAGACCTAGAGGTACTATCTTATATTTTCTGGAATATACTGACCTGCTCAAGGTACTCCAAGCTGCCAAACAAAAAGGAAAGATTTCTTGGCATGGCTCCAACCTATTTTTTACTCAGGACTATGCCAAAGTGACTGCAGACCGTCGGAAAAGGTTCTTGGAAATGAAACCTGCTCTTCGAAGTCTTAATGCTAGATATGGCCTTTTTCATCCATGCCTTTTTAAAGTGACATATAACAACAAGACTGTATCTTATGAAGACCCTGCTGTTCTCCAACAATTTTTGAATACTTGTCGTCATGAATCTATGGATGTTTCCAGATTGTAACTGTTTTGTTTTCCTCATGTAGATTGTTTGCTGTTTTACTGTATCTGGTTCTAATGTTCCGCATTGTTAACATTTGTATTTTGTCTTTTTCCCTTTAGTTTTGGATATTTGGGCCCCTCTATGTTATCCTCTTCAGTTTTCCTGGATGACGTCCTCCCTGTCGTTGTTGCCCTGTGGATTCCCGTTCGGCGTTCCATTTCCCTGATGTGGTTCCAACACCCTCATTCTTTCTTGTTTTCCTGTGGTATGTCATTTGCCATTGTGTTCTTACGTATATGGAATTGGTTTATTTTGCTTTGTTGTTCTCTTCTCTTTATTCTATTCTCTTCTTTTGCTCCTTTCTTCTTTCGCCACCGTTGTTTCATTCTTTTTCTTTTTACTCTTACCTCTTGCTCTTTTCTTTCTCTTTATCTCTTTCTCTTTATCCATTTACTTCAATCTGTTTTTTACCTCTTTTTTTCACCTGTTGATTCCTATTTTCTTCCTGTGTTTCATTCTCGTTTTCTCATTGTACTCTTTGATTTTCTTCCCTTTTCAATGCAATGTGTTTATGGCGGTTCCTTGGTTGTATTTATTAAATTATGTATCTGCTTTTCTTTCTTCTCCTTGCAATGTTTTGTTGCTCCTTCTCTTACTAATGTAAGGATTACTATCCAGTTTTTCTCTACTTATGCTTTTCTGTTTTTCTTTTATTTACATTTTCTTCCTTATCTGTGAATGTCTTTGAATATTTTATCCTGGAATGTTAAAGGTCTTGGGTCACCTATTAAACGCCAAAGAGTTTTGTCTCATGTAGCAAATTTAAAAGGGGATATTGTTTTTTTACAAGAAATTCATGTTAAAGATACTGAAATTCCTAAGTTGCGTCGTAATTGGGTTGGTCATGTTTTTGCCTCTCCTGGGTCTGGGAAGCGCAATGGTGTCGCCATTTTATGCCATAAGAGGTTAGACGTTCAGCTTGTCAATCAAGATAATGATTCAGATGGTAGGTGGGTAGCAGTTTCTCTGTTGATTAATAAAATTCCTTTGACTATTATTAATATTTATGCTCCCACTGTTCCAGATAAAGTCTTTTGGCCCCATATTCTTTCCCGGCTCATGCAAGTCACTGATGATTATCTGATTTTGGGTGGTGACTGTAATATGGTTATAGACCCCTTTTTGGACAGAAGATCTGATTCTAGGTTCTCCCCCTCCCACATGCATTCTTTGTTTACCTCCACTATTTCCCAAAGAGCCCTTGTTGATTCGTGGAGGCTTTGCCACCCTACCCTTAGAGAATACACTTTTTACTCACCTCCTCATTCCTCCCAGTCCCGATTAGATTATATTTTCATTTCCAAAGCCCATACTCAACTTATTACTCACTCAGACATAGGTTCTATCTTAATTTCTGATCACGCTCCAGTCTCTTTAAGTCTGGAATTACTCCCCCCCGTGAAAGGCACTAGGAGATGGAGGTTTAATAACTCTCTTTTATTGGACTCACAGTTTACACCAGCTTTTATGGATTTTGCCTCTTCATTTTTTGTGGACAATGTCTCGCCTCAGTTAACCCCTTCCCTTATTTGGGATACATTTAAAGCCGCTTCTAGAGACTTCATTATTACATTTGTTGCCCGTAAGCGTCGTAAAGCCTCTCAATCTACTCATTTGCTTAACGCACAAATTAAACAACTAGAACACTCCTTTTACCTCTCTAAGAACCAATCTGACCTGGATAATCTTATTAAGGCTAAGCTCTCCTTTAATAAAATTTCTACTGATTCTGCCAATTTATTTTTACTTAAGTCTAGTGCTAAATATTACACTGCCCAAAATAAAGCTGGTAATCTTTTAGCTAGATACCTCAAAGTCAAGAAGGAGCGTACTAAAATTGAATCCATTGTTACCTCCTCTAATGTTGTGGTTCATAAAGACGAGGATATTTTGGCTGAATTTACGGATTTTTACCAACGTTTATATACTCCGGAATCCTCTCCGGTCTTATCCGAAATTACTCGATACTTATCCTCCATTGCTCCACCTTCCTCTTCAGAGGTTGATTTCTCCCCTTTAGAAGCTGACATCACGCACAAAGATATTCTGGAGGCTATTCAAGTTCTAAAGAGGGGTAAGGCTCCTGGCCCCGATGGGTTTACTATAGAATTTTATTCCCATTTCTCCTCCTTACTTCTTCCAAGAATTCACCATCTATTCTCATCCTTTATAACATCTCAAAAATCTGACGGTACCTTTCAGGAAGCCCTTATTTGTCTTCTCCCCAAAGATGGTAAAGATCACACCTTCTGTAAGAACTATAGGCCCATTTCTTTAATTAATTTAGATTACAAAATTTTTGCTAAGATACTTGCACTTCGTTTAGAAAAAATTCTTCCACAACTAATCGCCAAAGAACAGTGTGGATTTATCAAAGGACGTCACTTGTCTGACAATACCCGTCTTTTCTTTAATGTCTTAAGTAAATCTCATTCTCATAAGACGTCATTGGCAGCTATTGCATTGGACGCTGAGAAAGCTTTTGATAGAGTCAACTGGAAATTTATTTTTTCTTCCCTTTCTTGGTTTGGTTTTGGCCCTAAGTTTCTTTCTTATGTCTCAATGCTCTATTCTTCACCTAGGTCCTTTATTTTGGCCAATGGCCTTGTCTCTTCCTCCTTTCCTCTTCTTCGTGGTGTTCAGCAGGGTTGTCCGCTTTCTCCGCTCCTATTTATATTAGCATTAGAACCTTTTTTAACTAAAATTCGTATGAACGCTGATATTTCTGGTTTCCCTTATGGTTCTACACAGTTAAAGATCTCTGCATATGCAGATGATATTTTGTTATTTCTCTCGAATCCTCATACGTCTCTCCCAGCATTTTTATCAGAAGTTTCGAACTATGCATCAGTGTCTGGCTATAAGCTTAATGTAGACAAGTGCGAAATCCTTCCTCTTAATAAATTCTGTTTTCATGCCGATTTCTTAACTTCTTCCTTCAACTGGAGCCCAAACAAAATCAAATATCTTGGTCTTTGGTTTACACCTTCTATTAAAGACACTGTGGCTTTGAATTTTAAAAATTTACTAGCAGCTCTTACTGCTTCTACGAAACAATGGCATCCTTTGTTCTTATCTTGGTGGGGTAGATTAGATTCTATCAAGATGATGCTGGTACCATTAGTCTTATTTCTCTTTTCGAATCTTCCGGTTCACATTCCTAAGTTTTATTACAAGAATATCTATTCCGTATTATCTACATTTTTATGGTAAAACAAAACTGCCAGAATGTCTTTTTCTAGACTTAAGTCTCCTAAGCATTTAGGTGGTGTCAATTTTCCTGACTTTTCCTCATATCATACTTCCTTTTTTCTTACTCATTCTGCTTCTTTCATTTCTGACCATACTCCTGACCCCTCTTCTTGTCCTTTGTGGGTAGAGGTTGAAACTTCCTTTTTTCAGCCCTTTGCGTTTGAAGAGTTTGTTTCATTGTCACAAGTTCCAAAGAAATTTTCTCTTCCTATTCTTCAACATGTTTGCAAGACCTTTCAACCTATTATTTTGCATAACCTGGATGACCGTGCCCGTTTTTTACAATCTCCTATTTGGTATAACTCTCTTATCAAGATTAAAAATAGATCTATTTTTTGGAATGATTGGCTATCTCTAGGTCTTAAATGGACTCATCAACTCTTTCATGATGGTTCTTTTATCCCCTTTTCTGTTCTTCAAGATCGTTTCTCTCTCCTCCTCTCCTCTTATCCCAAATATATTCTATTAAGAACGGCGGCTCAAGCTACTTTTGATGCTCTTACGGGTACATCCATTCAATATAACTCTTCTCTCATTTCCTTACCATTTTTACATTCTTCTCCATCTGCGTCTAAAAATTTACAAAAAATTACGGGATTCGTCTGCTCATCGAGTGAAATCTGCTGTGGAATGTGCTTGGGAATCAGATTTAGATGACTGTTTTCCGCTTACTACCTGGGATAACATTTGGATCAAAATAAGGAAATCGTCTAGAGCGGCAAATACAACTCAAACTCTATTTTTTATATACAATAGACTTTTAATCACCCCACATAAATTACACCACATTGATCCTTCTATCCCATCCATCTGTTGGTCCTGTTCGGCTTTAGTGGCTGATCTTAAACATATGTTGTTTACTTGCCCTGCTGTTCACCTTTTTTGGGGCAAAGTTTGGCAACAAATCAATTCAATTTTTTCCACCAATTTCCCCTTTTCTCTTTCTCATATTTTTCTCGGGAGTCTCTCACAAATGTGGTCCTCCTCCAACACTGATACCTCTATTGTTGATCTCCTTCTTGCTGTGGCATTTCAACAAATCACGAAAGCTTGGAAGGATACCTCCCTTATTTCCTATCAAGCATGGTGGTATGGGGTTTGTTATAACCATAGATTAGATAGAGCTTATGTCCACCCTATTTCCCTTGCGATTAAAAGGGACTTATTATGGTTACCCATTACCTCTTTTTTGAATTTGTCTGCCCAACCCATTCCCTTACATAATCCTTGCAGGGAGGAAGTACCTTAACCTCCTTGATGTTCTTGTTATTATTAATAATTTTGATAGTATTAATGTATGAAATTTGCCAATTTGTTCTATCTCTTGTTGAATATTAATTCCTGTATTATGAAATCATATTTTTTCTTTATACTGCCAATTAATTAATATATTGTTGTAATATGTTTCTGATGATACCCCTTTTTCTTTCCTTCTTTTCTTCTCTCTGTTTTTCTCTTTACTTCTTTTTATTGTTCTGAAATGTTTTACATTGTATTTTTTTATCTCAAATGTATATTATTATTGTATTGCAACTTTTTCGTTCTTCAATAAAATCCTCTTTAAACTGACAACAAGTACGTAATCGAATATACTAGTGCAATTTCCTCTTTTGAATGTTACCGATCTGTTGGCATCAGAAGCAGTACGCCTGTTACATGCTCTAAGCCCCCTGCTAATTGTTAATGATGCAAGTTGTAGTGCAAGATTGGAGGGTTTTTTATTGGTTCACCTGCTAATGTAGGTATATCCCATATTTCGTCTTCCAGTCTTGTAATCTCATTTAGATCCTCAGAAGGTTCAAATGAGAGGTTAAAATCTCCTGCAACAATCATTTTTGTCTTGGCTTGCAATTTATCCAAAACGTCTTCTAGAAGTGAAAGGGTAGGGGATTTATCAGATCCCCTTAAGGTTCTAACATAAATATTAAAGATAGCTATACTAAATCCTGTGAAAAAGGTAATAATAACCCCCATTAAATCACGACTATCAATGGTCATTTGTGTGGCTATACTAATGCATCCGTTTCTAATGAAAACCATAAGGCCACCAATCTCGCTCCCAAATTGCCCGGCTGGTTTTACATCTATACTGAGAGTGGTATACCCATTTATAAATACCTTCTCTGTTGCCCAAGTTTCTTGAAATAAACAGATATCATATTTTGATATATACGTCAACCATTCCAGGTCAACCAACTTATTCCCAAACCCGGCTACTTTCCAAAACAATAGAACCGTTGGTATGAAATTTGGGCCTGCCTTTGCCTTCTCACATGAGTTGGTATCAACCCCCTCAGGTTACTCATTGCGTTAACTTTGGTCATCCTAGCACAATCCCTGTGCTCATTGATGGTGTCACGGCTCCTTTTTGAATAAGGTATGTTGGATCTGACTGCCTTAACACCATCCATGAGTTCAGTGTTGTTATCTATAAGATAATTGACAAAAAATTCAATTACCTCAATAGCGATTGTATTTAACCCTCCGTTATCCCCTGGCATACAACCCACTCCCAATACATTTTCATCTGGTGCACATAGGAGAAGGTGACATGGGATCATTTGGGGATTATACATTAGTCAGTCAACCTCTTCCAGATTTGTTTGATCCGACACAGGCTCCCTTTGAGACTCAGCTGGAGGGGGCGATGCCCTCAATCTTATTCCCATTTGTTTGCTCCTGGACCATTGAAGGCAACATCTTCTCGGAAGGTCAGACGAATTGTCAACACAATGAATTTACCAACTGTAAAACACGGAATGTAGTGTATGCAATACAATGTCCATGCCCAAAGAACTATATAGGCAAAACCAGCCAAGAGGCAAAACAAAGAATTGTACAGCACCGATCACACATTAAAAATAAAACATTGATGGCCCCCATGGTGAGCCATTTCGTTGAAAAGGCTCACACTGAAAGAGACTTTAAGTGGACCATACTCTGTTCAATTTCACCTAATCCTCGAGGAGGAGATACTGAGAGTTTGCTATTATAAAAAGAGGCGTACCTCATTTTAAAATTTGATACAGTACAGACAGGGCTTTATGAGATGTCCGAGGCAGCAAGGTCGCAGTCATAAGCACCCTCCTTATAGAAACCATTTATTAACACACTTTATTTAGGACTACATTTCCCAGAACACACATGCTGATCAAATAATCCATTTCAGGTTTTGCTTTTCAATGACCATTCATATTCCTGCAGCAGCGCCAGAGACAGGCTTGTTTCCTGCTAAAACGACCGCGTTTACACGTTTAAAACAAACAGTAAGTTAAAACTGCCTGAAATGTCCCCCCTGAGAAGCACGCTAGTTAACAAATTGACCCTGCTCACCGTCATTTTTAAGAATACAGCATTTCAAACGTGCTCATGCTCCGAGAAGTTAAATTCCGGAGCTCGCATTTCTCCGTTTTGAAATAATGAGCCCCTTTTGTTGAAAAAGCCTCCATTAGAGACACGCGCTCATTAAAAAGTCTGCTGCTTAAATTTGAGGATTCACGACAGTTGAAACGTTGGATTACAGTTTAGAAGTCCTCAGACCTTTAAGCACGTAAATGTCATGCTTTTAAAAGCTGCCTGGACACAGATGTATATCCTTTTTACAAAAGACCACCTGATGCTTAGACATAACAGGTTCATTTCAGAAGCAAGTGTCACATATTCAGAGTTAGTCCTTAAGTTATGTTTGACGGTGCAATAAGCATTGGTATTTTTTTTAAACAGGCATTCTAACTATGTATCGGAATTGATTCGTTGAACTGATGCAGCGACCGTTGGCTTCCATTGGCACATTTAAGAACCGCAATTAACGCAGGCAAGTTTTTTTTAGTACAAATAACAAATAAGTACGCTTCCTTCTACATTAAACACATCATTTATGAACAGTCCTCTTCCTCCACAGGCCTTACTAATTAATCTTGTACCAACAATTTCTGAATACTACCGAGCAACCTGCAGCCGCCACAAAAGGTGCTAAGCGTATCATTGGGGATTTATCACACCACTAATAGGTTGATAGGTGTTAGGAACCCACACCTTGTGTTTTTTCTGATTTCCCTCCATAGACACCACCATGTCCAAGTCCTGATGAAAACCCCTTAATGGTGACGGGGTTGGAAACGCGTTGATGACAGTGTCTGGGAAAAGCTAACCTCGAGGGCTTAGGGAGAAGGTTCAATTAATTTCCCTCCCATGTTACCCTAAACTTGATCAAAAGGATCCCCAGAGCTGTGCATATAGGCAGGAGAATTTATAGTGGTTTGTACATTTGGACTTGCTACTCCGCCTGATTGCTATTTTTGATTTATGTACTGGTGCTTTGACTACCTTATTTTTGTTTCCTCAACTGCACAAAAAATTGCTGATGTATTATACACATTTGTATAAAATGGTCTACATATATTATTTGTCTATGTAATTCATATGTTGAAAAATGTTATCAGTGTATATTGTCCTTAATGTTTGACATGACTTGAATGTCAATAATCTCATAAAATCTTTCAAAAAATTGTGAAATAAATCACACGAGCCTCTGAATTGATTCCACTGGCTCAGTTGTGAATAAGTTCTAACTAAAGCTACTGGATATTCATGCAAAAATATAAAAATATAATTTAATTTCACTGCAGTAACGGGTGCTATGCAGAAATACTCACATTTAACTGCAGTGTGCAAAGTATTACGGGACATGTACTTACTACTAGGCACGTGAAAATGAATTTAAATAAGCACTCATGGCCTGTGGAGTTGACTCACCTGTGATCAAGGCAGTTAGGACCTTGTTTCTATTAAAAATGCATTTTTTTCTTTTTCCCAATATCTTTGGCGCTGTTTGACAAATCTTTGCAACATTTTCAAAACTAATGGCCACTCACTAACTTCAGATGATGTGTTGAAAATTTCGGGGTGATTTGTCAAGCGGGGGCTAAGAAAAGGTGGGATCCCAAAACACATTCTCTCCATGTTAATTTCCCTAGGAAACTTTAGACCCGGCTAAAGCCTGAACTGCTGATCAGAATTACACCAAATTTGGCAAAATGGTCGCTCTTGGTTCAGTAAGCACTCTTTTTGTTAAATGGTGTAAATCCGTTCAGTAGTTCCTGAGAAATGTAAATATTTCTCAGATATACAACTGGGGACGCGGAGGATCCGCGAACCCTCCCAATCACAAGAAAAAAGGTAACAAAACATGAAAAAAAAAAAAAAAAAAAAGGGGTCAGGGTAGAAACACACTGATCCCCTAGGCCTGCTCAGGGGGTCCCCAAGGGCCAAATAAAGCATTATTTTAATTTTTGGGCAGGATTCGCGGTGGATCCGCGAGTCCGGCCACATTTCTTTTAAAACATGATGTGCTCTTTGTTTCCTTTAAGCCCCTGGGTGGGCCAGGTCCCGGGGGCAATGAAAAAATGTGATGGTCCCCCCGGGGACTGCCACCCACAGGGGCTTATAGATTGAATGGGGAGGCTAAGTGGACCCCCGGCTGCCCCGGGGAACGCCACCTACACAGGGCATTTTTTAATATAGAAAGTGCGTGGGGGCTCCCGCTCCCCACGCTGCCCCAGGGTCTGCCACTTCTCCAGGGTTAATAATCTTAAATTCATGAGTGCCACCTCAATGAGGCCAAATTCATAAAGATGCGTGGGGGGACTCCAGCCCCCCCCCCCACACAGCCCTGGGCCTAAAACACTGTTAGAGGGTGGCCACATGGACCCCTTTGGGGCTGTAAATGGCCCTGCGGACCACCACCCCCCAGGGCCAGCTCCAGCAATGTCATGGGTACTCACCCCCATGACATTGCAGTTTGCTATGGCTTGGCGGGAGCACCGCTCCCGCCAAGCCATAGCAAGCTCAGGTCCGCCTCATGGAAGCGAGGGCAGGAAAAATGCTCTTGCTTCCATGAAGTGGTTCCAAATTGCTTTTGGGCAGAGCCAATGCCCAAAAGCAATGTGGCTCCCCTGCATTGTCAATGATGTGGCCATGCCCCCGAAGATGTTGTCCCGGGGCAATATTGGCCCAGGTATGGTGGTCACTCAGCCCCCCCAGGCCACCCAACTCAAAAGCATAAGGCCTGGCCCCAGGGGATGGGGTCCCTGTGCCGAAATTAGCCTGAGGAGGGGGGCCAAGCACCCCCCTAAAACCCCCCCACAAATTAATACAGGGCAGGCCCCAGGGGATAGCGCTCCCGGGGCCAAAACTGGCCCAGGAAAAGGGAGCCACATGGCCCCCATTCCTAAAAAAAAAAAAAAATGCTGGGCCCCTGGGGATGGAGTCCCCAGGGCCGAAATTGGCCTCTGGAGGGGGGACAGCGGCCCTCCTCCCTTTTTATAACTATTGAAAATAAAAAATATTTAAGGCCCAAGGGGATGGGGTCTCCGGGGCCCAAAAAGGTAAAGGGAAGGGGAGCCACACAGCCCCCCTTTCTAAAATTACAAAAGAAATCGGAAGCCGGCAACTCCGCCCCCTTTCTCCACGACTTTGCAAACGCACCTCCTGGTGCACTCTTGGTTGGGGGATGAAGTCCCCTTTGCTGTTGAGGGTTGTTTTCGGTCAACTAGCCCACCTATAACCTCCAGAAAGACCCACACAATGGGATTGATCGGAGGTGGTCAGAGGCCATGCCCCTTTTTTCACCACACTGCAAAGGCGCCTCTCAGTGCATTGCTGGTGGGGTGATAGGGTCTCCTTTCTTCCTGAGGGCCTCAGGAGTAAAGTAGACTTCATCCTCCAAGCAGCAGTGTGCCAGAAGGCGCTTTTGCATAGTGGTGGAGAAAGAGGGCGTGGCCTCTTGCCACTTCTCAGCAATCTAGCTGTGCAGGGCTTGCTAGAGGTAACAGGTAGGCTAGTTGGCCCCTAAGGACCCCTAGCAGTGAAGGGGACTTCATCCCCCAACCAAGAGCGTGCCAGGAGGCGTGTTTGCAGACTGGTGGAGAAAGGGGGCATGGCCTGCTATCAGAACTCAGCAATCCTCATGTGTGGGACTTACTGGAGGTAACAGGAGAGGTAGGTGTCCCACAGGGATGTCCTTGGGGCCAACTACCCCTCTTGTTACCTCCAGTAAGTCCCACACAGTGGGATTGCTATGAGATCTTTGTAGGCCCTACCCCCCTTTCTCCACCACTCTGCAAACGCACCTCCTGGCATCCTAGTGGTTGGAAGATAAAGTACACTTTACTTCTGAGGGACCTTGCGGACCAAGAAGGCCTCCTGGTACCTCCTGTGAGTATTTCACAACGGAATTCAAGAGAGCTGGCCAAGGGCCCAGCCCCCTTTCTCCACCACTCTGCAAATGTGACTACTACTTAGTAAAACCTTAGAAATTCACTGAAAAAAACACAAGTTTCAGGGACGTTATAAATGAAATTAGCATAAAAAAGTTCGAAATTCACGGAAAAAATTATAGGTTACAGGAACGATATAGTTAGGCTGACGTTTCACTTGTACAAAACCTGTGAAATTCAGACGTTATAGTTAGCTGAGCTAACAATAACTTGCGCCCCCGCAATGCACTGCTGATGATGATGTCACATATTACATCACTTATGACATGGTCAGTGACATCACTGAGGACATCTCAAATTACATCACTGACATCATCCAGTGACTGTGAGTGTTTCTAAAAAGTTTAGGATATATATATATCTACCTGTGGCACCGGTCCCCCTCGTTTCATGACAAGTCCACAAGTGCAGGACTTGAGAATCCGCCATCCACGGCGGCGGGACTGCTCCGCGGCTGGACAGGCCGCTTAACATAAACACCAAGAGTTGCCCCACTGAAGCAGTCACACACGAGGGGGCATATCCATACTGCTGCCACAGGCGGTAGCAACACAGCGCTTCTGCCACGCTTCCTCTTTTGGAGCCATGTTAGCGGCCTGTCCAGCTGCGGAGCAGTCCCGCCGCCGTGGATGTGAAGTACTGGGTATTTTAGTCCCAGCGGTGCAGGGGCACACACCCTATGACTTCTGGGTTCACCCTGTTCCAGACCTACAGAAACACAGAGTCTTCTGGGTGAAGTCAAAGATCGTTTATTGGCTGCAGACCAATTACAGGTATCCTAGAAGTACAACAGCGTGTATGTTCTCAGGAGACTGCTGAAAATCATAGAAACGGACTTCATCTTAAATACGCTTTTCCCTGCCTCAAGCATACATTCCTAGGTTTTATGATACGGTAATAAACAAGTGTACATTACAAAGAAAAGGCAGAGTCATGATGACCATCCCACATTCCAGTTCGGCCAGCCCACAATGATTTACACAGTAAGGTTCAGATCCCACATTTGATATCAATAGGCCCCAATAAAACACGGGCAGCTCCTGTTTTGGGAAACAAGTCATAAAGCAAGAACAGTCAGGTGTGAAAGAGATTAGCCGGAGGCTCGTGTAGAATGAAAGGGTTTTATGATGGGTTAAACCCTGATGCTAATCACAGGTGGACGGAGGAAGGGGAGCTAGTGAGACCAGTTTGACCTGGGGCAGCAGAGCCAGCTGCCCAGGTCACAGAGAAGTCACGGGAAAGCACATGTACTGTAAGGCCCGTATCTGCTCCATTATAGCCTATGTGAGGGCAATCACAAGATGGCCACTGCCTCCAAAATGGAACCCGCGTAGTGAAGCAGAATAACGTGTAAACAGTGCATTCATAGCTAGAACGATATATAAAGCACTCGTACATACCGCATTAATCATTTGCGGTTCGCCAATACCAGGATAGACAGGGGTAGGGCCCTGTCCCCTACGCGGTCACAGAGATTAAAGTACGACAGACCCTCCTTTTGCCCTTACATAGGCAATCACTATACTCATCTTAATCCGAGTCTAGGTCAATGTTCACAAAGTCATGGAGATGTTGCTGTAGCATCATCCTATTACTTAGCTCGTCCCTCGATACAGGTTTCCTTACACATAAGGTAGCACAGAGGCCACATATCGCAGGAGCACACTGTATGCACAGACAGAACAGGAAAAGAATGGCTAAGATCATTCCAATGACCATCAGAACTTTCCAACCCCAGGCAGATATCAATTCCCAGAACCACCCCACCAGTGACCAATCTCCTTTATCCACGTGTATGGATTCAGATATTTTATGGAGTTTGGAGATGGCTTGATAGACTGTTGGAGCGTTATCTGGTATGAAAATGCAGCAACTAGATTGGATAACCTTACATACCCCACCGCGGTCTGCAAGAATAACGTCTAGAACCATGCGGTTCTGCAAAGTCATAAGGCGATCCGCTTGGAGCTCAGCTGTCAGATTACCAAGGGCACCAGCCGTTACATTTACAGTGGATTCAACCACACGTGTCAGTTGTCTCAGGTTCCTACTATTCACCATAGGTCCCCAAAACGGCAGGAAACCCAAAAAGAAGTCTCTCGCTTCTTGACCGGCAGTATCCTCCTTACTAATCACACCTCTCACAACTCTGGTCTTGTGATAATCAGAGGCAGCAGTAAAGGTAGGCGGTAGCAAGTTCGCAATATAACATGTGCCCGAGAAATCAGGGGGCAACCATGTATATGCTCGGTCATTGCAGATGAAATATGTGCCCTTGGCAGCCAAAAATGCAGGGGAAAACTGTGACAGGAAGGTGTATGTTTCAGTACAGTCACTTCTTCCCAGTTGAGCTCTAGGATTCTGACCATTACCCTGTAAGCAGAACCGACCTATGTGGGGTACGACCCAGATTGGAGATGAGATTTTTCGCTGTCTTTCACCCAGACTAATACTATACCCCGTCGCGTTCCATCCTACATAAGGTCTCAATTCTTCTTTGGGAATGGATGAGTATGCATCAATATCTCTACTCATATCGGCAACTCCTTTCATCAAAGCCTTATTATTGGTGATAGGTCTGATGGAACGCGGTTGGCGAGGGGAGTACGTATCTAGAGCATAGAGAAACATGGTCTGGAATGCCCATGACGATCCATTGTAACTAAAGGGCAGCACCAAATAGGGAATACCCTTGTTAATGGTATGTGGCATTAACCCACACACCCAGCAATTGGTCGTATTCATTACTAGTTGGTGCTGGTGCAAAAGCTGGATAAACGAGTTATTTACAAATTCTGATCGTCTGGTTTGTTCATGTTCAGGCAGAGGGTGAAAAGAGTGAGAGGAGGCAGTAGAAAGAGGTATAGGCTGTACAGTGGGCGCAATGGTCTTTTGAGAAGAGAAAAACACAAATCCTACAATGAACATTATTATACTACACAGCGTAAATAGGCACAGAAATACAAAACATTTACTTTTTACAATTCTACACATCCTTGCTTTAGAGTTTATGTCCTCAACGGGTCTCTCCATCTTAAAAAACTCCATCCTCTAAGCGGGCCGCTCGCGGCGGATGAGTTTCTTCTGCTAAGGAGTACGCCTGTCAGTCCAGGTAAAAGCCCTAGACCAACCAGAACCGTTGACCTAACGTCTTCGGCCTGTACCCCAAAGTCTTGACACCGCGACCCTGCGGCTGAACCTGGATGGTGGTTCGAAAAACAAAAATCAAGAAAGTCCTTCAGATGGGAGAGCCAAAAATGTCAAAAAGGCAATAGTAAAGAAATCTTTATTTGTCCATGGGCCTTGGTCTCAAATTATAGCGGAGACGGCCAGGTGCTGTTTGGTCTTGGAACAAAAGTTCAGGCTCAGTGGTGTCCAGTCGATTTGATGGTGGCACAGCTTCTTGCAGAATATTGTCACTCTCTTGGTCTGAAACTGTGCCTCTTATGCGTGCGTCACTGAATGGTACAAAACGAGGTACAATGTCTGCCTCAGAGTCAGCGATACCCTCCTGGACCCACCGGTCATATGGCAAAGGCAAGGGGACTACTTTGCAGTGGGTGCCATGGATCCAGTGTTTCTTCCCCTTCACTCGCACCGCTGATCTCGTTGATAAAAGCACAAGGTGAGGGCCGATCCAGCAAGGCTCGTCGTTGCTCTTGCGCTGGAAATTTCGGACCAGGACCCACGAGCCAGGGTTGATAGGGTGTCCAGGAGGTTCAGAAGCTTGGGGAAGAGTATCATGTACCTGTTGGTGCAAAACACGCAGTTTAACAGTCAAATCATACAGGTAATCGAGTAGTACTGGATGCTCAATCTCACTAAATTTCGTAGGCCTCGGTACACCCCATACGTTGGCCGGGCGGCCAAAAACCACTTCGTAAGGACTAAGTCCCACTCGTGAGTGTATGGTTATTCTGGTGGACAGGAGTGCTAAAGGCAGAGCATCAGGCCATTTAAGACCGGTGCTCGCCTGAATTTTGGCCAGCTTGAGCTTTAAGGCTCCATTGTAGCGCTCTACTAGTCCAGCTGATTGGGGGTGATTTGCAGCGTGGAACTTTTGCTTTATGCCTAAACCTTCACATACATTCTTCATCACTTTACCCACGAACTCACTTCCATTATCACACCACACCATTCTTGGCATTCCAAACCTAGGGAAAAATTCTTTCACAAGGGCTTTGGCTGTGGATAGGGCAGTGTTATCTTTCAGAGGATAAGCCTCTATCCATTTTGAGAAAGCACAAACAACCACCAGTACATATTTCAGGTTGTTGCATCTTTCCATGTGAATAAAGTCCAGCTGCAAAACTTCGAATGGACATGATGGGGGTGCAAAGTGACCAGCTGGAGTTGGGGTTCCCCTACCAGGGTTGTATTTCAAGCATACCACGCAATTCTTGACCACATTCTCTGCACACTTGGGAATTCCAGCATTCTGCCATACTGGAGCCAACAACTTACAAATTCCTTTCGTACTGATATGTGCCATTCCATGTGCCATAGTAACCACTGGGAGCACATATGCGTCAGGTAGCAACCATCGCCTATGTTCTGTCAGATCAATCCAACAACCATTCTCATCCAACTTACCCATACTTTCTCTCCACTTGCTTAGCTCTTTCTCTGTGGCCTCAGCTTGAAGCGACTTCACACTCTCTATTGTATTCTCACACATTCCGACATCATCAACCCATCTTGCGGGGCCTGCAACATACATTCTAGTCTTCACATTCTGTGCTGTTTCTTTCGCGGTCTCATCAGCAAACGCATTCCCACGTCCAACATCATCTGTAACTTTCCTGTGCGCACTGCATTTCATGATCGCAACTTGCAACGGTAGGGTCAGTGACTCAAGGAGATCATTCACCAACTTGCCATTCTGAATTTTAGCTCCATGCGACGTCAGAAACCCACGCTCTTTCCACAGTCGCTCAAAATTATGAGCCACGCCAAAGGCGTACTGGCTATCTGTGTAAATATTCACTCTCATTCCTTCAGACAACACGCACGCTCTCGTGAGGGCGATTAATTCTGCTGCTTGGGCCGAATTATGTGGCACTCGTGCAGTTTCCACGACCGTGTGTAAAGTCGTGATAGCATATGCAGCAGTCGTGTCACCATTAGGGAGCTTGAAACATGAACCATCCACCCATAAAGTGCCATCACACTCAGTCAGGGGAGTATCTTTTAGATCTACTCTCCCTTTCGTCTCTTCCTCTGTTCTGAACAGACAGTCATGTTGCTCAATCTCATCTGAGTCTGCTGGAATTGGCAATAACGTAGCTGGATTCAGCGTATTGCATCTCTTTATGTGTATGTGATTTGCTAACAGTGTAAGCTCATAGCCTGATAATCGCGCACTAGTCAAGTGTTGTGTCTTGGTCCTATTTAATAATGTGTCTACAGCATGTGGAACCATAACGATCAATGTGTTGTCCATTACCAACCCAGCAGATTGTCGGATAGACATCGCTGCAGCAGCTGTCGCTCTCAGACAGCTTGGCAATGCCCTCGCTACAGGGTCCAAGGTGGATGAAAAATATGCGCATGGGCGCGGTCTGTCGCCAAAGGGCTGTGTTAACACTGACAACGCACATCCATCTTTCTCGTGAACATACAACGTAAAAGGTTTGCTGTAGTCAGGAGTACCCAACACAGGAGCTGAGCACAATGCATTGCGCAATTCCACAAAACTTTTCTGGCACTCCTCAGACCATGGGAAAGGATTCGGTGTGTCTTTGCATGTTAAGGCTAACAAAGGTTTTGCCAACAAGGAAAAACTAGGAATCCAATGCCTACAGTATGAGGTAATGCCCAAGAAAGCACGTACTTCTCTCTGTGTTCTTGGCACACTCAACTGTGCAATGGCTTGAATTCTTTCTGGCATCAGTTTCCTTCCCTCCTTCGACAAGAGATGACCTAAGTAGGTCACTTCTTGTCGACAATATTGCAGCTTAGAGAGAGACACTTTGTGATGGAAAGCAGATAAATGGCGCAACAATGACAATGTGGCTTCTTTGCAAATCTTTTCAGTATCTGCGGCGATTAGTAAATCGTCCACGTATTGAATCAGAATAGCGCCACTAGGTAAAACAAGTGCATCAAGCTGTGCTTTCAAAGCTTGACTGTATATGGATGGACTCTCACAGTAGCCCTGGGGAGCGCGTTTGAAGCGGAAGCTTCGGCCTCCCAGACTAAAGCCAAAAATATCTCTGCTCTCCTTTGCAATTGGGATGCTAAAGAAAGCATTCTTTAAATCGATCACTGAAAACCATGCAGCAGAGGCTGGAATCATCGTTAACAAGGCAGTTATATCAGGGACAACCGGAAACTGTGGCACAACAATCTTATTAACCTCTCTAAGATCAATCACAAATCTGTAAACAGGTGGCTGTGAAGGGTCCGTTCGTTTTAAGACAGGTAAAATCGGACTATTGCAAACGTTGCCTCTTGTTTCTTCAATCACACCCTTATTAATCAAGTCGCTGACAATGTCTAACAATGCTTTTTGGCCTTCATTAGAGATCTTGTACTGTGGAATACGTGGCAGTCTGACATTAGCCTTTAAAGTCACCACGTATGGCGGTATCTCCAAGAGGCCCACATCATTGGGACCAGTAGCCCAAAGGGCATCCGGAAGGGATGACAATTCAGGTGGCATTGTATTTTTAGACAAGTACATTGGGGAAATCCCTTTCTTACCTAATGTAAGTTGTACTCCTGAAGGAGAACAATACAGTGTAGCGTGCAATCTTTTCAACAAATCTAATCCTAGCAAATTCTCACCACAACCTGTCGTCAGAATCAGGGGTGCTTTCAACTCGCAAGGCCCAATAGAAAGTGACATGGGACTAGAAATCGGGTTCCTAACCGAGGCGCCAGAAAAACCTACTGAAACATTTATATCGCCAGACAAAGGTGCGCCAGGGAGTTTTGAATGCATGATTGAACTCTTTGCAGCACCAGTGTCTAGCAGAAAGGGCTCCGTTACATTTTCTGTAGTTACCTTAACATACGGTCCACTCTGATCCACTGGCACTGAAACAACTCCCTCTCTCTGTCTACGGCTGTCCTAGTAATCATTATTTTCTGCATCGCCGTCCTTTGCATAATAATCAATATTGTAATACTGAGCTGTATTACTAGTCGCGTTAGCTTGCTGGTCAAAACTATTGATGGTATTTTGAGGCGGCAGAGGACGCGCGTTCTGGGGAGCATTTCCACGCCCTCTGCCTCTAGGAGCTTGCTGACCACCCCTACCTCTTGCGCCATAAGCATTACCGTTCCGCTGCATTAATTTAGGGCAACTATATTTAAAATGACCTTCCTCTTTGCAGTATGAACATTGGTTGGGACCTACAGGGACACGTGGTTGATAATACCCATTCATTTGCTGATTGTTCTGAAATTGTTGGGGTTGGTGATAGACACCTTGGGGTTGCCTATAATTATTCTGACCTCCACGTGGCGGATAGGCCTGCTGCAAAAGGACCTTCGTCTTTAGTTCCTTCGTTTTCTTTTCTGTTCTATCCTTTTCATCTTTATCTCTGTTTTCATAATACTGTGCAGTAGCCAGTATTTGCGCTGAAGAGGAAACAGCCCAAGAACTTTCTGAATCTTTTAACTTTTTACACAGGTCAGGAAGTAGATTCTGCACAAACTTATCCACAAATAACCGTTGGCCACCCTCAGTACTCATATCTTGCCCACTGTGGTCAACAAACGTTTCTTCAAACCTAGTAAAGAAGTCTGACACTGTCTCATCTTTCTTCTGCTTGCATGCAGATAACTTGTCCCAATTTACACGCATCGCGGGCATTATTGTCTTCATATACGTGATGATTCTACCAGGCAGTTCTGCTACTAAAGGCTCAGGTTTCGCACCACCAGTTTGTCTAGCATCAGCAGCGATGATGTTAGCCTATGTGTCTCCTAGTTCTGCAGCATGATCCGTATTACGTATGGATCCCCACAAGGGCTGTGGAACCACATTCCCAAACAGCATATCTACATCAGCCAGATTCATTACACAAGATTCTGCAGTCTGTGACAACTCCTTATAATAACCAGTAGGGTTTTTACGGGGATCAGGCAATGACTGCTTGAGTGCTAACACCTCAGATCTTTTCCATGGAACATGTACCCAAATACGCTGGAAATGTGCTACGACAGGTGGAATAGCATTTGCATCAGCGGGTCTCCAAACTGGGGGAACCTCACGCATCGGATATTGGCGTGCTTTTACCCTCTTTCCCACAGAAACATCAGGTTCAAACAACGACCGTTGACAATCATCATTCCTGAAAGACAATACAACCGCAACTGCTTTATCTACCTCGCGATCCACAATTATACCAGTTCCAAAGTCAAACCTCACTCTACACAACTCCTGCGGGCTCGGGTCTTTACCACTATCCTCCAATTCTTCACAGAGAATTTCGCACATTTTCTCAAACACATATCTCTGTTTTGGGGCATCCCACTGATGGAAAACGTTGACAACTGATTCCACATCATACAGTGAAGGGAAAACAATCCATCTACGCGCCATACTATCTATTACCTTTTTCTCATCAGGGTTAGGCAATTGACTACGCAGTTGCTTATGCTGTAAACCAGGAGTCGCACCAGATGACTCAAAAAGAGGCGACATTAATGTAGTAACCACATTAGCTAAGCGCTGTCGCGCTGAAGGAGAAGCTGAGGCGAAAACAGGGGGAAAAACAGAGGGAAGAAAAGAGGATGCAGAAACAGGTACTGGAGTGGTGGAAGGAAGAGTGTCAGGGGAGGCAGCTGCTGAATTAGGCAAAGTCGCAGGAAGCGCGGGGGCAGTCGGGAACACAACTGGCGGCCCTTGAGAGGGCTGCGCTATATGGACAAGAGCCGGCTGCGCAGCAGCTGGCGGTAGCGGCAAGGCTTGCAGTATATTAACTGGAGGTGGCATATTCACAAGCTGGGGAGGTGCCGTGGCATTTTGAGCATACGGGGGTGGTGAACTCAACAAATGCGACATCAGGGGATCTTTCTCCTTTTCTTCTAACTCATTCTGCTTAGAGTGTGGTAAGGCTGGGTAACATTTGTCGATCCCTAACTTACGCTGCCTGTGCAATTGCTCATTCATCTGCTCCTCCTCATTATCTTTAAATTGTACAGCTGCTTGCATTACTGTCATACCTCTCTCCCTTTTATTCTTTTTCGCTAGCTTAATTTCCTTCTGTTTGGCTTCCTTTCGCCATAAGCGGAAAGAGTCAAACATCGCCGGCCGGGCTTTCTTTTTGAACAATTTAATTTCTAAATTATCTAAAATATCGGTATCGAAACTACCATTTTGGGGCCATTTTAAAACACCGTCTTTCCTGGTGTAGTGGATCCATACTTCGTTATATGCAATGGGGCCTACGCCATGCTTTACATAGAGCTCATAAGTTGGAGTTCCAACCGGAGGGACCGGGCATGATTCCTCCAGCTGGAAATCTTTTCCACAACCCAAACAGAATAATCTACCAAATATTCTAGAACCAGGCATCTTTGCTCACTAGTCTAGATCCAAACGTCAAAGGATTATCAATTACGATAGTCTCGTGAATACACGAGTCCTCTGGCTTTGGCGTTTGCAAACTCCAAATTACCAAATCAAACGATCCCGAGGGATACCAAAACAAATGGGAGACGCTCCACTTATACTTAACTGAATATTGCTGATCGGTGGCGTCACCAGAAGACTCTCTCGATTGTTTCGCTCTCTCAAAACTCGTCAAGGGTCCAAAACAGGTCGATTAATCAGGGCAGCAGTCCTTCGTAGCCGTCGGGACGCGGAGAACCTCGCAGAAAAGACTTTCGGACCACGTCGACATGCAGGGGTCGATGAAGTGGCGGCCTTCCTCCGGAATTTCCACACGAAGCTCCTCACGAACCTCTGGCTTGGACTGGTACCGCTGAAATCGGTCCGAGTTGGGCGCCAAACTGAAGTACTGGGTATTTTAGTCCCAGCGGTGCAGGGGCACACACCCTATGACTTCTGGGTTCACCCTGTTCCAGACCTACAGAAACACAGAGTCTTCTGGGTGAAGTCAAAGATCGTTTATTGGCTGCAGACCAATTACAGGTATCCTAGAAGTACAACAGCGTGTATGTTCTCAGGAGACTGCTGAAAATCATAGAAACGGACTTCATCTTAAATACGCTTTTCCCTGCCTCAAGCATACATTCCTAGGTTTTATGATACGGTAATAAACAAGTGTACATTACAAAGAAAAGGCAGAGTCATGATGACCATCCCACATTCCAGTTCGGCCAGCCCACAATGATTTACACAGTAAGGTTCAGATCCCACATTTGATATCAATAGGCCCCAATAAAACACGGGCAGCTCCTGTTTTGGGAAACAAGTCATAAAGCAAGAACAGTCAGGTGTGAAAGAGATTAGCCGGAGGCTCGTGTAGAATGAAAGGGTTTTATGATGGGTTAAACCCTGATGCTAATCACAGGTGGACGGAGGAAGGGGAGCTCGTGAGACCAGTTTGACCTGGGGCAGCAGAGCCAGCTGCCCAGGTCACAGAGAAGTCACGGGAAAGCACATGTACTGTAAGGCCCGTATCTGCTCCATTATAGCCTATGTGAGGGCAATCACAAGATGGCCACTGCCTCCAAAATGGAACCCGCGTAGTGAAGCAGAATAACGTGTACACAGTGCATTCATAGCTAGAACGATATATAAAGCACTCGTACATACCGCATTAATCATTTGCGGTTCGCCAATACCAGGATAGACAGGGGTAGGGCCCTGTCCCCTACGCGGTCACAGAGATTAAAGTACGACAGATGGCGGATTCTCAAGTCCTGCACTTGTGGACTTGTCATGAAACGAGGGGGACCGGAGCCACATGTAGATATTGGTCGCATTGCAGCAAACCTGCCTACCACTTTTGAACTATTTCAGTTTCAATATTGCAACAATGGTGCTTGGGATATTACGGACATTGCAGTGACCCACTGGGGTTTTTTAACGGGACTCAAGCCTGGCTCAACATTGAGGAACTACTATAACCAGCAAGCCATGCAAACTGTGAACGCCCATTTGGGCGGGGCTTACATTTACAATAAATGTCCTGAAAACGATCTGCTTCATCTGTGCACCTGTGTAATGAATTGCCTGCCAGTGATCAAGGGTTTGTTAAACTCAAAACGCGTTTGGCTCCAAAAGAGGAAGCGTGGCAGAAGCGCTGTGTTGCTACCGCCTGTGGCAGCAGTATGGATATGCCCCCTCGTGTGTGACTGCTTCAGTGGGGCAACTCTTGGTGTTTATGTTAAGCGGCCTGTCTAGCCGCGAAGCAGTCCCGCCGCCGTGGATGGCGGATTCTCAAGTCCTGCACTTGTGGACTTGTCATGAAACGAGGGGGACCGGAGCCACAGGTAGATATTGGTCGCATAGCAGCAAACCTGCCTACCGCTTTAGAACTATTTCAGTTTCAATATTGCAACAATGGTGCTTGGGATATTACGGACATTGCAGTGACCCACTGGGGTTTTTTAACGGGACTCAAGCCTGGCTTAACATTGAGGAACTACTATAACCAGCAAGCCATGCAAACTGTGAACGCCCATTTGGGCGGGGCTTACATTTACAATAACTGTCCTGAAAACGATCTGCTTCGTCTGTGCACCTGTTTAATGAATTGCCTCCCCCTCCCCAAAATGATTTTTTTTTTTTTAAATAAAAAAGGGCCGGCCCCGGGGGATGGGGTCTCCGGGTCATAAGTGGCCACAAGAGGGGGGAAAGGCAGCCCCCTCCAAATAAAAAAAAAAGGCCCATGCCCCGCTGGATGGGGTCCCCAGAGCATATTATGGTCTCAGGAGAGGTCCGATTTATTTTTTATTTTTTTTATTTTTTTTTACATATTGGGGGCAGGCCCTGGGGAATGGGATCCCCAGGGCCAAAAAATTAGAAAAAGAAGGGGAGCTACACAGCCCCTCTTCTTACAAAAAAAATAATAAGAATTTAAAAAACGGGATCGCGGATGGAGGCCACGCCCCCTCATTGCACCACTCTGCAAACGCTCCCCCTGGCGCGTTTGCAGAGGGGGAACAAATTCCCCTTGAACACTGGGGGTCCCTGGGGGCCAAAGAGCCCACCAGGTACCTCCAGTGTGCGCCAGGGAGCTGCGTTGCAGAGAGGTGTTCTGAGGCCACGCTCCTTTTACACCTATCTGCAACACAGCTCTATGGCGCTTACTGGAGGTAGCTGGTGGGCTAGTTGCACCCCAGGGACCTTCAGTATTCAAGGGGAGTTAATCCCCCAACTTAAAACGCACCACGGGGCGCGTTTGCACAGTGGTGAACGAAGGGGGAGTGGCCTGAGGTGATATGTCTGCAAACACACCCTGTGGCACGTTTTAAGTTAGAGAATTAATTCCTTGTCAATACTGAGGGTCCCTGGGGGCCAACTAGCCCATCAGGTACCTCCAGTAAGCACCACGGAGCTGCGTTGCAGAGTGTTATAAAAAGGGGCGTGGCCTCTAAACACCTCTCTGCAACGCAGCCTCCTGGCACATACTGGAGGTACCTGGTGGGCTAGTTGGCCCCCAGGGACCCACAGGATTGAGGAGGAATTAATTCTCTAACTTAAAACGCGCCACAGGGTGTGTTTGCAGGCACATCACCTCAGGCCACGCCCCCTTCGTTCACCACTGTGCAAACGCGCCCTGTGGCGCGTTGTAAGTTGGGGAATTAATTCTCTTTCAATACTGAGTGTCCCTGAGGGACAAATAGCCCAACAGGTATCTCCAGTATGCGCCAGGGAGCTGCGTTGCAGACAGGTGTTCGGAGGCCATGCCCCTTTTTACACCTCTCTGCAACGCAGCTCTGTGGCGCTTACTGGAGGTACCTAGTGGGTTAGTTTGACCCTAGGGGCCCTTAGGATTGAAGGGGACTTAATCTCTCAACTTAGAACGGTGACCGGGCATGTTTACACAGTGGTGAAGGGAGGGGACGGGGCCTGACGTGATGTGTGCAAACACGCCCTGTGGCGCGTTTTTAAGTTGGGGAAAAAATTCCACTTGAAACCTGAGGGACCATGGGGGCCAAGTAGCCCACCAGGTACTTCCAGGAAGCGCCACTGCGCTGCGTTGCAGAGAGGTGGTGCAGGCCGTGCCCCTTTTGACATCTTTCTGCTATGCAGCTCTGTGGCGCTTAGTGGATGGACTACGAATTCCGATTTACTCACCTGTTATCAGGAGAGACCTCAGTGCTGCATCTTTGAGCCCAGTACTGATCCTGAAAAGTAATTCTAACCATACTTACCAGTAACTTGTATTTCCTTCCATAGGAATCCATTGTCTGGTTTTCACCTGAAAAGTTTCCAAGTGACTATTTTCACAAACTAAAAATATTCCTTAAAAATCGCCTGTATGACTTAAATGCATTCTTTCAACTGTTTACAGGAGATGCACCAGTGCTGGATCCAGGATCCACCACTGATTAAGAAAAAGTGACGAACACGCTACTTACCTGGTAAGTGAATTTCCTTCCATAGGTTAACATTGACTGGTTTCACTTGGAAATTCTTCTAAGTGTGGAGTTTTGGAACTTTAAAATATTCCTATAAAATTAGCAGAACTACGAATTCCGATTTACTAACCTGTTATCAGGAGAGACCTCAGTGCTGCATCTTTGAGCCTAGCACTGACCCTGAAAAGTAATTCTAATCGTACTTATCAGTAACTTGTATTTCTTTCCATAGGAATCCATTGTCTGGTTTTCAGCACAAAAGTTTCTAAGTGTCTATTTTCACAAAATAAAAATATTCCTTAAAAATCGCCTGTATGACTTAAATGCATTCTTTCAACTGTTTACAGGAGATGCACCAGCCCTGGATCGAGGATCCACCACTGAGTAAGAAAAAGTGACAATAACACTACTTACCTGCTAAGTGAATTTCCTCCCGTAGGATAACATTGGTGATTCTATGTGAAACAATTTCTAAGTGTCAACTTTTAAAATACAATAACATTCCTTAAAAATCACTACTTTAACCAAAACGCTTTTACTCAACTGTTTACAGGAGATGTCCAAGGACTGAATCTAGGATCCAGTCCTGTGGTTAGAAAAGTAATTCATAAAGTAACTAATTGCATTTGACTAGAAATTCACATTGAGCTCAATGGTGCATTGTGTTTGAAATTGTGTTGCCCATTGCAACAACTGTAACTACTGTACATAAAGGTTTATTGCCTATTTGCAAAGTATTTAAACTAAAGTAATTAATTCTGCCAAAGTATATTTTGTACTTAATGTAAAAATGTAATTATAATGTAATTTAAAAAATAAAATATCTAAAAATAAATAGTGTAAAAAAATGTAGGAAATCAGTAACAAAAAAATCAATATAACAATTAAAACATTTAAAAATTGGACTTTACAAAACCTTTGAAATTCACAGAAAAACCATAGGTTTCAGGCGCGTTATAGTTAGTTGGACATTTCTCTCGTACAAAACCATTGTAATTCCCCCATTATAGTTAGTTCAGCTAACTATATCTCGCGCGTCCGCAATGCACTGCTGATGACGTCACATATTACATCACTCATGACATGGTCAGTGACATCACTGATGACATCACTGATGACATCATCCTTGTGATAGTGGCAGACCTCCTCTCACCATAATAGAACCTTTGATACACACACTCAAAAATAGAAACAAACATTTTCAAATGAATGGACATAGCAATACCAGTTACAACACACCAATTCAGTAATTCCAAGATCTACACACATATCCACTCATTCACCAACAGTCCTATACAGTCACTCATACATGTACTCACTCATCATGTACTTATACACCTATACATTCTGTTACACAGTGACACTCATCCATAGAGTTACTCAGACACATAGTCACACATGCAAACAAAGTATCAAACATCCATTAAATTGCATATATACACTTAAACACACACCACCACACTTACTGCTACAGAAACATACAGATACTTACTCTCTTAAACAATCACTTATAGAAACACAGACTAATTTATACAGGAACTCTTCCAATCTCTCACTCTCACATATACTCACTTATATACACCAATACTCACAGATACTAGTTTACAACATATGTAGTTCCTCATGAAGACACTATTGAGACAGTCATTCATACTAACATACCCATACACACACTCATCCACCCATACAGTGCTACACACATGCTGTCTCCAACACATACAAACAGTGAGTCACTCATTCATGCATCTATGCACTATGTAATACCCCCCACCGAACCATACAGACACTCATACTGATACTCCAAAAACCAACTAATAATCTAGCTAGACACTCATGTAGCTACTCAACAACCCATGCAGCCACTTATACACAAAGTGAGAGAATAATACAGATATTTACATATTTAAAGATTACTTACTAACCCATGTATTCACGAAGATACAGTTAATCAGTCAGTTATTGAATCAATTTTCCCCCCAAAAATGCATCCATTTAGACACTAATATACCCATTTATTCTTCCATCGACCTTGAGATATACATATATAAAACATTTGATTTTCAGAAAAACACACATTCACTGGATGATGTCATCCGTGATGTCATTTGAGATGTCATCAGTGATGTCACTGACCATGTCATGAGTGATGTAATATGTGACGTCATCAGCAGTGCATTGCGGACGCGCAAGATATAGTTAGCTGAACTAACTATAACGGGGGAATTTCAATGGTTTTGTACGAGGGAAATTTCCAACTATCTATAACGCACCTGAAACCTATGGATTTTTCAGTGAAAATATATGCGCCAAGGTGTATTAAACAATGACTGACTGTATAATTGAGTGACTATACGTCTCTCAGTGAATGTATCGGTGAGTGACTAATCTGCGTGAATGTCTGTATCAGTCTGTCAGTTGGTGTGTAAATGGTTGCATGGGTTGGTGAGTAGCTGCTTGAGTGTCTATATGGGTTATTGGTTCATTTTCTATGTACCTTTATGAGTAAAAATAAATAATGTATTGTAAGAATAAGCTTTAATTTTTCTTGCATATTATGGCAACTGGACTTTTATTTAAGCCCCAACCTATTTGTAACTTCCGTCCACAAATCACATTAGTTGATGTCAGTCTCTACCTTGTTTAAATGAAGGACTGTTTGCACTTAAAACTTTACTGGTAGCTAATGTTTGCTCCATATAACTATTAAAATACTGAATAAGACTTGTGTCCAGGACTAGAGCATCTCTATTTTGTACATGCACATTTAGTCTATCTATCCTGTATATGTTTGTGGGCCATTTACTACCTTGTTTTCTAAAATGATCTTTGGTTTTATAGACTAATTTGAGGAGCAGTAGCTGGAAAGGTATCATCAGTGATGTCATCAATGAAATCATTTGAGATATCATCAGTGATGTCATCAATAATGTAAATGAATATGTCAAGAGTGATGAAATACATGAGATCCTAAGCAGTGCATGGCAGAGGATCAAGTTATAGTTAGGTCATTGAACTATCACTGATGAAGTTTAGTGTTCTTTTTGTTTTTTAAATCAGAACTACAATGTCAATTTACCCCTTGGTATTTTCATTACCTTTCTAAGTTTTTTTTAAATGTACGCTAAGATCTTATTACTATACCTAACAATAACTTAACTTCTAGTGTTTTTGTAGTAAAAAAAACAATACTATATATATATATATATCTATATATATATATCTATATATATATATATATAAATATATATTATTTATTTATTTATTTATTTTCTACTGGCGGTCGCCAGTAGATAGTTATAGTTAGGACCTGGTTTCCATAGGAAAAGCGTTTTTTTGTTTTCCCAATAACTTTGGCGCCGGTTGACAATCTTCGCGAAATTTTCAAAACTGATGGCCCACTCTGGTCAGCTCCTATCCTGAAAGTTTCAGGGTGATTTGCCAAGCAGGGGCCGAGAAAAAAGGGGGTCCCAAAACATGTTTATTTCATGTTATTTTCCATAGGAAACTTTAGACATGGCTACAGCTCGAACTGCTGAACGGAATTACACCAAATTTGGCAAAAAGGTAGCCCTTGGTTCAGAAGGAGACCTTTTTGTTAAATGGTGTAAATCAGTTCAGTTGTTCCTGAGAAATTAAAAAACATAGAGGTTGAAAAATGCATTTCCCATAGGAAACTTTAGACATGGCTACAGCTTGAACTGTTGAACGGAATTACACCAAATTTGGCAAAAAGGTAGTGCTTGGTTCAGAAAGTGTTCTTTTTTTTTAAAATGGTGTAAATCCATTCAGTAGTTTTTGAGATATTAAAGGAAAAAAATCTTTATATATCTAGGCGGAACCTAAATACACAAGCAGAAGCTTGGCTCTAATTGGCTGCCAACACTTGAATCCAGCCTAGCAACGCAGCACATGTGCTGCTCACTACACAAACACCACTACACTACCCTAAACACTAAAACAATACCCCAGCATGACCCCCTACACTACCCAAACATTACTGTACTACCCTAAACCCTAAAACACTACCCCCAGCATGACCCCCTACATTACCCAAACATCACTGCACTACCCTAAAACCTTAAACACTACCCCCAGCACGACGATCCCCTGCACTCCCAAACAACACTGCGCTACCCTAAACCCGAAAACACTACCTCCAGCATGACCCCCTACACTACCCAAACACCCAGCGCTACCCTAAACCCTAAAACACTACCCCCAGCACAACCTCCTACACTACCCAAACACCAATGCGCTACGCTAAACCCTAAATCTACCACCAGCATGACACCCTACACTACACAAACACCACTGTACTACCGTAAAACCTAAAACATGACCCCCTATACTACCAAAACACAACTGCACTACCCTAAACACTAAAACATGACCCCCTACACTACAAAGACACCACTGCCCTACCCTCAAATCTAAAACACTATCCCCAGCATGACCCCCTACACTACAAAAACACCACTGCACTACCCTAAAGCCTAAAACACTACACCCTACACTACAAAAACACCACTGCCCTACCCTCAAATCTAAAACACTACCCCCAAGCATGAACACCTACGCTACCCAAACACCACTGCACTACCCTAAAACACTACCCCCCTACACTACACAAACACCACTGTGCTACCCTAAACCCTAAAACACTACCCCTAGCTCTACCCCCTATACTACCCAAACACCACTGCGCTACCCTAAATCCTAAAACACTACCCCAGCACAACCCCCTTAACTACGCAAACACCACTGCGCTACCCTAAACCCTAAAACACTACCCCAGCACGACTCCCTACACTACCCAAACATCACTGCGCTACCCTAAACCCTGAATCTACCCCCCGCCCAACCCCCTACACTACCCAGACACCACTGTGCTACCCTAAACCCTAAAACACTACCCCCAGCAGGACCCCGTATGCTACCCAAACACTACTGCGCTACCCTAAACCCTAAAACACTACCCCAGCACGACTCACTACACTACACAAACACCACTGCGCTACCCTGAACCCTATAACACTACCCCCAGCACAACCCCCTACACTACCCGTACACCACTGCGCTACCAGAAACCCTAAAACACTAACCCCAGCACAACCGCCTACACTACCCAAACACCACTGCGCTACCCTAAACCCTAAAATACTACCCCCAGCATGACCCCCTACACTATCCAAACACCACTGCACTACCCTCAACCCTAAAATACGACCCTCTACACTACCCAAACACTACTGCACTACCCTAAAACACGTCCCCCTACACTACACAAACAGCACTGCACTACCCTAAAACACTACCACAAGCATGACCCCCTGCGTTACCCAAACACCACTGCGCTACCCTAAAACCTAAAACACTACCCCCAGCACGACCCCTACACTACCCAAACACCACTGCACTACCCTAAACCCCAAAACACTACCCCCAGCATGACCCCCCTACACTACACAAACACCACTTCACTACCCTAAAACACTGCCCCCAGCACAACCCCCTACACTACCCAAACACCACTGCACTACCCTAAATTTCTACTCCCTGCATGACCCCCTACACTACCCAAACACCACTGCACTACCATAATCCCTAAAACACTACCCCAGCACAACCCTCTACATTACACAAACAGCACTGCACTACCCTAAACCCTAAAACACTGCCCCCAGCATGACCCCCTACTCTACAGAAACACCACCGCACTACCCTAAACCACTACCCCAGCATGACTCCCCACACTACCCAAACACCACCGCACTACCCTAAACCCTAAAACACTACCCCCAGCATGACCCCCTATGCTACCCAAATACAACTGCACTATCCTAAACCCTAAAACACTACACTCAGCACGACCCCCTACACTACAAAAACACCACTGCACTACCCTAAAACACTACCCCAGCACACCCTCCTATACTATTCAAACACCACTGCACTACCCTAAGCCCTAGAAAAGTACCCCCCACCCCTTGCCCAATCCCCCTTACCTGTCACTATTCATGGTTCCTGCTTCACGTCGTCTCTGAGGGGCGGTGCATGTCGTTGTGAGGAAACGGAACAGCCTATGTTTCCTTACAACGACGTGGATCGTCTACATTTTTTTAGAACGTATGGTCATTTACCATACATACCTTTACAACCAAATTAATTGTAAAGGCATGCATGGTAAATGACCATACGTTCTAAAATAATGCGTAGTAATGATTTTACGATGTACAATGCATGCATGGTAATGCATGCATTGTATTGGTGTTGCGAAGTAAAAAAGTCGTTGTAACAGCTGTTTACCGATTGAAGCTGGCCCCTGTTCTTCAGTGAGTCTTTTAATTGATCAGGAGGAAGGAATATGCTTTTTTACCGAAAAGGGCATTCCTGACTGTTGTATTGTGAAAGTGTCTGCGTGGCCTGGTTTCACTACCGGTGAGAGAGTGGAAGAGTCTGTTTCGATCTAAAGGAGTTCTGTTTTTGGACGGGACTGGCACAACACGTCATCAGAAAACACAGCAAATGGAAAGCATCCTCCCTGAAGTGTGGAGCAGTGCCATGAGAGGTCAACGAGTGTGGGTTCCACCGCAGTTTGACCGTACTGTGCCGTTCTAGGTTACAGGAGGCAGAAGCGGCATCCATCGCAGGTCCTCTTGTACACTAAAAAAGGACCAAACAATGCTTTCCTTTCTTTTCTTCTTCTGCTGCACCATCTGTTCTTCCTCCTCTACTGCATGTTGATCAACTTCGGCAAAACTAGAAGCCATAGTTGTATTAAAAATAAACAAACACACAAAAAATGTATTTCAATATAAAGAGAAGCAAGAAACAGGTCTTCTCTCTATCAAGGACACAAAGTAAGGGAAATATCAGAAGGATAGATCCTCCCTCTTTCACAATGAAATTGATTTCAACCAATCCGATTCCTTTTTTCTTTTGCTGACATGAAGTCGCGTAGGGTGTACGCACTCGTCACGCACCCGTGAAAATCGTATATATCATTATACACTATAAACAAAAATTTCTATAAACTTTTAATAAGTATATTAGCAAAACTGTTCAGTCCAATGTATTCAAATTTTCTATATTAATTTTTTCAACTTTAAAAGTATGCCGAAGTCTCAACTTCGGCTCGATCTCAGCGCGATCATGGCACAACCCCGGAAATACGTGTGGGGAGATGTTCCCACATTAAGCGGCTACACCACACATTTCTTAACTTTACTTTCGTCGAAATTATATTGAAAATAATACTTTAAAAATACTTTTATTAATAAATTTAGACACACACTTAAAGGAAAACTTTTTTTTATAATTAATTTAAAGATATTTCATACTTTACAAATTATGCCAAAGTCACGACCCCAGCGCGACTTTTCAAAATGGCTACCGGAATGCGCGCAGCCATTGTGTAGGATGCGCGAAGGTTGCGCGACTTCTGTATAATATTTTTTTTAAAAGAATGAATATAGTTTTCCTAACTGAAAATGATTCACAATTTTTTTAAATATATATATGTATAGAAATTTATAAAAAATCATAGGATTGAGGTACATTAGACTTACAAATTTTCTTTTAAAAACCTTTGAAATTCACTGGAAAAACCATAGGTTTCAGGAACGTTATAGTTAGTTGGACATTTCACTCGTACAAAACCATAGAAATTCCGGTGTTATAGATAGTTCAGCTAACTATAACTCGTGCCCCCCGCAATGCACTGCTGATGACGTCACATATTACATCATTCATGACATGGTCAGTGACATCACTGATGACATCTCAAATGACATCACTGATGACATCATCCACGTGAAAATCTGATGCACCTCCTCACACCTGAATATAACCTTTGATACACCCACTCTAAAATACAGACTACCATTTTCAAAAAAATATACACATCAATACCAGTTACTAAATACATGCTGATTGATTCCTAGGTCTACACACGCATCCACTCTTTCACCCGTACAGTCACTCATACATGCAGTCACTCATCAATACAATATCATATACACTCATACACCTATACAGACACTGCCACATATCCAGCTACTCACACACCTAGTCAGTCATGCAAAGAATCAATCATACTTCCTTTTAATCACCTATTCAGACACCACCTCACTTCTTCATACAGATACTAACACATAATTACTCTCTATTAGAATCACTGATAAAATACACACTCATCCATGCAGCCACTCTCACAATTACTGACTCTCGCATATAGTTATTTATATACACCATGTTATGTTATGTTACGTTAGAACTATATTTCTTGAGCGCACGGCTACCCAGAACGGGTGTCCCGGCGCTTTGGCAGAGAGTCCTGAACACAACCAAGAAAAAACCCAGCGGCAGAAACACTGTAGGCCCACTGGTTAGGCGGAGAAGAGGAGCGTCTTGAGCTCCTTTCTAAAGGCCAGAAGATTGTTAGCCTTGCGGAGTGACAGAGGGAGCTCATTCCACAAACTGGCCGCCATAAACTGGAAAGACCGGCCTCCCATCCGCACGCGTTTGATCACTGGTACCTCCACTTTAGCCAGGTCAGCAGATCTCAAACTCCTCCGGGGAACGTAGAGAGCAATCCGCTTCCTGAGGTAAGCTGGGCCAATGCAGTGGAGGGCTTTAAACGCCAACGTGAGGACCTTGAAACTAATTCTGCTAGGGATAGACAGCCAATGCAGCCTACCGCGCAGTAGAGAGGCACTGGCTCTCCGTGGAAGGCCAAAGATGGCTCTGGCCGCCGAGTTTTGGACAACTTGCAATCTGGATACCAGATATTTAGGCAGACCAGAGAAAAGTGCGTTAGCGTAGTCTAAACGCGAGCCCACAAGTGCTTGCACGATGTTCTTGCGATATTGAAGGGAAAGCAGTGGGAGAAATTTCCTCACCATCTTCAAGATACCGAAACATTTCCCTGCCAGGCCCGTGATGTGGGGACGAAAAGAAAGACTATCGTCAAATACCACACCCAGATTTTTTACTTGGGCAGATGGTTTCTCAGGGGGGAACATGTCGGAAGGCCACCACGATTTCCAGACAGGGTCCTCAGCGCAGCCAAAAAAGAGCAACTCGGACTTATCCGAGTTACATTTCAGGTTCTGGTGCTGAAACCATGCAAAAACAGCACTCAGGCAGTCTCTGATTCTGTCGCCATTAAAAACCTCTCCCTTCCATCACTCACATATACTGCCTTTTACATATGTGCTTACTTGCACATGTACCACTGAGACATCCATTCACTCACCAACACACCCATACACATGCTCAACCACCCATACAGCTGTTTCCACATGCACTCTTTCACCCATACACCCAGTGAATCAACCACTCACACATCTATACACAGTCACAGTCACACACCCCCCACCCACCCACACACACACACTCAGGCAGGCATACAAATGTTCAGGCAAGCAATCAATAACCCATATAGACACTCCTGCAGCTACTCATCAACCCATGCAGCAGCTTACACAACAACAGACTGACTGATACAGACTTTCACACAGTTTAGTCACTAACCCATGCATTCAGAAAGACACATTTAATCACTCACTTATACAGTCAGTCATGTACTCCTCCATACAGACACTTATACACCCACTCATTCTTCAGTACAGCTTGGCATATATATAAAATAAATTTAAACTTTACGGAAACACACAGACACTGGATGATGTCATCAGTGATGTCATCAGTTATGTCACTGACCATGTCATGAATGAAGTAATATGTGACGTCATCAGCAGTGCATTAAGGTGGTGCGAGTTATAGTTAGCTGAACTAACTATAACACCGGAATTTCTATGGTTTTGTACGAGTGAAATGTCCAACTAACTATAACGTTCCTGAAAACTATGTTTTTTCAGTGAATATATATATATATATATATATATATATATATATATATATATAATTACCTACTGGCAGTCACCAGTTGGTAGTTATAGTTAGGACCTATTTTCCATAGGAAATCTGCAACATTCTATTTGGAATAACGTTGACGCCGATTGACGAATCCTCGCAAAAATTCCAAACTTTTGGCCAGCTCCGGTCTGCTCCTATCCTGAAAATTTCACGGTGATTCGTCAAGCGGGGGGCCGAGAAAAAAGGGGGGTCCCAAAACACGTTTTCCCCATGCCTTTTCCCATAGGATCTGTTGACGCAGCTACAGCCCGAACTGCTGAACGGAATTACACCAAATTTGGCAAAGAGGTAGTCCTCAGTTCAGACTCGTGCCTTTTACTTAAAAGGTGTAAATCCGTTCAGTAGTTCTTGAGAAAATTAGAGTTAAAAAGATAGATATATCTGGGCGGAGCCTAACCACACATCTCATCGTGAGATCTGATTGGCTGTCAGCACTTCATCCAAAAAGTGTTGGCAGCCATCTTGGGACCAATATACATGATAGCACCTCATTAAAAAGCATTGCAGTTAATAGAAGGTTTTAAGACTTTAGTTACATTATAAATCATTTGTTGATGGTACCATACTCATTTTAGGAATTGTGGTGTGTTCTAAGGTGATTTAACAATGTGAAAAAGCCTTCAGCTGTGATATCATGAATCATGTTTGAGAGAGAATTATTTTCACATGCTTTTCCCACAGAGGTTTGGAAGGTGATCTGTAAGCTAAACTGAGAGCATATTTTCTGTAAATTCACATTATCTTTCTTAGTCATGTGAGAATGAAGTCTGACATTCTCAGTAAAACATGTATATCCAACAAGGGCAGAGACTGTCAGTTGATTCCTTTGTGTTCTACTGCAGCTTCGCAGAGTGTTCTAAAGAACAACTAGAGCGCAAACACTCCTACTTATGATAAACGTATGGCACACCTGAAGCCGTCTTGATTGGAATAAAGTGGTAACTCTTAAAACATTTAATTTAAAAAGGAACAAAATGAAGGGGTTCATTTTGCCATAGAATGTATGATTAGTGCTGCAGAATGAAAAAGTAGGACACATTTTGAGAGACTTCTCAAATCCTCTTCTATTTCATTAAAGAATTCTGAAATGCAGACTGAAACATGCACTTTCAATACCAGCAGCAGACTTCCCTGGTGAGCAGTAGCTTTACTACAGTGATCTAATGAGCAACTAGAGTGCTAACATTCTGAATTTATGGCAAATGTGTGACACATCTGAATGCCTTCTTCATTGAAGCAAAGTAAAAAACTGACAGTATGCCTACTGAGGAGACTGTAGCAAATGAGGAAATTAGGAAATTCATAACCAGTCTCCCAAGAAGGCCACCGGAGTCAAGAGCCCAAATGTAGCACAAATATCACCGAGATGTAGCCCAAGTATAGCCCAATGACAGAAATCCCAGAGTGTTTTAAAGAACAACTAGAGCGCAAACACTCCTACTTATGATAAACGTATGGCACACCTGAAGCCATCTTGATTGGAATAAAGTGGTAACACTTAAAACATTTAATTTGCAAAGGAACAAAATGAGGGGGTTCATTTTGCCATAGAAATTATGATTAGTGCTGCAGAAAGAAAAATTATGGCACATTTTGACTTCTCAAATCCTCTTCTATTTCATTAAAAAGTTCGGACATGCAGACTGAAACATGCACTTTGAATACCAGCAGCAGACTTTCCTGGTGAGCAGTAGCTTTACTACAGTGATCTAATGAGCAACTAGAGTGCTACCATTCAGAATTCATAGCAAATGTGTGATATCTGAATGCCTTCTTGATGGAACCAAAGTAAACAAGCATTGAAAATGCAATAGGTCTCACCCTCGTTTAAGTTAAAGCAATTCTGTTTGTCATTAGATGTCTTTTTAGCTTTGCTTTTATTAGTGTTTTTCAAAATTTCATGTACATAACATGCATATATGTATATGTATGCATGCATTTATATTTGTATTTATATAGATATGCAGATTATATATGTTTATGTGTATATATATATATATATATATAATATATATACACATACATATATATATATATATATATATGCATATGCATATATGTGCATATGTGTGCAGGTAGAGGTAGAGGTGTAGAGGTAGAGACGTAGAGGTAGAGAGAGAGAGGTAGAGAGTAGTAGAGAGAGAGGTAGAGAGTAGAGGATGAGTAATAGAGAGTAGAGAGTGTAGTAGAGAGTAGTAGAGAGAGCAGGAGAGAGTGAGAAGTAGAGAGTAGTAGAGAGTAGTAGAGAGTAGTAGAGAGTAGTAGAGAATGAGTAGTAGAGTGAGTAGTATAGAGTAGTGGAGAGAGTGAGTAGTATGAAGTAGTAGAGAGAGTGAGTAGTATAGAGTGAGTAGTATAGAGTGAGTAGTATAGAGTGAGTAGTATAGAGTGAGTAGTATAGAGTGAGTAGTATAGAGTGAGTAGTATAGAGTGAGGGAGTAGTATAGAGGGAGTAGTATAGAGGGAGTAGTATAGAGGGAGTAGTATAGAGGGAGTAGTATAGAGGGAGTAGTAGAGAGTGAGTAGTAGAGAGTGTATTAGAGAGTGGAGTAGTGGAGAGCGAGTAGTGGAGAGCGAGTAGTGGAGAGCGAGTAGTAGAGAGCGAGTAGTAGAGAGCGAGTAGTAGAGAGCGAGCAGTAGAGAGTGTGCAGTAGAGAGCGTGCAGTAGAGAGCGTGCAGTAGAGAGCGTGCAGTAGAGAGTGAGCAGTAGAGAGTGAGCGGTAGAGAGTAGGAGAGAGTAGTAGAGTGAGTAGTAGAGAATAGTAGAGAGCGAGTAGTAGAGTAGTAGAGAGTGAGTAGTAGTAGCAGAGTGAGTAGTAGCAGAGTGAGTAGTAGCAGAGTGAGTAGTAGCAGAGTGAGTAGTAGAGAGTGAGTAGTAGAGAGTGAGTAGTAGAGTGAGTAGTAGAGTGAGTAGTAGAGTGTAGTAGAGAGAGAGCAGAGAGTGGTAGAGAGCAGCAGAGAGTAGGAGAGTGAGTAGTATTGAGTAGTAGAGAGTGAGTAGTAGAGAGTAGTAGTAGAGAGTAGTAGCGAGTGAGTAGTAGAGAGTAGTAGCGAGTGAGTAGTAGAGTAGTAGCGAGAGAGTAGTAGAGAGTAGTAGAGTGAGTCGTAGAGAGTGAGTGGTAGAGAGTAGCGAGTGAGTGGTAGAGAGTAGTATAGAGTGAGTAGTATAGAGTGAGTAGTATAGAGTGAGTAGTAGAGAGTGAGTAGTAGAGAGTGAGTAGTAGAGAGTGAGTAGTAGAGAGTGAGTAGTAGAGAATGAGTAGTAGAGGGTAGTAGAGAATGAGTAGTAGAGAGTAGTAGAGAATGAGTAGTAGAGAGTAGTAGAGAATGAGTAGTAGAGTGAGTAGTATAGAGTAGTAGAGAGAGTGAGTAGTATAGAGTAGTAGAGAGAGTGAGTAGTATAGAGTAGTAGAGAGAGTGAGTAGTATAGAGTGAGTAGTATAGAGTGAGTAGTATAGTAGTAGAGAGTGAGTAGTAGAGAGTAGTAGAGGGTAGTAGAGAATGAGTAGTAGAGGGTAGTAGAGAATGAGTAGTAGAGAATGAGTAGTAGAGAGTAGTAGAGAATGAGTAGTAGAGAGTAGTAGAGAATGAGTAGTAGTGTGAGTAGTATAGAGTAGTAGAGAGAGTGAGTAGTATAGAGTAGTAGAGAGAGTGAGTAGTAGAGAGAGTGAGTAGTAGAGAGAGTGAGTAGTAGTTGAGTGAGTAGTAGTTGAGTGAGTAGTAGAGAGTGAGTAGTAGAGAGTGAGTAGTAGAGAGTGAGTAGTAGAGAGTGAGTAGATAGAGTAGTAGTAAATAGAGTAGTAGTAGACGGTGAGTAGTAGAAAGTAGTAGAGCTTGAGTAGTAGAGCTTGAGTTGTATAGAGTGAGTAGTATAGAGTGAGTAGTATAGAGTGAGTAGTATAGAGTGAGTAGTATAGAGTGAGTAGTAGTAGACAGTGAGTAGTAGAGCTTGAGTAGTAGAGCTTGAGTAGTAGAGAGTAGTAGAGATTAGTATAGAGTGAGTAGTATAAAGTGAGTAGTATAGAGTGAGTAGTATAGAATGAGTAGTATAGAATGAGTAGTATAGAGTGAGTAGTATAGAGTGAGTAGTATAGAGTGAGTAGTATAGAGTGAGTAGTATAGAGTGAGTAGTATAGAGGGTAGTAGAGAATAAGTAGTAGAGGGTAGTAGAGAATGAGTAGTAGAGGGTAGTAGAGAATGAGTAGTAGAGTGAGTAGTATAGAGTAGTAGAGTGAGTAGTATAGAGTAGTAGAGTGAGTAGTATAGAGTAGTAGAGAGAGTGAGTAGTAGAGAGAGTGAGTAGTAGAGAGAGTGAGTAGTAGAGAGAGTGAGTAGTAGAGAGAGTGAGTAGTAGAGAGAGTGAATAGTAGAGAGAGTGAGTAGTTGAGTGAGTAGTAGTTCAGTGAGTAGTTGAGTTAGTAGTAGAGAGTAGTAGATTAGTAGAGAGTGAGTAGTAGAGAGTAGTAGAGAGTGAGTAGTAGAGTCAGTAGTAGAGAGTAGTCAGTCAGTGTCAGTCAATCAGTGTCAGTCAGTGTCAGTCAATCAGTGTCAATCAGTGTCAGTCAGTCAGTGTCAGTCAGTGTCAGTCAGTCAGTGTCAGTCAGTGTCAGTCAGTCAGTGTCAGTCAGTGTCAGTCAGTCAGTCAGTGTCAGTCAGTCAGAGTCAGTCAGTGTCAGTCAGTCAGTGTTAGAGTCAGTCAGTGTCAGTCAGTCAGTGTCAGTCAGTCAGTGTCAGTGTCAGTCAGTCAGTGTCAGTCAGTCAGTGTCAGTGTCAGTCAGTCAGTGTCAGTCAGTGTCAGTCAGTGTCAGTCAGTGTCAGTCAGTGTCAGTCAGTCAGTGTCAGTCAGTGTCAGTCAGTCAGTGTCAGTCAGTGTCAGTCAGTGTCAGTCAGTGTCAGTCAGTGTCAGTCAGTGTCAGTCAGTGTCAGTCAGTCAGTGTCAGTCAGTGTCAGTCAGTGTCAGTCAGTGTCAGTCAGTGTCAGTCAGTGTCAGTCAGTGTCAGTCAGTCAGTGTCAGTCAGTGTCAGTCAGTGTCTGTCAGTTTCAGTCAGTGTCTGTCAGTTTCAGTCAGTGTCAGTCAGTGTCAGTCAGTCAGTGTCAGTCAGTCAGTGTCAGAGTCAGTGTCAGTGTCAGTGTCAGTCAGTCAGTGTCAGTCAGTGTCAGTCAGTGTCAGTCAGTGTCAGTCAGTGTCAGTCAGTGTCAGTCAGTGTCAGTCAGTGTCAGTCAGTGTCAGTCAGTCAGTGTCAGTCAGTCAGTCAGTCAGTGTCAGTCAGTCAGTGTCAGTCAGTGTCAGTCAGTCAGTGTCAGTGTCAGTCAGTGTCAGTCAGTCAGTGTCAGTGTCAGTCAGTGTCAGTCAGTCAGTGTCAGTGTCAGTCAGTGTCAGTCAGTCAGTCAGTGTCAGTCAGTCAGTGTCAGAGTCAGTGTCAGTGTCAGTGTCAGTCAGTCAGTGTCAGTCAGTGTCAGTCAGTGTCAGTCAGTGTCAGTCAGTGTCAGTCAGTGTCAGTCAGTGTCAGTCAGTCAGTGTCAGTCAGTCAGTCAGTCAGTGTCAGTCAGTCAGTGTCAGTCAGTGTCAGTCAGTCAGTGTCAGTGTCAGTCAGTGTCAGTCAGTCAGTGTCAGTGTCAGTCAGTGTCAGTCAGTCAGTGTCAGTGTCAGTCAGTGTCAGTCAGTCAGTGTCAGTGTCAGTCAGTGTCAGTCAGTCAGTGTCAGTGTCAGTGTCAGTGTCAGTCAGTGTCAGTCAGTCAGTGTCAGTGTCAGTGTCAGTGTCAGTGTCAGTGTCAGTGTCAGTGTCAGTCAGTCAGTGTCAGTGTCAGTGTCAGTGTCAGTGTCAGTCAGTCAGTGTCAGTGTCCCAGTCAGTCAGTGTCAGCTAGAGCAGCTCTGCTGACCTGGTTCTCTGGCTCTAAAGCAACTCTGCTGACCTGGTTCTCTGGCTCTAAAGCAACTCTGCTGACCTGGTTCTCTCTCTCTAAAGCAGCTCTGCTGACCTGGTTCTCTCCCTCTAAAGCAGCTCTACTGACCTGGTTTCTCTGGCTCTGCAGCAGCTCTGCAGACCTGGTTCTCTGGCTCTAGAGCAGCTCTGTTGACCTGGTTCTCTGGCTCTAAAGCAGCTCCGCTGACCCAGTTCTATGGCTCTGAAGCAGTTTGGCATTAATAGGAATAAGAAATTCAGCAACAATTCACGAGAATACGCAATAAATTGCTTTATCAACTGCAATACCGATTTCACGGTATATATGATTATATGTGCCTGCCAGAAAAAATACTTTGGGAGCAGTATACGCAGTTTGAAACTGCGTATACAAGAACATGCAAGAGCTATAAAAAATGGCAATGACAAATATCCAGTTTCAATACATGTTCAATGTGAACACCCCAATGACAAAAATTTCAAATTCATTGGTATCGATCATGTTAAGATGCCAGAACGTGGAGGCGATAGACAATTGATCTTGCGACAACGAGAGGCGTCATGGATATGTCGTCTTAGAACTGTGCAGTTTGGTCTTAATATCTATGATGAGATGCATCACTTCCTATGATCTAACTGGGGAAGGGAGTGATCCACATATGTTATGACTATGTCGCGCCATACATTTACCTAACTTGATCTGTCTATAAAAGTCTGTAACAGCACACCGATTAGCCACCTTATTTAATCTCTTTGAATTCTGTGTTCAATTGAATATATGAATATGAATCAATAACTATTATATAAAGACATGTTATGACAATGAATTAGTATAATATTGTTCTAAACACCTTTTACCGATATATTGACACGCTGACTTTCTAAAGATAC
Organism: Triturus cristatus; assembly: GCF_964204655.1. Lineage (NCBI taxonomy): Eukaryota > Metazoa > Chordata > Amphibia > Caudata > Salamandridae > Triturus > Triturus cristatus. The sequence goes on along the minus strand of NC_140591.1, from coordinate 1,151,974,586 downwards.
CTAACGTGTACACCAATTCTGTTAAAAACTTGCCCATACCTTACCTTATGCACACTAATCATTAATAAACATAAATAGATATTTTAAAGTAATGAATAAATCATATACTGTTTCAAACGGATTTGCTATGGCTTCAATATTCACGGCATTGTATTTGATGCCAACAATATATCTATTCATGAGTTATTAAACCCGTATAATTTGTTATTATATATTTGGAATGTTGTTCTTGATAAGTTGGCTGGCCTTCACCTGTTTACTAAGATATATGCTTTAATTACATTAGACGATTTTACCACTCTAAGATGGCCGCGCTAGTAGTCCCGACACCTTTGTCAAAACGAACCAGGTGCCATGTAGGGCACGTGATATGAATAAATTTAGGTGTTGGGTTTAAATTGTTATAAAACGGAATGAAAGAAACTAAGCAACTAACTATAAAAAGTAAATTTTTATAGTTTGAATATTGCCCAGAATACTTTAATTAGCTTTCACCTTTAATTTTATGCGATGATGTTTACAGCATATGTGATCTTTACACCATTCCAAGATGGCCGATAGTGTTGCACCAACATTTTTGACAAACACTCTAAACGAGATACAGGGCACGTGACACTGGTATCATCGGGCGCCGGATTTAAAAAGCCGAGGTCAATACGCACACGGCTTCGCTGAAATCATGTCCTGAGTCGGTGGTTACCAGATCGTCACAAGTAAGTTGATTAGATAGAAAATCCCTGTTTAACTGAAATGCAATATGGGCTTGGTACAGTTGGAGGTTTAAAAGAGGAGGACTTTTCACATTTTAATTAGCGTACTCGTTTAAACAGATGCACGCGGTTTTTGTCGATTCTAAATAGACGTAACTAACTCCGCGAGTATTTTACACCGACACGGGTTGGGTGGGGTGTAAATACAAGAGGCACGATCTTTATGATCGGTTGTGCTCTTGCAATTCTCCGTTACACGCGGTCATAGTTCATTTCCGAATATATGTGAAAAGATGATGAGATCGTTTAGTACATGCGAATATGATCTCGTATGGAGCAAAGATTGCTAATTGGTGTTATGAGGCCCACATAGGCGGACATTTACATAGCACCTGTATTTTAGTTATATATGGAGCGAAGACTCTTAATTGGTGTCACGATGACGTATACAAGTAGACATTTATTCTTTAATATGGAAAAATATTTCTTTCTATGTTATCGTGTTAATAAGTGAGAACAAGGAAAAATGTTTCTATGTTAATTTTGAAATTTGTCTGTTTCATTGTCACTTCTCTAAAGATAATTTGGCCATATCATAAGCCCAAAATGTGACTACAGTATTGATCCATTTATAAAACATGTTATGTATTATAGCTTTTAAAATGGAATTTATGTTTTAATATTTATTCTTAGCAATGGAACTACATGATTATGTAGTACGGTTTTATTCTTTAAAAAAGTTTAGTGTACCAATAAATGGACATCACTACTGACTAATATGGTCAAGCAAAAACTATTTTGGTATGAAGATGCAAAACGTCATTAAGTATAAAATTAGAAACATAACAAATATGGAATGAATATTTAAAGACTATATAAATATATTTATTATAGAATACTTTATGACTTAGATAAAACCTGAATCGTGGAAACCATATCCAAAAGAGCGGCAAGACAGAAAAGAATCATACTCACCATATCATTGAGGTATGCAAATTAGATATGACTTGAAAGGATGACATGTAATAGCGATGTAAATGTTTATTCCTGACCTGTGTTAAGATTACCTTATACAATGTGAAGTTATTCAGAAGTTAAATGCACATATAATATACTCAGATTTATCGAATTGCATATCATAGAGTCAGCTCGCACTGCATGATTTCAGCGGCATAAGACAATTTGAGCATAGGATAGTGGCAATGAGGATATGACATTGGATGATAACAACACTATGTACTTTTTAATGAAGCTAGATGTACCTAAAAAGTCTTTACCCAATATGTGTTTTGTAGGCAAGTATGATATCACATATTTGTGAGTTAAGGCACTCATGAATGTATTTATGAAGTCATCAATGCAGAGAATAGTTATTACTGAGAAACAGTAACACTGATGTTTTCTCATGCCTTCCATAGGCTGGGCCCTCCGTCTGTGCATGTAAAATGCTTTGTGAATGATATGGTCAATGTAGAACTATACAGATATGTCATGTTTTTGTTTTGTGAAGGAATCAAAAATGATTTTCAAACAATGTTTAGAGATGCTAACATTGAATCCTAAAATTCTTTCGTGTATGCTCTTTTGATAGCCCTGAAGAAGTCTCATGGGAGACGAAACGCGTTGGCTATGGCTATGAAAATATGAAATATGACATGGAAGAAATCTTCACTCAAAATCAATAAAGAAGAAAAAATCTTTACATGTTATATGTGTCGTATGCTTTATCAGAAGTTTACTTGTTACCTGGAAAAGATACAAAAGTGTATAGGTACTTGGAGACCTTACGAAAGTACATAGTGCTGAACCTCCCGTGTATCCAAATAATATAAATATATTAAAATAAAAAATGAAAACAAGAAAATTAATCAATATTTCAGTTTTAATAATAAAAAATGTGTGCAATTTTCAGAAAAATATATAATTTTATTTAATGAATAAAATATTTATAAATAAACAGTTAAAAAACTGTAGAAAATCAGTACAAAAAAATAGATATAACTACTATCACACTTAAAAGTTAGCATTTAAAAAACCTTAGAAATTCACAGAAAGAACCATAGGTTTCAGGGGTGTTATAGTTAGCTGCCCATTTCACTCATACAAAACCATAGAAATTCCTCCGTTATAGTTAGTTCTGCTTACTATAACTCACACGCCCGCAATGCACTGCTGATGATGTCACATATTGCATCATTCATGACATGGTCAGTGACATCACTGATGACATCACTGATGACATCTCAGATGACATCTCAAGTGACATCACTGATGACATCATCCACTTGACAATCTGATACACCTCATCATACACTAGTATAACCTTTCATCACTCACTGTAAAATACAGAGTACCATATTTGAAACCATTGACACACCAATACCAGTTACTACATACCCACTCACTGATTCCTAAGTCTACACACACAACTACCCATTCAACAACAGAATCATCTATACATGCAGTCATTAATAATTAGAACACCATCAAATGCACATATACACATATATAGACATTGATACATCAGCAGTCATCTTAGTCGGTTATGCAGTCATCCTACTCACTCATGAAAAAAATGTATCGCACTTAAATGTACTCACTTACACAATTATCCAACAACACCTCATTTATTCAAACACATAGTAACTCATCTTTAATATTTTTAAAAAAACACCATTACAATTATACACTCATTCATATAGTTACTCTCACAATCACTGACTTACACATATTTATATACACCAACACAAACATACAATGCCTTTTATTTTTTTACTTTGTTGAAGATGTACAACTAAAACATATATTTGCTCACCAACACACAAATAAATACACTCAGTCACCCAAACAACTGTTTCCACATGCACTCTTAAACCCATACACCTAGTCAATCAACCATTCACACATCTATACATAGTTACACACACCCCATCCAACCACACACAAACTCAGTGTCCCATACAAATACTCACCCAACTAATCAATAACTAATATACACTCATGTAGTTAGTGACCAACTGATGCAGCATGTTATACAACAACAGAGACAGTGCTGCACACATTCACATAGTTTAGTTACTAATCCATGTATTAAGTGAGACACTTTTAATTACTCACTTAAAAAGACAGTCAGCTACTAAATCCTCCATCTAGACAGTTATATATCCACTCAATTTTCAATACAGATTAGTATATATATATAATACATATTTAAATTTCAAACTAAACCACATTCAGTGGATGATGTCATCAGTGATGTCATTTGAGATGTCATCAGTGATGTCACTGACCATGTCATGAATGATGCAATATGTGAAATCATCAGCAGTGCATTGCGGGCGCGTGAGTTGTAGTTAGCAGAACTAACTATAGCGGAGGAATTTCTATGGTTTCGTATGAGTGAAATGGGCAGCTAACTATAACACCCCTGAAACCTATGTTTTTTCTGTGAATATATATATATATATATATATATATATATATATATATATATATATATATATATATATAATATTATCTACTGGCAGTCGCTAGTAGATAGTTATAGTTAGGACCTATTTTCTGTAGGAAATCCGCACAATTCTATTCCCAATAGGTCTGGCGCCGATTGACGAATCTTTGCGAAATTTTCAAAACTTTTGGCCAGCTCCGCTCCGCTCCTACCCTGAAAGTTTTGTGGTGATTCGTCAAGCGGGGGCTGAGAAAAAAGGGGGGTCCCAAAACTTGTTTTCCCTATGCAATTTCCCATAGGATCTGTTGTCGCAGCTACAGCCCGAACTGCTGAACGGAATGACACCAAATTTGGCAAAGAGGTATTCCTCAGTTCAGACTCGTGCCTTTTACATCAATGGTGTGAATCTGTTCAGTAGTTCCTGAGAAAATGAGGGTAAAAAAGTTAGTGATATCTATGGCCGGGGAGGATCCGTGGACCCTACCCGCACCGTAAGCGCACACTCCCTGAACCGAGCACACACCCTCCCGATCGCGCGCTGAATGCTAATTGGCGGTCGAGTGTCTCTCTACATTCTAAACCAGGAACTGTTGGCGGCCATTTTCTGCCTCGGTAGAAGCGAGGCTGAAGAAGCAAGGGGAATAAGTGTGTAAAACATATAAAGGGGCAGAGTGGAAATTACCTGACCCTCTAGAGGTGCTTAGGGGGTCCCAGAAGGACCCCCTGGGGCCCCCTTTAAAAAAAAAAAAAAAAAGCGAAATACGCGCCCGGTGCGCGCATCCTAACGCGTTGGGTGCACGGATTCTCACGCGTTGGGTGCGCGGATCCACGGCAATGTTTTTTGAAAAAAGACAAGAAATCATTGGTTGTATGAGTACTTTCTACACTGAAAGGTAGGCTGTATATTTCTGTTTTTTAAAGGTATGATTCTTATTGGTTAACAAAAACAGATTGTAAGGAACATTATATATGATAAGCTGATATGTTGAAAAGTCAAGCACACTTCCTGTCTTGTTTAGTAACATTGTGTGCTGAACTTGTGACCTGTGAGCTCAGTGCAGTGTTCCATGAGCTGTTTCTATGGTAAGAGGCAGAAGGCAGATTGGGGGAAGGGTTGAAATGTATTTCAGTTGGAAAGGGTTGAAATGTTTAACCAATAGAAATGTGTGTTTGCTTTTGAGTTTGTGTGAAGGATTGTGATTTGATGTTTACATGTATATGTGTGGAAAATGAAAGGGAAACTTTTCCATTTTTTTTTTTGCTGAGAGGTGCACAGTGCAGAGATTCTGTAAGAGAAAATATGGTGAGTGACTGACATACTTAATCTACAAAATAACTTGAAAGATGAGTTATTTAATTGTGAGGGGATGTATGTAGACTATTTTGATTTTAATCAGACTAATGTATTTCTCCTGCTAAAGTGTAGGGAGTACTTTTTTTTGTCTACAATGTGTGTGCATGTAGAAACCATTCTGTGATAAGCATTTGTGTTTTTCATGTGTTTATAGACAGATAACTGCTGTTTTTATATTTTGGTAGAATTAGAAACCAGTCATTGTTTATGAATTTGTGAAATGAGTTATGTTATGTTTCTATACTAAAATGTAGTACTACTTCTAGATGAAGAAATGTGTTTTGGTATAGTGCAAGGGATAGTGTTGTTTGTCTAGAATCACACAGTGAGTCTGTGTGCTTTTGGGAACCACTGTGAGAGAAGCATTTGGTAACATCGTGTATTTGCTGACAGATAACTGTTTTAACTTGTCATGTTGTAAAGTTTTAGTAGCATTAGAAGACAGTTATGGCTTATGATTTGATTAAATGAGTCAGGCTTTGACAGAAAAGTGCAGTCCTGAAATATGTAGATTGTTTGCAGTTCCCTTACCACTTGCACTGTAGTGAATGAGTTTTGGTAAACTCCTAGGGATAGTGGTGCTTGTCTAGAATCACAGTGTGAGTTAGTGTGTATTTGGGATCAGTGTGAGAGAAGCATTTGGTGACATCATGTATTTGCTGACAGATAACTTTTTTAAAACCTGTCATGTTGTCAAGTTTTAGTAGCATTAGAATCCAGTCTTTGCTTATGCGTTGATTAAATGAGTCATGCTTTGACACTGATGTGCTGTACTTAAATATGTAGATTGTGTTCAGTACCATTAACTCTTCTAGACTAGTGAATGAGTTTTGGTTAACTCCTAGGATAGTGTTGATTGTCTAAAATCACACTGTGAGTCTGTGTGCATTTGGGTAAGGATTGTGAGAGAAGCATTTGGTAACATCGTGTATTTGCTGACAGATAACTGTTTTAAAACCGGTCATGTTGTCAAGTTTTAGTAGCATTAGAAGCCAGTCTTTGCTTATGCTTTGATTAAATGAGTCAGGCTTTGACACAAAAGTGCAGTCCTGAAATATGAAGATTGTGTGCAGTTCCCTTATCACTTCCACAGTAGTGAATGATTTTTTGTAAACTCCTAGGTATAGTGGTTGTTGTCTAGAATCACACAGTGAGTCTGTGTGCATTTGGGAATCACTGTGAGAGAAGCGTTTGGTAACATTGTGTATTTGCTGACAGATAACTGTTTTAAAACATGTCATGTTGTCAAGTTTTAGTAGCATTAGAAGACAGTTAGGGCTTATGCTTTCATTATATGAGTCAGGCATTGACAGTTAATTGCAGTTGTGAAATATGTAGATTGTGTGCAGTTCCCTTACCACTTGCACTGTAGTGAATGAGTTTTGGTAAACTCATAGGGATAGTGGTGCTTGTCTAGAATCACACTGTGAGTCTGTGTGCATTTGGGAACCACAGTGAGAGAAGCATTTGGTAACATCGTGTATTTGCTGACAGATAACTATTTTAAAACTTGTCATGTTGTCAAGTTTTAGTAGCATTAGAAGCTAGTCATTGCTTATGCATTCATAAAATGAGTCCGGGTTTGACACTAAGGTGCAGTACCATGTACTATTCTGTTCACTGTGGCAGAATTGAAAATGTAAAAGTTTTACCTAAGCACTGTCCTAGAAGTAGTCTGATTGATTATTTAGTCAGTTTCTAAGTACCAAATAGATTGCTTCAAATGTCTATGCAGTATGCATGTAGTGTTCTAACATACTATACACTTGTCTTTATCCAGTCAGTATCCATACACTTCCAGGAAACATCCTGTCACTTCCTTTGCAGTCCTCTAGAGACCCATTCAACAGCATGTACTAATCCATTCACTGTGCCAAAACCCAAACACTTATAAATTCACCAAGACACTCTCTTTCCAGTATTCTAATGATTCAGTCACTGCCTAAGTATTCATGCACTGAGCCAAGTCTTAGCACATGGACTTCTTCAAACCCCTATACACTATGCATGCAGTCCTCTAACCACCTACACACTTGTCTTTCACACCGTCAATTCCCCAGTCAGTATCCGTTCACTTCCAGCAAACACCCTGTCACTGCCGTTGCACTCCTCTAGTGACCCATTCAGCACCATGCACTAATCCATTCACTGAGCCAAACCCTAATAAATTCACCCAGGCACTCTCCTTGCAGTATTCTAATCATTCAGTCAGTACCCAAGTACTCATCCAGTGACCCAGGCCTTAGTATATGGACTGCTTCAAACCCTTATCCACTATGCATGCAGTCCTCTAACCACCTACACAATTGTCTTTCACACCTTCAATTCACTAGTCAGTATCCATACACTTCCAGGAAATACCGTGTCACTCCCTTTGCAGTCCTCTAGTGATCCATTCAGCACCATGTACTAATCCATTCACTGTGCTAAAACCCAAACACTTATAAATTCACCAAGATACTATCTTTGCAGTACTCTAATCATTCAGTCAGTGCCTAAGTATTCATGCACTGAGCCAAGTCTTAGCACATAGACGTCTTCAAACCCCTATACACTATGCATGCAGTCCTCTAACCACCTAGACACTTGTCTTTCACACTTTCAATTTCCTAGTCAGTATCCATACAGTGCAGCACTTGTCACTGCCTTTGCACTCCTCTAGTGACCCATTCAGTACCAAGTACTAATCCATTCCCTTTGTGAAAAGCCTAGCGCTTATAAATTCACCTAGGCACTCTCCTTGCTGTACTCTAATCATTCAGTCAGTACTCAAGTAGTCATGCAGTGAGCCAGGCCTTAGCACATGGACTGCTTTAAATGCCTATGCAGTATGGATGCAGTCCTCTAATCACCTACACAGTTGTGTTTCACACCTTCTATTCACTAGTTAGTATTCATACTCTTCTAGGCAACACCCTGTCACTCACCCAGTGTGTCTCCTTATAGTACTGTAATCATTTAGTCAGTTAGCATGTAGTCTTTTAGTGAGGTAGGCTTTAGGGCATGAACTGCTTCAAAGTAGTATGCACTATGCATGTAGTGTTTTAACGATCGTCACACTTGTGGTCAGGGCTATAGTTTCTTAGTCAGTTTTTATATAAAATGTGTTTTTACAGTAATGGAATAGTATACATTTGAAAGTTATTAATATACATTCATTTGTGATTCTTTTTTACAGATACAGAACAGGAGTGTTTCTCATCTGTTTGCACTCTTCTCGTGCAAGATTGTTTGGATGAAGGGTCCTTAGGTGTTTCATCATACTTGCTGTGCCGCCGAGTATTTTTTGTTAAGATCCCCTCGTAACAGAACTCTTTGGCAAATCTTGCGAGTGACGAAGGTGGCATTGGTCTTTGTTTGCCCCTTGGGAAAAGTAAAAAATTTCCTCACCACTGAAGAAAAACGTTGTGGGCGTGGTGCCTTCTGCAAAAAAAATTCCTCAGATTCGGTAAATATTTTAAAGCGGCAACATTTACAGTTTTTGTAAGTTAAACTTATAAAATTTTGTTAGCTGTATGCATTTTATATATCTGTGATTTGTTTCTCGTGATATTTTGTTGAGAATACCATGTTGTTTTTTTTTTAACAATCTTTCTGATTTTCCAGGTCTGTCGTCGACATCCATGGTCCCCACAGGAGTGTTCCGCCTTGTTGTTTTGTATTATTGTTGTTACATTTTGTTTATTAGTTTATTATTCATATATATGTTAATAAAAAAATAAAGTTTGAAAATAGTTTATCGTTTATATATTTATTATTATAAAAAATAAAGTTTGAAAAAAAAAATAACGTTTTTGGTTGTTCTCTAAACTGCTGTGTGACTCTTTCTTGTTCTTATTACTGTTATTTGATGGAGTCCACCATGGTATTAAATTTTGGGGCACTTATCGCTGGAATACTGGTGATATCTGCAGTTTGCACCAGCTTCTGAATAGTGTGTTAGATTTATCTCAACTTTACTTCCGTTAAAGTGCTGATAATGAAATGGAGAGTAGCCGTTCCCGTGCAAAAAGACACGAGGTGCACCTTTCCGATTTATTCTAAATACTAAAATCCTGTATTGAATTGCACTGAGGTATTGGCTGCACTTACAGTGTACACACAAAATCTATTAAGAAATCACATTATATTTATATTGATTGGGAATAGTGCATCAGGTGCTGGATCTTGCAGAGATACACTGCTCAGTTCGTATATTGTTCTGCACACGAAAAAAATCACATCACAACTTTCACACCAATTGCAATGCGAAACAAATTCCGGCGATAAGACACGTTAGCACCAGGGATTTTACACCTGCTTTCTGCTGGTGTTAAGCAGGACAACTACCTGCACCATGAAAGGGAAAACAGCCAAGAGCCACACCAGAACACCCACAGGTGCTATAGAGTCAATGAGCATGATACAGGGATACCCATGAGGGCCAGAAGACTCATCTAAACAACTCCAGGACCGCCAATGCCCCCCAAACCCACATCTTAGTAAGTGTGTCCCTGTTGTCATTGTCTTAGCATGATAGGCACGAGCCCTGCAACATCACAGTGTGCTGTCACCTCAGTGTTGGCAGTGAGCCTGGATGTGTAGCTATGCACGCATCCTCCTGCATGCACAACTAGCGTGTGCTGGTCTGGGGTTCACAGGTCAGTGCAGGGGTGTGCCTATCCAGCAAGGGGAACGGGGTGTCTCGGACATGTCCGTGTACAGGAAGTGCGGTAAGTGTGTCTCTGTGTTCTGGTGTGGCCTGCTACAAGAGCCGCAGCAGTCGATGTTGTAAAGTGGCATGCACCACCTCCAAACGGCACTGTGATGTTGTAGTTGGAATGTAGCAGGACATGCGCAAATAGGCATTACAATGGTGTGCCGTACGAGTGCACGAGATACAACAGCGCACCGTACAAAAGTGTGGGGGCTCGTGGGAGGGAGGAGCAGCCGTTTGGCAACATAACACACAGTGAACTCGACCATGTGCCACATGCTGGGCATCTCATCCATGATGACCACGGTCGCAGACATCCCACAACACCAACGACTGGCCTTTGTACACATCCTGTATAAATGCAGCGTGGTTTTCACTTCTATGCTTGTTCAGAGTGGTGTGATGTTGGCGGGTTATGTGACTTGTGCTCCTTTTTGGTGTGTTTCATTTTGGCCATTGTTAGTCTATATGTGTGTTGTACTTAATTGTGCATGTGTGCCATTCTGCCCATCTCCCCCCCTCCCCCACTCCCTGCGTCTTCCTCTTCCTAGTGCTGTTGTGTCGATAATTTTGTTGCTGCACACATAAATACATGTAAAGAATAAATTAGAATAGTTCCTTGATTCTTTTAGGTTTCAAAACTTCTCTATTGGTTTCTTTTTAATTTTCCATATGAATCGTTTTTTTAATATTCAACAACACATAGAAGTCAGAAGTGCAACGTATTCTATCAACACACTTTCTAGAACATTCTACAACACGTGCAGGTTAAAAGTTCATCAAGTTTTTTAAAACTTAACGATATTCTTTTGTAACATTTTCTTGAACATTTAACGACACGTGCAGGTTAAAAGTTGACAATTGTTTTAAGTTCGAACAGTGCCTTCCAAATGCAAGTAGCAGGTGTGATTGAGCTGAGCAAATTTTATCCTATGATATGTACTCCACGTTGAAACTGCTTTTTCTTAACCAATCACAAAGATGCTTTTCCACAAAACTAATGTGCACCCTACTTTTAAAAAAGAATGCTTTTCATGATATCTTTAGAGATAATTTATAGAAGAGTTAGCATTTAAAAAACCTTTGAAATTCACTGAAAAAACCATAGGTTTCATGCACGTTATAGTTAGGAATTGGCATTAAAAAAAACCTTTGAAATTCACTGAAAAATCCATAGGTTTCAGGCACGTTATAGTTAGGAATTAGCATTTAAAAAACCTTAGAAATTCACTGAAAAAACCATAGGTTTCAGGGGCGTTATAGTTAGCTGGACATTTCCAGCGTACAAAACCCTAGAAATTCCCCTCTTGTAGTTAGTTCAGCTAACTATAACTCACGCCCCCGCAATGCACTGCTGATGACGTCACATATTACATCACTCATGACATGGTCAGTGATATCACTGATGACATCACTGATGACATCTCAAATGACATCACTGATGACGTCATCCATGTGATAAATTAGTACATCTTCTCACACCCTAATATAACCTTTGATACACCGACTCAAAATTTCAAACGGCCATTTTGACAACCATAGATACTCCAATACCAATAACTACACACCCACTCATTGACTTTTAGGTCTACATACATTTCCACTCACTCACCTGTACAGTCACTCATACTTAGTCACTCTGTGTATTTATATACCTATATAGACACTCACACACTGCCAATCATCCATTGAGGAACTGACACATCTAGTCAGTCATGCAAATAATTAATCACAGTCCAATTTACTCACCTATACAGTTAAACACACTCAAGTTCACTTACTCATAAAAATACGAACACATTCTGTGTCTTCCTGCAGAAAAATAAACAGCACATGACACAGATATCATTGCACTATGGCGCATACAGCCACTTCCAAAATCACACACTCTCACATATAGATAGTTATATACTCTTACACACATATACACTGCGCGTTTCACATATGTAGTTACTGACACATGTACAACTGAGATATACATTCAATCACTAACACACCCATACGTATACTCACCCAACCATACAGTCCATCACAGATGCACTCTTAAAACCATGCACCCACTGAATCACCCACTCACACATCTAGTCACAGAGTCACACACACCCTACCCACACAAACACTCAGGCACCCATACAGATACTCAGACAACCAATCAATAACCCATATAGACACTCGTATAGCTATTCACAAAACCATGCTGCCACTTATACACCAACACACAGACACATACAGACATTCACACTAGTCTGCAGTAAGATACATTTAATGACTCACTTATAGAGTCAGTTACGCACCTAGAAAATCATCCATTCACACACTTGTACACCCACATATTCTTCAACAGGCCTTTCCCTATATATATATATTAAACATAATAAAACTGTTCAGAAACACATACTCAATGGATGATGTCATCAGTGATGTCATTTGAGATGTCATCTGTGATGTCATCAGTGATGTCACTGACCATTTCATGAGTGATGTAATATGTGACGTCATCAGCAGTGCATTGCTGGGGCGCGAGTTATAGTTAGCTGAACTAACTATAACAGGGGAATTTCTAGGGTTTTGTACGAGGGAAATGTCCAGCTAACTAACGCCCCTGAAACCTATGGTTTTTTCAGTGAATTTCTAAGGTTTTTTAAATTCTAATTCCTAACTATAACGTGCCTGAAACCTATGGCTTTTTCAGTGAATATATATATATATTTATATATGAAAATACACAGTCCTGACACGCTTCTTACAGCATTTAACCAGGTACGGACCACAAAATGCCTTTGCAGGTTTATTCCATCCACAAACAGCTACATAACAAACAGCAAGTGCTCCGCATGACGCGTTTCGACAGCAGGACGCTGCCTTGATCACATGATGCTTGCAGGGCCAATCCACAATAAATACTCTCAGTGGTAAAAAAAAAGGTAACAGACATTTTTTTAAAAAAATCAGAGCGATAGAAATGTATATATATATATTTTTTTTTTCACTGAAAAAACATAGAAGAAGGGGGAGAAGACAAGCCCAGAGAAACCGGAGAGAACAAGAAAAGAGGACGAGGTCGAGGGAATCGCAGATAGAAAATACCTCGGATGAAATCCACACCGGAACAGATACCAGCTTAACCCCAGCAAACTCCATTATTGATTTGGCGGATATCAACTTAACAAAGGCGGAACAGCAATTACTGTCACTAGGCTTATCATATTGCCCGGAAACAAACTTCGATTATACACAAACCAGGGCTGATATTTATAGATTTATTAGAAAACTAAAGCTTGCCAAATTCCACAGACAAAAAGCAGCCAACAGCATGTCAGATAATACTGAAATTATCAACACGTATACAGACCAAAGACATGCAGGAACTGCAGATGGGAAATCCAAATACAATAACTTCACGTGGTACAGGCATAAGTTAAGAAGAGAATAGCCTGGAAACAGATACCGCAGTAATAACTGCTGCCAAACCATTGACCCTCCTTTAAAATAAAGTCCAAATTTAAACACATCATGGCCCGCGAATCGTTGGATATATTTAACGAACAAATTGTGGCACAGGTGAAAAGGTTGAACCACACCATAAATAAATCTAAAGCAAATATGTCATATCAAGAAAGAAGTTACCATCAACTTATAAACAAACTGAGCAAAAATAACAATGTGGTCATAAGGAATGCGGACAAGGGTGGTAATATAGTCGTATGGTCCCTGGAAGAATACTTAAAAGAAGCCTACAATCAATTAAATGACCAAAACTGTTATAAAAAGAGTATGATCCTAAAATACAGACAAACGCAGGAGCTATTTTTATCTCAGTTACTAGCATGGAAAAGTCTGGGTCTAATTAATTGGGACAAATATAAGTTTTTAAAGAAAGAACATCCTTCCATACCTGTCATATATTTTGTGCCTAAAATTCACAAAGATATTCACAGACCACCAGGTAGACCCATTATTGCCGCATGTAATGGTCCATTGGAAAATATGTCAAGGTACATAGATTTCTTCTTACAGGAGCATGAGATGAATTTGAAATCATATGTGCAGGACACTTGTGACTTTTTACGTAAGATCAAAGACATGGAATGGAAACCGGAATATGTCCTCATAGCCCTTGATGTGTCGTCCCTCTATACGTGCATCAGAAACCGGGACGGAATCAGGGCTGTTGAATGTTTCCTGTCTAAAAGGGCCAATAAGATATGCACAACATAACAAAATGCTTATTCACATGCTACTGTTTAGTCTGGAGAATAATCTGTTTATTTTTAACAACCAAATGTACCAGTAAATACAAGGAGTTGCCATGGGGGCCAGATTCTCCCCCAGCTATGCCTGTTTATTTATGGGGTGGTGGGAGGAGCTGATCCTCATGAGGAAGTACGAACAGGTATTTACTAAAGAGATTATAACTTGGCTCAGATTTATAGATGACTTATTTAATATATGGTGCGGAATCCAACAAAGTGCTATGGATTTTATAGAACAACTAAATACAAATGATGTCAATCTTTGCTTTACTTATACTATGAGTAAAACAGAAGTCACATTTTTAGATGTGGAAATCAAAATTGTGAACAATTGCATTACGACTACACTGTTTAGGAAACTGACAGGAGGTAACACACTGATCCATGCTTCAAGTGCACACCCAGCTCACCTCATTAATAGCATCCAGTATGGGGAAATGCTCCGCATAAGGCGAATATGCAGTGATGAGGTAGATGCAGACAATAAACAAACTGAATGTCGTGCACATTTTATAACAAGAGATTACATAAGAACGGTTATTGACGCAGCCACTATAATATCCAAGAAGCAAGCTAGAGCAGACCTACTGCAATATAGGAAAAAAGTAGAAGACAAGAAAAAGATGACTGAACTAATCAGACTTATCTTAGGTTTCTCTAAACAGGAAAAACAGATCAGAAGTATTATCCAACGTAATTGGCCAATCGTGGGAGACGACCCACAATATGTAAAGTATTACCCAACAGCCCTTCTATTACCTTCAGAAAAACAACTAGTATGGCCAATTCTTTGGTCAGAAGTAGCCCGGTGGATCAGGGAAAAACTATGTGGCTGACAGCTAGAAAATGATTTTTCAGGTGCACTTCATGCAAAGCCTGCCAACAGGGTGTCAATACCACCACGTGTCAAACTGCATTCAGCAGTAGAGTG
Organism: Triturus cristatus; assembly: GCF_964204655.1. NCBI lineage: Eukaryota > Metazoa > Chordata > Amphibia > Caudata > Salamandridae > Triturus > Triturus cristatus. The sequence continues at coordinate 1,151,959,191 of NC_140591.1, read as the reverse complement.
TGAAACATCACACAGCACCTTGCATTTAAAACTGAATTTTCAGTGTATGTACTTGAATGCAGTTGCAGACTAAAATACATAGGTAGTACCAAGCTGGCAGTGCACAGGAGAATCTTGCAACACCTGAGGGCCAGCACTAATCATGATGACAGTTACCCAGTGGCCAGACATTTCAGCGAACGAAATAGTAGCAATCTGAAAAACCTTAAAATACTATGCCATAGAGTCAGTACCCCCCCAAAAAGGAGGTGGGGACAGGGAAGGTAAATTCAGACGCCTAGAAACCAAATACATTTTAGAATTTGACTCGAGGCATCCAGGAGGGCTTAACAACACAGAAGATTTGCACACCTTTTTATAACAGACAACTTAAAGAATCTCATGGTATTTTATCGGTTTTATGGGTTTCCATATTATTGATTGTATTAATTGTATGAATTTCCATGAATTTCGATGTATCTTCTTCATTATGTCCAGGAATAGACACAACAAAAATTCTAAACATAGCATCATAGATTTTTACAAATTTTGTCGCCAGCAAACAACTTAGGTGCCGATTCCGATCCGTTAAAAAAAATTTACCGTCCGACTCGAATCCGTATTTTTGGACGTACGAATCGTACAAGTCCCGTACAAACAGCGAAGTACAATTCGTACGTGAAAAATCCATACGAACGAGTCGTACGCCCCCCCACCCGCGCATATCCGCACCGTACCCCCCACCCCAGCACCCGTGTATGTACGCGCCGTGCACCAGCGTATGTACGTGCCGTACCCCCTACGCCAGCACCCGCACATGTTCGCACCGTACCCCCACCCCAGTAACCGTGTATGTACGCGCCGTACCCCAGCACCCACGTTTTTTGTACGTGCCGTACATCCCACCCCAGCACCCGTGTATGTACGCCCCGTACCCCCACCTCAGCCCCATACTCGGACGCACCGTACCCCAACACCGTACCCCAGCATCGCGTATGTACGAATCGTACAACACCATTGCATATGTGATCAATGTACAACAACATGGCACATGTACGCACATTACATTCGCGAAAATGACTCGCACTGAACCAGGACACTGTAAAACAGCACAAGGACCGTCAATTCGACTCGCACAACACCACAAAACACGTCTACAGGACAAAAAACATCTAAAAGACTGACCTGGAACATCCAAACAGGCAAACAGAGGCCCAAACTCACAACCACCTCTTATAACACACACACCAAAAGTTCAAACCCAGCCACACCCTCAAATGGACCAATAGAAAGGGCCCACACTCACAAACCATGAGCCTTTGCAACAGACCCACTGCTGACAGACATCACACACAAACAACTGCACCCATACACCTTAACTTACACACCTTCACACAACCTCCTTCACAGATACCCCCTCTACACATACACACACACCCACAACCATCCACACCCACACCATGCCCACAGACAAGAATCCAAAGTTCACAAGGGAGGAGCTGGACATCCTTGTCAACGAAGTCATCAGAGTCGAGCCACAGCTCTTTGGAACATTGGTCAGACAGACCAGCATAGCCGAAAAAACACGCCTGTGGCAAAGGATCGTCGATCGGGTCAATGCTGTTGCGCCCATCCGAAGGACCAGGAATGAATGCCAAGCCAGGTGGTACGATCTGCGGAGGGCTGTCAAGCGCAAAATGAACGAGGACTACGCCCAGAATAACATCACAGGAGGTGGGCTGCCCCACAGACCGGTACATTACCATCCCTGGGAGGAGAAGGTGATGGCCCTGCTTCCGCCGGTGGGAGTACACGGAGTCGAAGGAGTTCGAGAGCCTGGTGAGTACACAAACAACTTGTGTAACATGGGGGGAATGGCATCCACACCCCAACTACAACAAATGCACTCACCTACCCTCAAGCCCTCACCGGACACAACCACACTCAAAAACAACGCTCATGCCACTAACATGAGTATGCCCCATTCACAATGCAAGGCCATGCCATGTCCCAGCCTACACAAACCACAAACCCAAGACAGGATGTCCGGGAGGCTGGGAGGGTGGGGATCACTAAACATATTGTACAACTCAGAAACAGACACCATTGTCCTCAGCCCATATGACCCAGGTACATACCCATGCACCATGCGCAATGCACAGGGACTGGCAAAGTACTGACAAGGTAGCTGACACTTGGCCCTGCTGTAGGCAGCACAAGGCCCTCCTGTGACAGCTGCAAACTCGAACACAAACACAACAAGCTCAGATATCTAGGACAGGAACTCACACTCACTGACATGGCAACATGCGCCATGGGGGGACAGATGCATCACCTGGAACACCCACTGCCAAATCACACCACACCCACCAGCAGGCACCGTCAATCAATCAACAATCGATCAGGGTACTTGTAAGGCGCGCAACTTACCTGTCAGGGTCTCAAGGTGCCACCACTGCTCAAAGAGCCAGGTCTTGAGGAGTCTTCTGAAGGCAAGTAGGTCTTGGGTCAGTCGTAGGTGGGTTGGGAGGGTGTTCCAGGTCTTTGCGGCGAGGTAGGAGAAGGATCTGCTGCAGGCGGGCGTACGTTGGATGCGGGGGACAGCTGCGAGGGCGAGGATGCCAGAGCAGAGCTGGCGGGTGGGGGTGTAGAAGCTGAGTCTGATGTGCAGGTAGGCTTGTCCTGCGGTGTGGAGTGCCTTGTGTGCGTGGGTGAGGAGCTTAAAGTTGATCCTCTTGTTGATGTGGAGCCAGTGCAGGTCACTCAGGAGGGGGGTGATGTGGCTGTGGTGGGGGGCGTTGACGATCAGTTGTGCGGAGGCGTTTCAGAAGCGTTGTAGCCGCCGTTGGTGTTTGGATGGGAGTCCTGCGTAGAGTGCATTGGCGTAGTCCAGTCAGCTGCTGACGATGGCCTGTGTCAATGTTCTACTTGTTTAGGTCGGGATCCACCAGTAGATCCGGCGGAGCGTGCGTAGGGTGTCGTAGCAGGAGGAGGAGACGGCGTTGACCTGCTTGGACATGGAGAGGAATGATGCAAGGATCAATCCTAGGTTGCGTGCGTGTTTGGTGGGTGTCGATGATGTCCCCAGAGCGATCGGCCACCAGGAGTCGTCCCAGGCTGAGGGTCCCAGGATGAGGACCTCTGTCTTGTCCGAGTTCTGTTTCAGATGGCCACTCCGCATCCAGTCGGCGATGGCCCTCCGTCCCTCGTGGATGTTGGTTTTGGCGGTGTGAGGGTCCTTGGTGAGGGAGAGGATGAGCTGGGTATCATCGGCGTAGGAGATGTTTTAGAGGTTGTGGTGGCGGGCCACTTGTGTGAGGGGGGCCATGTGGATGTTGAACAGTGTCGGGCCGAGGGATGATCCAACTGCCAGCTCATGGGAACACATGACACACTCATGACATAGTCACATCGTGACACGCTGGTCGTTCAATGTCAGTTATTAGTGTCCCTGTCCCTGGCATCAGGCGACAGTTGCGGGTGTTGGTGACTGTGCCATACCAGTGATGCTGTGCTTGACACGTTTGGACTACATGCACACATGTGCAAAGTGTGAAGGGGAAGTGTGCCACATAGTGCCACATCACACATGACCTGTGTACACAGGTCATCACACATCTATTGTGCTCAAACATGAGGAGACATATGCAATATCACTGCCTGACACACCTAGGCCCTGCACATGAAGGACATTAAAGACAATGACTTGATGTACAGCCTTGTGCGAGTCTGAGACCTCCATGGATTTCGTGTGCGCCCCCTATCACCAGTGTAAGCGTGTGAAACGCACCGTACACACGCTCTGAGGGTGTGTGTACGGTCCGTATCACTATAGTAGTGTTGCTGTAGGAGCACGCGTGTTACGGGACGTACACAAGTACGTGTACTGCCTTAGTACACGTACGTGTACGTACTAGTTGTACGTGTACTGAGGTAGTACACGTATGTGTACTCCCAGTGCCTACGCGTACGTGTACTACCTCAGTACACGTACGCGTAGGCACTGGGAGTACACGTACGTGTACTACCTCAGTTTCCTTAGTACACGTACGCGTAGGCACTGGGAGTACATGTACGTGTACTACCTCAGTACACGTACGCGTAGGCACTGGGAGTACATGTACGTGTATTGAGGTAGTACACGTACGTGTACGCACTAGTTGTACACGTACGTGTACTGAGGTAGTACACGTACTTGTACTCTCAGTGCCTACGCGTACGTGTACTACCTCAGTACACGTACGCGTAGGCACTGGGAGTACACGTACGTGTACTACCTCAGTACACGTACGCGTAGGCACTGGAAGTACACGTACGTGTACTACCTCAGTTTCCTCAGTACACGTACGCGTAGGCACTGGGAGTACATGTACGTGTACTACCTCAGTACACGTACGCGTAGGCACTGGGAGTACATGTACGTGTATTGAGGTAGTACACGTACGTGTACGCACTAGTTGTACACGTACGTGTACTGAGGTAGTACACGTACGTGTACTCCCAGTGCCTACGCGTACGTGTACTACCTCAGTACACGTACGTGTAGGCACTGGGAGTACACGTACGTGTACTACCTCAGTACACGTACGTGTACTACCAGTGCCTACACGTACGTGTACACGTATGTGTAGGCACTGGTAGTAGACGTACGTGTACTACCTCAGTACACGTACGCGTAGGCACTGGAAGTACACGTACGTGTACTACCTCAGTTTCCTCAGTACACGTACGCGTAGGCACTGGGAGTACATGTACGTGTACTACGTCAGTACACGTACGCGTAGGCACTGGGAGTACATGTACGTGTATTGAGGTAGTAAACGTACGTGTACGCACTAGTTGTACACGTACGTGTACTGAGGTAGTACACGTACTACCAGTGTCTACACGTACTACCAGTGCCTACACGTACGTGTACACGTACGTGTAGGCGCTGGTAGTAGACATACGTGTACTACCTCAGTACACGTACGCTTAGGCACTTGGAGTACATGTACGTGTACTGAGGTAGTGCACGTACGTGTACTCCCAGTGCCCACATGTACGTGTGAAATGCACCGTACCTGTGTGGGGATCTGAAATTTACATAGGGGACATATAAGGGATACGTTTTAGGCTATAAATGCATGCTGGTTGTCATGGATACTGAGTTTTCTGTTCAATTGTTTCCATCACGTGGCCTTGAAAAGTCAGTTGGCAACAAAATTACATTGTTGCAAAGTGGTTGTTGACTTGACATGATGCTGCTAATTTGAACCATGCAAATGCTGTCACTGGTGGATGTTTAAAGGGATTTGTGGAAACCTAGGATGCAAATGAGACTGACCAATCACTCTGTACTCCTGTAAATGAAAGGACCCAGCAAGGCAGATACAAGTCAGGCAGAACCCATGAGAGGGCACTTGCCTGCACAACCTTTCAGTCAACACCACTGCTGCTGCCTGTGCTTCTTCTGGCACCATGTCAAGGTCTGTGAAGAGGGCCCAGCCTTTCACACAGGAGGAGAATGAGGCTTTGCTTGATGTCATCCTCCCACAGTACCCCAGCCTGTATGGGAGACCAGGGGAGCAGGTGAGTGCTCACTCCACTAGCTTTGACAGTGCACCTTTTTTATGACCGTCACTTCTGGCATTGAGTCCAGGTGTGACAGACATGCAATGTTGTTTAGAGTGGGTCCCGGGGGGGGGGATGGCTTATGTTTCCCATGCAAAACATGATGTAGTTCATGTGTGCACTCCTCACATGCATTGTGCTTACTGTGACATTGACTGCACAGTGCATGAAACATTCAGCCTGGCTAATCCTTTGTGGCATATTTTGTCTATTTCCTGAGGTGATTCAGTGGTCCCCCTGGTGTGACATGTGACTGTTCCCACAGATGTGTCTGAGTTGAGTGGAGCTGTGGTGAGAGTGTCCAAGTGATGTGTACGCCCCCTGGACATTGATGTGTGTGAATGTTCCTTGTCATGTGGGTGAGTGTCTATGTGAAGTGTTGCACCACAGCTGCATGGAGGTGGCAACAGCTCTACCCATCTAATGTGAGAAGTAAGCCGTGCTGTGTGTCTGACTTGCTGAGCTAGCCCCACATCTGTCACCCCCCACAGGCAAGTGGCACATGTGCAGAGTGAGGTTTGTATCCGCGGTTGCCAATGGCATGTGATTGATCTGTGCCTGTGTGTGTCTGTGTACTCTGCTGAGGTTGCGTCAGTGGCCTGGAGGTGCTGTCCATCATCCTGGTGTCTCTTGTGATGCACAGTGTGTGCCATGTTCATGGAGTGTGTCGCATCCCTCATGCCACCTGTGTACTTTACATGCCATGTAGTGCATTGGGGCTTCCACAGAGGCCAATGTCCATATGACTAAGATGCAATTCCTTGGCAGCATCCTATGCCCTGTTCAACATTTCAAAGATGTTCCAATGTGTGTCTCTCTGACATGGAGCAGGTGTAGTGATGTTGTCTCACTTTGTTATCCTCACAGGTAACTGCCTACGCCAAGGGGGAGATCTGGAAGCAGGCCGTCAGGGCCGTGAGATCGGTGGAGGGTCGCAGTCGGTTCCTAGCACAAGTGAGAAAACGGTGGCAGGACATCCGGTGCTGGACCCGGAGGATCGCCCGGGTCCTGCTGACGGACTCACCTCCTCGCTGCCACGGCGGGCGCCGACGCCTGACCCACCAGATGAAGCGTGTCCTGGCGGTGGTCTTCCCTGACATGGATAGGCGGTTACAGGAGATGCAGCAGCAGGAAGGGGGTAGGTACATGTGTGTTTGTTGTGTGTCACCAGCTTTTAGAAGTGCTCAGTTGCCTGGATACACTGCCAGGGTTTATATGTGCAGTGCATATCCTTTTCCCCCAAGTCAACCGGTGCTGTTCTTCCTCTCTTCCCCTCCTTGACATGTGTTCCCTGGTCTGTGTGTAAACACTATTGCACATGGTAATCTAGGCTGCCACTTAATCCATGTGCACATTGCTTTCTGTATCATGTGTGGGGGTGTGTTAGACCTGGCACCTTGGCGTGAGTTTCCCTTCCACTTTTTGATGGTGTGCCTCGATTGTTTTTCTGGTGTTGTCCGCTCAGGGCGCTGCGCCACGGCTAACCCGTGCCGCAGCGCAAGTGCTCTCTATGATAAAGATGTTTATAATTGATATACATGATTGGTTTATTGGATTCTCTGTCAGTCCCCAGTAAAGTGCACCCGGAGTGCCAGGGCTTGTGAATGCCAATGCCGCTAGTGGGCTGCAGCGCTGGTTGCGTCACCCACAACAGCGGCCATGTAAAATGTGTCCTGGGTCTGCCACCGCAGACCCCGCGTGCAGTCCCGTACTGTCACGCTGGCTGGGCCAGTGCACACACTTGCCAGCCTCCCGAACCTTCCCTTAGCCGCATGTTAGTCACCCCTATGGTAGGCCCGCGGGCAGGGTGCATTGTCGGTTTAAGGTAGGACAAGCCGGTTGTGAGGCCTGTCCTAATAGTGACTCACCGCCATATTCGTGGCTCACTATTGCAAGGCTACCTGTTCCCCTTAGGCCAGATGAGCTGCTGGAGTTATTACATCCTATAATCCCAGCAGGCTCAGGGGACATGGTAGAGAGATATGTTTAGTATGCCTGAACTCGGAATGATAAAATACTTCTTGTAGTCAAGTTTATTTTACTATCCTGGGTTCGTAAATACGACTTTTAGAAAGTTAGTATTTACTCGCTTAACCATTCCAGCCCGCCTCTGCTGTGTGTGTATCTGACTGTCTGGGCTATGTGAGTGACAGGGCTGGAGGGATGACAGGTAGTGGATGGCAGGAGGACACCTTGGTGGGAGGTGGGAGTGCTCCTTGGACTCTGAATAGGGCAGTGCTCCACGACCACAATGCTGGCTCCGCCCCCTGGGGAGCGACTGATGGCTCAACGGGCACCTGGCCCAGGAAGGGCGAAGCGCTGTCCCCAAGGTGCTCCTGAAAGTACTTGTCTCCTGAATGCCGGTGCCACCTCCTGTGGAGCGGCTGATGTGCCTGCCCCTCACACTGAAAGCCGAAGTCAGAGTACCCCCAACAAAGTGCTCAGGACTGAGAACGACTATGCGAAGGCCCCCCTGGCCTGAAAGAACAAAAGAAATGTGGTATAAAAGTAGGAGCCCTGCTCCTTGTAAATCAGAATCCTGTTTACCACAAAGAACCTCTACCCGACTAGAAGGAGAAGAAGACGCTGGAAGGACTGGCCTGCTGCTTGCCTTGCTGAGAAAGGAGAGGAAGAGACTTGCTAAAAAGACTTTGCTACTTTGTGCTTGAACATTCTCCAAGGGCTTGATCTGAGCTTGCCCCCTGAACTGAACCCCAGGACTAGTGGGTTCTATGTGCTTTTGCTCGTCCTCCAATTCGAGCCGTGTTTGCCTCCCGCTGGAAAAGAGACTGCGCCCCTCCTCGCCCCTCCTAGGGCCGTGACACTCAGGAGCTTGCCTGCCTTAACCCCGTGAGAACCCGCCCCGTCCGGAGCCGCTCTCTGTCCCCGGGCTAGGTTGCCTGCGCCCCTGTCACCGCCTGCCACTGGAGTGCGCCGAACGCGCTGTCACCCCTCCCGCCAGAATCCGTCCGAAGACTGTGATCTACGCCGGGTCACCCAGCTGCACTGACCGTGCCCTGTGACCCCGCTTCGCTATCCCCGGACATCCCAGGCCGCGCCGCCTCCGCTGTGGAGACCCCCGGCACCGCCGTGCTAAGGGTCATTGGCCGCGCCTGCCTGTTGCCCACACCCACTGATTGAGGACCCAAGAACACTCCCCCAAGCCGAGAGTCGCCCCGATCTGCGCCGACTCTCTCACCGCAACAGTGTCACAAGAGTTCCAGTATCGGGCTCGGGGCCCGCACCGCCTTACTTCCCCGTTAACTCCTCTGAAGTAAGTCAAGACTGGAATCTCCCAAGTGACATTAAGAAACGACTAAAGAAGTATCCGCTTAAAGAACTGTTGCCTG